>NW_027223321.1:13470681-14199550 GCF_030449975.1 Polyergus mexicanus | reverse complement strand
ACGACTCGCAAGATATGTAATTGGAGCAGTTGGCGCACGTTGATGGCGTGATCGTCAAGTAATGCCATTCGCGTATCGGCTCGCCCTCCTCGTCCCAATCCACATCTGCCGCGCAGCTCTCTGTCTCGTTAGCCGATCGTGGTAGACACTGGTGAGTGATGTCGCACCAACCGCACGAGGAATCCGTCAGACAATGCAGGCAGTTGCCATACTGATGGCAAGAGCCGTTTTGATACGGCTCTAGGTATTCGAATGTAAAGACCTTTGGATTTTCCGTCTTCTTATTGTGTGTGATCTCCATCTTGCTCGCATGAGCGTAGCTTGCGGTTACCATCCTTTTCGATTCAAAGTCCAACAGGTAACGGCCTGGTTGCAGCTCCATTGGATGTCCGTCCGCCCATTTTATCGGTATATATTGCGACGTTTCCGCAGTTAAATTGGCGACCAATTCCTGAATACAAGTTAAAGTATTTTATAGATAACTTAATTATAATAGAATGTAGAAAAAAAATAGTTAAATTTGTTCTCGATCAGTCTTATACGTTAAGAATATTTCAATTTATAATAAATTCCCTATTGCTATAGATAAATAACATTTATGTGAAATCACAATTGTATATGTTTTGATATCTTTCAGAAGATATTTCTTTTATAATTTGTTAATGTAATTAGATGTCAAGAGATAAAGATAACTCACCAGCTTATCGGGATCGTCGTTTCGCGATACATGAAGTGTCGCACTATTGTAACCGACGCAGATCTTCAGCTGTTCCGCTGCGCTGTCCCAAAAATAATTCGGCGGTCTGAGGAATCCGGTTAGTCTGGCGATCATTTCACCACCCAACGCCGCTTCTGTTTTCGCGCCTTGCATGGATGGCATAAAGTCGACGGTGGTCGCGTTTACTATGGCAACTGAATCGGGTTGGCTGAAATTCACTGGCGGCTTATATTTGAGAAAGGTCAGACCCGGTCTCCTGTCCATTTCCCGGCACTCCTCGACTTTGGTGATCTCCGTGCCTTTCGAACCCCACCAACCTGGTATTTGTGATGGTGTATCGTCTCGCAAGCCGCACACTCCATAATTGTCGTCCTTGTGATGGCAACGAGCGTTCTGGACGCACCACGTACACGTACCCAGATTAAGTTTGTTCGAGACGGATTTTCTGCCGCGAAAGTTTGTACCCCAGCCGCCGCCAGGTTGACCGTGTATCAGGCAGGAATGACAATCGCCTAAAGCGGGACAAACACCCGGACAGCGCGTCGTTTGCAGATTCGTCGTGCAATTGCTGCCTATCGTCCGACCATAACATATCTGCGATATGTCATAAAGAAATTTCAGAAATAAAAATATGAAAAGCAAGAGATGAGCAAAGAATATGCCAGCGTGAGATTGATAAATGAGGAATACCTCATCCGCTGAACACCAGCCGCATTCGGGATTTGCCGCGCACTCCATCAGACTTTTGTGTCTCGAGCAAATCTGTTCAGGTTCGATGTAGTCTTCATCTCCCGGTGCCAACATGGGTGGCAAAGTGTACGCGAGAAGATCGGCGTTTACGTTGCCGTGATATCCACCGGCGAGCAACAGAATATTTCCATTACGTACATCCGCCGCGTGTGCGAATACACCCTGCTGCTTAGGATAACGGGAATCTAAAGTAGAAATCTTATTGTATCAAATGTACAAACACATTTAAAACAATATAAACATTTAAATTTATATATATCGAATCAACTAAAAGTTTGCTTTACCTTTATCGATTAAGCCTAGCACATCGTGGCTCACCCAAGCGTGACAACCGAGATGATAAAGATACATCTGATTGTCATAACAGATCTCCTCTTTGTTATGTCTATGAGAATATCCGCCAAACACCACTAGATAATTTCCTGTCGAAATAATATAGCAATAATTATGTATGCATCTTAAATTAAAAAAAAATGCAACGTAGTACGAATGTATAAATCGAAACAAAAATTCATTACATCGTTACATTTTAGTAATTTTATATTAAATAAGTGTAATATTTAAAGATAGAAACATATTTAAATAATAAATCTATAAAATACCTATGATGTTACACGTGTGGAACGCGCGTTCTCTCGGCACGTATGTGTCCCGCAAGTGCGCCCTCGGATAATGAATTTCAGACCAGACCTTCCTATCCAATTGAAAGACGAACATTCGATCCGACAATTTGCTGAAACGGGCAACGCTGGCAACCACGCCGCCATATACCAGCAAGGAATTGGTAGCGCGATGATAGACGGTTGAATGTGCCACCACGCGCACGTCGAGTTCTTTACCGCCTCGAGGTCGTACCTCTATCCATCTCTCGCTGGTTGCTGTAGGATCCGCTATAATCATATTAACATTCTTCAATGTTTCTAAAATTACATGTTTTTACATCTAAACATTTTTGCAAATTCTCATTCACGAAATTTCAAAGTACCAACAAAAGCATTATTATAGAAAACGCTACTCTTACGCTATAAATAAAAAAATTTATTCGGTTTATGTTTGATATTTATCAAGTGTTATCTATGAATTACATGTATGTGTATAAATGATTAAAATACACATTTTTTAAATCATTCTTCCGTTTTGATAAACTTACATAAATGTAATTTGATTTTATAAAGCCTGGACGAAAATTCTCCATCAATAGTACTGCCTCCGAACAAGTAGATGTAGTCATCCGCCAAGGTTATAGTGTGCCTCGTGAGTCTGGGCGGATAGAAGGGAGAATTTTTAGCACGTAAAGTCCATATACGCTTATTCACATTGTAATGCCACAGTTCGTTTGACACGGAACCATCTTCTTCTGGCACTTTTCCTCCATAGATTACAAAACCATCTAAAAATATAAAAAAATTCTGTTTTTTTTATTAATTGCTAATATGAGATATTGATATTAATTATGTAGTCAAAAGTTTACAATTTGACAATTATAATGGTAAATTATAGCAAAGCAAACTAATTTTTAAATAAGTTTTTCTTTCAATATCGTCATTGACGTGTTTATAATAAGTGTAAATAAAATCGTTTGCAGGATGATTTGTTTCTAGCAATTTGAATTAAGGAATACATTCGCAAAAAAAATTTTTAAAAGTTTATTATGTAAGTTCAATTTCTGCGTGCGCATAAAAAAAAACTTACCTCTCTATGTTATTTTATTTTATATTGATTAGCAATATAAAATACGTTAAATTTAAAAAGTGACAATTTTGTTACTTGCGTAAAAAATGCAATGTCTTTTCATCAGTATAGATTATAGATAGATTATCAGCAAATGTTACATGTTGACAGACCTTGATATTTACATGCGGCGTGACCATATCGAGGGCCCGGTTTGGGTAAATCATCAACGGGTGGTTCAGTAGTTTCCTCTTTCAATGACTCGCTTGTGGTTAATTTAGGATCTATAAATTCTTGCATAAATATATTATCTTCAGCGGGCCCCGCTATCACCTGCTCCTCCCATTTCGCGTTGTCATTTTGTACATCTGTCGTATCATGCTCTTGATATAAATGTTCCAAGTTTCTGCGGTATCTTTAATAAATAAACACGCAATAGTAATTTATAAGAACTTAACTGTACAAATAAATAGTATAAAATATTTCTTAAAGATTAAAAAAAACATATAAAACTTTATAATAAAATCCTCAAAAATCGTTTCGATTATAAATTGTGATATGTAATTAAATGTCTAATTAAAATAATATGATTTTTTTTTTTTCATATACAACTTATTAGCTTGTATATCTTTACATGAACAAAATATAAAAACAATTAAAAAAATTTTTCCGTATTTTGCAAAGATAATTTTGAAGGAATTAAATTAATGAGTGATGCATCATTTACTACCTTGTCAACATTTGCGAATATCGCGATCTTATATTTCGCGGATGCTTTCTTCTGGGATCATCGTTTCTATCGATCCTAATGGTGCTTCTACTCTTCTCGTTCTCCTTAGGCATGTTCCTAAACTCTCGCATGCCATGCTCGCGACTGCCGTTAGCGGTCCGATTGAGCAGACCGAAAGTATTATTATCCTTGATGCTATAAAGGACCTTCCAAATTAAAGACGACGTTGGTAGGCCGTATATCTCTTTGGCGCCGGGATTGCGTAATTCGGTAGCGATCAACATAGGATCCAGATATTCGGCGGATGCAGCACCCTCTGCAAATATCGAGGCAATCAGTGTATTGTAATATAAAATTTTTATAATTATTTTCTTCTCTGTACATATAATTAGCAACGATAACAGTATTATTTAGTATACAAGTTTTACACATTTTACCTTTATATTTTCATGTAATAGAATATTATACAATAACAAAATAAATCTTTCCACATGTTTGCATCATTAACTTTTCAAAAATTCTGATGTTATAATATTCAAGGTAGAAATGAATGTAAATATCATTTTGCATCATCATTATTTATAATATATATATGTATTAGAAAATATACCAAAGATGAAATAAGGAAATGTGTATATAATAAATTATATTAAAAAATAATGAATTAACTGAAAATTCTTTTATGTAAAGTTTCTGTTATTGTGTGTGTGATTTATATACTTACCTAATACATTTCCATATTCGTCTTCCCATTGGCTTGTACTAAACCTGTATACTTCCAAGTCGCTGAGAATATAATTAAGATCGTAGCCACCGAAAACGTAAAGTGAGTCTGTTTCCTGAATGTAAACTGCTGTATGAGCTGCGCGTGGTCTTAGTCCACCCTCCGAATGAGAGAGCCAATGCCATCTGCATAAGTAATTAGATTATCTCATGGACTCCTTATTAACATATTTCTCTCTATTATTCGATATAAATGCAATTTAACACATATAATGTTAAAAAGAAAAACAAAAAAACGCGCATATAATTATACATACATATAACTTTATATTATCATTACATAAAAACAGAAATACGCAAGCTCGTAATTTCGCAAAAATGTACCGATTTCCTTCAGGATGCGTTTTATGCAAAGAACAAGATTGTCCGGAGTATCCACTATTGCATTCACATCTTTTTAAGCCACAGATACCGGCGCCACTGCAATTGTTTGGACAGAGTGCTCGAGAGCAGTCTTTACCTCCCCAATCGTTTTCGCAGAAGCATGTATTGTTGATGCACTTTCCATGATGGGTACAATTGTTTGGGCAATCCGTGACTGAAAACTCTGCATGAAAGCCATCTAGGACGTAGTTTGTATCACTATATAATAATATCAACATCTGCAAAGAAAAATATGTAATTCCATAACATTTTGCAGTAATACAATGCTACTTTATATTTCTTTTATGTTATTATCATTACTAAGTTTTAGTAATATTCTATATATTATCATTTAATTATATAGTACTTTATTATCTTTTTGTATCTGTAAAATTACATGTTATTATTTATTGCAAAAATTTATATAATAACTTTTTATGTTTATTTCATGTAACATTATATTGATTAATGATACTTACAATGAGATGCTATAAAAACTTGAATCTACAACATGTTATTCACATTGTTAGCGTTGTAGCATATGTACTTACATAACCAGATGATGATGTCACTTGTTGCGGCTCTGTTTTACCACTAAAACTACCTAAAAGCGGGGAACGAAAGGAATCTCCATCGTAAACAAATACATAGTCATAACTGCACTCTGTGCCCATAGTCCGGAAACTTAATGTAATAAATTCGCGACTATGGTTAGCTGCAACAAGAAAAGCAAATTATATGTATATAAATTTCAAAAAAATTTTAGCTGTAAGGCATCATTTTGTATATTTTATATTATGCATATTAGCTGTATCTTAGATCTCTATATATATATTAGATAAGACAGATACTAAAAAGTGAAAATGTAGATTTTGCTCAAAAATGCACAAGAATAATTGTATGTGTTTCATTGAAAAAAATAGCTGGATTTAATGTCTTGTTTATCTGGCAAAATAAAATTTCAATAACTTTAAAAGAATTGCATCTTATTTTTAAAGTCTCAATATACGCATTCTTGTTTATACCTTTAATGAGCCATTCGCAATGGGAATCTTGAGTGTAATTCGAGCCCATAGGCCCATCGCTGATAATTCCCCATGAGTCTGCAAAGACTTTCCTTGTCTTATCGCACGGTACTTGTTTTGGAGATGGCTGCGGAGCTAGATTGATGCTCCGCAGCAAGCAACTCCATATGAAAATCCATGCTGCGGTGGATATCGCCCACCCCATCACGGCGTACACACCTCACTGTCGTCGAACAGCACACAAGTCATCATCTACCCGCATCAAATAATTTTTTGAGCAATTACGTGGTATAGTGCATGCGGAAAAAGTCATATCTGAAAAGGATGTACAAAGTTTATTTTATCCATTGCAAGTGTCATTAAGTTTTTGCTCATTACAAGATAAGAAACGTCTTCACATATCCAAGAATGAATTTACACAGCTGTATTAATATGAGGAGTTAACATATAATACAATTATTTATAGGATGCGCTCACATATTTTATAATGCACGACATGAGATTAGATTTTGAAAATATATCATTTTCAAACTTTATTTTCAAGATATCTTAACATTCAGCCTTGAGAGATAATGTATAGTAATATCAACACTAGATACGCGCTACATACACGTACCAAAGCATAGTGCAAATTCTACATAACGAAAATATATATAGACAAAATATCATCTCTCTCTCTCTCTCTTTCTCTCTCTGAGACTTGTAATGTCAATATTAGGTATATCCATAATGTGTGTTAATATTATATCAGTGATTCAATAATTTATTAAAAGTGGACTTTAAACTGTTTCTCTCTTCTTTATTCAAACTTTTAAATAACGTATAGATATCAAGTTTCTTTCAGATGTAATTTTTTTTCATATCGCTATAGAATATTGTTTTTAAAAATTGTATCATTAAAATTAATAATGTTTATACTTTGCTCTAAAACTTTTCTTTCACGTAGTGAAAGTAAAACAAAACTATCGTCAATCAAAACACTCGGCGTCGATCGGCAATTTTTATAAAATATCATAATTAATTATATAAAGCGTCCGATATATACATATAAGAAAAAAACATTCGCGAACAACGTATGTATTACATGTCGTGCAGTATGTTGAAGGACATTCCCGTGAAACGAGTCAGCATCGCGCGAGACGCAAGGTTCTCCGCTCTTGATCAATTTGCAAATAAGCACAAATAAGCAAATAACGTACACATACACTCTCGCATATTAGCGTACGCGCACATACACACATATGTATCCATGAACTTTCCGGACCTATTGCGAGATGACGACGACGATGACGACGACGACGATGACGACGTCGACGAGCGGAGCATAACAAAACAATCCTCGGAAGGACTTGGCACTTTTCCTCGGGATTGCGGCAAAAAGTCAAATCCTGGGGACGGGATCACGCTTTCGGCGACGAGACGGTGTCGTACAACATCCTCCGGTGACTGAAAAACGTAAAGAGGGAAAGAGCACGGAACAGCGAGCGTGAATCAAAACATCGCGGACTTTGCCTTGCCGGAGTTTGCTCGATAAAAACTGCTGACGGTAACCTTAAAAATTTTTTGTCACGGTCGCGAAACCCGCGCGTCGGCCACGAAATGTCAGACGGGCGTGACGTAAATGTCATACAAAAACTTCCAGCCTGCACGGTGCCTCGCCTCGTCGTTGACACCTCGATTGCCTCGATTTTTATGATCGTGCTTATTCAGAGAGGGGGACGAGGAGGAGGGGGAACCAGTAAGGATGGTAACGACACTCCGATACCTACTCCGATTTCGCGCTATCGGAGCTCGGAGCTTCCCGGTTGAACTCCACGATGGCGTACTTTTGATATCTTGACGTCAGCACCCCAAGTATTTTTGAAAGAATATATATTATAGATATGTGAAAGATTTTAGGAAGATACTCCACTTCTCACCAAATACTTGCAAAAGTTACATATATATCTGTCAATCTTGAATTGTTGACAAAATATAAAAATTATTTATAAAAAAAAAAACGCACGTTGATAAACAAATATTATATTAATACATTTAAAATTCAACCAGTTATCAAGAATTCATTTTAATTCGCAATTGCGTGTTAGCGCGCGTATATGTGCTCGATGACACCAAAATTATTATTACATTTTGAGTTTAGATGATAAAGACATAATATTTCTTACGCACGATTATTTATTCGTACATTCAACATAGAGATAATTCGTAAAGAAATTCGTCTTTATTTTAATACTATAAGATCATAAAAAGGGAGAGAGAAAAGGCAATGATCGGGAACTTTATTTAGAACAATTAATATTAATTTGCGAGACAGGCATAATGATGTAATACAAATGGTTTGTTATTTCGGCAAGAATAAATAATTTCACTTCTTCTCTCGATCCTTGCATATGTTTATCGTAAACAACAAGATAGAAATGGTAATATAGATAAAGGTGTTGTTAGAAATCTTAACTATATGGTCGAAGTTTACTGGTTAAACTGTGTTAAACAATTCGAAATATTTTAGCCGCAATAAGTAAGTTTTGCAATACTTTTAAAGTTCGCTTATTGATGCATGGGATTACTCAATACGGGACTTTTTATTGCTTCTGTTATATAAAATGTCATAATAATAATAATAAATTTTTAATATTGAATATATATAGTAGAAATAACAAAATAATTTTGGATTACGTATTTTTTTTAAATCAATTATAAGTTTCGGCTTTGAGTACGTTACAATTTTGATCGAAATTTTCCATTCGAGAGATTCTCACTTTACAATATAATTATTTAATTTCTCTTTTCCATCCCATCTCAGGCAAAACTTGTATTTTTATAAAAAAACTTAATAAAATAGGAATAATGTCTTATACAAAGATTTAATTATACGTATAAAACTGTGAATTTACCATAATTACAAGATATATATATATATTGCATGCAATATTAAAAACAAGAGGTTTAAATCCTGAGTTTCTCTCAAATAAGCGAAGCCTTTGTTGTTTACATTTATTTAATGATATCATACTATTATTAAATATGCAGTCGTTATCGTATTTTTTACCATTCTTTTTCTATAAAAAAATAATTATATACCCGACTTCTATCGATTTCTTTAACATGCATATGGTTAATCTTTTGATATATATATATATATATATATATATATATATATATATATGGTCGGAGACTTTTCACGCCGACTTATTGCGATACCATTCGCATTGGCTGCATAGATTTAAAAAGATGCTAGATTGGAAAAAAAAAGATATTAAGATAAGATAAAAATAAGACAAAGTAAGCATCCCCGCATATAGCGCAACAGGATAATCTCTCGCAATAATATACACAGATTGTATATTTGCTATTATCCGTCAACAAATATACTGTACATTATCTCGACGATTGATACTAGCGCTTTATAGCCGATATATAACTTTTTACTGCCTCACAATACGGCATGCCTATACAGCATAGAACATTGCGGCAATGTCACTACAATATTTTACGATGTACGGGTGCACGCGCATCATTTTTTTCCAACGAAAAATTTTAGAAAGATATTACTCGTACGTGCATATGTGTACCTCTCTCATTGAACTTTCCTCAACCGATAGATCAACTCTTTGCGCTGCGAAGTGTCGATCCAGTCTCGATATTACACAATAGTATTTATTGTATTATTATTATTATTATTATTATTATTATTATTATTATTATTATAGTGTAATATTAATACATTAAGCTATTGTATATTATTAAATTATTATAACAGTATAGACATACTACTTCGTAAGAAAGAAATCGGATGATTTTTCTTCGCGTTTCGCATATTATACTTTAAAGTAACCACGATCTTCGGTAATACTTCGGCTTATCAGCTACAAATATAGCGCAAGTTGGAAAACAAGTTTTTCCGGTCGTCGCATCGCATAGATTCCTCTCCATTGAGAGTAATACGTCTCTATCAAAACCACGAGAAGAAGGGCTTCTTAAAGGAAAAGCATCAAAGGCAATCCTTCGCCGTCTCATCCTCTCCGTAAATTTCAGGTAGAGCAGTCGATTCGCACATTAGATCAGAGACATTTTTCGTATTCGCCTTCGTATTGCCAAAAGAATTCGCACAGATACTGAAATCCTTGGTTATCTCGTTGATCTCCCTGTTTTCTTCGCAGTTAGCTTCTAAGATCGGTACGGAATATATATTATCGTTGTTAAATACATTGTTCTTTGCGAGCGATGTGGCCGTCGACGGTCGGTCCAAATAATATTCCTAAAATATTATCAAAATTATTTCTGTGAATCTAACTTTAATAATATTATCAATATTATTTTTCTAAATTTATATTTTTATGCTTCTCATAAAATTGTGAATTTTATTGTGCTCTCAGATTCAGTTATACATATTTGTAACCATAAAAAGAAATATATCTTTTTCAAAGGATATAATTTTTTAGAAATGATTTATTTAGTCTTAAATTTGACAAATTTTGATGGAACGGAATATTTTTCCAAAAAAAGATCTGCTTAAATCTTCAAAATCTTTGTAAAGTAACTAATAAGAGGATCTGTTCCGAATGCTGTATGATTTAAATACATCTTTGTGTATGTGTATATGTTACATATATCAAAATCTTATATCAAATAATATCTATTACATGAAAAATAATTACCTTCTCTGTATTGAGGGGAGTAGAGATTTGTGTCTGTGGTGTTTGACTGCAATGTGCCAAGGCTATCAGCTCTTTTTGGCTTTCTCTAGCATCCACCAAGAATATACTCTCCTTCACTTCTTTTGGATTATATTCGTCCATTCTAAAAATAGTTATTAAATGGATATTTTGAAAAGTTTCTCAAATAAAATAATTGTCTTCTCATATTTTCTAATCTTATCAAATTATTGGCTCTTTTTTGAACTACTATTCGCTAGTGCCTGTCGAGTTACTTACTTATCGTATATGACTGCGTGTAAACCGAGTTTCTTCAGATGCTGGATAGTGGCCTTATCGTTGTTATCATCGCCCCAACAAAATATGATTAATCCCGCATCCTTAACCAACTTGACTTGAGATGGATCTCGAAGAATATCTTCCGTATGGACATTAATTCCTAGAATGTCCGCGGCTAACGCATGTCTCATGGCCATCGGTATCGTCTGGCATCTCGGATCATGATAAGTGGGATACTTCAATGTAACGCCTTGCGTTAGAAATACTACTGGATATTTATTTTGCTTGAGACGGATCATCGCGCAAATATCCGGATTGAACGAGGAAAAGACGACTTTCCGATTGCCTCCGTATTCTAATACCACCTTCAGAATGATATCTAGATATATGTTGAGATCAAAGGGATGATTAAGCTCGAACGTGCCGTCCTATATAACAAAAAAAGATCTTAATTTATATTTCACTATCAGAAAGAAATGCCGCAGAAATATTCTCGCCTTCAATTGCATGGTCCATTTAATTTCGATATTGCATCCAACGTGCAGCTCCAATTCCTGGAGTACAGTTTGCAGCGTAGGGAAGGGTTGATGATCTTCCAAATCCTCATCGAAGAATCTCGGATTCTTCTCACGGCCTTCGGCAACATGATAAACCTGTAAACAAAAAAATCCCACTAATAAAATAAACACATACACGCATGATGACGCATATTGAATTGCAAAAGAATCAATAAAAATCAGATCCCTGTCGATATAATAAACGTTAAAGAATATAATAAATATGTTTCTTATCTAGTACGCAATTTTTAAAAATAGATTTGTTGAATTTGTATATTATTTTTAATACATGAGAGGTAAGAGATTTTTCAGCATGTTCTCTTCTTCTGCTGTTTTCATTAATTACATATTATTATTAATTTTTAAATATATTAGTATATTTAGCAAATAAATATTTTCTGTAAATATAAGATTCTCACATTATCGAAAATAAATCTATGAATCGTAATTATCAATCGCTATAGATAGTAATTTCCGAAAATTATATATAATGTATATATTATGAACCTGAAAGTTACACAAAATATAAAAAAAAAGTATGAAAAAAATATATATTAAACATATATACATTCTTCAAAAATATGCAAGAAATGAAAATGCATAATATTAGAGATATAAGGAAAGTCATCGTGGCTAGTTGATACCTTGAGTAGATGCAGCTGCTCCAAAGTAAGATCCTTAACGGGTATTTCTAGCATATCCATAGCCTCTATCTGCTTTTTACGTTTCATTGAGATGGAAACATAAAAGTCGTGGTAGATCACAGGTATAAGATCCTTCGATAATTGCACATCAAATTCGACCATGTCCGCACCGTGATGCGATGCAGTCTTCAGAGACGCGATTGTATTCTCGCGTACGTTAGCGCAGCTATAAAGAAATGTTGAATTAGATACACAATGTATACTAAAAAAGAAATTTCTTGCAAAATTATATGTCAATCGTGAGAACACAAATTCTAGTTTTATCTGTAACATATGGTGAATAAGTAGTTTTCAGACATACATACGTACACACATGCGCGCGCGCGCGCGCACACACACACACACACACATACACGATATATATTAACTTACTTCTTCATTTCAAACTTGAAAGATGTACCGAGTCCTCTATGTCCGACATCCAATCCCGACCATCGTTGTTCCCAGTGTTTTGCATACGAAATGCTTGTGTCCCATGGGTAGTCTGGAATTGGTTTTATGACGACATACTCCACTGTCAATTGCCCTACAATATAAAAGAAAATAATATGTATGAATATGAGATTATCATTATTCACATAAAAATGTAAATCAGTCGATTCCTTAGCAAAAATGTTGACGCATCAATAACTTCTGAATTGTACAAATATCGAAAAAAAAAGACTTTTACAAGCTATATTTTGTGGAATTTAATAGAATTTTAATTGGAGATTAAATAATAAAAATATGTAATGAAAAAATGGACAACTTGCAAAAAGAAAAAAAGATATATATATGATGATTTTTCTGGATATTTTTGCTAAGAAAAAAATCGATATATGTATATATCCAAGAATTTGTTCTTTTAAATCATACAAATGTGATATTAAATGTTATTCAATTTCAAAGCAATAATTAAATAAAGAAGTAAAAGATCTTTTTACACATATTTTTCACAGTATTCACATACTTACCAATAGGTCTGTGTTTTGTACTAGTAATTGGTACAGTGAGAAGTCCGACACTGGATTGTAAAGTACTAGGCAGGATGTAGCTGAAACCAATGTGATTTGGTGGTTCTCCTGGGAAACACCTTGAGCTGTACACATAGTAGTCCACTAAATATGCCTGGAAAAAAAGTCTACTCAATGCTTCATCGAAAAGACCCTAGAACGCTTTGAACAACACCAAATATGTTTCTTTTAATTTTAGCTCATCCATATTTTTCCTACTTGCTTCAATATTAATATTATATGTCCTATGATCAAGGACAATAGAGGCAAATAAGAACAATAATGTTCTAATTATATTTATTATTCGAATTAAGAATTTTATTTTATTCTTTGCCAGAACAAATGATTTATTTGTTCTGAAACGTTTGCAACGAGACGTTAGCTCGCGAATATTCCTTAATCAAATGATAATTAGATAAACTAAATTGTCTAAAGCTTCCGTTATATATTTCATGATAATCGAAAATTTTAATTGAAAGCTTATAGAATCGTTGGTAGGCATAAGAGCAACAAATTTCTGGTAATGAATCGGATCAATAAATTGCCAAATGTTGTACACCGCCATTGATGACGCGTGCAATGCGTATCAATGCACCCCGCACCTGCCGAGATTATTCATATGTTAAATTTTAAAGAGAATGAAATGGAGATAGAAATAACAGATTAGAAAGAGCGAATCAGCAACGTTTGCAATTCGGATTCAGAAGATATTCTGACAGCTGATAGATTCTGGCATTGGCCGCGCAGCGGTGGCACGTACGGTATGTAGAAGAAGACGGTCAGAGCTAGAAAATATTAGTAGTAATACTAAAAGGATATAGGAGTGATGGGAATCTCACCATTTTCGACGCACACAGATGGATATGAGATGTGATAGCGTTGATATCGCAACATTTTTTAGGAATTTACGGAACGGCTGCGCGACTCGCGTAAATCGATAATTAAACAAATTAAATGTCTGAAGTTGGAACAAACGAGTGCAATTCCATTTGTCGTACAATGTGCATACATAAAGTCTCGATTTCAAGCGAGAGAAAAAGCGGAATGATTTACGAGAGACCAGCCAGAAGGATGGGTTTGGTAGGATGAACGACGATCAAAACCATCATATCTCATGTGACACAGATGTAAAGTGGTAGACGATGCTTTTTAGCATCAATACACCAGATTGTATGTTAGCATCATCATTTGCACCAGAGGTCTTGCTTTTGTACAAGTCGAACAGGATGTCTTCGTGTTCCCTTTGACTGGACATCGCGCGCGAGCACATCGCTGTTGGCATTTCCGAGGAGGGAGATAGCTGCTGGACAAGTTTAATTATCGTTTACCAAATAATTCGAACAAGGAGAGGAGACGTGGCCGGCCTATTCGTGGTCTACTGAAAACTCACATAGCATAGTCAATGCGTATTCTTAGTGTACTGTTTCGTGAATCCGTCATTAACTAGTACTTTATTGCTCTGTCATGCCAACGATTTTCTAGCTTTCTCTTTTTGAGCATGAGTTTCTCGAAAAATGAAATGCAAGTGAACAAATTTTACATAAAGGGTTAGATTGAGGGAACATTGGTGTATTTTTTATTTCGTTTTTGATTTTGAAATTAGTAGTTGTTCCTTGGAAAGACGAATGTGATATTTTTGAACGCAAAAACTACAAACTGATCGTTTAATGTTTATCAAAATCGCAAGCAATGCAAACAATAAATCTTAGTTAATGATTTTCACACATAACTGTGTATATAATATATGATGCCCTAATGAAAAGACTATCTACGTGGAAACTTACAATTGTTTCAGGATACCGAACAGCAACATTGAAAATTAAAAATTCATCTTCATTGTAAGGACGGCCGAATTGCTCCTGCGATTTGAATTTAGCCTCTTCGTCGTTCATCACCTAGAAATGTATGTATCATTTAATTTTTATGCATTTATTAATAATATAGAAAAATATTTGAGATTTGATACATACAGCAATTTCCGTAATACTCGTAAAGACAGGTTGATCAACAATATCTTGTGTATCCATAGAAAGACTATCGTCTACACAGTCACCCCCAAACTGTTGCAATTCTAAGGAATTGTGTCTAACTAGATTTACAGGTGTCATCTGTAACACAAACATAAAATATTGTTTGATTTAAAAAATATACTGAGAAAAAGCTTAAATCACAATATCTGTTACTCTAATATATTTATATGTTGAAAATAAATAATTTATTATTTTCCTTTAAAATTATATAATGTGAAAAAAAGAGGAATAGTAAAGTGAATAGAAATACAAAATGGCTAAAGTTATAACATACCTTAATATGAACTTTTCTATTTTGAAGCCGATTCTTCCAGAGTTTAATAGGATTGTTAAATAGTTTAAATTGTATCACAGTTTCATCGGTTAACCAGCCTCGTTCAATTTTGTAGTAATTATTGTGATAGCCAAATTTATCAGGCTCTGGTAATATGTCATTATCAAAATTGCTTGGTACTATAAAGTAAAAATTGTTTGATTATATACATAATTAATACAATTCAAATTAACATATTTTTGTTACATATAAATTATTAAAAAAAAATGTATACATACTATTTTTTCTAATTAATCTTGGTGTCGTATGAGTTTCCCATCTGCGAATAATCAGAGTTTTAGCTGAGTTTTTAGTGCCATTTGATTGACAGATGACAGCTATAAAATATCGGAATTCGATATTAGTGTCGACGGGAAGAGCAACCTTTTGCGAGAATATTCGGCCGTCCCTGAAAATTTTATTTAATACAAATATTAAAAATATTTATTGCACAATTGTAACATTTATTTTTTGTTCCCAAATTACAGAACAAAATTGGTTGTTTTTTAAGCATTGATAACAATGTCCAATATAAGCTTTTGCAAAGAGAATAAAAAAGAAAAATTAAAATTCGGCAAGAAAGAAGAAATTAATTTTCGCAATTAGGAGAAATAATGTTTCTTTACAGCATATATATATATATATATATATATATATATATATATATATATATATATATACTTACTCTTCTTTGTCAACAAATACGCTATCAGTTGCATTGCTTTCACACCCATCATCGTTGTAGAAATCTCCGCTGCTATTATTGTCAAACAATGCAGGGGACTCTCTACGACTGCTATGCTCCTGTGACATTAGGATAGCCTGGTTGTGATTCCAGGCACCCAATTCAGGCAAATTTCCAACCACATAAACAACTTCATTTTTTTCCAGATTGGGCACCTAAAACAATTTATAATTACTAAACACAAGTCAATTTCTGATTTTCTTTCTCTTTTCTTTATTTTCTCTTTTTTTTCTTTACTAATGTTTAAAGATATAATAAAGCTGAGATTATAGCTGAGATTTTTAAATTACCTGGACTCTAAAAATCCAGTCTCTCTTAGATCCCTTCATATCGGAGCTTTGTGTAGCCGCCACTTCGGTGATGCTAGATTCACGTGGCGCCTGATATCCTCCTCGTTTTTGCACTCTAAAAACCGTTATCACTACATGATATTCTGTTCTCTTTTTAAGATTTTGTTTCTTCAATTTTTTAAAAAAATATTTTTATATATAAAATTCAAAATTTTGGAATTATTAACTTCACTGTCAGATTTATTGTAAGCTACTCCAATAATTTCGTTATCAATCCTCAGGTATAATATTCAATTCTCGTAACATATTTCTCTAAGCATTGTTTATTTCAGTTGTTTGATTTAATCACTTTTACTATTTAAATTATGGATTAACCATTATATGTTGCGAAGAATTTGGCAAAGATAGAAAAAGCTTGAACGCAAGGATATTTCTCTCGATCATTAACTTAAATAATGCCAATATAATTTTTTATAGCGATGAAAAGTAAAATTGTTATTTTACAATCTCTCATTTTTATAAAAAAATGCTATCCTCTTATTAATTACTAAAACTAATTTATTATTTTCCTTTAAAATTATATTCTGTATATTAAAGCAAATATCTTGCAAGCAAGTCTATCGATTTTAAAAATAATATATACTCAGAAATGTCGCTCTAAGAATTATCTTCATAAAAATCCTCTCTCTCTCTTACAGTATAAATTTCCATATCAAATATATATGTCAGCATGCATATAATTGAATACGTAAACATTTTATGATGAATCGTTTAGAGAATACTACTCCAATATATCTCATATCTCTCTTCTTCTTGCTCAGACTCTACCGATATACGCTTTATAAATTAATCAGCCAAGACAACGCGTTATGTATAATATAAATCTATGTGTAGCTATAAATGTGTTTTAAGAGAGAACAAAGGTGTTATTTTTATAAAATGATTCAAGAGCACAAATAGCATGTCAATATATATTTCTAAAATATTATTCGTGACTTTTAGAATATGTTTCGCAGAAGCTGCGAATTTTCTCTGCTTTTTCTATATATAATGGGGGGAAGAAAAATCTCATTGACATATCTTCGCGCGCGCTGACGTGGCTGTGTCATGTGTATACGTACATACCGTTCTACACGATCGACGTATTAATTCGTTATATGCATAGTGCAGATTGATGCTGATGTTTCGACATTTTCAGCACGCGATGGTATGCGACTATATATATGCAAATACACACGAGAGACAAGTAATTCGATCGCGCGATAGCCAGCGGAAACGTGACAAGTTAATAGAGAGCGAACAAAACAAAAGATCAAGATTTTTTTTTTTTTTTCCAGATAAGCATATTCTTTCGAGACCTTGAAAATTTTCACTCTCCGAGAGAGCGATCGCAAGTAGCAACGTTCATAAACAAGGTTTTCTTTAATTTCGCGATGAATTTCAAGCCTTCAAGCTTCGTAAATTGGACTCACGACTCTCGACGCTTATCTCTTCGGCGGAGCCCCGGGATTTAATAAGACTCCCTTCTCCCTTTCCCTTTTCTCCACACTGAATATTCTCTCCTCTAATTCGCGAACGAAGCTACTTACGACGTGCTGTGTCGACTCGGACGACTCCGTTCCAAGGGTCTCTCGAAGTCTGCCGTTCTCACCGAATCCTCCGGCCGTCCGGCGACTCGCGTTATTTAACGAACGATTGCGATAGTCGTTCCGGATTCTTCGCGGGATTCTACATAATCGTGACTGTAATGCTCGCGTGTTGACGTAACGAATATGACAGAGCGCATGCTGGCGCGTGCACGAACTGACACAACGAAAATACGCTACGATGGCGACGCGCGACGCGCGACGCGACAAGCGACAATGCGACAATGTTTGTCCATAGATAAGCTACTGCATATATAGAGAGGCGTGCCTCGGAATACTTTTCTATCCGCGCCAAAATTGATTGCATCGATGCACCGCTAGAGTGCGCTTTTAATAGGCATACTTTAGAGTTCCTATATAGATAGAGTCTGGCCAGGTTGCGTATTCCTTTTTATTGGTCAAAACGAAGTTTGGAAAAACATGGCGGAACCAATAGAAATGGTTATGGCAAGCATAAGAATTTAAAAAGAAATGAAATAAGAAAAATCACAATTTTTATTTATCGCGGAATACAACAAGTTGGCATTTTGAAATCTGAAAATTCATATTTCATTGCACTATTTTATAGGATTGTCTTTCTTCAGTTTTTTTTTTACTGTTAAGAACAATGTGTGCGGTTAAGATGACAATTTTTATAACAAATACACTTTTTTTTTATAACATCGTAACTTTTCACTGTATTGATTTTTTATTTTGTTCGGAGACCATATACAGAATAATTTTACTTACTTTTATTATCAATTTGTAGCCAAACAAAATTTTTACAATGCAGTTGCAACTACACTGCACTATGACACGCGTTCATGTATATAATACCGCCGCCATGTTTTTTCCAAAACTAATCGAGCGGTCAGACTCCATCTATATAGGGACTACTAGCATACTTGTGGAAGATAAAATTGAGAAATAAAAATAACAGCTCGCACACAATATTAAACCGATCAAAATATAATTGTATTTTTTTAATCGACAATTATATCGATATTATGCGATATTTACGCTTGGCGTGACAAATACTCTGAATCATATGTGCGATTGATCGCGGAACAAAAAATTAAGAGACAAAGATTTTTTTCTTCCTTGATATTATAAATTGTAAATTTTCTAAATTATTGATTAAATATTGCGTAAGCTGTTATTTTTATCTCATCCTTGATCTCTTTCATAAGCGTCAAGTACTTTACATTGAAAACTGTTCAGATTTAGGTTTGAATCGTGATGTAGTGCGACGTCTAAAGCGGCGTCTACAATAGAGATTTTAAGCCCTAAGTCTTAGGAAATTGACTAATCACAGTCGAGTATTCTTCTCATACTTGACTGTGATTGGTCAATTTCTTAAGGCTTAGGGCTTAAAATCTCCATTGTAGACGCCGCATAAGTATGACGCGCTCAACGACTGTATGAATCGTGTATAAACAGTTTAGATTCAAAGTAGATGGAGATGTGTGAAGATGGGAGTAAATAAGAGATCGCGAGTATCAACGTATATAAATGAGAACAGGTAAAAAAATGTACGATTATAAAAGTGCTTTTTTAAACAACAGAGGAAGATCTGAAAAGTATCGGAGGATATATATTTATTTGAACAATTATAGATAGCCTCTAGACTCTAGACTTTGAGATTTCTGCATCGAAAGAATCGCCTCTGGCAGGCGAGAGAGAGAGAGAGAGAGAGAGAGAGAGAGAGAAAACTATGATAAAAGAGCCGCTGCATGATTCGAAAAAAAAAATACATCGATGTATGCGTTGGTCGATCAGCGATATCGAACGTGTAATACTACACGAGTTATTTTACATATCTCTTTTTTCAGTTTCGAGCTGCAGATTGCACAGTTTTAATTACGATTATAATACTATTTTTGATTCATATATTTATACGAGTATTTTAGATTTAATATGGATGTTCGATTTTCAGATCCGACGTGGGCTACGAAATTACATAATTTCCTTCAGGCTTCCTCCCTTGTTAACGCAACTGTCCGTCGATGTTGCCGATAAATGCGTAAGTGAAAAATAAATTTACTTGGGAAGTAAAAATGAGAAACGATCGCGAGTTATATATGATATACAGGGTGTCCCATTTTAAAGGACCCACTCAAATATCTCAGAAACACTGCGTTAAATCGATAAATGTTTCAAACAAAAGTTGTGTGGCTTCAAGGGGGCCATGAGATGGTGACAATGATTTGACCTTGGAAATTCATTTGAAGGTCAACTTTAAAATCTTAAATAGAAACCCCCATTTTTTATTTAGTATTCTTGTAGCTGACATCGAGAGCTTTCCAAAACGCTATAATAAAGTATTTTTTCTCATTAAGTACTTTTTGAGTTATTTTATATTTTATATAATCTGACATATTTTGATATAAAAAATTAAATATCTCATAAAATAGTTAGTTTTTGATAATCTTACCGTAATACTTTTATGTACAGAATAATGATACAAATCAATTAGTATAAAAAAATAATAGTTTTTCAAAAAATTATTTACGATGTATTTTTTTAAACAATTATTTGTTTTTTTTTTGCACTAATTGATTTGTCTCATTATTCTGTATATAAAAGTATTACGGTAAGATTATTGAAAACTGAATATTTTATGAGATATTTAATTTTTTATATCAAAAGATGTCAGATTAAAATATAAAATAACTCAAAAAGTACTTAATGAAAAAATACTTTATTATAGTGTTTTGGAAAGCTCTCGATGTTAGCTACAAGAATACTAAATAAAAAATGGAGGTTTCCATTTAAGATTTTAAAATTGACTTTCACATGACCTTCAATTGAATTTCCAAGGTCAAATCATTGTCACCATCTTATGGCCCCCTTGAAGCCACACAACTTTTGTTTGAAACATTTTTCGATTTAACGCAGTGTTTCTGAGATATTTGAGTGAATCCTTTAAAATGGGACACCCTGTATACTATGCGAGATATATACTTCTTTATTGAATCTTTGCTAAAATATTTGGTGTGCTCGAATAAATAAGCACTGAAATAATGAATTTAACTCGCTCTCTCTCTCTCTCTCTCTCTCTCTCTCTACACATATATATGTATCTCTTTCTTCGAAAAAAAAAGAGAAAAAGAGAACATTTTTAGCGACACGTGAATAATAACATAATAAGCGATCGCTGTAGTCGATATATTTGCTAAATAAAAATTGGAATGCGATAATGCGTTGAATGCGAATTGAGAAATGCTTAACCAAAGTTCATTTATTGTGCGTAAGTATGACGTCAAACGAGCAGTTCGTAAATGATTCTAAATCGTAAGTGCCGGATGAGAGAAGTAAAATTGTAGCGAGATATAGCTATAGAAATAATACACGTGTGCGTATTACGAGAGAGGGGTTTCAATCAAAAGTGACATGAAGGAGAGATATGATGTTAGAGATGATACACGGTGAATTTTTTTACGAAATAATTTTCCGGAAAGATTAGAAATTCTTCAGAAAATTTCCACCGCCATGTGACAAAAGTTAAAACATTTTGTAAGAATTCTTTATAGAAATACACTAACATATTAAAATGCATTTGTAAATAATATTACAAATCGAAATAATACGCGAAGAAACTCTGTGAATATTAATTAATATCTGAAATATTTATTATATCAGATGTTGAGATTAATATTTGAAGCATGATTTTCGCGCGTTTTCTATATTAACTGCGTTCCAGCGAATCGATTTTTTTACAAGTCACCATTATTTTCATCACGTTCTTACAGAACGTTTACATAATGTCATCATTATTAATTTATCGCGATTGACATATACGTTGACCGTTTAGAGTAGCGAGACGATTTATTACAATTCACGTAACATTTAATAACACTTATTATGCTTACGTGTATCGATTTGATGTCAAGAGTTATCGGATTAATTGGAAAGACGTCTGACAAAATCGTATGTTTTTTGCAATTATTACTAATAAAAATGACACGTCAGACATTTCGTAATTTCGAATACGGCAATTTGATACAGCGAATAAACAAGTTTAATTATATTTTTTATATGTTAATACTGTTAATGACAGTGCTGGTGTAATTATTGATATATATATATATATATATATATATATATATATATATATATATATATATATATGATAAGCTAATTAAAAACATTGAATATACATGTATATATATATATTTGATCTTATACATATATTTATATATGTATATGCAAGATACCTCTCTTCTATGGTAAAAGAAAAATATTTTGCATTTATCGATGTTTTTTAAATTAAAACAAAAAGCTTGCCCAATTTAACTAACATATACCATAAGACGTACTAACATAACTAAAATTAATTAACGTATATACATAAAGATGACTCGATAAAGAGAAGACTCGAATAAAAATTTCGATAAAATTAAAGCCGCGAGAATCTAATTAAGGAACGAGTTTCTATTTTTTCGAAGAAAACTCTTTTATTTTTAATTATTTGTAACATAGAGAAACTGTATACACTAAGATTTTTGATTTATTTTTAGTTCATATCCATCCAACTGCATTCAAAATATCTTTTGAATTATATTTTGTTTGCTATTTATATAATTAGCAAGAAATAAAGTTTCTCGTGAAGTTATAAGTACCAAAATCCTTCAGTTGTTTTGGCATTTCGATCAGATCTGTTGTAATAGGACATATTTTCGTTACATCATGTGTTTTCAAGAACTAAATATTTTTATTCAGCCTCTCCGTGACTATGTGTATTACGCATAAACAATTTAAAACATTATATTATATTCATGCAAATACATATAATATATTATATTGTATTTATGCAAATATATTATATTATAATATATATTCATGTAAACAGGATTTTAATACGGCTTTATTATATCCGTTTGGTTTCTTCCACATTTTTGTTAGTGAATAGCTTTGTTGCATCAAAGTATTATTAAATGATTAAATTGTTATCCTGCCTTTATCTTTACTAAATAATTTAAAACTTTAAAATCTTGGAAATTGAAAATTACAATGTAAATTGCAACCACGTAATATCCGCCTTTATAAGTTTTTTTTCTCTCTCTCGTATTATTTAATTACATCCTTATTATATTACTATTATTTTGCGTTAATCGGAATATGAAAATTTTCATGTATAAAAATTCCAGGAGAAAGTCTCTCAGCTATGATAAAACTCGAATAAATTGTTATATATATCACAATCAAGTACAGCTGACACGAAAAAGTAATGTAAAAATTGCGAATAACATATAAATCTTGCCCAAAAATCCGAAGATCCTTAACCATCTTTTGTTCATTGCTACAAGCTATTTTGTCCACTACCTGCTACACAGGTTTGACATATCTATGAGAATTTACAATACCTCTTATTATTTAGCCATAAAGCTATTTTTTTTCACGCTTTATAATGCTTTTAACGTTATAGAAACTTTTTTAAAAAGAATTTTGTGTTCCTCCATTTCTTAGCAAAAATATTTCCGATAGAAAATATATTCTAGAGACGAAATCTGAAGTTAATTCTTTTAGATTCACAATTTCCTTCTTCTAGAAGTTGATCTTTTCAAGGCTTTCTTCATATTCATCGATGCTGTGATGGGTGTGAAAAAATATGAGGAAACAAATAATGTTGTTTAAAAAGATCGAAAAGTTAAAAATAGGTAAAAAAATATTGACACAATCAAGAAAAAATTGTGTGCTTTTCTATTGTAAATATCAAATTTTTATCGATTGTATGTTCGATAATTTTGCTATCCTTCCAAGATTTTCAAAATGTAATTTATTTATTGGTAAAGATGCGAAAATTGTTTTTTAATTTAAATTTAAATTTATATTTTTAAACAATGCTACATGCGATTCCATTTCATAATTATTTTATATTATATAATAATTTTATATTATTTTATATCATATAAAATATTTTTTTTTATAAAAATAAAAATAGATTTGCAACGACATCGAGAGAATTATAATTTAATTGGATTGTAAAAAATATAATATTTGTGTTATCTCCTTTAATCTTATTTTATTGTTAGTAAACAATTAAATCTTTATCTATGAAGACACATATTCGCTTTATATATATATATAAATTCAATTAATAATTTATCTTTATATTTTAGTTAAATTGATAATTTATGTATTATATACACTGTAAAAAAATTATTTTTTTTCATAAATAATTATTTGCGTAAAGTACAGATGTGTGTGTGTGTGTGTGTGTGTGTGTGTGATTAGATAAATATTTAATTGTTTAACTAAAATATGATTAAAGAAAAGAAAGTAAATATTTTTTGCTACCAAAATATATATTCAGAAATATAATATAGGTCAAATCAGAATGTGACTGCCATTTCAAATGTTGAATTATATAAATCTTGAATCTATTTTTGCATGATATATTTTGAGTATATTAAGCAAAAATTTTAAAAAAGACATGCGCGAATATTATTTATTGTATCCATTGTATCCAATTGTATCTCGTGATGGAGAGAAAATAGGATTCGTGCCAAGATTTCAGAGACGTCATTCGCGTCGTTATTACGGCTGTCATATGTCGCGCAATCGGGAAAGTTGTTTATGACGAATCAGCTGCGGTCTATTTCCACGTTATCCTCGCGAGAATTCAAAGTCTATCGACCGAGAAGTTCATTCGCTCTTTAAATGTCTTTAGGATACGTCATATCGCTCGTCCGAAATATATTGACGTACTAACGCTAACGGACGCAATAAACTTTTCTTTGCGCCAATATTTCGTGCAATTTTTAATGGATCCTTTTTTACAAAATTTCACACTTTTAAATATAACAGAATTACGAGGATATTTATGCGCTTTTCTATTTAAAAATAATGAAAAATTGCTTGAAACAGTGACTTTCAAATTTTTATTTTAGAAAAATTTTTATTCTGTTTTGGATATAGAATTGAAAGAAATGACGATACTCTTGGACACTTTAAAGAAATTTATAAGGCTTTTTCAATCGATCGAGGCTTACGTATAGATAAAATGTTAATCAGAACCTTGACTTTATATGAGCGCTTTATATCGCATTAAAATGACTTTAATACAACAATACTACAAGTATCAGCATTTTAATCGATATTTTCTTTAATATCAATTTATCAAAATATTTACCAATATTTCGTTATAAAGAACTATGTATTGTACTAAATTAATGCAATTTGCCTTTATGCAATCACTTATATAAGAGTATTCATGTGCATTGCGATATGTACAATAAGAAAAAATTAAATACACAATATAATTAACATAATTTATATAAATATACAAAAATAATTTATAGAGATATAAAAAAAAATATATATATATAGAGATATACAAAAGTAATTTGTATAGAGATATAAAGCTTCTTTATGTGTTAATAGAGAGAAAACTGCGATTTTTCAAATACTAATATATCTCGACTCGCGTTCTTCTCAGACATCAATATTTTCTCTGGTCAAGTCACTCGTTCAATAATGAAAACGTCATTTTTCTCGTTACTCACCTGCAAAAATAATTTTCCACACGTGTTAACTTCCAGTAGGTTGCACTGCTCCGCGACACTATCGATCATCGCCACCTTTTCGATTGCGTCAATGTTGACAAACGGGTTTTTATTTTCCAGGATTTGTTTCGATCAACCGGTTTAATTTCCGGCTACTAGCAAAGTTGCAAGTCGTGAATGTAAAATAAACAAAAAAAAGAGGAAATGAGAGTACGTATCGATCGTTCCGACGCGCGCGAATGCTCGAGAGCTACTAGTTTCGCACTCGCATTTCGCATTAGGTTGATGCTTGGCGCTTCTTGGGTTTCCCTACTCTTCGACTACCCGTTATATACACAAGCGATGATGTCGACAGTTGTACAGGAATAAGTCGCACTCTTTTATATATATAGGGTGTCCCATTTTAAAGGACCCACTCAAATATCTCAGAAACACTGCGTTAAATCGAAAAATGTTTCAAACAAAAGTTGTGTGGCTTCGAGGGGGCCATAAGATGGTGACAATGATTTGACCTTGGAAAATCATTTGAAGGTCATGTGAAGGTCAACTTTAAAATCTCAAATGGAAACCCCCATTTTTATTTAATATTTTTGTAGCTGACATCGAGAGCTTTCCAAAACACTATAATAAAGTATTTTTTCTCATTAAGTACTTTTTGAGTTATTTTATATTTTATAAATTTAATTTTTTTTTTCGCGACTTTAGATGAATTTGATCGTTTTTTGAAATTTAAAAAAAAAAGAAGAGAAGAATGAGAGAAAAATTATATTGCACACGCGGTTGAGAAAGTAGATCTCGATTAGATAATGAGAACGACAAAAAATATGATGAATAAATAATATAGTGATGTCATTTTTGCCTTTTCTCGATGTGCACATATAAATTTTAAATATCTGAATAATATTAAATATTTGAAGATTTAAACGCAAAATTTTGGTAACGCATATAAAAACATTGAATATTCTCGTTAAATGTTGAATACGCCGCTATTTGCGACGTATAGTTCATTTGTTCTGCGTTAACAACGGGTGACTGCGTGCCATAATTTATTTGGTCCAGCCTCAGGTACAATTTTTTTTACATGATAATCCGGAGAATGTGTATGTACCGACAGCAGTATTTGACATATTTGATTCATTACATATTTCTGCATGTCTGTTTAATATTTTTACAAAATAATACAATACTTATTTAAAAAATTTTATTATATATACAGGGTGGGGCATTTATATTGAGACACCTAAATATCTAAAAAATAAAGCAAGATAGAAAGAAATATTTCGGACAAAAGTTGTTCGATTCTAAGGAGGTCATAAGATGGTGCCATTAATTTAATCTTGGGCGGAGGCGCTTCGGAGATTTCAATGTCAATCTTATTTTTTTAAACGGAAATACCCCAATTTTTTTACATAAATCGATTCCTTGCAATATTCTGCATAAAAAGTTATAGGGATATGATGGCCAAAAGTTTAATAGTTTACGAGATATTTTATACTTTATTTCATTACTTTACTTTGACGTAATTTTACACATAAATTATGAGATATCTCATAAAATTATTTATTTTGCAATAATGTTACCTTAATATTTTAAGCTCAAAAAAATGAGAGGCATCAATTGGTGTAAAGAAAATAAAACAAGATTGACATTGAAATCTCCGAAGCGCCTCCACCCAAGGTCAAACTAATGGCACCATCTTATATGACCCCCTTAGAACCGAACAACTTTTGTCCGAAACATTTCTTTCTATCTTGCTTTATTTTTTAGTTATTTAGGTGTCTCAATATAAATGCCCCACCCTGTATATGTATACATATATCAAATATCATCAATTTAGAAGGTTTTTCCTATTTTATATTATTCTACATTAAACAGTTTAATTAATTTTTTATGGTAAATTTTATTTGTTCTTCAACTAACTCTGTCTTTAGATTTGAAGGATATTCTCACACTTTAGACAAATATATATATAAAATCTGTTATTGGAACATACTTTTCCCGGGACACATTCTACATTACGTTAAAAAATACAAAAATATCTTTATATTTATAAAAAATAATTGTCTTTCGTATAAAAAAAAAAAGTATCAATCAATATTTTAATCGATTCAATATAACGTTTCACACAAAATGAATTATCTTATAAACGAGATGACGCGATTACATTAGAGACAACCCTGTATATTGTAAGCCAAGATATCGATATTATAGTGCGTACGTATTGTTGCAACGTTGAAAGCACGAGATCGTCCCGTACATTGCGTCCATTAGTATCACGTATTTCTCGGCATTATCGACAACTTATCGTAAAAAAAGTGTTACACGGCATACAAATATATTATAAATTATACTTGTATGCGTAAATATAAGAGAGAATCTCCTGTATGTACAAAATATAATTCTAAAACTTTATGAAAAAAAAAAGAAAAAGAAAAAGAGACGAAACACGCGGTAAAAAAATATAGAGGAACGAATCGGTTATAATAGAGATTTATGAAATAACGCAAAACAACGTAAAAGGGAATCCGCGCGAGAAATTGACAATTTAAAAAAAAAAAAAAAGAGAAAAAGAAAACGTCAAGTCGAAGATTACGAACGAATTTCTCTTCAATCTCTTACTTTTACTTGGCCCATCCTCTGCGGAATCTTTTCGCGTACGTCGTAAAGTTATTTCGCGATTTACGCAGTATCTACCGTTATAAAGGGATAAAGCGGGCTTTGTATAACGTAAAAGGATCGCGCTCTCTTTATTTACACGGGATTCGGTTGTGGTAGATTACAAAGTTACGTTATATATAAATCCTGCTGTCTCTCGTCGCACGTTGGTTGCACGAAGAATCTTGCGGCTTGTTGTTACCGCGTCATTGTTATCAGTACGATCGATATCAATGGGATTGCCGCGCGTTTGCGCTTGACGACGTTCCGCTCTGTCTCGCTGTATTCTATTAATTACGCCTTCCAATGTGATAATCGGACTACGGAAGTGCAATTACTTCGCGCCGTCGCGTCGCGAGTTATCCGAGATAAATTACTCCCGATTATTGGATTGTTCGCCGGAATTAATCTGTCGTCTTTCGATATTCAAACAAATGGCTTTACGCCGGCCGTCGAGTTGCATGATCGCAATTAAATATACAATGAAATCACAATAATATGAAAGCTTCTCTCTCTTCGAAGTAGGATTTCTTCCGCGATTCTATAAAGAGGGCACATCCCTTTAATCCTCGTTCATCGTCAAATCGCGTAGACTTGCGTTCGAGTTCGCATCTCTATCTTATTTCTCTCGTTGTCCTCCTCTTGTTACGTCAATATTAGATCCTCGACATTATAGTTCAGTAGTGGCCACTCCCCAATATTGTTGCATCCTCGTGGCGTCCTGCTCGAGCGAGTCCATGCCGCTTCTCTCTTGGATAACGGCGAAGTCATACTCCAGATTATAAGGCATCAGCCTCTGAAGGCTGCCGAAATAAGCTGCATTCGGTCCGCCATTCAGTAATCTTCGCCCGCTACCGAAACGTACGACCGGCGGTCGCGGTAGCGTAGGATTGAAAGATCTCGCACTGCCGAATCTCTTTGACAGGAAGGGCAAGTTGCCGCCGCTCAGCTGCGGCGTCGACCTCGCCTGCCGCAACGGCGCCTTCGTCAGCGTGTCCAGCTCCTTGTCGAATAACAGCTGGGTATTTTGCTCGAGCATGTATTCCCAGCAACGGAACTGCTCCTCGCTCAGGACACCGGATCTCTCCGAGACGGCGTCCTCCTGAGTAGGCATGCACGGTGATACCTGAAAAAGAGGAAGTACCATATATGAAAACGAAGGCAAATCATTAAGTATGTGACAAATGATTATTGAAAAAAATTTTGCTAACATAAGTCATTAGTCAATAGACACACAATATTTACATACACAAATGGATGTAGGATAGCTATAAATGGAATAAATTAGTTTCTGATTGTGGCAGAGATTGTTGACACAATCCAACTTGATGACAGATAATGTAGCGGAATATTTTTCAATAATCATTTGTAACATACTTAATGACTTTTCCTCAACATATTTTTTTATTCGTTTATATTCCTTATAATCATATTCTTGTATATTTCGTGGCTCAACATTTCTTCTTCAATATTTGCTACTTCGATAGAAAGAATCGCGACTTTTACAGCGCTTTTCCACATGTGTGCCGCGTGTCGGTGTATTCTTCTGTAAAGTTTTTTGAGAGCAAATTAATAGAGATATTCGAGAGGTTTACCTTTCGCGTCTCTTGCACGAGAACGCTCTGGTGAGCTTTATTCGTCGCTCTGGAAGCCGCGCTTCCCGTCCACATCCTTCCTGATGGATGGCGAGACTTGAAAGTACTGTCGCTAGCTTGATCGGACTGCCCGCTCGGTGAACTGCGATCGTCTCCGTAGGAAGGGCTTTCGTTCTCTTGTGTTGATCTAGAATTCTTAAAGTATCTTCCGGAACCTCCGTGAACCTTGTTGGATCTGCAAAGGAAAAAAATACATTTTATTACAATTTTTATCGAGAGGAATAAAATCTTTTAATTTTTTTCCATGAATATTATATATAGCAGTAAAATTAGATTCTTTTTAATAAAAAAAAAAAAGAAATTTAGAAATTTTTGATAGAGGGGCCAGTTTTTGATCTCAGAAACTTGAACCTTGTAAAAAATTGCTACCGATTCTTCTCAACTAATTATAATACTTGTTATAATTAATTAATATATGTGTTACATATATTAATTTTCAAGATATAATTATTTCAAAATATTTAAACATATAATAAAAATTATAAAACTGGTAGAAGATACAAGTATTTTGTTTAGTTGCATATTTTATATAGTATATACTTGTATATTTTCACGCTGCATAAATTCGCGACATATCGATCGCTTTGTCCGCCATCAAGCTTTTTACCATATACATAACGATATGTTTGCGTCATCTTGTTTTTTACTCTTACCTGCTCACTATATTCTTTAACACGCCATTAAGATAATAGCCATCGCTTGCGTGACAACAGCAGGCCGCCGGAGGCTTGTGAGGTGCCGGTGGCAGGCAACAAGGACAGGAACACGCGCCGTCGCCGGTTTGACCTCTATTTTTTCCAACGACGTGTCTCAGCTCGCGCATCAGCTGATCCATGTCACCTGGATTTGGCCCGGCCAATCTCACGACGATGACGCTCAGATTGTCCTCGGCGCCGTAGGCTTGCGCCAAATCCTGTAGCCTCTTCGCGGCCAAAACGGGACTGGCCTCGGCTCTGGCCTCCCTCACGGCCTCTTGGATGCTCAGGACTTCCCATAATCTTCGATTAGCGACTATGACGAACTCGTCGTCGTCCTCCAACGTCGCTTCCTCATATATCGGATCGGGCACGACTAGCGGGAACATGGCAGCGTTGCCTAATTGATTTTTAACCGATTCTCTAGCTTTCTTAGACGCGGCGAGGGTCAAGGGACCGGCCGCTCGACAAAGGACGGCTTTCGCCTCCCCGGAGGAAGCCACCTTCAGCGAGTACTTGATCGAGGATTTTGGGTATCCCTGCTGTGATGGTAGTTTCACTACATGGACGAGAGTCGCATCCACGCCGTATTTCTGACCCTTCTCCCTGAGCTCTCTGTGTGCCGACAATAAGGTGTACTTTAGGTACTCCTTCGACGTTTCCCGTATTGTTCGTTCCTCCAGCAAGAGGCGCGGAATCATCTCTTGAAGGGCACTGGGCATTTCCTGATTCGAACCGCCGTCGAAAATGCCGAACAGACCTTCGACGTTACAGAAGGACGGCATTCGTACTTGAGAAATGTACAGCCTGCGTGCAAATATAAGATTTCTTTAAGCCTCTAGAATAATGCGCGTTCCGATATTATTCGTGTTCTGCGAGAGATAGATAATTAGATTTTTCTCGTAAAAATGAATTAATCTACTTAATAAAAAAAAAAAAAAAGAACGGCAAAAATAAAATAGATAGATAGATAAATAAATAGAACAGAAAAATTAATATTTTTTGTCTATCTACCAATTTCTTATAACTTTCTATTTTTCTTCGCGGGAAGAAATATCATATATTATATGTATATTCGTCATTAAATAACTACTTTTCGCGAGAGCCCGCAGTTTCCGAGAAGCCTAACCGCCACGGTTGTTCGGCATTCTTCTCAGCCACGACAATTTCCTGTTGATGCGGATGAGACGGTAGGCTGGGTCTGTTTTGTCCAGATACGTCCACCAGAGATATCGGTCTCTGAGATCTATAGACTTGGAATTGTCGTGGATCCACGTGTAATCGGGAATTGCAGGATATATCGAGAAATTGCAATTGCGGCGGCACTAGCGTGGCAAGATTTACCCTATCCAGTTGATTGTGCGCGAGATCTAGCACCTATAGATGAGATGATAAGAACGTATTTTGCGTTACACACATATGTCATACATATATTTACTCTCGTATCATATTTATATTATTAATATGTTTATATTTCTCATATTTATTTAAATTAAATTATATTTTATTAAAATTTATTTATTAAATAACCTTTACGCGTTCTTCTACGTTGTAAACGAACACTTTGGAATTATTACATTTTTATGAAATATATTCCATCGAATAAGAACCATATGTATCAATATTCTTAAGAATATTATCAATAATTATTATTCGATTGAATAAAGATTATTTTGTTCGATATATACAGATACATGACATAATAAAAATTAGAGATTGTAATATAGAGAGAAAATATAGTTTTATAATCCATATACTTAAAAATTGAAAAAATTGCGCGCATTTTCGAATATTACGTATAATTTAATTAGAATTTTTATCTTCTTACGCACATTTTTTAATCATAATTTAGATCCGCGTTTACATAAAAGGTATACGTCTAAAGAGATAATTACTGCGAATCTTTTCCTTTCTAGGCCAACTCCGTATAAATACGAAGATTCAATTAGCATCTTGATAGAGTCGATAAACATCTTTCGCATATATATCCTTTCCGCTTAAATAAGAGGACAATGTGTAACAGTCTCTTAAATTTATATTTCGCGATTTCGGTGTTGGTGTCTCGTTTACCTAACATACAAATTGCAAATTGCTCGATATACGACTAACGTTTGCACGTGTAGAGTCTCACCTTCAAGGACGCCGTTTTAGCGAAGGTGGGGCATGTTAACAGCCGATTAGAATGCACGCGCAGCACGCGCAAGTGTTGCAAATTAGCTACGTTGTCCGGAAGATACTGTAATCGGTTTCCGGACAGCACCAATTCTTCTAGGTCGCTCCACGCGGCTATGCAGCTGCAAGATTTTTCGCATTAGTTTTAAACATTGTAAATAGCATTGAATATGTTGTTTACGTTATCATGCAACACACGCGCGATAAAATAGTATTCGGATTTTTATCTTATGCAAATTAATCTTATCTTTAATCTTATATTGTATAATTTAATTGAGAAAAACGATAATCGATAATTAATATAAATGAAGTTATTCGAAAAAGAGATAAGACGATAGTTTCTTGAAAAATGAATTTTTTTTATTACACATTTTTATATTTTATTGTATCTCAATATGGGATTAGATCGTTGTTTTTCTCCTTCAGCATAAAATAGGTATACGCTCACCTTTCCGGTAACGTATCTAGGGTGTTGTAAGCAATATGAAGAATTCTCAGGGATGTGAACTTGGCGAGAGCGTCTAGGGCGGTATCGGTCAGGCAATTCGCCGTGACATATAATTTCTCCAAGGTATGCGATCCCTGATGGCTCCTGCCGGCTTCCCCGCGATACGGTAGTTCGGAGAGCCGATTGTTGGAGATGTTCAAAACTTTCATCCTGGAAAGGGGTTCGTAAGTGCGAGGCGTAAAGTCTTGGTCGCAGTTTACGACGAAGGGAACGAGAATAGTTCACTTCGGATATAGTTACAGTGGTAAATATAATTTCTTAACGCATACATACGTTGGAAACTTTAATTTTCTCTTAAGATCGATTCTCTTCAAATTTATATAACGCACACATTTCTTCATCATTGTTGCATATAAATGAGAGATACAATATTATTATTATCTTGATAGATGAGTCCATGTATAACAGCGAGAAAGATTGATGTCTTACTTTTCAGTATTAGCGAAAAAGCTAGTCGGTAGCGTAGTTAACATATTGCCCTGAAGAGTCAGATGAACGATGTTCAATGGCCTTCTGGGCGGCGGTAAGGCTTGTAATCGGTTGTGAGGCAAATGAAGAACTTCCAATCTCGATGGCTGTGACAGCAGTCTATCCGGTAGAGCTGTCAGTGCGTTGTGCGATGCGAAAAGAACGCGCAGTGCTGGCAATTCAGTCATCCATTCCGGCAATGCGTCTAAATTATTGCTGAAAGTGTACATAATTGCATATAATTGTGTATATAATTTCTACGTAAGACAAAAATTAACAAAATAATAAAACAGAAATATATCAACTCTGATAATTTATTATTAAATGATTAGCTGAAATATATTTGATTAAATAGCGTGCTAAATAAATTCTCTTCAGAAATTTTCGTATACTTTTAACAATAAATATAAAAAAAGTAAAAAAAAAAATCAACTTTCAAATATATAAAGAAAAAAATATACATTTCGAAAAAATTTATATCTATTATTATATATATATATATATATATATATATATAATATATTTACTTACTAAGAAATATCCAGATGCTCCAGATTAGTTGGCACAGGTTCGACAATTAGCTTTTTCAATTCTGTAACAATAGGATTTATTTTATTATGTATTTTAATCTAATTCGTTTAATTCTGCTTTTTTTTCCCTCGCTATTTTTAAATACCGATTTAAAAACCGACTTAACTAAAAACATATATAAAAGTTTATACTCACTATTATTTCCAGCGATGAGTGATATAAGATTTCGGCCGCAAAGAGTCAATTCCGTTAGATGATTTCGAGCACAGCGTACGCTTCTCAATTCTTGCAGGGCACTAATGTCCAATTTTTCAATGCTATTTTCGCTCACATCCAAATGCGTGAGATTCTTTGTATTTCGCAACAGTTGTGAGCAGGAAAAAATAATAGAGTCACTTGACGGTATGATTTTCTGATTTAATTTTTTTCTCAACAAAACGTTTGCCAATTAGAGAATGATAAATACAATATAAGAAATTGAAAAGAAAAAAAAAGAGTGTTTTATATAGCAGAGATAAACTTACGCCGTAATTTCCCAAGATTATATTTCCCTTCAGTTGATTGTTTCTTAGATTGATTTTGTGTAAATTATTATGCATCGCTTTCTCCTCCTTGTAAGCCTTTCCATGATCTGTCTTTGACAGAACTTCCTGTCAATTATCATACAAGGATAAATAATATTCATCTTAGAAATTTGAAAGAGTCGAAACATCCAGAATTGAAAATTCACAAAAAAAAAAAAAAAAAAAAAATTACAAAAAATGTATATGTTTACAAATTTAAAGTTTATAAAGTTGACAAAGTTAATTAACGAGAAAAATGTTCAGAAATATCGCGAAAGTTTTTTTCCTTTTTCTAAATTTCTCTGATCGGCGTATATTTGTATTACAAAGGCGCCTTATATGGGCCATTGGCCTCGTCGAGTCGAAACGAATGCCGAGTGTTAGTTTTGGATATGGCCGATAGATGTCCACTGAGTAGAAATGTTTCTTGTATGTGAAATTCGGTTGTTTGTATATATAAGGACAGCCACGAGCTCGCTTTGACATTCTGGTTTCCCTTCAATGGACGAATAAATCTTTCGCCTTTTACTAAAGATTTCCGTGGAGGGGAACACTTACTGAATTTTAAAAATTTTTCGGTAGCACCCGGCGATAGCTGGGTCATAAATAAATCTAAAATTAATTTAGCAAAATATATATATTGTATATAGAATAATAGAAAAAGATTAATTAATCAATAATTATAACATTAATAATGCTTTTGTGGCGATAAATTTTATATAATATAAATTATATAATTTATTAATAAATTTCCATAGATACGAGAAAATTAAAATACTTAAACTTTTTAATTGAAATTTCCTATTAGGTGTACAACTTTGCTTCCGCCGTTTTCCTATAGATGGCTTTAGCGGTAAGGAGTGATCGAAATAAATAGATCATAGACGTCATGCAATAAACTTGGGCATCTGTCAACGTAACCCCATAGAAACATTAGTCGATTTGTGTCTGCGTCATAAAGTTATTCTCGATTGAAAATGTCAGTTTACGAGCCAAATTCTCGTCATTTGCGGGAGGTTTTAATTTTCTGCTTCAATATGAAGAAATCCGCGGCTGAGGCTCATCGAATGCTCTCAAATACTTATGGTGAAGCCGCTATTAGTGAAAGAACGTGTCGTGAGTGGTTTCAACGCTTCGAGAACGGTGATCTTCACGTCGAAGACCGGCATAGCGGTGGAAGAGAGAAGGTTTTCGAAGATGCAGAATTGGAGGCATTACTCAATGAAGACTCGAGTCAAAGTCAAAAAGAATTGGCACGATGGACAATACTTTGAATCATAAATGTATAAGCAGTTTTTTACAATAAAGCCTCGAATTTCGGAAAAAAAAACGGCGGAAGCAAAGTTGTACACCTAATAGATTTTCTTTTGATTTTAAAAGCAAAGCGCGTATTACAGGCGAAACATATTTTGTTGCGTATGTTTTAGCATTTATAAGTATAGACAATAATTGAAAGTTAGACACATGTGGGAATAGTTGAGCTGAACCGCGACGGTCAAGGTTTAATATAGAACGGATCAATAAAAAATTCTTAGAACTTATCGACTTCACGTTAGCAGAAGTTCTTCCGTTTTATCGCGCTTACTACAATTTAATGAAATGTTAAGCTCGCTTTAGATAATTTACAATTAACGATAAAATTCGAAAACATAGAAAATTTACAATTTTACACGCCCTAATAATGTGTATCCGTATTCCGATTTTTCACAAACGTTTTTGATATTACGCGCCACATGAATTTATATGGTAAATAGAATCTCGAGATCTTTCCCGATATTTTCGAATTCTTTCACGATTTATAGGTAATTTGAAGCGAGTTTCGAAAATGCTATAAATATCGTGAATTTATTGTTAACTCGATTCGTTAGACAATACCATAAGATGCTTTGACATACCGTCAGTGCGAGGGCTCGCATGTTGAAAAAGGACGGTGCAGTGCTGAGTAAATTTCCGACTATGGAAATATTCCTCAGGTTTTTCAGTCGGGTCACTTCATCGGGTAGGTCTTTGATGCCATTACGATCAAGGATCAGCTCTTTCAGACTGTAACAATCATTATGTTTAACGAACAAAGATTTTGTATCATAAATAGATTAACAAAATATGTGTGTGTCACGTGTTATTTCAAAAATATAAATGTTCAGAAGATTAATTTCTATTTAGAGAGAGCAAGAGAAAAAAGAAAGAGAGAGAGAGAGAGAGAGACTAAGAAGGTTCAAATAGCTTTGTAAGTTAACGTTACAGAAAAAATATTTCTTTTCCGATATCGAAACAAGTTAATATAATTCTATAAATATATATATAGATATTTTTTTCTACATATTATATATAAGTTAATATTTCTAATATTTAAAAAATAAATTTTTTGCATTTTTCTCTCCGCTACGTTGTTTTCTCGAATGTGAAGTATGTATTTCACACATAATATTTCTGATATAAAAAAAATTTATCAAAAAAATACGGGATATCGCAAAATCTGTCAGGATATGAAAACTTGATTTATACAACGTAAAAATCATGTGGCAAAAATTTATCAATTAGTTTATTATTTTTCATTAGATAAAATCTTTATCAAGTATCTTCAGAACTCTTCTTGACCATATTTAATTAAAATATTAATGAAAGAAACGTTTATGTGCGTTTCTCGCAAAAGAGTTTGCTCGCAGATTGTAATTTTTACGGCGTAGCGTGTATAGCGGTGTAACTTTTCGCGAAGCTTCGGACACGCGAATCGGTGAACCTAAACGAAGCGAGCCTACCACAGGATGTGCACTTGAGTAGAAAGTTTCGAATTATAGTGAAAACTTCGTTGCCGTAAGCATCCGTGTCGTCGAACTAACTTTCGATTTTTGCCATTAAAGTAATAACGATCGGTAGTAGGAAGAAATTTTTATTTCTTCGTCAAAATGTACACATTATTCTTTTCATTCATAAATTCGTCGATCAGCTGATAATTGATTATTTTTTCAGCGACAATGTGAGTTAATAGCTTTTGAATCATAGACAATTAAAAAATTGGAAATCTTTGCTAACAAGTTTTCAAAATCTTCAATAATGTAAAAGAAGTAAGAAGGTAAACGATTAAAAATTGATATAAATATTGTAGAAAGAACATCTATACAAGATTTACAATTATAAAACATTTCTAAAAGATATAAATTATGTGTTGCGATAAATAGCTGGAGAAATAATTATGATAAAACAAACAGAAATATATCTAATTATGAATTATTAATAAAAATACAGAGAAAGCGGAAAGATTAAAGAAAATTATGTGAATTATGGTAGATCGAAAGTAAATGTGGCATTTTTAAGCGTTAATGGTGTTTATTTTTTAAAGTCCATTGTCGTCTCATTTTAAAACGCGCACTCGTCACTTCTCACCTATCTTGACATTTCTCGTTGTTTTCTTGCTGCGTACACGCTCGTTTGTAAGAGCGAGGTAACGTTAAGTTTATGTGGAATATTTTCTTAAACGATGGTTATCGTAAGGTGATATCGTTGAGGAAACGTTTGTGTTTACATATTCTATAGATCTGATTTTTGCAAATATATTTCTTCTTTTTATAATTTCTATCGATTATCGTTGCTTTAATAATTTATCACACATATGCAACTCGTAGGGAAAATTTGAACATTTTTGAAACTTTACACCGCAAATATTTACTCTCTAGTAACTTTATGTTATTCTATTATATTTTAGCATCTTATCGATATCACTGTTTTATATCGTTGATCTCTTTTTTTTTATACTAAACGATTAAGTGTTATACAAATACACGCATATAATACGATTTATACAGAGATGTACTAAGGATTTTTTAACATTAATGATCTATCCTCTCGATTACACTTGACGATGTTGCATTTTTTTCCGAATGCTACAAAGTCCTGGAGTGTCCAAGCTCATCGCAATCAACATTATGTTTTCGCTATAAGTTACATCGTAACTTGACAGGATGATTTTTTTTCGGATCACAAATCGTACACTTTTTTGTGTAAAATTAATATATATATATATGTTTATCTAAATTTTTGCGCGATATATATTTTAAAATTTTCACGACACACGATGATATTTTCTCGATTCATCGATTCCAAAGTCACGTGCGAATTTTTAGAATCGTCGAACGCGTTGTCTCGATCATCGGCTGAAAAAGCTCCATCGCAACTTCTCGCGACCGCGGGATTTCCGGTGGCGGGGTTTCCGCAACCGTAAAGATGCACGCTCGCGACGGTTCTTTCGAGGACTAAGGAGGTCGGTTGAAAGGCAAGCTTATTCTCCTCTCGAGGATTTTCAAGTAGCGAGGAAAGAAACGAGAGAGGGAGGCGGCATGAACGCGCGAGGATGGGTTGGCTGACCACTCTGATGTAACACGACAGAAATTGTTCTCCTGTACGAAGCGGGACGATAATACGCCGTGGGGCTCGATGCAAACATGAACCGACAGCGACAGCGACGGCGATCGGTGCAAAATCCTCGTTACACGTAATACTTTAAACCCTGGATGAATAACAAGTTGCGTAACAAGTTACGCCGCTCGTGGAATAATACTTGATATAGGACGTATCCGTTAAAATGTTCCGCCCGAATTTCCGGGGCTCGAGATAATTTTGAAAATATTCGCGCTTTATATCGGAGAGATTGCGAGGAATTACTCTGGACATTTGAGTTGTTCAGATAGCCGACAATGTCATCAGTATTGTCATCGCGGGAATAGCGGAATCTTTGCGCGAGAAAATTAATTGCATTATTAGTGCAAATTAAAAAAAGGCGAATTCAATTATACCAGGGACATTATAAAGATTTAAGTTTCTCTAAGATCCTTTGTCTTTGAGAATCCTTTGTTCTTACTAGGTATACCCTGAAATGACAAGAGCTCTCTTCTCCATCCCCGTATTATTATCGTTGTATATAATCTTCAATTCAGATGATTGCTCGCGGTTTTCCTTCGTTCTTCGAACACTCCTGTCCAATTTCAAGCGATCGTCGAAAGTGAATCGTGTAAAATTGCTTTAAAATGCCGACTCTTCCTTTGGTAGAAGCACAAGTGGGGGTTGAGCAATACCAGGAGTCGCCTCGTACGTCGATGCACTGGCGCGAGACGACTCATGTCAGGTGGAAATCGTCGCGCGCGAGTTAAGAAGCGGCGAAATCAGATTCTTCGACGAGTGATTTATCTCCCAGACAATGACAACTCGGAAAAAGCTCGTAATCTAAGATGCTACAATCCAAGATCATACAAAACGAGTCGTTGGAATTTATTATGTAACTGACAGCATTTTTTCGAGCACTGACTTTCGAGTATTTCGTGAAGGCCCATTTTCTGATAAACGAGAGATTCATGTTTTGTATGTAACAATAATTTGGGATTGCTATTATCAATTGTAATTCAGATAATGGATCAGCAATGCCAAGGCTTTAATTATCTTGTCTTCGACGATACAGTTGAACAGACATTTATTTATATATATAATTATTATATATATAATTATATTATTATATACATAATTATTTATTTATATAATTATTTGTTGAAAGAGAGAGAGAGAGAGAATGAGAGAAAGAAAGAGATGTTACTTATTTCCGACGATTGTCAAAATCTGTAAATTTGCCTTTAGATTCGTCGATGGTGAACGATGTATGAAGAGGCACTTTTGTATCTTGCGTACATAGGTGCGCACGCGTGCAGCGTCGTCATCGTCGGTCGTCGTGTTCACACCCCGTACTTCCTTCCCTTCCCCTTTCTCCCGGAGTGCCGGGATCCTCATTTCCGGCCGGTGGAAAGCGGTTTTCGAGAAACTTTACGTAATCTCCGTTTCGATTGTGCGGTCCCTTGTCTGTATAATATGGAGGAAATTTTTGCGTTGTCCCAAGTCACATGACTGGGTATCGTGTCTCGTTGCGATCTCTCTTCTCTCTCTCTCTCTCTCTCTCTCTCTCTCTCTCTCTCTCTCTCTCTCTCTTCTCTCTCTTTCTTTCTTTCTTTCTCGTTATGGTACTTTGGATAAATAGCTCAACGATGTAAGATACCTCAAAGTACAGAATAAACGACGAGTAAAGATATATTTACAAGATCAAATGTGTAATAAATTCAATTATTATATGTATATCCAATTTTTTGTTACTCTTATTTTGTGTTCGATGATCAAATAATTATTTAATAAATCGAAAAGAATAATGGCTACATTTTTTTTTTTTTTTTTTTTTTTTTTTATATATAGAAAGAGTTGATGTAATTTGATAGATGATGGATGCCATAAATTTTTTTATTAAAGTTAAAAAATTATTACATTTCTCTCTTTCAGGATTATAAATTATACGTCAAAATTTATTTATCGATAAATGAGGATTTATTTGTTCTAATTTGTCTTTTTTCACAGTTGAATGAAACTATGGAAATAATTGTTTTATTTATTATATATTTTCTAATTGCGATATCTTTTTTTTACATATTTCTTTCGAGTTTGTTTCAATGTCGATAGCCATTATACGTTTTCCATCAAATCCGAGAATTAACAATGTTACTCGATCATTATCGAGCGCTGATTTTCCACAGGGGCCCGTTATCAGAGCTGATCGACAATAGCGCGTGATTAATGTGTTGGTAATTAATTGTGCTCCTAGATTGACGAGCATAAATGTGACGTAGATGGTGGCGTAGATGGAAAATTTAGCCGTGTGTGCGCTTTAATGCAATATGTACAAATCGGCAACAACCGACTGATAAAATAAATTTCGTAAATGTAAATATGCGACATATCAGCGTTTAATATCAATTAATTTTGAACGCAAGGCGCAATAAATTAAAACGTGTTATCGAGGCGTCGAGTATGACGTATTATTGCGCAGTAATATTAATATCACACAAATCGAGAGATAAATAAAACTTAGGAAAAAATGGAAATTTTCGAGATCGAGTTGCAGTGTTTTTTTTTTTTTTTTTTTTTTTTTGTATGGACTTGAGACTAAAAAGCGGATATAAATTTTGAATTAGGATTCATTCATGTGTGAAAAACAAGTAACATGATATATATAGATTTTAGATAACTTTTACACACATCTGATAAGGTTCTATCTTTTCTGATAACAAGCAAAAAGGTCATCTCCAATTTAAGAGAAAATTTTAGTCTGTCTGATTTAAATAAATTTGAGCTAGATAAATACTACAGCACATGAGGAATTATGTACGTACTTGACCAGTTGGCAGATGTCAGCCGGAATTATCTCGATCTTGTTGTCCGAGAGATTAAGATAGGTCAGCGCTGGCAACTCCAGAAGCTCCCTCGGGATTCCACGGAGATCGTTGCACTCCAGATGGACGGTACGAAGTTTGGGAAACCTAGCGCGGAAATATAGAAAGAGAGAGATGGAGAGAGTTACGTATGAATTAAGTAGCAATTAAAGTTTCGATGTAGTTTCTCGCCGCATTTTGTTTCGCTATCGGATGTGCGCTCGCGCTTTTCCTTGCTCTTAGCAGAGGAGAGGGATTAATCTATCCGCTCTAATTATCTCAAAGCGTATTTCAGTTGATTTAATTTCAGAAAGAAATTAATTTCAAAAGGAATCAAATGAGCTATCATGTTCAGTATATAAAAAAAAAAATATTAGGTGTACAACTTTGCTTCCGCCGTTTTCTTATAGATGGCTTTAGCGATAAGTAGTGGTCGAAATAAATAGATCATAGACGTCATGCGATAAACTTGGGCATCTGTAAACATAACCCCATAGAAACATTAGTCGATTTGTGTCTGCGTCATAAAGTTATTCTCGATTGAAAATGTCAGTTTACGAGCCAAATTCTCGTCATTTGCGAGAGGTTTCAATTTTCTGCTTCAATATGAAGAAATCTGCGGCTGAGGCTCATCGAATGCTCTCAAATACTTATGGTGAAGCCGCTATTAGTGAAAGAACGTGTCGTGAGTGGTTTCGACGCTTCAAGAACGGTGATTTTCACGTCGAAGACCGGCATAGCGGTGGAAGAGAGAAGGTTTTCGAAGATGCAGGATTGGAGGCATTACTTAATGAAGACTCGAGTCAAAGTCAAAAAGAATTGGCACGATCATTGGGAGTGGACAATACTTTGAATCATAAATGTATAAGTTTTTTACAATAAAGCCTCGAATTTTGGAAAAAAAACGGCTGAAGCAAAGTTGTACACCTAATAGTATATGAATGTAGATGTGAAGAACGCGTACGTACCTGTGTAAAAGTTTCAAATTGTTATCGACATTACTGAACTGGTTCCATCCCAATGCAAGCTCTTCTATTGCTGGGAAAGCAATCGCGCTTTCAGGGACCCTTGACAGGCCCCCCTTGCTCAAGTCTAATCGTTTCGGACATGATGACAACTGCGTAGCCTGTAAAAATATAGAAAAATACCATATCTTAAGTAAATATATTTAAAATAGTACACTTCTCCCTCTCTCTCTCTCTCTTTCTCTGGTTTTTATTACAACAAATCACCGAGCGAATAATTTAATCGAAAAAAATATTGTATATGCTAATAATATATAATATTAAAATATATATAATTATTGTTATATTAGATTGCATAATATTATAATTTCAAATAAAACATTTATCTTACATAAATAGAGAAATATCATTATTGAGAGATGTCATTTTGCTGGATATATTATTAGCTAAATTATATATTGTTAGCTAAATTTTAGCCGCGATATTTGTATAAAGCCACATATGCCATTTACCTCGAACTCCAAAGAGTCCGTGTCTATATCGTTCCTGTCACAATTATTGTCCATGATCAAGCAATGAAATTCCTGATACGCACCATCTTCTGCACAGCCGCCTATTCTTACATAATACACGAACACGTGTATTTTCTCATTGGACGCACACAATTAATCGTTTAACATTAAAATATTCGATGCAATTATTATTCGCGAAACAAAGCACATAATTTCGTTATATGGAATATAATAGTTTTATTTAAAAGTTCGCTTATAAAAAGGCTCACTTTTGTTTTTGTTTTTTGTACATTTAATTTCATATCGGTGTATTTTTGTCGTCAAATTTGTATCGGTCCTTTAAAATGTAAATCGTATTTTAATTAATATTGATTTTGATATAAATGACGTTCCGTTCCCTCACAATTCTTTGTATATTACAGCGTTATAGTTACGCTTAAATCAATAGGGTTCGTTAGCTTAGAGACGAGAAGGATCTCGCTTAATAACGAATCAATAATTTAACAATATTGCACACGACCCGATGATTAATGAAATGTGAAGGGTCTGTACTCGCGGAAACAAACGTTTAAATAAATTTTAACGTTATAATTTCGTCACGTTGTTCCGATTTGTTCTCTCTTGAACGCTCGCGTATTCGAAATTGTAAAATGGCCAATCGATGAGACGCAATTATCGGAATGGGTACAAGTTAAACGCGAGCTACTCGCAAATCTAAAATAAAGAGCGTAATAAAATGAAAAGATTTACATAAAATTTTACATATTTATATAGTACACATATATTTTATAAACTTTTCTATATATATATAAATTATGCCTCTATACAGAGTGCCACATAACTGTATTTTCTTTGGCTAGAATTCTACAATAATTTTGACAATCGATAAATTGTAAATTAATTATTTGTTAATAAAATCCAGTTGGGATTAAAAAGATTAAGAGAAAAAGACGATTAAATTATTTACTCATATCATTTGCAAAATTTAAATTTAAACGAACGATAAAATTGAATATAATTTACTTTTAAAAATAATTTAACTCGCACATCGAATTAATTACTAATCGGATCTGTTTATTTTGGACACGTGCCAATGATAATAATGTAGTCTCCGCGTTGCGTTCTTTGCACGCTATATATCTTTCGAGTTAAAGATTCATAATACATTCAGTCTCGTTGAACTTCATTGTAAGAAACCGGCGTAAAGTAGCGCCGGTGCACGAGCAATATTTGTGCCGACAAGTATTGTTCTGCTCGTTGCGCCGGCTACGAACAGCCTCATTGTCCGCGCGGCGAACTTTCAACCGAACAATGAAGACGTCAGTCAGAGCTTTCTTATCGGCGTTAGATTCGTCCGCGATCGCGCGTACGAGAAGCTCCCTAAAACAATACGACGGGAAGATCCGCTGCGGAAGTATCGTTAGAAAGCAGAACGAACGCGCATCGCGCATCAAATCAAACTGTAACGAAAAATGAAAATGCGGATAGGCTCCATATTATTTCATCGCATCGACGACGATTCTAACAAAAGTGTTTTGATTTACATTTATGGAAAAACAAAAAACATTATCGTTAAAAGGAATTTCCCCCCGATTTTCCTCGAACTTTCGAGATCGTGGCGGAAAATGAAAATGTACAAAAGATCTTTCAATCGTTTCGGTATTTTTATTTATATGTATAAACATCTTCTTGGATCTTTTAAATGAATTCTTATGCTATCTTTTTATCCTGATTGAAAATAAGGTAATCGAGCGCAAAATGTTATCTTACGTTTTACACTCTTGGACTTTTGTATTTTTTTTTTTTCAGGAAGAATTATTCTCTTTTTTTAAATTGAGTTATGATTTTTGATATCACTCTAGAGTTGGGAACAATTAGCTAGCTTACTAATAATTATTATTCTTAACTTGACAAATCTTTGACACGTGACAGCTTCTTGACGCTAAGGATTCGCAGAAAATGAGAACTCCTTCTTAGGCGATAATGCAGTTTGCCGTGATAATCGCGAACCTTTTCTTTGGGACGCCATTAGGGAAAGTGCCACCATTGATGAAGGGGAAAATAGGATTATACGAGGAAAAGCGAGCAAGATATCGCGTCATATCGCGGGAGAGTGAGCGAGCGAGCACGATCGTCGCGCGATGACGGCCGGTTAATTTTCGATCGTGGGACGCATCAGATCCAAGGGAAAAAGTGCTTTTATATCGATTCGATATTTATATGATCAAATGTATCGTTTTCATAATCTCGGAACCAATTATTTTTAAGGCATTCGTAGCCTCGAGACTTTAAATATTAAAATTTATTCGAGAATCTTCGCGAGCGAGGTTCCTTAAAATTTGAATTCCATTTTTTAATCTCAATCTCACCAATCTCCTGACGACAATTTCCCATCGGAACACGGTTCGATTCTAATTTTCGATCGCGACTCGAATTTGTTCGGCCATCCTCGAGTTTCCCATTCGATCCGGAACTCGTCGACCTCCTCCTCGAGGAGGAGAAACGGCGACGAATGATAAGGGGAGCGAAAGAAGCGATGAACGAATTCGCGTTGGTATCGGTTGGTCGACACGACGATGGCGTGAAAACGAGAAGGAAACGAGACGAAACGACGCTCCCAGCTAACGGACGGTGCGTTTAGCTCACCGTGAACAGACGTAGAGGTAGAGGAGACGAAAGGTAGCGAAGGGATGATAAAGAACGAAGATGGAGAAGAGGGAGAGAAGAAAATCTTTTCGGATTTCCTCGTCCGCGCTCGTCGATGGTGGCTAACGAGAAAAGTAACTTTCCCGCTGATGTCGGAAAAGTTCGCGGCCGGTCGACGATACTGATGCGTCGTCGAATGAAAATCCGCGATAATCCGCCGCGCGGATAGAGAATCACTTATTTAATATATTAAAACTTTCCATTTTTTTTTTTTTTTCCCATCAGCGAGTACGGATGCAAAGATACGCGTTCAGGATAATTTCAACAATATTACCTTGACACTCTTATAACGGAAATAAATATATCTGTATCATATCTCCGTGTACATTGGGAATGGCAATCGAGTAAATAATGAATTATATAAAATAAAATAGATACGGCGTGAGAGAGAAAAAGAGAGAGAGAGAGAGAGAGAGAGAGAGAGAGAGAGAGAGAGAGACGCGCGTGAGAAGATTATTACGAGATGTAATTAACGAGTACTGTTACTAGATCGGACGCGCGAATTCGTTTAATACGGTGTACCGTTTGGCACGCGCGGACTAAATTCATTGTGAGAATTATGTAAACAGTTAAACGGCTCTTTCCAATGTGTGGAGAGAACAATGGTGGTAATTACGGGGAATATATGAGGAGGATTAGAGACAAAAAGTAGCTGATTATGGAAAGTTGATTAAAATCGTTGCTGTTTTTAAAGCGCGTTAATACTATCTCTAATCAATAATACGGAATCGTCACATCACAGTTGTGCATTTCACAATTACAAAATCACAATTTTATAAACAATATATCAATATATTATAAATAAAAAAAAATTAACTCGTAAAATAAACTTATATTTTTTAAAATAATATATATAATTTTGAATAAAAATCATATATATATATATATTTAATATATAAATAAAAATCCGCGCGAAAATATTTTTTATAATAAAATTAAAATCGCGCGCGATATGTGTGTATTATGTAAATTCTTAATACGTTATTATTTTATATGATTTAGTACAAAAAAATTCTATCGATTATCAAATTTACAATTATAAAATACAATTATTTCGTATGGCAGATAAACATTTTGTGATACCTTCGCAAATTTTTACTCGATTGTAATGTTTTTTTTTTTTTTTTTTTTTTTTAATGCATCGCGAGGCGGTTTACGGTTTGTTTAATGATACTATTCACGAAGACAGATTAATCTCGCTTGATCGATTATCGGACAACCGCCGCATCAGTGATGGTTTCCACGCGGACGATTAAAAATTTCTGACCACAATCGATCCGTTTCGATTAATTTCCCTGGGATTGCGTCGAGAGGGAAACGCGACATTGAAACGCGCTCTCGAAAGCTTCTTTGACGTTTCCAACTTTTAATTAATTACCCAATACGCACGCGGCGATTGCATTTATCTTACAGTTGTCGATCGATTCGAGTTAACAGGTGAAATTCGAAAACGATTTTATTAATGTATAAGGTGGAAATCGATGTAACGGCCTATCTCGTTTCTTTTAGTAAATTTGAAGTAATCTTCCTCATGGTAAGAATCATTCGCGTGTATATATAGTTTTTATAAAGTTTAAATATTTCTAAAAATTGCTCTTGCAAGAAAGTGATTAAATTTAATCTTCAGTATGAAGCAGCTTCATGATTACGCTACGCTGTGAATCCTTTGACGGATTGAAAATTTGCGAAAGCACATACTCCTCGAGCTCAATGAAAACTTTACGGAATAGCATTCGGAATGAACGTCGCTCTTTGGCATCATAATTCCACCAATTTCCCAAGGATAATTTCTTCTTGTCGAAGCTAGACACGATCGCGAAAAGTAACGGTTTCAATGCGCCAAGTGTTCGAGGTACGCGTTTCGTGAGATGGAATTTTCTTCGATCGGAAGGACGGTCGAAAAAACACTGCTTCGTGCGCAATTTCCGTTTCTGCACGCGGGATACGGAGGCATTATTCGCGACTACCGCCGGCACATGACTGAGGAGCCGGGCGGAGAGTTCGTCGCGTGTCCTGCGCCATATAAAAAGCGGAAGAGAACACGCTCAGGTGCTTAGATCGCGCAATGTTTGCGTCTGCTAGACACTTTGGGTCTCAGCTTGAGAGACTCAGCTATACGAGGGAACGACACGTGCTGTTGCTCCGACATTGACGTTTAACCGTTGGAAGGCTACACACACACTTACGCACACGGATACACGTACATTCGAATGAGAATCCTCGACCTCTCCGACTTTACTTGACTGTGACAGACATGTAGATATATCTATCTGATTCCGAGATAGCACGAAAAAGAATAGAAAAAGATATATAGGATCTTGTTGCGAATTTTGAATATAAAAAGATTCGGAAAGCAGAAAGAAGAAGATTAGAGAGCAAACTTTGAATATTTTTGTCATATATCGATAATGAAAAATTAATATTATCCTCTTCTAAATCGTAGAAAAAGGTGAACTTGATTTCTCGTTATTAATATGCTAAATGTAGGCTAAAAAAAATTTCAGTGTTTGTCAAGTATTTAAGAATAAATAAAATATATTCGTAAGCGATTGAAAAGATTCTCTAACGATAATTCGAGGAATCAGAATTGAGAAATCTAAGGGTGCAAATATCGAGAAGGATCTAAGAATGTAATTTACGTATTTTGTCGAATATTACGTGAAGCGTAATTACGTGTTCTACGATAGCGATCGAAATAAAAGTAATCGGCGACACGGTCGAGTCCTTCCTCCCTTATTCTCTCAATTACGGAAACGCATCGCGACGCGGCCGGAAGACTTCCCTAATGGCCAATTTGATGATCAATTTCGCGTACCGTTGGAATGCACGCGTAACGGCGCGTGCATTCTTCTTTCTTCTGCCTCTTTCCCGGATATCTTTCGTATCGCCTTCTCGTTAGCATTTATTTTCTCGTAACGAGATATCGACTGGAATTCGCTCTGCCAACCCCCGCGACATTGCTATTTTTTTTTATTCTTCTATTTAGATAAATAATATATTTAAATTATGTAACAGCTGTGATACATCGTACATAACTCGAGATACCAGGTATATAAATATGAAACCGGAATTTGCCCATATATGGTCCTAGTTGTCAATGTAGTTACCGTCAAACCGCGTGATTGGCGCCATTTTCTTCTTTTGACACATCTGATAAAGATTTTCAACTCACAACAATACAAGTATCATACAACAGCATAGTTTTTAATAGCGTTGAACATGTCGAATTTTGTGCCTGGAAACTACGATTTGCGGACAGCATTGATTTTCTGTTACTATTTGAAGAAAACTGCTGCAGAATCGCATCGAATGCTTGTCGAAGCTTACAGTGAGCATGCTCTTGGTAATTCTTTGAGTGGTTTAAAAAATTCAAAAGTGGCGATTTTGACGTGAGAAACGAAGAAGGGTGTGATCTATTATGAGCTGCTAAAATCTGGCGAAACCGTTAATACTGAACGCTACCGACAACAAATGATCGATTTGAATCAAGCTTTGCGTGAAAAACGACCAGAATATCAAAAAAGGCAACACAAAGTGATTTTGCTTCACGATAATGCACCATCATACACAGCAAAACCGGTCAAGGAAACGATTGAGGCGTTTAGTTGGGAAATACTTTCGCATGCGGCTTACTCACCAGACTTGGCTCCATCCGATTACTACTCATTTGCATCGATGGGACACGCACTTGCCGAGCAGCGCTTCACTTGTTACGAAAATGTACGAAAATGGCCCGATGACTGGTTTGCCTCAAAGGAGCAACAGTTTTTTTGGCGTGGCATCCACAAATTGTCAGAGAGATGGGAAAAATGTATAGCTAGCAATGAGCAATACTTGGAATAAAATATTTTTTATCATTTTCATACAATAAACGTGTATTTTCTATAGAAAAATTCCGGTTTCATATTTATATACCTGGTACATCGCCCCCAAAATATTCCCGGATCGGAAACATTTTCAATGTTGCAAACAGCAGGTTTAGGTTGAAGCAATTACATTTGTCAGTTTCATTAAGTTGACGTATTATCGAAATGCAGGAACGAATCATCAATAATAATCTTGAAAACATAATTGTCTAATGAAGCAGTGTCTCAAAGTTTGTTGACATATTTTGTGTGGTAAAAGGGGAAACGTCACGAAAGGATTCGGCGTTTCTCGAATCCAAAAGATTACGCGAAACGTTCTCGCGTAAAGTTTACTGAAAAGTGCTCGAGGGGAAAATCGCGTGGTAAATAAACTTCGATAAAACTTCCAGAGCTCGCGCAGCGAAGAGCTTGGGCCGTAGAATTGGCCGACCTTTTATCAACGTCGTACTAATCGCTGGTGAACCAAGTTGTTTTTTTTTCTTCCGGCATTTTTTTCCATCCCGCAGATTCTCTCACGGCATTTTTCTATCGAAAGGCAATTTTCGCAGTACCTGCGAACGGTATTCGTATCCTTTTTACCAACGATTTCGCGACGATGGCCACGATTTTTTTTTTTTTTCCGACCATGCCGTGCAACGCCTCGGTTTTGCATTTCACGGTGGGCCGAGCGTGTCGATCCAATCTCGGCTTGTTCGAACGAGCACGTTCGTTAAGGGGAAATTCTGCAGTTCGCTTCTCCATCGAACGAGTCGTTTGAAGACGAAAGAAAGTCGTTAGATAACGTCTTCGCGGATTATGAACGTACGTGACGCTCGTATGTTCCACGTAACTCGGGCTTTTATTCTTGTAATATGATTGCGCGAAATATGCAATGTAATAATAACTTAGAATCGCGAGTCACCTGGTTAACCATGGTTAAATTTTGCTCGCGATACACATCGGTGGATCTACACAAACCCCATTCAGTTACAATAATAGAGTCGTAGGAAGACTAATTGCGTCGATATCATTACACAATCCTTAATTCGTATGACTGGCTGTTAAAGCTAATAAACTCTAACTCCAGTTTCGTTGTTTGTCCCCTTGTGAGAGCTATACCCCCGCGAGCGAGGACGCGAGATAAGGGCGCTTAACGATATCGCGTTGCTTGGTAATTTACGAACGGGTTACTGTAGGGAATACGAAGAGAGAGAGAGAGAGAGAGAGAGAGAGAGAGGGAGGGAGAGAGAGGGGGGAACATGTCTCGGGATATATATACAGGAAGGATCCGCGGAAATATAGGAAGCGTCCTGGGGATACGTTACGTTACACTGTGAGTCTTTTATCCAAAGTTCTGCACTTTTCACGAGAGGAGAGCGACGACGAAAGGACTATTTCATACACGCGCCATCGCAAATGCATACGGAGGAGGATATTTGAATAACTTGATAAGGATTCTTCTTTCCTCGACGTTCGATAAATGCATCGCAATGCGGCTGCCCGTTCTCGTTCTGAAAACGCCGTGTACGTCTTTGTGTGTGTGTGTGTGTGTTTATGTGTGTGTCGGGGGGGGGGAGGAGGGTGTCACGCAAAGAGAGAAATTGACGAGGATAGATATCTATCGATTGGCCGATTAAGTGGAAGATTCGTTCAGGGAGATGAATCCGGGATCTCGCTCGACTTTTGGGATACAGAGTGACAAGGATGAGTTCGGAGAAAATGTGATGGAAAAATTTGATCGCGACGGTAGAATTTTTCGTTTAAAACACACATAAACATTTAGATACAATATATAAATCTATTTTAAATAATGTATTGTATAAATTCTACGACAAAGTTTGAGGTAGAAATTTATTTATAATTTTATGTATCGCATCTCTCTCTCTCTCTCTCTCTCTCTCTTAATGATGTATATATATATATTTTGCATACATACACGTACATACATATATTGTTACATTAGTTCTTCCACAGGGTTCTACCATATCAACCATAGCATTTCTTCTTACTTCGATCTAACTCATTCGTTCCTCCAAAGATAGTGTTACAATCTCGGAACTGGCTTTAATCATTAGGTTTTTTAAAAATCTTAACTGTTAGCGTTGAGAAAAAATACTTTTAAATGTTTTGAGCTATAATTGAAAAAATATATCTATTTTCTTAAAGAAGGAGAGATTATATCTATTGAATATTTATTTATTTTTCTCAAAATATTTATCCATTTTTATCTATTTATAATTAAAATTACCTACACATATGTTTATGTTGATATTTTTAAATATTTATACATTTATGAAATTCGCACGAGAAAGATGATTGTATTTATTTGACAGCTATTTAAATTTAAAGTAGATGTACCTGAAATCGATCTCTTATTTATAATTACCGTAGGGTTATTGTATAGTTATATTATGTATATCAAATTTCTAAAATCTATATTTTCTCGACTTGACAGAAGATATATTTCACTGTAGTTTTTTAGCAAAAAAAAAAAAAAAGCCTGTTTTCTACGAATACAACATGTTTTTTCAAATTATAGATAGGATAGTGCGCATCGATATGCTCCGAAAGATTAACAAGACGATTACGGTAAACACGCTCTGTATCAGCACCATAAACGCGTTAATCTTGCCCAATGAACCGGAAAGCGATAGTCAACGTGGCTGTTTGTCTTGTAGAAATTGACCAATTTCGTCAAATGCAATTTCCGAAAGTGTTAATAATCGTAAAGCGCTCTGAAATAAATTCTGATATAAATCGCCAACGCGAAACAATCGTGCGTTCGATAAAAAAAAAAATATATATATATAAATAAAAAAAAAATTTGACTTTATAAACTCTTTTTTGCAGATTTATCGCGAAACAAGTAATTTCGTTATTTCTCAGCCTCCCTTGTTGCAAGAGAGAAAAAGTACGGTTTTGCAACTGATTCGTTCATCATTTTTTTCGCGATATTTGCATCTGCATATTTTGCATCGCGAATAATCGTGATTCCTTGATTACACTCGATCGATGGATCCTCGCGGACGATCGTTGTATTCTTATTATTGTTCTCCTCTCTTTTCCGCCTCAATCGGCCTATAATACGTGACAAAATACTCGGATGTTTTTCCGGCCGCCTCTGCATCGTTTGTCCACGAAGAACTGTTTAATGAGTGATCGTCGCGTAATCTCATTAACGGGACACCCGATATAAGGCGGATTTAATCAAACGATCGGATTTTCTCGTAACAAGAGCATCATTATCGTCCTCGCGGATTTCTCTTTTCCTCATTTCCTCTCCACGGTGGCATCTCCTGCTTTTACACTTGAAAGAGTCTTACACTGCTCCGGAAGGATTTGGAAAATCAGGTGAAACGAGATGCCTTTTCTGTTTTTTATCTCGTTCTGCTTTCTCCTTATTTCCTTTCTCTCCCTTTTCCTCTTCCTAGCTAATCCTAAAGTTCGCGACTTTTCCACGAGATCGCATTCGTAAAATGTAGTTTCCACGACGTTTTTCCATTGCCGTGTCCATCCGGAAAAGCTCGACGCGAATGCGTGTCTTTTCATTTAATCTTTAGCGAATAGAATGAAGTGTTTATCGCGAATTTTCGGTTGGAAGGCAATCCTCGTGATAATCGAGAGGCAGTATTATAATTAATTTTGATTTAACATGCCGTTGCGTCGCGGAAAAATGCGCGGCATCGAGTTTCCTCGGCGAAATTTTATAAATTCAGATAAGAAAGCCTGGACGCGGCGTTAAAACGTTAAGATCTCTACGCGCTAAGGCTCGTAACGAGGAAAGTTCCGCACTTAATAAGGAGCCTTAAGAAAGATTCGCGCTTTGATCATGACAGAAATCCGCTAGGCGGATAGGTATGCGACGTGCCTTTAAGGACCCTTGGAAATTATTTCGTCGGCGAATAAAAAAGGAAAAGAAAAAAACAAAGGGACGAAAGGGTTTCCGCCTGCCCTCGGTGTTTTCCTCTTTGTGACTAACAAGCGGAATTCATGTGAACGCACATCCGCTGCTGGTTTATTCCCGTAAAGATCTTTTGAGAGCGAAATGGGGGATGGGGCGGTGCGCGAAAGGGAGATGGGCAACAATATAAACCAGTAAATGACAATAATACTTTGACAAAAAATGGATCACCATAGTAGAAAAGAGGGAGGTTTTATACATTGGATTGCGTAGTGGAGAAAGAGGGAAGATTACGCGCGATTGGATTTTTTCTTATATTATATGTAATGGCAGAACAATTAATTTTTATCTCGAACAAACTTAAAATAATTTAAAACAATCACAGAAAGTATATAAGTGATTTTAGTTTATATGTTTTTCTTTTGTCGGATTTATTTACAACTTACAATTGTTTTCGTTAGTGAGACGAGTTATACGATTAACCGATAGAAGCCAATAATTATTCTTCGCTAGATGCAACATTGTTGAAATTTGTTTCTTTTCTTCTCATTGTCAGTCGTTGTCTAGCATCGCAAATTTCGCAGTTTATATATAAACGAGTTTAGAAAATAAATTTATTTTATTATATGTCTTTGTAAAGGCAAATATATTAACCGATATTCCTCGCGAGCAATCAAACAATTTTAAGAATGATCGAGAAGTAATCCGAGAGGGGAGAGGCGAAAATAACGATGCGAGTGTTGTAACTGGCAACTTTTCCAAAGTGCCTTTCAGCGATTAAGGGGAAACTTTCGCGATTTACAGTGGATTTCAAGAAGACCCTCGCGGGTCCAATCGGGGATTTACGGTTGAAATCGCTATTTGAACTTTATATCTTTTCCAACGAGTTTCCAGGATGTAGATAGTTTCAAGTAGCATCGAACGTACTCACTTAATTGTGACAGAAGATAATATCATTGTCACAAGATATAAGATAAGACATGTTTATATCGTGTTAATTGCTTGTTTTCTCATGATCTGCAAAATGTTCGCAAAGTTCGCGAAGCGTACATTAAAAATCTATAAATTTATATTTTAAAATTGAAACTTTTAATAGTTAAAGTTATGTTACTTGGAATAATTGAGAGAGACTCGAAAATAAGAAGTCACTTCTTTGAATAATTTATTTGGACACTAGAAAAAAGTTATCCTTTCCCGCAAATTATTTTCACAATAAAAACGATATATGAATTAACGCAAGAGCGTCACATTGTCTGCAATATTGTTCTTTTTTTATTCGATAACTCGAATGATGAATGTGTCGATTTAGATCTTCCAGGTTTTCTTCATAGGTCTTACAATTAGTGATAAATGCCCAAAAACAGTCAGCCCTAATTTCGAACCCTTCGCAAGGCTAATCACCGCTATCTTCCTTCAGGGGCAATTCCCTTTCTGAGTGCGTGAGAAATTAGGGTAGAACTTTTATCCCTCGAGAGCACGATTTTTCTCTCCTACGTTATTCTATTTCTTTACCTTTAGGCTCGCAGCGAAAATCCGTTAGTTGCACGAGGATTCGCCGTGAGAATAAATTTTCTTTCGTATAACGAAGGAAAAATTTTTGAATCATCCTACTTGCTTTTAACGATTGGTAATCGTAGAACTTGATTAATTTTGTGGTAAGAAACAAACGCTCGCACTTTATATCGTCACGTAAGGCTTACGATTTATGTTGCGCGGTAGGGGAAAGTTAATTCGGGTTAAATAACGCGGGAAATTTTACGGTGGAATTTCAATTAAGCACGTATTTATTGAAGCCGCGTAAAAATAGATTTTGCGGTATTTATAGCGGCGAATATCAACCTATGATACACAAATTACGATATTAATTACGGGTAATTAACGCGAATGAATTCGTACAGTTTCATGCCTGTGAATGCTCGACTGAATCGAGATAGATTATGCAATGTTCATAGGTGTAGAGTGCATAGCGTACATAGGTGAATCAAAGCGCGAATAGAGATTTTACCGCATTTAATCTTTATCCCATTCAGCTGTGAAACAATTACAATAGTGCAATAGAAAAAAGATTGAATTGCCATATTTGATAAATACATATTATGCAGATACGAAATAATCGAGGTTGCCGTTAATTAATTAATTAATCGAAATTATTGAATTGAGTCACGGGTCAGTAAGCAATGAATAAATTGGACTTTAGATTAAATATTATGTAATATATAGTATATATGTATATATATATATACAGGGTGTCCCATTTTAATCTTCTCAGGCAAATATCTCAAAAATCAAGCCCGGAAGAGAAAAATGTTTCAGACAAAAGTTGTTTGGTTTCGAGGGGGCCATAAGATGGTACCATTGGTTTGACCTTGGAAAATCATTTGAAGGTCATGTGAAGGTCAACTTTAAAATCTTAAATAAAAACCCCCATTTTTTATTTAGTATTCTTGTAGCTGACATCGAGAGCTTTCCAAAACACTATAATAAAGTATTTCCAATTACTTTTTATGAAAATAAAAAATTAATTACTCCATATTTTCGCGCCTTTTGTAATAATCGAACACAAAAATTGATTTTTCTAGGGATTATTATATTTCTCATATTAGATTCGCTTTAAAAGAATCCATATGTAATCATAAGTGTTACTATTGAGGCAAAATCATGACCCGTTCGTTTTATTAATTTTTTAACGAAGTAATTAATTATTTACGCCTTCGTCATATAAATGATCGAGTCGCCACTAAATGAGATTGATCCTCGTCAATACACGTACCGTATCGTTGGCGTTAATTATTCTTTCTCGTTGTCGCTTGTGATTTTGTATCGCGAAAAATGGTATCGTGAGATTCATCACACCGCGCACGGCGATCTCTCATTCCCCATAATTCACCGTCATTTCTGAGCCTCTTATAATTTCCGGTTAATGGCGCGCCGCTGTATTATCGTCAAGCGAAACGGATCGCGCGCGTTGCGCACTTTTCGCATATAATATTGTATAAACAGAACGCGTTTTTCTCGGATAAAAAAAAGAGAGCCGCGTGCGTCAGTACGATATTAATTTCGATGGAGATTGATTTTATGCGATGCATCGTTTTAGAATACAAATACGCGTTATTATGTAATGTATGCAAAATAATTGATAAATCATGCTCTCCAAAGAGAGAGAGAGAGAGAGAGAGAGAGAGAGAGAGAGAGAGAGAGAGAGAGAGAGATTTTCCTATATAAATCTATGTACGTTTGTTTTTGCAATATTTTCGATTAGAGAATTGGAGCATTTTGGAAATTGGTAATTAAGCTTGGTTTGTATTTCGTTCCAATCGAAAAATTTCATCGGAGTCTATCGTATCGCGCGAACAAAGCTTCTAGCGAATTGAGGTTTAGTTGAAATTAATTGTAAAGCAAAATTTTATCGTCATTTTCTGTTCTTCATTTCGCTCTTGAAATTAATTAATTTTTAATAGCCACAGTAATTCCAAAACTTTCTCGCGACCCAAACTTTGTAATAATCGCTACTCTTTCTAATTTAATCGTGTACCTGCTAGCTGTATATATCTTATTGAGAGAAATTATATTGGGAGACAGCCTGTATATATTGATGTACATATCGAAATTAAATGATCGTAGTGGATTGAAAGAAAACGCGACGCTTTTTACAAGACGAGAGCTTTCACTTGTTCTTCGTTCATTATAAATCATTTCTAATAAAGATCGATCTCTCTTGCGTAGTTACGTCGCAAATTAAAATGCCCGTTGTCACGGATGCGATGTTAGAAATTCGCAGGGTGAAATACGTTGCGCGCGCGCGCGCGCGAGAGAGAGAGAGAGAGAGAGAGAGAGATTTTTTTGTGGAAATACGTATCCGATGAGAGATGCATCGGGATGAAATAACAGATGTAGTTGTAAATAACACCGGGATTATGTTTTTGTAGTAACGGGACGGATGAACTGTACACACATCTCGGATTATTATTTTATATGCCGCCGGTAAAAATGGGCAAACAAAAATCATAACGTTGAAAGAAGAGTTTTCGTCCAACTAAGAGTTCGATCGCAAATTGAAGGGAAGAATACGCGAGCAATATCGTTACAAACTCTACGGATGCATCACCGTCGCTTGATGTTCGATTTCAGCCGCGGACGCAGCGAACGCGACGAATTTGCGCAGCGTTGCTTCATGGTCAATGCGTCCTGTTAACACGCGTAAACGCGCTCCGCGTCGATAATCAGATTCGAAAGGTATCATCATTCTCGTTATACTGCTTCGGAAACCGCAATTGTTTATTTTTCATTTTTCCCCTTGTTTTTCATCAAACGGAACACGATCGGCGCGATAAATTTATCAGAATATCTTCGAGCGACACCGTAATCGAATATATGGACACGTCGGTTGCGATTTGAGAATTTAATAAGTAAGCTCGCACACGAGCTTTCAATTATCGCGTAAATTTTTAAACGCAAGCTCTTGGTATTTTGGTTTTTTTTTTATGATATAATCCCAATTTATCTTTATTTAACCCGTAATGTTTATATCATCGAGAATATTATCGGAATTATGTCGAGATGTACCGTAGAAAAGCACACACATATATTAAAAAATATCTTTCTTTCTCTCTAAATTAAAATATTATTTTTGCGCCGCGTATTTATTTCTTAGATATTAATTGACATTTAAATTTATCGAATGATGTTGATTATTTTTTGTGGCAAAAAATGTATGACTAAGGATTAATTGAGAAAGATCTTTCAATATTGATACTGGTAGAAGTTGCCAGCACAACTAACGCTTTCAATATACAATATAAAAAAAAGAATTCCCTATTAATGTCGGAATTATTTTCTCGTATTCTTTTTTAAAGAATAATACAATTTTTTATTATTTTACACGATGAGAGAAAAATAAGCGTGGATTCAACGATTATTTTAGAAGGTCTAAAAATTATATTATTCAACTTTTTCAAAGGAAAATAATCTCATTTCAGAATTAAAACACATGGATATTTGCTGATAATCCGTTTGATTCAACGAACAGAGAATGTCGATACCTTCAGCAACGAATAAGTGATGTATCAAACTGAATTGTCATACGAGTCTCGTCCGTTTAAAACCGCTCCGCTTCTATTACGCAAATAATGACGCTTCCACTACAAAACGTCACGGTCCACTCGATCGTGTCATCGACAACCGACATTCAAGAAAATTGTTTCATTATCTGACGCGTGCTTGAAAACAACTCGCTTTGACGCTTTGAATACGATTCCGCTGACGAATATTAAACAAAAGGCGGACGAGATGATACCGCGGATTAATTAAATCACGAATCAATCTTTCCTTTATGCAATAAATATTACATATAATAAATAGCTGTCTCGCAATCAGTACTTTTTCTCATTTCCTCGTTTATCTTTACGCGTTTAAATAAATTTGTATATTCCGCGATTATATATACATATTACTTTTTTTATGTAGACTCATGCTTTGTATAATAATATAGATGAATTGCAATTAGAATTTTTAATACGAGAAAAATAAAGATAGCAGAAAATCATAAAGAATTCTCGCTATTAAATGAATTTTGACACGCGTTATATATATATATATATATATATATTTTTTTTTCACGTGCAAAGTCGACGACGCGAAATGAAATGAGCAATAGCGAGAAAAGATTGCCCGTCGAAAGTTTGTTACCGCGAAATTCTCGTCATTCATCGCGCAACAATGCATTAGCGGAAAATTCAACGGACGGATTAAACGCGATCACGATGCATCCGGTCGATGCAATAATAGTGTTCCGCGGTGGTGGTGGCTGTGCATTTGCGTCATGGAGAAAAGCGACAAAATACTATGCGTTGAATAATTCAAGGGAAATGATGAGGGAGGAAGAGATGGATAGAGAGAGAGAGAGAGAGAGAGGGAGGGAGATGGACCGCATTTCGTATTTGTACAAGTGATCGCTGAATATTTAGCAACGTGTTTATCCGAATCATGATCTCGCGTTTCGAGTAGTGTCACGTTCAATTTCGATGCTCCGCGCCGCTGGCAAATGAATTCGTGCGTTTCGCCTGTGTAATAATGCGTTAAATGATCTCGTAAATTGTCATTGTTATCTGAAAGAATCGAAAGTAGGGCGAGTAAAGTAGAAATAGTGAAGTTATTTTTATCGTTTAGCTTTTCTCGTCAAGCGGCCTGGAAGCAGTCGCTTAGAATACCGCGAGATATGCTGTTTTGTAAATATATTTTTCACTATCCATTAGGTGTACAACTTTGCTTCCGCCGTTTTCCTATAGACGGCTTTAGCGGTAAGTAGTGGTCGAAATAAATAGATCATAGACGTCATGCGATAAACTTGGGCATCTGTCAACATAACCCCATAGAAATATTAGTCGATTTGTGTCCGCGTCATAAAGTTATTCTCGATTGAAAATGTCAGTTTACGAGCCAAATTCTCGTCATTTGCGGGAGGTTTTAATTTTCTGCTTCAATATGAAGAAATCTGCGGCTGAGGCTCATCGAATGCTCTCAAATACATATGGTGAAGCCGCTATTAGTGAAAGAACGTGTCGTGAGTAGTTTCAACGCTTCAAGAACGGTGATTTTCACGTCGAAGACCGGCATAGCGGTGGAAGAGAGAAGGTTTTCGAAGATGCAGAATTGGAGGCATTACTTAATGAAGACTCGAGTCAAAGTCAAAAAGAATTGGCACGATCATTGGGAGTGAACAATACTTTGAATCATAAATGTATAACTAGTTTTTTACAATAAAGCCTCGAATTTCGGAAAAAAACGGCGGAAGCAAAGTTGTACACCTAATATATATATATATATATATATATATATATATATATATATATATATATATATATATATAGTTGCGAGTATTTTATACGTGCTCTGATATTTCTTCCGAATTATTACGGTCCAGCATATCATATTTTAATATCGAAAAGATCGTTCATACCGTACGTCATAGGGAGATTCTCGTTGGGGGATGTTGTTCCGGCTTAAAATGCCACGGGACGTTACGTTAGTTAGAAAAAATATATGTCTCTAGCTGTGTGCTATCGCGGGGAGATGGATCGAGGGATCGATCGTGAATCGGCGATAATTTCGCGATCGGATGCTGCTGGCGATGGTCCGGCATGGACCGGAAACGATAGTGTGTATACCCTCGTCCCTTATCTATTCCAAGCCTCTTTATCCCCTATCTCTTTCTCCCACCAATCTCCCACGTTACGCCGCATTTGGATATTGAAGTTTGTTCATCGTGATTTCATATTCAGGATGTGCCTTTAGGCCAATGTTTGCATGATTTTGGATTCCTCTCGCTATCCCGCTAGTCCCCGAGCGACTCTTCCTTCAGTTCCGACCCAGCCGTCCCTTTGCCCTCGCTCGATCTTTTCAGTCGCGAATTCGCGGAGACGAAAAAAAGGATAAAGTTTCCTTTGACTTCTCCGTCTGGCGCTTTAATCTAACGCCCTTTGAAGAATCGATCCGCAGCGATATGATATCTGCAGTGCATTTATTAAAAAAAAAAGCCTTATCGTATGAAATCTCGGTGAGACGAAGAGCTCTCTTCCTTTTCGAAACTCGCAGCTTCTCTGCTGAGAGAACTATACGTAACTATTTGTAATTATAAATATAGATGAGCATTTTACATACGACAGCGATATTTGCGGGATTGCTCGGCGATGCGAAACGTGTTCGGGAGGAATTGTTCCTTTTGTTTAATCGATGAATTCTATCGAAGCTCATCAAAATGACGTCTATGTTTGTTCTCATTTGCATCAGGTAGAGCGCGCGAGCCGACAATCGACGCAATTCTAATTCACCGCGCTTGCCCGTCGACATGTAACGACATTATCGGAAGCCGCCCGCATCTTCCTCTCCCCTTCCCATCCCTTATACCGTTCCCATCGTCTCTTCTGTCCGACATAATTTCTCCGGCATGTTGCACTCGGCTCGCTGCTGCTCTGCCGCATTGACGTTCCACCTATTCCTTTCCAGATACGCGGTCGGTATGCCTCGGAATATTACCTATCTACTCGCCGCATGACCTATTTACATGCGCAAGAGCTTCTCTTTCGATGGTTATTGGAGTCGAAGGGGGAGGGTGCGCATAAATTGCGGGATGCATAGAGATCCAAAAATCTATTTACGCAGATCCTTGCGAAATATAATATCTTCTCTTTTTTGCTCTCTCTCTCTCTCTCTCTCTCGCGCGTATACAATCTATATACATTGTAAATATCAACTCCGATTATCTTGCCAGAGTATCATGCAAAATTCAGCTTGTCCGAGCTCGTTACGAGCTTCGTCTCCCCGTTGAAGTCGCGTAACACACCCTGGAAAGGAATTTCCAAAAATCGATTTCAGCTCACGACGGAGAGAGCTGAAATTTTAAGGCGACCGAAATTGTCGGGCAAACACCGACACCGACCGTATGTATCAAAGATTCTCTCTCATCCGTCCCTTGAAAAATGGATTTTCACTGTTTCTATTTGATACGCGCCACCGCGACAGCTTGTTTCTGTGTTTATTTATCGTATGCATCGCAGTAGCGCGCATTGCTGTTTCGCAGAACCGAATCACTTGTCCAAATATTACATATCGAGATGAATAATAGATTAAATTCGTATAATATCAAAGCTTCTGAGAACGAAGCGTGGTGTCTCAATCATCTGGCAGGTACGTGCGAAGCAACGAATATTAATGCGGATGAATAGAATAGGATAAAAGAATGCAGGCTAAGAAAATAGGCTCTGAATAAATTATCAAACAAATAGATCAATGACTAATAAATATATAAATAAATAATAATAAAAATAATAAAATAACAGAAAAAATACTAATTAACGTATCTAGGAAGACTTTTGAGAAAGTTTAGAAAAAAAAATAAAAATTGCACGAATAATATCATATTATTTATATTATTTGTCATATTATACGAAAATCGAATATCCGCGTATATGATGAAATTTGTACGAAAGTCAAGATTATGTCACAATATAATGGAAATAAAACGAAGTAATTAATACCTTGTATAAATAAATTGTGACAATGCAAAAAAATGTATTTTTTGATAATAAAATTAATGATATTCATCTTTTAACAATACATATATTGATTATTAATTTTGCTCATAAAAAAATTATTACGCTCTTTTCTATTTTTAACCGACGCGACGGCTTCAATTACTCCATTCGATTCCAGTACCTTTTTCTTCTCTCTCTCTCTCTCTTTTTTTTTAAACAATGTCTCTAGCACACATGTGTTTGGTGAAATATCAACTGTAGGAATGTTCTCGATTTCGCGCTGAAGAATAGCGTTAAGGTCGCTTACCTCTTTGATCCAGCTCTTCCAGAGATCCCGATCCCAGGGATGATGGAAGCCCAGATACAAGTGTCTGGTCTCGCGATGGTGATTCTCTTCAGGGTGTTGGCTCACGTGGCACTGTTGAGTGACCCTGGGAAAGCCGGTGACACGCAAAACGAGTTTGCCCAGACGTGACGGCGCATAGCAAACCGCGCCGCCGCCGCCGCCCAGCTCCATCCATTCCGCTCGCGATTCCGGACAGGCTGCGGGAAACGCGTTTGTCTCGTTATTTATCAGCCCTTTTGATAAATTGGTAGTATGTATAATCGCGACATAGCTATATCTGAGGCTTGAGGAGCGTAATTTCTAAAAAGAGTAAAGACATGACGTGAATATACTTGTAAATAGAATTTTATTTTTCGAATTAATATTCTAGAATATCGGTATTCCATCAGTTCGCTAATCGTTAATTAATAATTGGCATTAATTGGCGCGGCTATTATTTCTTTTCATATTTTGTACCACGATTGACGAAAGCGATCATTTTTGACACATTCAGTGAACGCGCGCATTTTTAAGGCACGTTGACGTATATTAGCTTTCGTCTTTGAAATTCCAAACGCTCAGTTTCAAGCATGACGCGATCCAGCGAAAGAATGACTCCATCTCTCGCTCTCGGCGGGACGTCTAATTACGTTCGGCTATGTTCGAGAATGCCGGACGGTCGTTGATATTCCGATGACGGCCCGTTACATTCCATAGCGTCGGCTTTCAGAGAACATCCATCACCGGATGTGCCTCGAGTGTGTACCGGCTTTCGCAGATACAAAGCGCCATCGGATATTATCGAATTTTTGCGCTGCTATCGGAGAAAAACAAAAATGTCGAAAACGCTTCCGGCGACGATCCGATGCAAAATTTATTTATTCGCACCGATCGCAAAATATCGCCGCGTTTTTCTATCAGGGAAGAAACAAGTGCATGCATGATTATCGAATCAGCGTGTTGGAATCTTTCCTTGTGAAATTAAAAAAAAAAAAAAAAAAAAAATCTATAAATTAATGGATCTTGGAATGGATCATTTAATCTTGAAATTTCTCGATGTTGAAATCCTTGAATCGTGTGTGAAATCTTTCAAGTTATATTTTATAAAAACGATTATCTCTCTCTTTTATTCTTTTTTTTTTTACGTATTAATCCAACTAATTTATTTGAAATAATTGAGCATATACAGCGCATAATATCCCCCTCTTTCCCACCTTTCTCTAAGCAAAATATTGATTATTGCGGAATGCGAAACAAACGATCGTGCTTTTTCATTGTTCTTGAATCGCGATGCGAAGCGTTGGAAAATTGTTGAGGCCGACAATACTTTGCTACAGCTGTTAAGCGATATGGCGCGCACACGCGGGGTTGGCATCGTTTCCCGATGAGACTTTCGTGCAACTAATTTCCGCGTTCTGCTTCCAAAACCAGACGCCCCGGAAAGTTCTTGCTAGCAGCTCATTAAGTTAGAATTTAACGCGCTTTACGTAAAGACGAATAGAATAAATGTTTAGAAGAGACCGTAAAGACCAACAGCGGGGTTTCATGTTTAAGAGAAATGAAAACTGTTTTTTTTTTTTTTTTTTTTTCCAAGCAGTCCATGTAATCAAATAATATATTCATATTATTAAATGCCTCTCGAAATATTAATTTAAATATTTAAATATCTCTCAAAAAGATACCAAGAAATGTGGCTCGTTTACATTTTACCGTATCAAAAGTCAGTGAATTTAAATGAGATATATATATATATATATATATATATATTCTACGCGCGCCGAAATTTCAGATTCAAAGAAATAAGAAGACGGATATTAAATTTATAGCGCGGCAACTTCCGTTTTCTATATGTACCAGAGAGAGATTGTCAAATATTCGTTTACGAATTGTAGGATTTCGGACAATTTCTAATTGAAGCCAGCGGTGGCCGCAGCTTAAATCAGTAAATGCCGACGAGGCTGACCAAACTTGCGGAATAGCCGCCATTCTACAGTCCATGCTAGATTGTGGTTCCATTTGCAAGATACGTATCGAACAGTCGGCAATTTCCTACAGCGATGCACAGGGTGTGTACATCGATGTTCGCGCGCGTTTCTCTGAACGCTTGTTAGGATAAATTAAACGATGAATCGAAATATCATGAGAGAGATTTCTAGAAATTATCAATCTTCTTTACGTTTCTAAATATTACTATTTCAAGTATTTAAATATAAAATACAAAGTATCACGTGTGAATTTCGAATTATGATATGAAATATTCAAATAATTAAATTCTGTTTATATACAAAGCACATTTTTTTTAGACGCTCCATAAGTCACGCAAAAAAATCGGCAGAGATTTCTATACATTTCTATATACAGGAAACACACACGCAAAAATTTAAAACGATAAAATACACCCATACACATATGCGTTATTAAGGATGGCACGTAAAATTATAAATAAAATTCTGCCTTGAATTTTTTGTTATAAATTACCGATCATTTAAAGTAGGTTTTAGTTTATGAAATTCTCAAGTTGGAAATATATTGTAAAAGCAAATATAGAATTGCTTCAATATAGAGAAGCGCCAGGATATACGCTGGGAAAACTCTTTCGGATGCGCGACTGGGAGAGGGATTGTCCGGTCGGGGATGACACGAATGTCCTTCCTTCCGTCACGTTCGCCGGATACAAATCTCTGAGAGAGAGAAAGAGAGAGACAGAGAGAGAGAGAGAGAGAGAGAGAGAGAAAGAGAGAGAGAAAGAGAAAGCGGCGTCCGCGAAGTACGACCGAGAAAGGGAAGGACCGTCCCAAGAAAGTTGTTCGCTGTTGATTCAGCACGAGTCCGCGATAGCGAACACCTGTTACCACGGTTATCCAGAGTTTAATCAAGCCCTCGATTCCCGAAGGACCCTGCGGCCCCTTTCCTTTCGCTCGTGATTGACGCGAACGCTTATGGGACACGTTCGTTAAAATCGACCGTCGATCGTCAGCCTCATGTCCAATATTCCCGTCATCCTTTTAAACGGAATACAATTTAAACGGTACGTCAATTTCTATAGATCGCGCTTCGAATTCCAATGTTTATAATCATATAGAAAAATATTATCGTTGATTATAATCAAGCTAACTTGATTGTCGAAACCATAATATCTCTTTCGCCGTGCTGTATTTTTCATCTTGAAATTGAAAAAGCTGCTTGTTCTTGAAACAATACGCGTATTAGACTTTTAGCATGAGTTTTAAAATTGAAGTGCGTGTCTTTTATCACGAAGGGAAAGAATTAATTTACAAGCCTCGCATCATGAATTCCAAATATTAATGTAATTTTTTTAAAAGCCTTCGAGGAAGGAGAGAAAGAAGAAGCGATTGTGTGATAACAAAAGAATAAAATGTTTCATTTTTATTCTCTCTGTCTCTCTCTCTCTCTCTTTTCTCTCTTGCTTCTCTTCTCTCGCTCCTGAAATGGATTATTAATGAAGTATTGCCACATAATGCCGTATCTTATGCACGCTACGAAAACAGCCACGATTGCTTCAATATCGAGGAATCAGTTATAAGCTCTTGAATTTAATTAAAACTGCACGTCTACCGTCTATATGAACGGATTAATTTTGCGACGATTATTTGAAAAGAAAGCGGATATCCTTGTTTTTTCAAATAGACGCCGGAAGACACAATAATACAAAGAAAATACTATACTTTTCTTTCTTTTATAAGTGGCGTACATTGAAAAAGAAAGAGAAATACATCCCAGATTCGATAAAATCGAAATTCAAGATAGAAACACCAGGATTAAAATACATTGGACGAAAATTTTTGCACCGATCGCGAATAACTCGCTCCATTCCGCGGTTCGCGACGCTGATCCAATATATTCACCAGTTAAACAATTCAACATCTCAACATGTGAAGTATCGATCGTTTAACCTTTCGGGTAACATCGTATGGCGCGACTCGAGTGACAGATCGTGTAAAATCGCGAGGTGGAAATTCCGCGGGGGCATTTTCGTGACCGGACCGAATGGAAACATAGCCATTTCACAGGGAAGATGGAATTGTTGGGATGCGGGATTCCTGGCCATCTTGTCGTCGACGTCGCGAGCATTTACGGCCTGGAAAATGCCGAATGTGATCCTCGTGCGCGGAGGAGACGAGACGCGATTCCGGTCACGTTCGGCAAAGTCGCGTCCAACTTCGTTGTCATTTGGCGGAAATGTCTAAATCAATGGATGATTTTGTATGGAAGGGCACGACACGATATCGCGTGCCGATTGTGAAATGGGAACATCGTGGATCTCTTAAATTTCTAACAATCTAATTTTTATACAAAGATATACGCTGTATAAATATAGGAGTTTCCTTCAAATTTTAGTAAATCGTTAGTTGAAAATGGCCTTTAGCTAATTTAAGCGAGTTTTATTAAGCAGGAATAAGAGGCAAGTGAGAGTATATTTGGCATCTTTTTGTTAACACTTTTCTTTGCTATGAAATATAGTTTTGCCAAAACTTTTATTATTACGGTAAATGCAAATTTATTTAGTAAGGCACGATTAAAATTTTTACGCACACGAAATATATTTTATATATTTAAAAAAACTTTATCGATATTTTGTCACTATTTTTAACTTTCAATACATTGCTCACGTATCCGTGCTGTAAATACAGCTCGTAGGCAACGCGCCATTTTTCTCAACGATAACGATACGTGCCTGTTATCTGAATGTTCGTAATTGGCCGTCAGGACAAGATAAATCCTTTGGGCCGAAGAAATCCTTGATCCACAGCACGCATCCTGGTCGGTGACAAGAGCCTTCCGACGGAAGGATAAGGGACGAACGTAGATAAATCATGATGTTTCAGGTGTCGGAAATCGGGAAGCAAAGGGAGAAGAAAAGAAGACATCTCGCGTTAAATCGATCGTTTACATAAGCGCAATTCAAAGATTTCGATATATGTTAATTTTATCGAATCTCGTAGATAAGCATCCTCTAATATTGAAGGAAATTATTTTTTCGTCGCTTAATTTATTCGAAATTATTATAGTAATCGAGTTTTTGAGTTTTAAACATCTATTCTAGATTGATTTTTTAAATCGAAAATTGACTCGACGATTTAAGCAAACGTTTTATTACGTGTTTCCTGAAAAAGAGCTGCTTTGAAGTAAACTCTTCAATTACAAGCGACGTTGTAAATCCGCAAAATTCGATTTTCTTTTTACATCAAGCGCTAATTTCACGAGTCCTTCCACGAATCTTGGAAGAAGAAAGAAGACAGATACGATTGCCAGATAATTCCTAATCTCTCTGATAGACGCTCGGGAATTGTTTTCCTCGTTCGCGTGGAGTTTTGTTAATGGGGGGCGAAACCGCGCTCCTCCCTCCCTTCTTTTTAAATTCTCTTATCTCAGAGATTGGCAAGATCCGCGAGTAGGACACTTACCCGGATAAAGAAAGAGTCTGGAGCCGATGACGGCCAGAGGTCGTCGTTTCCACTGGGGAAAAACCAACCCCTTTAACACCAGGGTATAACCGCAACGGCTGTATCCTGCTAGGTCTGGCAATGGCGATGCTGGTCCTGGCAAAAGGAAAAAGAGATAGAGCGGTTAGTAATTACAGCTTTAATCAGCGCGCTCTTTAGACGACGCCTTTTAGATGCGATATATGTGACGCTTTTTTGGATGGACGGGTTGAGATCCTACTACGATCTCACACGCAATTCGTGATAAAAGAAAAGCCTATTTATTGGAAAAGTAACTTTATGATTCACATTTTTAATGTTTTTAATATATATTTTTTATACTTCTTAAATTTATCAATATAATTCATATCTCAGAAAATTTTAATTCATATATAATTTTTAGATTTATATGTGAGATATTTATATTCTTTTGAAAGTTTTGAAAAACTATCGTCTTTATAGCAATAAATATTTATTTTAAATATTTCTTTTTTCGAGAAAAAAATGAAAAATGTACAACTATTATAAATATTTTGACATATATTAGGTGTACAACTTTGCTTCCGCCGTTTTCCTATAGATGACTTTAGCGGTAAGTAGTGGTCGAAATAAATAGATCATAGACGTCATGCGATAAACTTGGGCATCTGTCAACATAACCCCATAGAAACATTAGTCGATTTGTGTCTGCGTCATAAAGTTATTCTCGATTGAAAATGTCAGTTTACGAGCCAAATTCTCGTCATTTGCGGGACGTTTTAATTTTCTGCTTCAATATGAAGAAATCTGCGGCTGGAGGCTCATCGAATGCTCTCAAATACTTATGGTGAAGCCGCTATTAGTGAAAGAACGTGTCGTGAGTGGTTTCAACGCTTCAAGAACGGTGATTTTCACGTCGAAGACCGGCATAGCGGTGGAAGAGAGAAGGTTTTCGAAGATGCAGAATTGGAGGCATTACTTAATGAAGACTCGAGTCAAAGTCAAAAAGAATTGGCACGTTCATTGGGAGTGACTCAACAAGCAATTTCAAAACGCCTCAAAGACATATAACCAATTTTTTACAATGAAGCCTCGAATTTCGGAAAAAAAAACGGCGGAAGCAAAATTGTACACATAATATCTAATTAGATAATATCAAAAAAGTAAAAGATAAATTCAATTAAATATATTTCATCAAATTATGTTCTGTTTATACAAGTACACTTTAATCGCGATTAAAAATATAAACTTCTTGTTATAAAATATTTCTTTTCCTTTTTTTATTATTCCTGAGAGCTTTCGCCGGCTCCATTCAAAACTGCCCTACATAGTGCGATATATAGAATTTTTCATTGCATATGCGGCAGCAAACGGCGCGCGAGGAAATTGAGTTACGCTTACAAACAGAGATGCGAATTTTCAGAGGATTTTGCAGACCATACGCGACATACGCGAATCAAAATGTTATTTTTTCAACTCATTGTGTAACGATATAGACCTTTAATTGCTCTGGTGAATCGCAAAACCATCACACAGCCAGCTCGTAAAAGATATCCGACGATGTATCCGCGATCGTATATTTTTTAACCAATGTTTTTGCGTCTCCATCGTACAATATTTATCAATTATCAGTAGGTATCTGTCAAAATAACTATTTTGTAATACTACATCTTACATTTTTCGCAAATAAAACTAGATTTGTTGAATCTATTTATAATATATTTGCCAAGATTTGTAAATTTTATCAAATTCATCACGTTTCTACTCTCTTTGTAACTTGTAGTTACTAATTTATTTAAAAATGTATAATTACTTTTCTTAAACAGTATTTTAAAATTCTTACAAAAAAAAAAAAAAAAAAAACTATTAAAGATCGATATATAGAAACCAATAATGCAAATATGAATATGGAAAAGAGGCAGGTTATCAGAAAACAAAAGCAATTATATTCTTGACAGCATGATATTACCTTGCGGATCTGTAAATATTGGGCCACATCGCCGTCGGCGAGAAATACTCGCGAACTTTGCTCTCGCTTCGCCATCTCTTCGCGATAAAATCTAATAAATCGTGCGCGATTATTAAAGCCAGTGCGTGCGGCTTTATTGCAACGTTGAAAAATGCCACAATTTTCAGTGATTTCAAAGGGAAAGCAATTTATTATAAGCGCGAGAATAGATTCTGCGATCTAAAAAAAAAAAGTACAATATACGTGCTGGATTGATAAGAATGATTGACGATAACGAAACATTCTCTCGAAACTGGACAGTTGAATAGCAGATTGAAATCTCTTTGTTACATTTTTAAAATCAAATTTTCACATCATCCGAGAATAAAAATGTTCAATTTTATATCTTTCGACAATGGAAAAAAAAAAGAGATACTTTTAGTAACTTTTTATTCGGAGGCGAATTTATTTTCTCCGTGAAAAAATGAGTTGTACTTGTCGTTTAGCTCACTTGCAATCTGAATTTTGTTCTCGGGGGCGAAAGTTTCCGCGGGAAATTACAGACGAGAACACCGGGCAACACGATAATCGGCGTTTAACGTTTTCGCTTAGCTAGACAGGCGGTTATGTCGTTTGCTAGGTCGGCGACGCGAGAGCGCGTACTACCGGCACTTCCGGCCAGGAAACTCTCAGTCGTTAGCGGTTATTATGGTTAAATATACTCGCGCCGTCTGTTAGATAAATTTGTCGTTTTAACGCTCGAGCTCTCCACGTGTCCGGCATCAGCGGCGTATCTCGCCGCTGCAATTCTGCGCCATGAAATGTCAAACGGCGCGTGAACGCACGATATCGTTGAATTCGCAATCGAACGGCGGAAGAATCCTGGAAGAATCGTTAGTAAGCTAAATAAAAACGAATGCGAGATGGTAATATAATGAACACTCGGACGTTCCTGTGAATGTTCGGATTTCTAAATTATTCGCGGTAGAAAAATATTCGCATACTTTCGACCATTTAGGAACGTAAACACTGTTGAAAATCTGTACATTTATATTCTACCAATATCTGTGAAATTCTTGATATTTGGACGAGTAGTTTACAGTCGTGAAAAAAAAAAATAAAAAAACAAAAGATAAAAATTATATTCTATGAAAAATTGAAGGTGAGGCGAGAGATATGCGCATATCGATTTATACGTGTTCATATACGCATGAATCCTTGAATGTATCGCGCTTTGAGCATTAAAAATTTGTTGTGATGTTTATTCGACGCTTGAGACACGGGAGCTTTTAAAATATACATGTCCTCTTTTCGTTTTTTTGTATCCTTCCATCTTTGTATTCTCGCGCAGTTTCGTTATCTGAACGTTGTAGCTCTCAATCGAATAAACGATATAGGCGCGTGCGTAAAATAAAAAAGTACGCTCGAAAAATCGCTCGAAAGAGTCGGAGTCTATGTAACGTAAAAGTGTTTACGATTGCCGCTTCTCTCCAAGTATCAGTTCCCAATAAAAAAAATATAGTCGCGCGAGCATCTCTCAAGCTAGAATATCAATCACCAGCCATTTCCAATATCGTCTAATGGGGAAAGGCGTTTTGCAGTTTACTCCGGTTTTCTTGCAAAAACCATTTTCTAAGTATACGCGACAGTAAAAAGAAAGGCAGGACAATTTGCGAGTTTGTTCCCGACTAGTAGCAGTTAAGTAGACGGACAAGTAAACTCTTTAAAGCGCGAAAGTTGCCCCGAGCTCTCTCAAATTATATTTATAAGAGACAAACAAACACGCGCGAAAGCAGAAGATATATAAATTGACTTATACATACCAGGTATATAAATATGAAACCGGAATTTGCCCATAGATGGCCCTAGCTGTCAATGTAGTTACCGTCAAACCGCGTCATTGACGCCATTTTCTTGTTTTGACACCTCATAAAGATTTTCAACTCACAACAATACAAGTTTCATACAACAGCATAGTTTTTAATAGCGTTGAACATGTCGAATTTTGTGCCTGGAAACTACGAATTGCGGACAGCATTGATTTTCTATTACCATTTGAAGAAAACTGCTGCAGAATCGCATCGAATGCTTGTCGAAGCTTACGGTGAGCATGCTCTTGGTAAATCTTTGAGTGGTTTAAAAAATTCAAAAGTGGCGATTTTGACGTGAGAAACGAAGAACGTGGAAGACCACGTTCACAAATCTATTATGAGCTGCTAAAACCTGGCGAAACCGTTTTAATACTGAACGCTACCGACAACAAATGATCGATTTGAATCAAGCTTTGCGTGAAAAACGACCAGAATATCAAAAAAGGCAACCCAAAGTGATTTTGCTTCATGATAATGCACCATCATACACAGCAAAACCGATCAAGGAAACGATTGAGGCGTTTAGTTGGGAAATACTTTCGCATGCGGCTTACTCACCAGACTTGGCTCCATCCGATTACTACTTATTTGCATCGATGGGACACGCACTTGCCGAGCAGCGCTTCACTTCTTACGAAAATGTACGAAAATGGCTCGATGACTGGTTTGCCTCAAAGGAGCAACAGTTTTTTTGGCGTGGCATCGACAAATTGTCAGAGAGATGGGAAAAATGTATAGCTAGCAATGGGCAATACTTGGAATAAAATATTTTTTATCATTTTCATACAATAAACGTGTATTTTCTATACAAAAATTCCGGTTTCATATTTATATACCTGGTATACATATTATACTAGGGTTATTAAGATCGTAATTACGCGCGTCGAACGCATATCGTTGGGAGTTATCACGCGAGTAGTTCTGCGAAAAAATCCTCGGAGGCCAAAGGAGAAAGAGGAAATAAATAAACAAGAATGCAAAATATAAGCGAAAAAATTAATGTTTCGCGACAATGACGACGATGAGGAGGACGACGACGTTACGCACGCGACACTTTAACTTAATTAACTCGGTTAAATTGCGCCACGTGAGTTACGTAATGCTCTCTCGGTGAGTTTATATCGCTGACGACCGAACGGAGCGCAGAAGCGCCCTGAAATTGTTCATTAATAGCGGCAATAACGTTATAATTAGCGGAGCACACGCCTTGCCAACTCGCTCGTTTCGTGTCTCTGTAGAACGAGGGAACGCCCCCGCGAAAGTACAATACTTACTTACAGGCTCTCCCTTGTATGCGTCGACGCGACAACTGTCGTACACAGGCTGCTTCACCTAAGTTGAGAGAACTTAGCATTTTCTTGGGGGCGGGTCCGACATATATCGAAGCGGGCGATCGTAAATGTAGAAAAGTATTATAGAATGAAGCTGAAGTTTTCACTTTCGCAATAAACGTGTGACTCTCTATACGTGTGACGCGATTATCATACCGCGAGAATTAGCAGAGCGTAGAGCTGTCCCTCCCTCCTTTCCTCCCCTCCCTCCCCCCCTTTGCCTCCTTGTATCTCTCCCTTTCTTTACGGTAGAAAGGAATCAGTGATGAGAAATGTGCCAAGAGAATACGCGTTACATCGTGTCTTTCTTGGAGGAAATACTCTCTCTCTTTTTTTTTTTTTTGACATATGCTTAAAAAAAGAAACCGACGCGATATAAACATAAATTATAATATCCGAGGAATACGTGAGAATATTGCGTAATTATCCGGAGCGCGAATCGTCTCGCTAAATATGTTTTCCACTCTTATCTCGGTAGATGTTCGGGTCAATGCCAATCAATAGGCGCACCGCTTATACGATTAGTCAAACCACTCGTCTCTTTAATTAATCATCGCGGCCCCGGCGCCATAAAAGACGACGGGGATTAGAAGAGGCGCGATTCCTCGCGAAAGTCATGTCGCGAGGGCAAAATTGACGAGGAGATGGAGGCGCGGGACGACGAAGTGTTTCAACTAATACAATTAGCTCGCGCACATCGCGTCCGCATCTTTGAAAGAGCATGTCAAACGATGTAACAAAATCAGACGCGCTTTGTAATTACCAAGGGAAAGGGAGGTAAGGTTATTTACTTTTAGATTTATTAAAGTATAAGAAAAGTGCGTTAAGTATAATAAAGCATACCCTCGCATACGAGACTGCTTTGTATCCTGTAAGGATAATTTTGCGAAGACTTTTTCAAATCAGTCTAATAGAATTGATAGAATTAATAGAATTAATTGATTCATTGATTTTAATCTGAATAAGAAACTCTAATTATTTAATGATTATTTCAAAAAATAATTTGCATGAGCGGAATAATTCTAATAACGGAGTTACATTTTAGCAAAACATATATATCATTAATTAAAATTATTCTTTTGAAATGTATAAAAAAATAGATAAATATTAATGAGAGATTTCTACACATAACGGCTCGTAAAACGAAAAAAAAATCTTCCGCTACGATTCATACTAACCTACGTGAAAGCCGATGAGATGTCTGAGTTCGAGATCAACTCCCAGACGAGCGCGCCGAGATACATCCTGGTAGCCGAGTCTTTGAAGAAATTGATCCTGAATTTCCAGTGGCTTCTCCTGGGACGCCAACCTCCTGCCTGGCTCGCCGCCATACTGGAATATGAATTCATAGAATGTTTATTTTAACAACGGACAAAAGAAGGCAGGATGAACAGCATCGCGTTCATCGGGAAAACAAAATGAAATTCGTGCGAAGAGTGTGTGCAAAAAAAAAAAAAAAAAAAAAGCGCGACAATAATGCAAATTTCAAGTCACATCTATGCCAAACAATAAAATATTAAATATTATAAACAGGGCGGAGAAGGTTTTTTATTTGTTTATAATTAAAATTTTTTGAGTTTTATATGAATATTGACAATCAAAGGCTTTCATTTTCCTTTGATTTTATCTCTATAAATCAAAACTTAAATTAAAATTTCAAGAGTTGCGCATACGTATAAAATTTTGATATATATATATATATATATATATATATATATATATATATATATATATCATATTATATAATATTTCATTAATTTTTTTATCTTGTAGTACTCTTTGTAATGGTTGATAAAAGTTTCTAATTAAAATCGAGATCTAATAGATATCTAATATTAATATCGCGATGTTGCGAGTAAAATAAAACCGTTCCGCAATTTATCAACGCTCATGAAAGTCTCGATGAATTCTCACGATCAAAGCTATTCTCCGGAGAAAGAAGAGGTTTCATCACTTCTGCTAATTAAAAAAACATTTTAAAACAGTCTTCTTAGATCTTATTACCATCTTAGTTCATAGTGTGAGACAAGCGCTTTTTTCTTTCGGCATATTTTCTCGCTAATATTGTAAGATATCGTCATAATATACCCAAAAATTTAATCACAAAAATTAATTACCGAGTTATTTAATAACGCAAATTCAAGGGTGTTGACTTAATCTGAAGAGCGAGAGCGGATAACGGAAGCAAAAAAATTTACAGTTTTTTTATTAATAATACAGACCCAATTATTGGACAATTAATTTTATTGTTAATTAAATGAATGTGAATAAAGTAGAAAATATAAAAAATTAAAGGATATTTCAGTAGTTTATATGATATATATCAAAACATATAAATTTGTTTTAAATAATTTTTCTAAATGAAATATATTTATATAATAATTAATTGAATAATTAAATAAAATAATTTTTATCTTCTTGTAGGTCTTTAATAAGAAATATTTAAAATATTTTTTTTTTCAACATAAAAATTTAGAGTATATAATTGGTATATAATTGGAAAATTTGTTTACAAGCGTAATTTTAAAATAATTTTAAATTTCAAATATTTACAAAAATATATAATAATAATTATTTTTTTTGTGTAGATCTTTAATATAAAAAATCTTTTATTTTTCTAATTATATTTTAAATTATAACTTTTCTTATAGTTAAATTATAATAATATTTTTCACACTTCTTGAAATATCAAGAATTGTTTTAAAATTATGCTTACATAACACATTTTTTCTTTTGTGTGACTATAAATAAATAATATTAATATATTTAATATTGATTATTTAAAAGATAAATTGTTAGTTTTTGTTAATAAATTATAATGTGAAGAATAATTAAAGTTAAAGAATTAAATATAACGCAATAATCTCACAGAATAAAATATTGACAGTTTATCTGTCAAAAGGATCAGTGCACTATTCTATATATTTCTGTGTACCGTACACATGATTTTATAATTACATACATATTTAATTATCAATCAATTTTTAAAGCTTCCAATGTGTTGGAAAGTTTGCTTCTGTTCCGATTACACCTCTTTTACTTTGTTTAAACTGTCATCGTTTCGCCGATGCAGTAAACTACTCATGCAAAAAGTCCTCAATCCATTTTCAACCTTTATACGTTTTGAGAATTTCCGGTAGTTTCCAAGTTTCGGATCGAGTCGTCGCTTCCCCGACGGATTCTCCTCGGAAAACTTGTCAGTCGAATCGTCGAGCCGGGCTTTCAACGTCACGTCAAACGCGAACTTTCTCGAAAAGAAAAAAAAGGAGTCGTACTCTGGTCAAACACCCCCTTTAGGTAGCAATCGGCCGAACTTCGCGTAGAGAAGTTGCCGCTTCGCTAAATCATTTTGTCGTCGCGATTTGCCAGTTGAAATTTCTGTCTGTTTCTTTATATTCAAAATTACTCACAAAGAGTATAAGATATACGATATCCTTTCACAAATTATATGCTAATAATAGAATCACGCTCTTACAATATTAATCGAGAGTCGAATGACTTTCTGCCGTTTATTTCGTTTCCCAAGTTTCCAAAATTAATTTAAATTGTAATCTGATCTCTCTCTTTCTCTCTCTCTCTCTAAAGAATTGTGAAGATAAAGTTTATCTATTGAAATTCCAAATTTAAAATAAATAAGAAAGCCCTTGTTACTCAATTTTATTTGATTTATCATGATCGGCCTATCGCGTCTCTGAATTGAGGATCGTAACATTTTTTTTTATTAAACGATACAATTGATGTGCATTTTACGTTTTATATTAATATCTGCTTATAACAATATTAATAAATTGTATAATTAAAATGAATATCTAAAGTTATAAAACAATCAATGTTATCAAATTATATTATTATAATTTCTCGCGTCCTAATGATTTAATGACATTTCATATCCATTTATTTTTAATTACATTAACTTTATATAATTCTATCAAACAGCAATTAATGCATAATATTGTGCCATAGGAAATTCATTCTGTTTTTGTCCAATTGGCGATCCAATTTGCACGAAATCGATTCTGCACATGATTTTGCACAGGCCAAAATCTTTCCGAGACACGATCTCGCACACGCGATAAAACGGAGGCCATTTAAAATGCATTAGAACTATCTATCGGAGCGCGTGGCGTGTATATGTCGTTCGATAATTCCATAATCTGGGAAACGGTTTGAATTCCGTTGAGATAAAACTGCGCATTTATTCGCGACGAGCAAGGGGCGGTATTAGTCGCGACATATGCGCCGTAAAAAAATTGCAATTCCAAAAAGTGGCCTGTAAATAATAACCCGGTTAGCCGCAGGGGTTGGAGAAAGAGATTAATCACGCCACGCATTGGATAGCAAGCGAATGCGGTCGCTTGTGTATATATCATCGTCCCAGCACGGAGGATTTTCTAATTTTTGTCCCGGCTAATCCTGAGTAATCCTCGCAATTTCGACGCAAGATGCGGAAATCATAATTAAAATAATTTTAATTTAACGATAACAAAGTTTCCTTTCGTAAAATCTTCATTAGATAAAATTTTCATTACGTTCTTCTGGATTCTTAATATCTTTTTCTTGTTTTTGAGAGTTTAAAAGTTGATAAACATTTTATAAAAATAACAATATATATACAATTAGTAATATATATATATATATATACATATAACGACAATATGCCGATATACATAATACCAATATACAGGGTGTAACAGAGCGCTCGTATCAGCAGTTTTTTTGAGGAAACAACGCATTTTCGTGAAAAATGTTTTATGCAAAAGTTGTAGAGCTCCAAGGGGCGCATTATATAATAATATTAGTACGATCTTGAATAACACCAGTCAAGATCATATAAAAATCATTTTGGATTTTTTTAATGGAACCCTATTTTCCATTACATAGTTTTGTAGCTCACCTCGAGAGCTTTCCAAAACACTATAATAAAGTATTTTTTCATTATGTATTTTTTGAGTTATTTTATATTTTAATCTGACATATTTTGATACAAAAAATTAAATATCTCGTAAAATATTTAGTTTTCCATAATCTTACCGTAATACTTTTATGTACGGAATAATGAGACAAATCAATTAGTATAAAAAAATAATTGTTTTTAAGAAAATTATTTACAATGTATTTTTTTTTAATATTATGCGCCATTTAGAGCTTTACAACTTTTGCACGAAACATTTGTCACGTAAATGCGTTGTTTCCTCGAAAAATTGCTGATACGGGCGCTCTGTTACACCATGTACACGTCACTTAATGATGTTATATTGATTTTTACTAATTAAACCAATCTATCAATTTTTATTTTGTTTATTATTCACAATTTAAAAATGTATTTCTAACGCTCCAATACCAAATTTTTTGAAAATTCTTTTTATTGTGAAATAATGCCTACATATATAATATCGATATTATGAAAATTTCGATCGTAAATTAAATTTAATATTCATATTATGGAAATTTTAGTTATAGATCGTCATCTGACGTTCAATACTAATTAAACGTTTTTAGCATTGTGGCTTTATAAGAATAAACGTAAGAGATAAAAAAGAGATGGAATCGGCATAGAATCGCCAACGAAATTGTTTTCATGCATATCGTTATACGTGTTAGAGAAGTGCTTGAATGTCGAGTATCTGTGCGATAATCGACTGATTTCGACTGATCTTTTGTTATCAACATATAAAACCACGGTCGGGATTATTCGAAATGAATGCTGTGAAAAAAAAAAGTAGGGAGGATCATTCGAGAAATGTTCATCTCGTAGACGGCGAAATGAGAGAAAGAGGGATAATACTCTCCTCTCGGCACGAAAGGGCGTCTCTTTATTAATGAAGAGAGTATAATTAAGGCTCGAACACTTTTGCACCATGCGAATAATCATATTCCTGCGCTCGGAACGTCTCGCTCCTGGCGAGAAATTTTCGACTTTCTCGCCACGTTCGCGGGTTTAGAAATTAATTGCTGTCACCGAGTCGGCGGCAATCCAGTCTCTTGACTCGTGCTCTGAACCAAGAAGCAACGAGCTTACTTCTTTGAACCTCAGACGCGATGTCTTTCTGCTTTCGCGCTACATTAAAATATATCGACGATTCATGATATAAAATATTGAAGATATTTAAAAAAATGGAGTTGGAATTTTTCAAATAATATAGTACAATTTAAGAGAGATGAAATTATATGGTACAATTATTCTTGATGTTTAATATTTTGGAAAAATAAATGTAAATATAAATACCAACTTTTTTTTTTGTTTTTTTGGGTGAAAAAACCATATTTTCCCGGTTCTAATTATATTAAACGTTAATCTTTAGACTGTACTATGTATATGTGCAGGAGTATTTGAAAAGATTTTAAAAGTATTCCTAATCAAATTACATTGCGTTATGGCAAGATATATTACCAGCTACACATTAAATGAGGTTGAATTGCGAGGGATTCTGATTAAAGTCAAACTCTTGTGCCCCGAGAAAAGAATAATGATTTGAGATAAAAGTAAGTAGTTCCTGTTAAAATGGAGAGTTAATAGAATAAGTTGAGTTAATCGGAAAGTGAATCGGTCGTCGAATATAAGAGTTTTAAATTTATAATATATTCCGCTTTATACTGTAACGACAATGTAATGAAAATCGCGTTTATCAGAGTGCTCGAAGTTTATTGCTTCTTTCTTCTTTTCACATCACGTCACACATGTTCTACGTTTAATTACCGTGATAAAGGATTGCCACGATATCAAGTTACGAGGTATCCTCAAGGGATGCTTATACATCCGATCTCTTTCGTAGTTGTGGCTGATTAACCAAGTGTAAAGTTTCGCGTTCTGAACATCGTCGTCGTGAGATTATGTAAGTAACGTTATTTCCATTAGGAATAAACTCTTCTTTCGCTCGTTACTCTTTCAATTTTCTCCAAGCCACTGATATATTTATATCTATTAAAAATATATTAATTATATATTATTATTATTATTATTATTATTATTATTATATGTTATTATATAAAGTATATCTTATATATAATAAAATATAAAATTATATATATATTAGGTGTACAACTTTGCTTCCGCCGTTTTTTTTCTGAAATTCGAGGCTTTATTGTAAAAAACTGGTTATACATTTATGATTCAAAGTATTGTCCACTCCCAATGATCGTGCCAATTCTTTTTGACTTTGACTCGAGTCTTCATTAAGTAATGCCTCCAATTCTGCATCTTCAAAAACCTTCTCTCTTCCACCGCTATGCCGGTCTTCGACGTGAAAATCACCGTTCTTGAAGCGTTGAAACTACTCACGACACGTTCTTTCACTAATAGCGACTTCACCATAAGTATTTGAGAGCATTCGATGAGCCTCAGCCGCAGATTTCTTCATATTGAAGCAGAAAATTAAAACCTCCCGCAAATGACGAGAATTTGGCTCGTAAACTGACATTTTCAATCGAGAATAACTTTATGACGCAGACACAAATCGACTAATGTTTCTATGGGGTTATGTTGACAGATGCCCAAGTTTATCGCATGACGTCTATGATCTATTTATTTCGACCACTACTTACCGCTAAAGCCATCTATAGGAAAACGGCGGAAGCAAAGTTGTACACCTAATATATAAATATACAAAAAATTTTCCTCTTTCATTCTTTACATTCTGCTTACTTACTTCGACTTTTCTCTAAAGGGGAATGATACATTGTACAGCGCGAAATATATGCGAATACAAACTGCATATTTCACACGCCATTATTAATTAACGTGCCCTTTAGTGTCAAAGTGGCTATAAAAAATTCTATCAATCCGTCTAACAGCGATGGCTACGAGAATCGGACGCTTCCTTAAAACTCTCATTTGTTACGATTTAGGGACTCATAAGTAACATTGCAGAGGAGGGGTACGGGGGATAAGGGGAGATAAAAATGGAGACGACCACCCCGTCGCGACTAGTCGGGTATGAATTTTCGTGTGAACTTGCAGCCAGCAGCACTCGCGTAAATTAAAGTTAAATTGGAAGCTCAGGCAAGCTCAGCCCCGAAATTCATTCCCCGATTCCCTGTTGGCCGCCCTCCATCCATTCCCTCCGACATCAGTAGCCATTTTGCCCAAGCCTGATTACTCATGAGTCTCGGATTAGCAAAACGTGATGTTTATTTATAACGTGAATCGCTGAACCTTGATGACACAAGTTTTCGCGAAATTTCACAGCAATACTGACTTGTTGAGATTTTCATCCCATTTTGTATTTTAAAACGTCATCAATTTATGTCGTAACGTGTTTTCCACTATAATTTCTATCTTATAAATCATTAATTTTTATTATTATTAGCTAATAATTGATTGCTTTTTAATGCAAACATCTTTCTCGGATATTTATATTACCATACAAACGAGTCTCATCAAAATTAAATATTCTCGAAAATTTATAGATTCGAAATAGATAAAAATGATATATCACGCTGCGTGTATAAATTTAAAGTAACAAATGTCGGAACGAATGCGCAAAATCTCACCGATGATGCGCATATTTTCCGATTTGAAATTTCGGTTAGCATCGGCAAGTTATTTTATTCTGATTCGATAGAATCGATATTTTATTTATCGGCCCGCGCAAACGCAAACCGAGATACATCTATTTCTCTAGAGACCCATATGCAATTAACAAAATTCATTATAAGCGTACGCTGAACATGTATGCGGCGATTTCGTGTTTCACCGCGATGTTAATTTTGTCAATTTCAAAATGTGAAAATTAGTTTGCTTTAAATTTGTTGTCAGGTGAAAAATCCGTAAATCTGACAAATTAAAAGCAGAAATAGAGTATATATAATAATGCTTTACACAATTCATATATTATTGCAAGATCTTATCGATTTTATATAAAATTGTAAATTATATATGGTGACGATCTTGAATACGTACATATAATTTGCCTCCTATATGAATTTAATTATGTTCAAATCATTTATGATGTATTTAATTTTATGTTCAAATTATCTTTTTCCCGTTTCAATGATGTGAAATATAATTATGTCAAAACACATACTTTTCATTAATTTTTTATTATTTTATATTATTTAAAAATAATATAATTTAAAAAGTTAAAGCGTGTTTTTCAAATAATTCTTTAGCAATTATTTTTTTAAATGTTTACTTTGTACCTGCACACATAAATATTCGGGCCATTAATTTATCATCAGGTTTAATTAGAAATAAATTTTCAAGTTGCGGAATTTTTCACCAAAAGGATCATTTAACACCAGATTATACATATATGTATACAGGGTGTAACAGGGCGCCCGTATCAGCAGTTTTTTTAGGAAACAACGCATTTTCGTGAAAAATGTTTCATGCAAAAATTGTAGAGCTCCAAGTGGCGCGTTATGTAATAATATTAGTATGACCTTGAATAGCACCGTCAAGGTCATATAAAAATCACTTTGAATTTTTTTAATGGGACTCCCTATTTTTCATTATATACTTTTCTAACTTATCTCGAGAACTTTTCAAAACAGTGTAATCAAGTATTTTTTCATCAAGTACTTTTTGAGATATTTTATATTTTATAATCTGACATATTCTGATATAAAAAATAAAATATTTCGTAAAATATTCAGTTTTCGATAATCTTACCGTAATACTTTTATGTACGGAATAATGAGACAAATCAATTAGTGGAAAAAAAAAATTATTGTTTAAAAAAATACATGGTAAATAATTTTCTTTTAATTCGCTAAGCTATTACTAGTGATCGGCGAACCTTTTAAATACAGAATTACAATATAATAAATAATCAAAGGATTTTTGAACTCGTTTATTTTTTTCTTAATTAGACACCTGTTTGGTTATCTGACCTGACTTCTCCCCTATATACGTGCACGCATAACGTAAACTGGCAAACACCTGCCGTTGCAGCGTACGGCGTCGTATGGCAGGTACCCTCCGGTAGATTCGTTTACATAATCGGGTGACTTTAACCCGTCTACGCTGGATTAAACGCGGAAAAACGACGGTCTCAGTCAAAGCGCTCGCGCGTATAGGTAAATAGAATTAGCTTCTTCAATGTGTCAACTCGCGAAAACGCGCACGTTCGAGCGATTCCTTCAACCTCGGAAGAAACGAGTTTCGAGAATCTATGAAGGCAAATTTTCTATAAAAAAAACCAATTGATAGAATACTTTTGTCACTGTTGTTATTATATTAATTACTTTGTTCAATTACTTTGCTCATTTATCCTTCGTCCAAAAAACAAGCTATTAGATTATAAAATTATTTAATAAACAATATTAAATGTAATAATCTATGTTACAATTAAAAACTTTAAATTAGTCTCTATATATAGCAAGCGTTTTTTTATATTAAACTTATTTAATGATTCTAATTTCCTATGTTATTATCATTACTTTTTAATACACTTATCTTTATAGGAATTTAAATTGTAATTTACAAATTTTAATTTTGTCAAAAATTTTTATCAAACATTGTTTTTAAATATTGATAAGAGAAATATTGATATTATTAAGAGTGTATCTCCCAATATTTATTGCCAATATTGTAAAATCTATAATTTACGTTACTATAGATTTTCAGTACTGGCAGTGACTATCAGAATGCAGCCTATGATAGAAGGCTAGAAAATATTTTTCAAAAAATACATCTATCTATTGAATAGATATATAAGATAATAAAGACCTAAAAAATAACGATAAAAGTAACGGCTAATTCGTTACCGTTACAAACAGAAAAAAGTAACGATTGTTACAGAAAAAAAAATAACTGTAACGGTAACGACGTTACAAGTAACGCGTTACTTCCCAATCTTGGATGTATGTATTTTTACGCATTTTTGCTTACTTTAGAATATGCAAGGATTTTTTTTTTTTTTTTTTTTTTTACCGTTGATCCGCTTATTATTATCATCTTCTCTGTGCGTGTATTCTGTATACGTGTGTGAACGTGTGTATACCTCGGCGAGCGACTTTAATTAAATTAGGCAACGGCGCGTAAAAATTTGTTCTCGCTTAACAAAAGACAATTCCCGATGTCGTTATGATTGACAATTTTATTCTCGCCCCGCTTCTCCCCTTCACCCCCCCCCCCCTTCGTCGGATTTATGCGACTGGCAGTCTGATTTTAATTAAAAATACAAATTGCATATACCTACCTATTTCTCGTTCGTTTTCTCATCGCGATTTCAAGTAACGTAATACAGATTTATCCTTTCATAACGTAAGAGGATTACGAGAAGGTTCATATTTCTTGTATGGCTCGGTTTTTATTTTCTGAAAAGTATAAATAATCGTTTTCTTAACGCTTTGTATAAGCGCTACCCGCGATGAATGTAAACGTAGAATACGTGCGGCTTAGAGAATAAAAGTTTATATTATTAATCTATCAATTCTTTATAACTATATTGGACGGAAAAAATATTTCAATTGTTTAAAAACATTATAGACTAGTTGCCCATTGTGTATATCAATTAATTCAAGAACGTAAAAATTTTTAGGAGAAGAATCTCAAGGATGGAATATATGAAAAGAAAAATCAAGTTCCTGAAAAATGAAAATATGAAATTTTCCATATTTTCATAATTAAATGAAAAGATCCTTAGTAATTTAAGAATCCAAAAGTAATAATCTATCCCGATCTAAAGAGAGAGAGAGAGAGAGAGAGAGAGAGAGAGAGAGAGAGAGAGAGAGAGAGAGAGATTCAAAGATTATACAATACATGAACAAAAACAACTTTGATATCGCAATAAACGAGATAAAAGAATATAAAAAAGCACTACCACAAAGCAACCAATTTATTTCGCGTAAAATTTTATCGAACCCGCCTGTTGAACTCGATAAAAAAAATTCCATCTTATAACATCTCGCTCTACTTATATGTAGCATCAGAAAATCATAAAGAAAGCATCTCTCGCAACCGAGAATACAAAGTGTATTTTGACGAAACGCCCGGGCGTTTTATCGCCGCCCATCAAACATTCCTCGCACTTTTCATCCCTTGATTCTCTCTCCTTTTCGCTCTTTCTATTCTCTCATTGATACACGAAAAAAAAAAAAAAAAAAAAACACGCACATGGACGGTATAAAACAACGATTCTTAAACAACATTGCTCGTAAAACGACGCTCGTTAAACGCGCCCGTTCGTGAATGTGACGTTCATAAAATGGAAGCAACGAATCGCGATTTCAGTAAAAGAGTCCGTCGTATCCTTTTAGAAACTTAAAGGTAAAAGGAGGTTCTTACGAGGCGATCTTGATCTGAACCGACGAACGATGATCGTTAGAGCGATCGGTTAATACTGTCAGATTAGATTGAATCTAATCGGATGCTTTCTTTGCATTAGACGCGCGCTAGTTTCCCCGATCTTCATTAAATAATTATACAATCTATCGTTTTCGTCGCAAAGTTCCGTTATCATCCGTAACTTTATCGGAATTATGCTAGAATTTCATATAATTTATCTACACGCGTAATTTATCTATACACACACAGATTCAGGGAAATAATCGATTTCCAATTGGCACAACGTATAGTGTACATTTTGCTAAAATTTATACGCGAAGTTTGAAAATTGCCGGATCTCGTTTCAGCTACAGAATTTCAATATTACATTCCAGCTACAGGAAAGATGAGATTCCTTTTGTACGCGCGCAGATTTTTTAAATAAATAGTCATTTTTCACATCTATGGTAATTATTTCTCATAATTGGCTTTTTTAATTATAATATGGTTATCTAATTATATAATAGCCTTAATTCTAAATTCTCTCGGTTTAAATTTTTTTGAAAAGACTTTAATAAATCGAAGTTGTAATTAAATAGGATCTTGTTATTCGTATAATTTTAATTTCGTACCTTGTCCCGGCGGAAATTCAAGACTTTTTGTCAGATTATTCTGGCAAATAATGTCCGCTAGACGATCAAATTTTCGCTAAAGGAAAATTGATCAAAAACTCTAAATTGTTATAAAATCTACGATTAAAACAGCATAATAGAACGTCAACGAGATCAGTAGAGAGAGAGAGATAAAAGCCTTATATAAATAAGATTTTTATTTAGATAAGAAACTTATTCAATCTGGAGATAAGGGTACATTATATTTGAAAGTATAGAACTTTTGCGATGGTTGTCAGCTCCCCGTTTAAATCCTCGTCGCGAGAGAGGAACGTCTAACGATCAAACCGAGACGCGCAACTTTAACGGGCTAGCATAGCACAGGTCTTCTCGTGCTCCGCGTATTGTTCCCGCATAGGCTGACAGATGAATGTGACGTGTCAGGTCTGTCGAGAGCTCGAAACACCTCGTCATTGTGAGAGAACGAGCTCTTCCGCGGTTGGTGCGTCGTCTACTCTTTGCTCTAATTCGAGGTACGGAAGACTCCATCTTATCCCGGTTGCCGCGAATAATCCATGTTTGCGCGAATACTTGGAATAGTGACAAGTTTGCGCGATTACGTCATCGCGAGATTTATTTCGCGCAAACTATTTAGCGAATATCGATTTTCCCCTGTGGCTTTTCGGTTTCCCACGTAAATCACATCGATTAAAGCGCCTTCAAGGTGATCCGAAATTTCCACTCCTACGAGCCATTTGAAGTTGACTTTGACGAAAAAAAAATTGGAAGAAAACTAAATTATTTTTTCGCAATGACAGAATATACGTGTACGTAGAAATGGAAACATATTATTCACTGCGACGGAAATATGGTACAATGCTGCAAATGATTTGCCACTCTCGAAAATTGACTCCCGTTCGGTAGGAATACCAAATACTCTTCTCGTCCATGTTAAATCCCGCATTATACAAGGTGCGGCGCGGGAACTTCCTTATTTTAAAAAATCATAAAACAAAAAGTATTAGAGATATCATTTTAATCCTTTTTTTTTTACATAGAGGTACATTTAAAGTTTTTTTTTTAATTACTTCTTGAAAATGACATCTTGAAGGTGGCCTCCGTTCTGGTCAATACATTGGGAGAGTCGAAATCGGAAGTTTTGATCCACTTTGTCCAGCATGTCTACGTCGATGTTGACAATAGCAGCACGAATATTGTTCTTCAGCTCATCCAGGGTTTTTGGACGATTGGTATACACCAAGGATTTAAGATATCCCCATAAAAAAATAATCACAGGGTGCTAAATCCGGCGAGCGTGCTGGCCACTCAAGATCACCCCTCAAAGAGATAAGACGTTCGGGGAATTTATTCTTGGAAAGGAAGAAGTAAAGATCCGTATCTCTCTTCATTTCATTTTAAAAATTTAATTTCTCTAGATTAAATATCTCTCGTGTCTTAATAGAACATTATATCTTTTGTAACATCATTATACGCGATAGTTTCGCGCGAGAAACGTATAATATATCGCGATTTATAAAGATAAAATTTCTCTTAAGTATCTTGAAATTCGATTGAAAAAATTACAACAAAAATCTACGTATATCGATCGCGATCGATATGCTTACGCTTACTTTCAACTCCCTTCGTACCAAGGAGGATCGAAAAATTTCTCGCTTTCTACTCCGAACTGAAACGGTCTCCCGCGAGATTTCGTGATCCGCGCAATCTTTCGTTTGTTTTCATGAAATGCACTTCTTTACTCGCGCATCGATCTCTTCCCATGGCCAATAACAATCGTTTCTCTCTCTCTCTCTCTCTTTCTTCCGCGAATCCCGAGAAATTCTCCGCTTGAGTAACGCTTGATTCGTTTCGCTACATCGAGGTAGAATGTTGCATGCTGGATTTTGAATTCCTGCAACATTCACCGCGGTCCGTTCTATTTTTATCTTGATCTCAAATACGATTATTGTTCTTATAAAAATATTTCAAAGACGTGCTGCCGATACTTGTACGGGAATTAGGTGCCGAATAATAGCGTCTATCGATCCTTAATACAATCCTCTGTATTGTCTTGATAATAATTTCTTATCGGTTAATTATCCAAGTTGCAATGTTTCTCCGGATCATAGCGCGCATTGCGATATTCATTTATCCATAAAACCATGCATACAATATAGATCAATTGGCGAATTCATTTCGCAACAAGTTCGCAAACGGTAACGTTACGACTGTTTTAGGTGCTCCTGTGCTGGAATTCGCTCGCGCGCTTCAGCTCAAAGCTGCAAAGGCAAATAAAAAATAGTTTAAAAAATACTTGTTTTTAACACTATCCAGAACCATGATAATTCCATCTTTTTTTTTTTTGCATTTTTATATTTCTTTATGTTTTGTATTTTTAAATTTTTATTTTATTTTTATATTTGTTTTGATATTGTGTATGTGTGTGTGTGCCAAGAGTTAGAATAAAATATATATTTTTTATATCTTATTTTTTAATAATATTTTGTAAACATGAGACAAGGAAGACAATTGAAAAATTTTGTTTTCTGTTTTCGTCATACGATTAAACGGGATTTTAAAAGCGGTCGACGTCAAGCCCGAGTAGGGACGGTCATCGCGGATCAAGCGGTCAATTTTTATATATTTTTGGACACTTCAAAAATTATTGCCGCCTGTTAATATTTTGCGCCCTATGCTGGAGTGTACGTTGCCTAGTAACAGCACTGTTCGCAAATGAATTTAATACGTCAAAATAGGATGGATTACCGCGCATTAAACTGTAAATTTCTGTATTGTTTATACACGAATGATGAAAATTAATATATAAAATAACATAACGTATTTCCGGATATTTTGAAATTACAGAGAGAGATATTTCAAGCGTGCAAAAGTATTAGCGATTGTAGTTGTATGATTGTAAAGATGAAATATGATATTATTTATATATATATTTTAATAATGTTTTAATTAATAATTTCTTTATTTCACATTTGTAATTAAATAGATATAGAGATAAATACTATGTGCACGAATAACTTTTAGAAAATAAAAAAGGGAATTGCGCTTGTTATTGTTATTAAATTAATTTATATATTTTTCTTTCATCTCGGATTTTTCGAATAGCTTATAAAGGAACCATAGGAAATGATCTAAACGCGTTACTGTATAGATTTAACATTTTACAATCGAAATGTAATTTCACTTGTCAATAAGTATTTTTTTTTTTTTTGCCTGGGTTTTGTTTCGCGCAACAATTAATCTGCGATAAGTGTATCCTGTGAAAGTTTTAATTACAGATTTCAATGCGAATGTTTAATGCGAAGTATCGAACAAAAAATGTATATATACACGAGAAAGATTAATTTATACAAGGCAATAAACTCGATCAAACGTATTATTTGTTTTCCGGTTCGTGAAAATATTTAATCAATATCGCTGTTGCAATAATGGCTATTATTGACTTTATCATATAAAATGTAAATGAAATAGATATACTATTTAATATCTTTTTAAATTCGTGTATAGCTTTATATAGACAGATAAAATTTTTGACAAAAAATTGTCCTTCCTTTGAATATGGATCTTTAAGTTTTGCTATTTTTCGAAGCAGTCGTAAAGAGTTAGATATTTCATTGTAGTTTAATATGTAGCAACGATAATTAATTGCGGCCAATTCACAATTATGAGGTAACAAACTACTGAAATACTCGAATGTCCTTGCTACCGAGAGAAAAGGTTTGTAGAATAAAGAGCGTCCTTTTCACGGAAACCAAAATTAACTCCAACTCGCGGTGGCTTTAGGTAGTCGATCTCATTGAGCCAAAACTTCTTTCATCGAGCTAGCCGGCTATTTAAGTCTTAGTCTCTTTTGATTACTCGCGCGTACGTCGTTATCTTTTGAGAAGCTAGACCGGACAGATTATTTTGAATTTCTCTCTGAATTTATTGGATGGTTGGAAAAAAATAAAAAATAAAAAAATATATATATGGTATATATAGATTAAAATTGTTGTAATTTTGATGATCTCAGATTTCAATATTCTGAAACAAAATCGAGAAACGAAGTTGCGCGAGATGTAATCTCTATATTTATCAAAGAGATCGAATTTGTCCTGAGATTATATCGTCCCTCGTATCTCCATCTATCTTGTTTACACTTTGTATTTCATTCTCTTACGAGATAAATACTGTCCGCGCAAGTTGAAGGCGACAATCGGCCGCGTTTGAAACTGGCGTTTACCTGGACAAACAGAGACAAGTCGTCTCCCAGCAGCATGTCCCTACAGACGTCTCTAGCCGTGGTGTCCAAAGTGAGATAGACGAGACTGCTCTCGATCCCGGTGTGTATCCTCACCCATCCGCTTCCGTTGCCGAGATCCGCCACGCCGACTCCCGAATCCCAGGAGGAATTGAAGGTATCCTGCAGGAGGCTGGTGACATCCTTCGTGCATTTTTCTTCCGATTTCGGACTTCGACTCTGTATAGAATCCGTGCTGAAGCTGTTCCCCTCCTCGTTGCTGTCTCCTGACGATAGCCGGGTTCTCTCGCTATCGAATCGGTCGATCGTCTTGTCCAACTTCTCGAGAATTCTACACTCCAACATCTTCTCGTCCGTCGCGGCGTCTTCGCTTCCCGTTTGCGATTCGATGGTATTTTTTTGCGAATCGATTTCGAATCGATTTCGCGAAACGCCGTCCTCAGTCTTCTCCACCGAACTGTCATTTTTCGTTTCGTCATTACGCGGTTTCCAGCTCTCGGGATACAATTTGGAGTTCTCCAGACAATCTCCAGTCGCGACTGATTCCATTTCCTTTGAAGGTATATCCTCGTTTGCGTAAAAAATTGAATTTTCCTCCGACAATCGTCCTTTTTTATCTTTCGACTTTGGATATTTCGATAAATGCGTTTTCTCGTCTACTTGATACGAAAAATTTTCTTTAGCCGCCATGCTGAAGTTTGTATTCTCGCGAACAATTTTTCGATCGGATTTATCCTTTTTCTCCGTTCGACCTTTGGTATCGATTCTCTCGTCATAATCTTTCAAAAAGGTCGATTTATCGATATCCGCCCGTTTAGAATTATCTTTCTCGGAAGACTTGTTTCGCCAGGTATCGTGTTTAAGAATATCCCGAGCCATCTGATCGCTCGTTCGACAGCCCGTTTTGTGCCTCTTCTTGATTTCCGTATAAACGTGTTCTTTGGCATCAGTTTTATCTTTGACTCGGCTCATGACGGTCTGTTCCTTTGCGTCCTTGGTACGCTTCGATTTCTGTTGAAACCTCTCGTAGTTAGCCAAGATCTTCTGATTCAACTCGTGGATCAGTTCTAGTCGTTTCGAAATGGAGTCCTTGGTCCATCTATTCGTCGCGTCGCCGTTGTCTTTCCCGAGCGTGTCGCCCTGCCGCCTTTGTTTTCTCAGAGTCGTGGTACCACGACTGAGAATACCGATCTTGTATTTCGAATCGCTCCGAAGGACGTTCTCGTTCGTCATGTCAATTGAACAGGCGCCGCGATGCTTCCGGGCAACATTCGACCCGGCGAATCCGGACACGTTCATCAGCTCCAACGGTTCCGCTGATGATGATGACTTGACTTCGCGTTCCGAGTATTCCGAACCGATTTTCGATCTACTTTCAACGTTCCTCTTGCAATTCTCGCTAAACTCGATGCCTCTCCTACTGTCAGGACGAATTGCCAACCCAGTGCTAGAACGACTGCTTAAACTGACTCTCTCGTTCATCTCCCAGTTTATCAATAGTTTTTCTTCTTTGGCGTTTTCCTCGTCGATGCTATTGCCCGCCATAGATCGAGAATTACGGATTTTACGATCGAGATCTCGGTAAGGAAAGGAGTCTTTCGAGACACTCGTTCGTTGCTTTAATCCTCTGGTGGACGACAATCGGCGGGATCGTTGTAGTTTCACGGATGGAGCAATTGTTTGATTGTTGGATACACTGGCGATCAGCATTTTAGCCGTGAATTTGTTTTCAGACAGATAGAATGTGTGATGTACTTTTTGCTTCTAGATCGACAAGAAGCGTCGATGCTGTTGATGCATCAGATATTTATCTGATTTAGTGAAATGAATGATGAGTTTATTTCTTAATCCTTGCTACGCTTGTTGGATATTTGCCTGCATAAAATAATGTTCCATATATTGATTTTACACGACTTGAATTATACAATTTTGATATCTATCTAAATTAAATCCCCGAACGTTTAAAATTTTGTATTAAATTGTTGATAATGTATTATTTATTAGTTTATTACTATCGATAAATATCAATAGTTTATAACAAAAACGCGATTCGTTAAATTAACTTACTATATGAAATTTTAATCCAATTAATTATATATAAACTCTTGGTCTCATAAATTCTCGTCTTATTTTGTCCAACCCAACAAAATGCTTACTGTCTGGGTCATTCTAAATTCAATGTGCCGGTATTATTTAAAAAAGACATATATTAGGTACGTTCAATTAAAACATAGACCGAGACTTTTATGAAATAACGATCCTAGTCCACCTTACAGTTAAACGTATCTAATAATTTTGCAGCCCTGCAAGGGATATTAAGGCCAAATTTAAAGATTTTCTCAAATCTGACGTTAAAAATTTTGAATAAACAATATATAAGATGATGAAAAAAATATATAATATTCTGAGGAAGTATTTTGCGCGCTTTTTTATTTATTAATAGTACATAAAATAAATGGAACAAATATTATATTTTGTTGGATGGAAATCAATGAAATATAAATATTTGTATTTCCCATGCGTCAACTGCGAAACAATTGACACGTACGAACGACCGACATCGTGGAATTTGCGAGATTGCAGTAAACAATTATGCGTTGCAAAATAGCGAAATTTCCATGTGACGGAAGTAGGATCGCGAAAGATCGTCAGTAAATGATTATGCTGATACTGTTGGTGTATGTATCATTTTTTATGTGTGTAGGAGGAAGCCATATATAAAATGTTACGGTTGGACGCTCGTTTCAGCAATGCTGATGTCCGTGCCTACATAATGCTCTTCGATAAAAGCGTATCTATACCTAAGTGATGATATTAGACAAAAAAACATGGGAGATCAACTGAAAATGATTAATATATATTAGCTGAATAAATCGATAATTGAAACAAATTTGATATTTTGAGTAAATCTCTATATTTATCGTTACGAATTTTTCTTCTGAAACCGATATATTCCGCAGCTTTTAAAAATGTATGTTTAATAAAATTAAAAACATATTATTTTTATATTTAAAGTGATAACCTAATTTCTTAGTTTTCTAATTTATATAATCTTGCAGTTCCTTTCATATTACAATCCGATATAATAACAAGAGAAAATCAGAAAAATATCGGCAGAATTGACGTGGTAAATAAATATTTTGTTATTCTGCAGATCGTAATATCGAAAGTTTAAAATTACAAACACCGATGTGATGATTTTGTATAACGTCGTATCATTTTTTTCCTCGGATATTTTGACATATAGATTAGGCTGCTATGTGTGTGTGTGTGTGTGTGTGTGTGTATCTCGATATTAATTTTAAGAGACGTAGATTTTGAATTGCCCCAAATCTCTAAGTATCTCCTACGGAACGTGTGCAGTTATTTATATCCCTTATACCGTGAAAGTTTTTACGATAAATCGCCATCAGTGATGAGAGAATTCGATCCCCCAACGAAGAATTATCTTTCAAACGCTACACCGAGGCGAAAATATATAATCGTGAAAGTAATCCGTGGGGAGGCGTAGAAAAGTAGACGCGAATACGTGTTATACTGGTAGCGCTATTCGAATCACGTAGACGCGCTTTCTAAATATTTATCTATCGTCCCGTGGCCGGGAAGATATTCGTCTTAAGTTTATCGCCGCGTTCGCCGCAAAAATTTATATCGCCGGTAAGTTGTAGAACGGGGTGCGTGTATTGCAGGAGAAGACGAGCTTCCTTTCTCACGAAATGCGAGTTTCCGGGGGCGTGTCGCGGCGTTATGTCCCGTATAAATTGAGCGACAAGGGCGTACGGATTGTACGTCGATCGACGACGAGTTCGCCGGATCGCGAATGTGAAACGAAATGGAAATGAGACCTGTTTCCTGTGTATAGCGTCATTTTTGTCACGTTGCCCGCGCGCAAAATCTCAACGTACGATAGTATTTATATAAGAATTGTCCATCTTAATACCATATATAACGTAAGATTATAAAAATAAGATAAATACATGTGTAATATATTAGGTGTACAACTTTGCTTCCGCCGTTTTTTTCCGAAATTCGAGGCTTTATTGTAAAAAACTGGTTATACATTTTGAAATTGCTTGTTAAGTCACTCCCAATGATCGTGCCAATTCTTTTTGACTTTGACTCGAGTCTTCATTAAGTAATGCCTCCAATTCTGCATCTTCGAAAACATTCTCTCTTCCACCGCTATGCCGGTCTTCGACGTGAAAATCACCGTTCTTGAAATGTTGAAATCACTCACGACACGTTCTTTCACTAATAGCGGCTTCACCATAAGTATTTGAGAGCATTCGATGAGCCTCGGCCGCAGATTTCTTCATATTGAAGCAGAAAATTAAAACCTCCCGCAAATGACGAGAATTTGGCTCGTAAACTGACATTTTCAATCGAGAATAACTTTATGACGCGGACACAAATCGACTAATGTTTCTATGGGGTTATGTTGACAGATGCCCAAGTTTATTGCATGACGTCTATGATCTATTTATTTCGACCACTACTTACCGCTAAAGCCATCTATAGGAAAACGGCGGAAGCAAAGTTGTACACCTAATATATTTATATATAACATTATAAATCTCTGTTTTTAAATTTAAAAATAAATTTAAAATTGGAAAATTTTACTGAAGATTATCACGTCGCAGTGTTATTATTTCACGTCATTCTTACAGGTCATTTCTGTATTTTTTAAATCAGCAATGTAAATTACATTTTTTTACATCTTTAATAAAAACGAAAGGAAATGAGAAAATAAAAAATAAAAAATTGTAGTTTATATAAATAAATTTAATTTAATTTATATATATATATATATATATATATATATACTTGTATGAGATTTAATTAATATATGATTGTGATATATACATTTATCAGGGTATCTATCTTCAATTTCGATATTAATTCGCTGTTTTGACTGAAAATTAGCCGGCTATGGATAGGAAGCTGTGAGCTCGTCGCGACTGTTCAATCTTGTTAACGGAAACAAATATTAACTAGCGAGAATAATCATTGTCGACAATATCGTAGATAGTGATTGGTGAGCAGAGCCGGTGCCTGCGACTATTTCCATCGACTCGCCTGCTAGTATTATCCTGCAAATATTTCCAACTAACAGAATTCGGTAGAACGCACCACGATCGATATCCATTATCTGCCTGAAAAGGAGAAACCGAAATCGGTTCGCGGATCACGACCGATGTTTTTTCTCGAGATCTATTTAGAACTTGGTAAATGCGCAAGCGTGAATTATTAACCCGTAGCGTTTCCACAGTTCCAATTCTGGAACATTAAAATCACACGAAGCCGATATCCTCCACGTGTTAATCGAACGTAATATAGAGAATCATGGAAAAACATAGGAATCGCAACACATGGCACATGAATATTTTGCCATTTAGAGAGATATCTTTTGACAAAATTGATTCATAATTATTTTAATACTGCGTAAAGTAAATTTGAAATGCATTCCTTTGTTCTCGCGAAACCAAGGATCTACATACGTTCGAGAGACAGAGTCTCTTGATTAAAAGTTTTACAAACACATTGTATTTTTTGTTTTTGTTTATACGTTAATGAAAAAGTCGATTTGATTAATTTATTTTGACATTTAATTAAAGAATTAATTCTCCGTTGACACGAAACCATCTGGAGCTGGATCCATCGGGACGTATAAATCATTAAACTTCACTTTCATTCCTCAACTTACGCGAATTAAACACAAATTAAAAACAATCGTTATTTCGATTTGCTTTATCTTCTCACTATTCCATTCCACGATTCTATTTAAATTCCGTATCAATATAAATTCGTCGATTAATCCACGCAGTTGCGAGAGAATGCACAATTTCGACCCAAGCACTTTGCCCCTTTGTCATCAAGTATCACCGATAACCGATAATAATTCTATTTGTATCTTTGTGTTGCGGACAAGAGACATTGATTAATTTTACAAAAGACACAAGGCAAAGCTCGGCATTGAATTTACAATCGGACAGATACGTCGATTCACGGGGCAGTCATCACGGACACTGGCCGGTGGAGTTCAGGATTGTCGTATCGCACCCGGCATCATGAATACATCGTCGAGCCACCTGTCTCTCTTTCTACCTGTTAGCCGCCAGGGAGGATAGAAACGGAAGAGAGAAAGAGAGTGACAAACCGTGTTTTACGTGGAGGGAGAGGAGAGAGAAAGGTCTCTCTGCCACGGTCTCTCCTTCCCACGTGTTCGCGTCACGTGTTTCGAGCCCGTGGAGAAAGAGAGTAGGATGCGACGTTCTCCCAACTGACGATCCTCATCGAGGGGGAAACCGACCAACGGCAGCGGAATGACGTACTTCCGTTGCCGCTCTCGGTTAACAGTCGGTGGAGAGTATGATTGAATTTCGGGAATGTTATACGCGGAAACGCTGACGATCGAACAGAAAGTACAGCGAAGGGTACGGTCGTAAAATCTCTCGAGATTCTTGAATATAAAATTTCAAGAAGATGCAAACATTCTCAAAGATCCCCGAGATAGTAGAATCAAAAATTTGCAAACTTGAAGGAGATCTGCGTGACTGATTTTTATCAGCTAATTTCGATTAATCAAATTTTTATCTCAATTTTTTTATAATATGTCAAATGTATAAATTATAATGTAATGCGTTCCAATAATAAAAAGTAATGCTTGTTCTTTTTTAATAGTAATAGCACAATAGTTTTGTTCTGAGAATATAATTTAAAAATACAAGAGTATTTTTATTGTTTTAAACGTTTTGTATGTCATATAACATGAAATTAGAAATAAAATTTTGTCTTGAATTTTACATATCTTATATATATATATATATATATATATATATTTTTTTTTTTTACATTTTTAATAAAAGCGAAAGGAAATGAGAAAATAAAAAATAAAAAATTGTAGTTTATATAAATAAATTTAATTTAAATTTTATATATATGTACTTGTATGTGAGATTTAATTAATATATGAGATTTAATAAATATATATATATATAAATTTGATATAATTACGCATAGTAAAAGAGAGTATACATTATGATGTCCCTATTAAGTATAATATGATATCAAGCATGTAAATATTCGATTTTTGATAAATTCAGAAAAGATTATTAATCTTATCGTTAGCAATTGATCGTCGCTTTTGCAAATTCATCGGATATGAAGACAGTTATATTTGGATTTTACGAGCGGAGCGCATTGTCCCTGAAAAGCGGTTTGAGCGGATTCGTCCGTGACTCGCGACACGAAGGAGGCCATTCCCACGCGTTGTCCCTTTCAGCTCCCTTTCTCGAAGCAGAGCGGCGTGTCCGCCCTTTCAGCCCAGGAAGCGGTCGCATCTGGGTGCGCCTCTCGCGTGTTTGCGCGCTTACCGAAAAACATACACGCGTCTCAGTCAAACGTTTCAACTCTGCAATTCACTTGCTATGCCCGAGTTACGCGGTGAGATTCAAGAACTATCGTTGTTACGACGCGTTGCGATATATACCGCAAAACTTTTACAAGTTGCAAACTCGAGAATTATTGCCTCTGCAATCCGTAAAGTATACGCAACAGTAATTTCGCGGATCTATAAGAAAAGGAGAATTTATACGAAAACAAGTTTCAGACGCGCGAGGAAATTTAGAAATGAAGATTTTGCACGAACAAAAGAGGGAGGGAGAAAGAGAGTCTCTGTAATATCAGTAAAATTATCTACGCGCGAACACGAACTAAGAGTTTCTCTGAACTTCCTTAACCACATATATATATATACTTCAAAATGTTATTTACGTATTTAAAATGGTTTTCCGCTTTTAAGTAAAAAGTATTAATTAATGCGGTTAAATCATTCATGTTCGAATATAAATTTTCTCGCTTGTTACGCAATGTTACGTAATGATTATATGTATGTCTCGGTTACTGAATAAAAAAAATCTTTTGTCTTTCGGCGAGAATTTGTATCGCGGTCCGAGATAAAAGTTAACAATGGCCGTACTAAATTTACGTCTACACGATGCCTTTTTGGGAATCCCCTTCAATGCGAGGATTCTATTTGGCTTATTCCGCTTCCCCCTCTTCCCCCGCTTCCCCTCCTTCTTCATTGTCTGTTCGGTTGTAGCTTGTACCGTCTCTTATCGCTCCTCTCTCATACCGTGATTACAAACGAAGCCAATTAAAGCTGATGAGCCTAAATGGACGAGGTTTGACTTGCATCCCCCAAAGCTGTTCGGGATACAATAGCGTTGGCTGTCATTCTGTCAAGCGACAGAACATGCGCTCTCATTGCAAATTTCCGGACGCTTTGTCGACCAAGGATCGATAGATCTTTAGATCGAATAATGACAGTAATGCCTTTGGAATAGCGATTTGCGATAAAATTAATTACTATCAAAATATTATAGATTTTCTCTCTCTCTCTCTCTCTCTCTCTCTCTACTTCTCCGTCCATCGATATCCATTTTTACATCTACAAATAAAAAACCACGAAATAAAATACTTGGCACGAAATAAAATATTTGTGACACATCGAAAACACGAGCGTTGCAGAATTTCTCTCTTCTTTTTTGTATGTAATAAGCAAGATAACGCTGTACAAATCTCGCCGTTATTCATGTCCCGTCTCCATTAAACAATGTTTAACCGGTTTAACGAAGCAGAAAACTGAAACTGAAACGTCTACCTACCTATCGGATAGGAAAAAAGCTTATTGTTGCGTATTTAGCTCAAAGCTCTATATATCGATACGATTTCAATCGTCGCGTTTAACGCAGCTCGCCGCGATTCGAAAGCTGTCGGTCTTGCACAATCCGGTCTTGATATCGCCTAATCGTCTCTTGGATTTTCCTCCGCTTGACCTTCTTTCGGCCGACCCTCGGTAAATCCGTCCGCGAGAACCAACAGCAGGACCGATATTTAATCGATCGTCGCGACTACCTCCCTCCCAAAAGCCTGTCTCCCCCCGATCTCTCGATTCCGCGACTCGATCCGATTTTGCCTATTATCGTACGTGAAATATTGGCAAACTCCGTGGCTAGATTAACGAACGTTGTGATTTATCGGTCCCTTTTCGACCGCTCGGCTTCGTCCGATTAATGAGAATCTCGCGACGGCCACTTGTCGACCTCGATTCACCGCGATATTTACGGCGATGACTTATCGACGTTCGAAAATTATTCCTCTTCCTGATATTCGCGGACCCCGACGGATTTAGTCGACTTCGTAGTCCATTTACAATTAGTATTAATATAAGTTTATAATGATTTCTCATGTCAAACTGCTAAGAAAAATTTTAAACTTGTAGAAAAGGTTAAACTTGGAAAGAGCGAAATAAATATACAATGAACAAATTTTAATATCAAATAAATGCCAATTAAATTGAAATGTTGAGTAGAAAAGAATTAAGTCAAATAATATAAAATACTCTTAGATTTTGAGGTTTGATCATTAAAATTCCAATAGTCGTAGAAATTGCAAGTTCTCTTATTTTAAAAGAAAAGTTGACTGTAAATTTGTCAAGATTAAAGGAAAGCGTAAATGCTTCTGATTAACTTTAAGGAATAATTTTAATTTTTATATATCAATTACAATATAACGTGTAAGTATAAAAAATCTGTAGAGAGAGTAAGAGAGAGAGAGAGAGAGAAAATCGATAAGGATCATGAAAAATAAAAAGCCGCCATTATTTGTAAAAGTGAAACGTAGCCTCTCGCATCTTTTAATGTCAAACTTTAGCCAAAAAGTGGTCTGAGAGAATCTCTTTTCAGATTTAACAAACCACTTAACAATTCTGCTTTTATTAAGAACGCGGAAGCGAAGCTCGGGTTCCTCTTCGGACCGAAACAAAAGAGGGGAACGAGAAAAGGGATAAATGAAAGAATAGCGGTCGGCGTTATGATAATTAAAACGGAATATTATGAAACGTAAATCGAGAGAACTGACGGTTCGTCGATGACAACCGCCGTATTTTTCCGCGTGCGAAAGCCTTTGCAAATGCGTGACATAATTGCGTCCGGAATTAATAACAAACGGCGTGAGTAAATCCTTCGACGAAAAAAAAAAAAAAAAAAAGAGAGAGAAAGAAAAATGGCATGTTCTTTGTCTCTCGCGAATTATTAAATTTAATCACTGAATTAAATCGAGGGGGGCACGCGTACAATCTCCATCTCTTTTTCAAACTTTTCTTAGCTTCTTAAACGCAGTTTATCAAAACTCGTTTCATCTCGTTGAACTTTTATCGACCATTATCAACATTTTCCCCGGTGTTCAACACGACGGCAAGTTTAATCGAAACTGCGTAATTATGCATTTTCGACGAGACAGCCCCGACGAGACAAGCCCGTTTAATTTGTAATACGATAGTAAATAAATAATCTTGCTTCGAAGATCCAATCATCACGCGGATGTCACGGGGAGCTGACAAATCCGAGGATATGTCCGATATATCCGGCGCGCGAGGCTTTCATCCCCGATGACAGTAATGTCCTCAAATCCTCCGCAAAAACAAGATTCATATATGCGCAAGATAGGTTGACGTTGCTCCCGATATTGCATTGCGTATCATTTTAACTTCATCCAGAGACATAATATATGTGTGTTTGCGCTTTGCCGCTTTACTAAAATAATTTATCGCAATAATGTTTGCCCGTGACGTTTGTTCGCTGTGTTCTCCAAAATTCTACGTATCATACAATAATGATAATACATTTGAATATATATCTGATAACAGTCGCTAAACATGGATAAACAATGATGACGGGATAAAAATGAGATATATTTCGAGATATACGAAGATCGACTCCGTTTTAGTGCCTTTTCAACGATCTTAAATTGAACTAAATATAATATATATTAAATTGAGCACACGCCCAATATCTTTTTCTTTAAAGCTATCGTCAGCTTCTTAAATGCAATATCAGTTATCAAGCTCGTTTCATCTCGCCGATCTTAAGATGTCAATCGGCGGCGGCTCTTAATAGTTCGCGCGCGGGATGAAAATATTAGGTGTACAACTTTGCTTCCGCCGTTTTTGTTCCGAAATTCGAGGCTTTATTGTAAAAAACTGGTTATACATTTATGAGGCGTTTTGAAATTGCTTGTTGAGTCACTCCCAATGATCGTGCCAATTTTTTTTAACTTTGACTCGAGTCTTCATTAAGTAATGCCTCCAATTCTGCATCTTCGAAAACCTTCTCTCTTCCACCGCTATGCCGGTCTTCGACGTGAAAATCACCGTTCTTGAAGCGTTGAAACCACTCACGACACGTTCTTTCACTGATAGCGGCTTCACCATGAGTATTTGAGAGCATTCGATGAGCCTCGGCCGCAGATTTCTTTATATTGAAGCAGAAAATTAAAACCTCCCGCAAATGACGAGAATTTGGCTCGTAAACTGACATTTCCAATCGAGAATAATTTTATGATGCAGACACAAATCGACTAATGTTTCTATGGGGTTATGTTTACAGATGCCCAAGTTTATCGCATGACGTCTATGATCTAATTTATCTCGATCACTACTTACGGCTAAAGCCATCTATAGGAAAACGGCGGAAGCAAAGTTGTACACCTAATAAGTACAGACGTAATACTTGTCGCCTATCGTCGTTCGCGGCGCGGCCGTGTAATTCGTTTCATTCTCAACCCGCTTGAAAATTTAGGAATTCCGGCGACGTCCTAAGGATATTGCTTTTCGTAGTCCGTCACGCGCAACGTCGCGCGCATAGCAAGAGCGCCGCCGGCTCGAGAATACCTGAGCGCGGATCCAAAAGAAATGTCAAGTCGGAGTCAAAGGACGCGGAAAGCCTCGCCGATCAACCCTCTCCGCGTATATCGTATACCGGGTGTCGCGTCGGCAAACAATCAAGCACATGGAATTTTCTTTTCTTTCGATTAACGATTATTTGATATCTTCGAAGAAATTGAACATTTTCGTAGCAACGTGCGCGGAATATTCGTGTTATCACGGGGAACGTCAATTCCTAGCGCAAAACATTTTCATCGGATAACGTATAGGTACGTGACATAATGTCCGGTTAGTATGTTAAAAGGATTAATCGAGCCGATAATGAAACATTGTATGGAATCTTTGTCGAGTGCGGGCGAGAGTTGAATTGTTGGACGAGTAAGATGACCGTAATAATGAATTTCGCTTGTCGGTTTCCCTTTCGGATCGAAGTTTTATCACGCTAGCGTATCGTGCTCAACGTCAATTTTAATGGCGCGCACGCCGATGATCTCGTAATTCCGCTAATCTGGATTTAATGAGAGGGTAATTTCGCGCTCGGACGCCATCGACGTTTACGCGCTGTCGCGCGGATCACACTGTCCGATCCGTCGTTGATGTATAATGCCCCGACTACGTCCAATGCCTGTCGGAGGATAGCGTTCTAATCCGATTCCGCTTGGTTTACACGACTGCGAGTCGAGCATAATCCGGATCTAATCCCGCGCGAACACGCCGCGCTGCTCAAGATACGATTTCTCTCGCGACGAGAATATCGCGCGATTCTCGAGTACGGGGATTCATAACGCGATGCTTGACCGGCTCGTCTTCTTCTTGCGCATCTCGCTCACCGTTCCTTACTTTCGCGAAGAGATGTTTCAATCGATACAATCTATTCGCGTAGCACCTGAGAATGCAACAGATGAATTTTTTTCGAAAGTATTTCTCATCTTGACACGCAATCGAAAAAAAAAAATTTTATATATATATTATTTTAAAATAGGCAATAATAAAAGTAACAGTCACCCGATACTCGTATTGTCTGTTCGCCAAGGTACAAACATATCGGAAAAAAAATGAATTGCCGATGACGAAACTATTATCGAAAAATAGTATATCACGAAGATGAATAAGAAGTCGAAACAATGGAGAGAGAGAAATCGTTTTGCAAAGAGAGCAAAATACGCTCTGCGTTTTCATATGTCTGTAATTTGCCGCGTGGAAAGTATGATTCGTTGCTGCTCGTATCGATATATCTATCGATGCCTATGTGTTCCCGCGTATGATGCATTGTACAATGGAATTCTATTCGGCAAAGCATCGTATTCTGAACGCTTTGATGCCAATTTGAATGAAATGGAGTCTCTATAGAAGCTGCCGTTCTTATCTATCTCCACAGATTTGCGCAGATTCGAGGATACATTTCGCCTCATTGGACTATCGCGCAACGATGCTTTCTGGTATAAATTCTGCATCAAATATTCGTATCCGCAGAATTTGTAATTCGCGATAAACTCCGAATACAGATTTTTCATTCGAAACAAAGATTTTCGATATTGCAAATCTATTATTAGAGAGATTTTTCGCTATAAAGATATTTTACTTCTCTCAAAATTCATTCTGATTGTTTTCAAATTCATTTTGATTAAAAATGATTTTTTTATTTAATTTTTTTTTTTTTTTTCCATAATAAGAAATTATAAATACTTACAAATAATGAAAAATTATAACATAATAAAATTCCTCTAATATATCATTATTTCCTCTATAGAAATTAAGAGTAACATAACACAATGTGTTAAGCATACTTAATTAAAAACTGCTCAGAGAGCGAATCAAAGCTACGCTCTAATAATAATAATAAAAAAAAAGGGGCGAACAACCAATCTCAATTTCCATTTGGATGACATCGTCCTTAAAGATCAATAAGGAGCGTTTTTATGACGAATTTACATCTCGCCAGAACGGAAGTATAGGAAGTGTAGGTTTCCATTACCAATCAAGAGCTCGTTAGAAATTAATTGGAACGAATGTCGTCGCATATTCGCTGCCCACGCTTGCCCGATAGATTTTAATTTTATGCGAATCACCGTCAGATGAAATCCGTGAAATCCAATATGGCGCGGGATCCTAATTACGTTCATTATCGCTAATAAAAGCGCCGTGATATCGAGTATTAACGATTTCGTAAAAAGAAGATACGCGCTTATCATGTCAATATCTTTCCATAAAAATACGTTACTAGTTTCGCTTTATTCCCGACAATCAATGAGAGATTAATTTTAGATTGGAATTAATGAGAAAATAATTAATAATAACAATAAGCCGATTAATAAACGACAATCATGGTATTGCGTTAACGCGATGACGAGTAGTTATACATATATTGTACAATAATAAATATACTATATTTTCCAAATAAATCGAAATACTTTTATAAATCCATAAATATTGATTTAATAAAAAAAAAAAAAAAAAAAAAAAAAACGCTGAATAAAAGTTGTATAACTCGACAGAGCATGTGTAACGTACAGATAAAATATTTTTGTCGTCTCTCTTAATCTTTCAAGAGAATGCTGTATTTATTTATTTTTAAATGGCACTAATTTTTCTCTATTAAAAATATAGCTAATATTAAATAAATTACAATACATTGCATCCAATAATACGATTATACAAGAGAATTATAAAAAATATATTTTTATATTTTAAATATGTTTTTTAAAGAATTATAATTTTCTAAAAAAACTTTCTTATAGAAATCGTATATAAACACTTTGCTGTATATATGTATTTTTTTCCTCAATGTGTATAACGTTCATAATACTGTAATTATATCGATTTATTATTATTATACAGAAACTCGATTACACGCGCGATGCGTTTTTCGACGAGTAAAACACGAGTGGCATAAATAATATTGGCGCTATTTCACGTCAAATCGACGCGATAGCGAATCAAACGCAGCACCGCGCATTTACATACATCCACTAACTGCAAATATCCTAAATGCTTCGCACGTCTAACGTAGCGTCGCACATTATACACGTAATATTAATACACAGGCTACGTGATTGTAATTAAAATTTCTTGCGGATATATATTCACATCAGATCGCGCGACACGTTTGCTTACACGGCGCTTAGTCGACGCGGCATTTGATTAAGGTCGATGCGAGATTTCGATTATAAAGCAGCGACTACAGATTACATGAAATTTTTACTATGTAAAGATCAAAGATTGTGATTGGACTATCAAATAGTCAAGGAGAATTTTATCGCGCGCAAACGTGACTCTCGTCGATAAATTTTAATTACCTCGAATATTTATTTATTAATATATATATATATATATATTTATTAATCATGTTCCTCCTAAAATAGAAAAATTTCTCTTCTATATATAATTTAATTTCTTGCAAATCTAACATTGCGACAGAAATTTTCGCATACGTATATAAATACGTGTATCAAGTAATCAATGTAGTAATTTGGTGGTAGTATTGAATAGTTTCACTGCTTTTCAAAATGTTTCTAAATTAAATGCAATATTTAAAATTAATAGTATTTAAAAATCTGTGCACAAACGAATCGAGTCGACTATGTCTCTACCTTGAATAATTCAAAAACTCAATTTATCGAAAATTCAAAATTTATTTATTATTTATTTCAAAAATTCAATTTATCAATTTTTCTACGCATCATCAGATATTTTTTGGTTTTTTTACGATTTGAAAGGAAAATTTTCGCTATTTTAACGGTTGAAATATATTATTCTCTTGTCAAATGAATAATATATTTCAAACCAAAAGCGAATTCGTCGCTTGATTAAAAATATTTCGCAAAGATACAGTTATACGATACCACGTATCAATGATGCTTGGAAGCCGATGAATTTGTATAAAAACATCATTGGCGAAGCCTGATAATTAAACATTAGTTTTACATTCAAATCAAGCTCATCTGAAATTTGTTGGTACAAATACCAGTGCTGTCAGTAATTAATAACAGCGAATAGATCCAGTGCGCATTTAGTATCAGACTACATTGATGGGAAACGCGAGTTAATTGCTGATTGACATGTTTCACTAAAATTTGTGGCTTCGAGCGATTTAACCCTTTCAGTTCGATCTAATGCAATCGCGAATACATACATATACACACCCTATTGAATTACGTTACTATACATTTATATACTCTCTTGAACTATATATTACGCATTTCAACATCCACATTTATACATTCAAATTGGAACGCATACACGTTAAAGGAATAAAACTAAATTACACTGTGATTTTTTGGTTTGTTATTTCCAAATTGTAACAAACCAAAAAATTTCTGATGCATAAAAAAAAAAAGATACATATTTATAATATATCGAAAAAATATACATTCTGTCAATTGCAAATAAAAAATACATATATATATATATATATATATATATATATGTATATATTCGTGAAAACATTGTCGGTGAGATTCTTTATTGAGATTCTTTAATACAACTCGAACTAATTTTTCAAATAAAAGAAAAAAATTTTTCAAATAAATTTTCAAGTTAAATTTTTCAAGTAAAAAAGATATTCCTTTTGATGAATAAAAAAAGTTAATATAAATATAAAAATATATATGTATATAATTATAGTGGAATTATATAAAACACAGAACAAAGTAATACATTGTGTACGCATCATTTTTGTATTAGGTGTACAAATAAGTTTCCGCCGTTTGACAAAAGTTGGCCCCACCAGTAAGTTATGGTTAAAATTGTCAGATGTAAAACGTCCTTATCGTAAGATTGGACATCAGTCAATAACATAACCTTAAAATATTAATGATTTTTTATCAGTATAATATATTCTTTTGTGTGCGAAAATGTCGAGTTTTGAGCCGAATAAGCGTCATTTGCGGGAACTTTTGATTTACTTCTTCAATTTGAAGAAATCTGCAGCTGAGGCGTATCGATTGCTTGTAGAAGCATATGGTGAGGCTGCCTTAAGTGAGAGAAGTTGTCGTGAGTGGTTTCAAAAGTTTAAGAACGGTGAATTTGACATCGAAGACAAAGAACGTAGCGGAAGGCCGAAAGTGTATGAAGACGCGGAATTGGAAGCATTATTGGATCAAGATTCGTGCCAAACGCAAGAAGAACTTGCACTTACATTGGGAGTGACTCAAAACATTAAGTTCCGTTCTTTCACAATAAATGCCCAATTTTTGATAAAAAACGGCGGAAACTTATTTGTACGCCTAATATAATTCAATTTTTTAAATGTTACTTCTATTATTCATTAAGAAAGATGTTTTAAATTCAAAAGAATAATAAAAAAGAGAAGAGACGTACCAAAAATATTTCTTTCCGAATAGTAACGGTCTTTGTATAATAATCGACGCGTTTGTAAGCAAATGTGCGGCTCGAATATATCGATTCTTCGAACTCCGTTCGAAGCTTGAATTCATTTCGCGACAATGGAATGCACGAGCTTACGCATTTGTACACGTTATACTGTGAAGCCATGCATCCTTTTGCGGCAATAAAATACGCCAAAATATTGTTCCATTTCGGGAGCAGCGCGCAATTATTAAATATCTGTATCAATCAGGGATTTTTTAAATCGCAGTTAAAAACGATTTCGCGTGGTTGAAAAAGAATATACATATTCGACGATTTATACAATTTCTTATGTTTTTTAAAATAGGAATCGATATAACTGTTTATGATATTTCTTGAATCTTTTCGGCAAAGCGTTTCCCCCCCCCCCCCTCCCTTTGTAATCATAGAGAAATAATAATAACGAAAAAGAAAGAAACTATCATATTATATCTAAATATAACTATTTATAATTATATATTTTATATTTAATTATATTATATTTTTTATAATTATATTACATTAAATATTATATATATATTTTTTTATTTAATTTTATATATAAAATTATAATGGCTTCTTTACGAAGTATAAAAATGTGATATACAAAGAACAAATAGAATAAATGAATCTTGTCAAATATTTTTTTTTTTTTTTTTTTTCTATGTTTATGAACGTGTGTGTATATTTACCGAGTGAACTTTTTCTCTGTTCTAAAATGTATATACATAGAATTTTAGTGCAATTATGCTTTATACAAAGCCGCGTATTTTACGCCACAAGTGCTTTTCACTATGAGCTTTTTCACACGCGAATGTGTCTTCCGGTCGCGCGATAAATGCCCGGTTGCGAGTTACGTCATCGGATTGCATTTCTCGTTTATGAAACGCGCGATGGATGTAAATGGCACAAATGTACAAAAGGGATACATTACTGTTCTATTCTGCGCTTCGCGGGTATTTCACATATTCCCGTTTTAATATTATAACCATGAACATAATGCGGGGAGAGATCTCGCTTATTTATATTCCAATGCATCGTGTTATCGCACGCAAAATATCAAATTCCGAAATTCTAAATTTGATAAAACGAATTTTCGTATAAAAGGAAAAAGCGCTGTTTCATATTCCACAACTTTTCAAATAAAATATATCTATATATACATATATTGTTTAAAAAAAAAAAAAAGGACAAGAGTAGCGGATTCAACATGCTTGAGTCACTGTTCTTGCATTATCTTATATATAGAATCCGAAACGATCGTTATCCTCTGCGGTCGCGCAAAGATGAGAATTCTCTTGTTAGAATGCAACGCGATACGAACGTTCGTTGTACTCTTTTCGGCACGGATTCCAGGACATAAATTTTAACGCGAGACGCCGACGATATCGTTAGAGTTTAAGAATCACGGATCCCCTTCGGAGAGAGTCCCGCGATATCTTCTTGCACGGAATTTATCGCCAAACTTCCTGCGCTTGAACTTTATACGCGGAGCAAGCAGAAACTTGTCAGCCGACATTGCCAAGAGAAATGAAATTAGCGTGGAAGGATAAACAAAGGATCAACGATATAAACAAACGTATATTTCCCCGCTATTCTCTTCGCACTCTTTCTCAGATTGCTTGCGGCTCTTAAATATTATTTTCGCTTCTTATCTCCGTTATGTATCGATACTTTTTATCAATACTTTGTTATACATCACATCCATTTTTATATAACAGGAATATTTCTCATCTATTTGATTTTATAAATCTTAAAAACAGAGCAGAGATTTATTAATTACGCTCAAAAAAAAAAATATTATTAATGCTCCGTGGAACTCAAGATATCTCGAATTAAGGATTTGTGGATAGAGAGAGAGAGAGAGAGAGATGTGGAATCAAAAAATCTGCAAAACGCTGCGAATCTATACAACTAAATATACAACTACTGATTTTTAGACTAATAGATTTACGTAGATCTTCATTATCCGTGGAACGACTTACGAATTATACAGGGTGTCCCATTTTAATCTCCTCAGGCAAATATCTCAAAAACCAAGCCCGGAAGAGAAAAATGTTTCAGACAAAAGTTGTTTGGTTTCGAGGGGGCCATAAGATGGTGACAATAATTTGACCTTGGAAAATCATTTGAAGGTCATGTGAAGGTCAACTTTAAAATCTTAAACAGAAACCCCCATTTTTTATTTAGTATTCTTGTAGCTGACATCGAGAGCTTTCCAAAACACTATAATAAAGTATTTTTTTATTAAGTACTTTTTGAGTTATTTTATATTTTAATCTGACATATTTTGATATAAAAAATTAAATATCTCGTAAAATATTTAGTTTTTGATAATCTTACCGTAAAACTTCTATGTACAGAATAATGAGACAAATCAATTAGTATTGTATAAAAAAAAAAAAATTGTTTTTAAGAAAATTATTTACAATGTATTATTTTAAACAATTATTTGTTTTTTTTTTGGCACTAATTAATTTGTCTCATTATTCTGTACATAAAAGTATTACGGTAAGATTATCGAAAACTGAATATTTTACGAAATACAGTATTTTATTTTTTATATCAAAATATGTCAGATTAAAATATAAAATAACTCAAAAAGTACTTAATGAAAAAATACTTTATTATAGTGTTTTGGAAAGCTCTCGATGTCAGCTACAAGAATACTAAATAAAAAATTGGGGTTTCCATTTAAGATTTTAAAATTGACCTTCACATGACCTTCAAATAATTTTCCAAGGTCAAACCAATGGTACCATCTTATCGCTCCCTCGAAACCAAACAACTTTCGTCTGAAACATTTTTCTCTTCCGGGCTTGGTTTTTGAGATATTTGCCTGAGGAGATTAAAATAAAACACCCTGTATACGATTTTATAAGGATCTACATATTAAAAAATCAGTAAAATATTAAAGATCCAGATCTGCGATAACATCGCGTATATAACTTTGATAACATTAGAATAAAATTATTTCAATATTCTAGTTTACAAAAATATGTATGGATATAGCATACTATATACACACATTGATTATTTTTACACTTAATAAAAGTGTAAAAGAGAAAATCCACGATATAATTTCTTTTATAATATATTTGATTTGGAATACATCTCTACTTACAGCCACATACTAATAACAGTACGATCGAAAATTAATATTCACGACAGGCTATCGTGAAGCGACTCTCGAAAGCTTCGAGAGTCCGCGCAATGTAATAATTATCGTGAAACTTTGCTTGCGCATTCACAACGTCGGTGACTCAAAATTTCGTTGCAAGTTGTAAAATGAATATTAAAGACATCGCGTTATACTTCTCTGATTTATGTCATTAATTTTGAAATTCTTTAGAGCGCGAAAATTTAATCGCGAACGAGCGAATTGCAAATTTGGCGAATTTGCAAATCATCATCTTCGCAGGACGGCTGCGAACGGCGAAACCGATTTAATTTTATTATTAAAATGGCCAAAACGACTATCACGCCTCTTCTCGCGGAATGTTAAGAAATTCCTTTTCATTACAGGAGTGATTAAAGTAACTGTAGTAGGTCGGAATCTTTGATGTGAAATTCCCGAGCGAATATACTACTAATATCCCTTTTAATTATCACTTCTTAACCGCATTCTCGTTACGCCAACGGCTACTCTACGAGTGACTCTCTCTAACGAGATATATTTCGTTTTTGATGGTGATCGCAGTTAGATTTCACGAAATCGATCAGAACTAATGAGCTCCTAAAAAGTTCAGAGAAAGAAGAAATCGAAATTAAGATATAATTAGAACGAGAAAATTTTATAAAATTTTACCGGACTTTGCAAAAAGTTTATTTTAAAAGAAGATACCTAAATAATGTTTGTGTATCGCTTGACTTTTTTTTTTTTTTTTTTTTGACAAAAAAGTTCCGTATAAATGGTCAATGACGTAGTTTAAAAGAGTAAATTCAAGAGAGAATAAATGATAATTTTGTAATTATTAAAGTGGGATGCTCTTACGCAAAATGCGAATGGCAGATTTCAGCTCGGAATATTTGCAATTCAATAGTATGTAAATATGCAGATTAAAGCAAGTTCCAGTAAGTTATCGCTCTTATATTTGGGATTTAGTTCAAGTAGACATTTTAAGTTTTTTTTTTATTTTTTTAAATTGGAGGTGTGACTCTCTAAAACATAAGCTCAAAAAAAATTTTTGAAAAATTCAAATATATCTTTTACCCGTATTTTTTGTCAGAATTTTTTTTAAATTTATTCTTAAAATAATCTTATTGGTGTTCATAACATATATTTTTTTTCATCAAAATCGCTTCAGTCGTTTTCGAGAAAAAGCACTTTTTCGATTTTGCTTTCTTCCTCCGTAACTCTTAAAAAAATATAATTTTAAGGTTGATATTTGCAGGATTTTTTAGTCACATATATGGTGTCAATCTAGACTTGATATATGCGGGAGAGCAACTTTTATTTATGCTTATTCCCCTAGGCCCTTTCGTTTTGTAAGATAATAATATATATAAACAATTTGATCTAATATATGTAAACATTTTTTTGTTTATTTTTAAAAATAAAGAAAATGTGTGTAAGTGCTTATTGATACATCTTTTCTCTTTAACAAGATGCATCTTCTATCCCATTAATTTGAGATATTTTGTGAAAGTATGCGCGGATATTACGAATTTTTTGTGTCATTATTTAAAAAGATAGCATACTTATGTCAATAAACAGTTTCTGCCTTTTTTCGAGCTTGTCTCGGTTTCTCTATAAAAGCTATAAAGTTGCTACGTATAAAGCGATATCTACAATCTGCAAAATGCTTCGTTTTATCGGCTTACGCTAACTAAAGATTATAGGTATCATTATACCGAGCTTTTGTCGAGACTAAACGAAGTCCTGACGTTTTCCCTAATGACGGTCGCGCGCTACGATATTCTCGTTACTCCGATATGGGACATGGTCAAAAGCCGGCTGCTCATCGCAAATTCAACCTTTCGCCCTCGACTCCATTGGCTTTGTGTACGCGCCGCGTCGCGATTCACCTGAAACGAGCGAATAAAGCTCGTTTCAGTCTACGTAGTTCTTTACGGCAAAGCCGATTAATTATTAAACGCGCGCGATGACCTCCTTTTCGTTCCGGGCAGCTTAGGAGGCGCAATATCGTCCCGATGTCTGGAGGGAAGGGATCGCGTATAATACGTGGTATCATTGTATATTGTTTAGCCATAAAAGATTTCTTCAACTTTCTATAAAAGCGAAAGAGCCGCTGACAAAAGTAGAATTCGTTGCGAGATTCGCAAAATTATTAACCAGTTTAAAAATAATCCCAAAAGTTTCGTTCATTGTTGCATAAAATATATCTCATGCAATATGATTATAAATGTTTAAGTAATGACACCGTATCGCTTTATGTAATTACAAGCGTTACTACGCTAGATAAATCCATTCAGTCGGAATGGCACGAAGAAAAGTCGGCGAAAGAATTCTTAAGCACGCACCCTTTGTGAGACATCCTACCGATGCGCGGATATTATGCATACGGGACGCATATGAACTTTCCGAAATACGAATATCTTAGAGACGGAATGGCTCCCGCGTGTGTCGTGTCTCTTTCCTATGTTCTATTCTTGGAATACGTTTGTACGAAATATCCGTTAACTGTTGGAAGAGACCGTACATGTCAGAGATCCGCATGGATCCATGTGGTACGCGGATGAGAGACATGTGTATCAATTTTTATACATAATTATGTATTACAATCTTTTTATGACAAATTAATTAATTTGGCAATATTTTTAATTAATTACTATATAGTGTTTAAGGAGAATTTTTTATTTATGTTTTTATTAATTCATAACGAAATGCCTAAGAGAGAGAGAGAGAGAGAGAGAGAGAGAGAGAGAGAGAGAGAGAGAGAGATGTTTCTTTTTTCATTCGGTTTAATGTCGTTAATTAAACGCAGTTATTTTTCATTCATGAAATATTTAATATTGTCATATATTTTTTGATATCGTGAAAAAAGTCGATTGCATTTTTAAAAATAATAGCCGAAGATTGTCTGATTAAACGGTGAATTTGATCGCGCAAGTTTTTTTTCTATCCGAGTGAACGTTATCCCCTATCAGGATTAGCGATTCTCAAAATCCTTCTATCAGGGTAAAGTAAAAGGAAACAAGAGGATATAGAAGGAAAACGAGACACGTACTTGGACTAAATTCGTGGATTAATTATTTTATCGATAAATCTGTGAGCTTGTGTGAAACAGTCTCAGTGACGTTTTTCATATAGAATATATTTACGGCGATTCTGCTATAACTCTTCGTTTTAATCATTGGAAAAAGTTTCTCGGAGACCACCGGTCTCGATGTGGGATCAATCGAGACTATGCCGGAGGATATCGCGGAGAATTTCGAAATCGATATGCGATATAACGTATGGTTGTGCTACCGGGATGCCACAGGAACATCCGGATTCAACCCCGTTCTCTTTCTCTATTTCTCTTGTAACTACCGTGCGATATAAAATACTGACCATTTTCAGTGCGAGCAATTTCGTTGGCCCTTCAATAAAATTGAAACTGTCGGATGTCATTGAAGTAACCACGCGTGACAATATTTAATACACTGTAAACACGCGATTGAAATGCGCGTGTAATAAGATAAATCTCGAAAGACTCGAATCGATCTGTATCGCAAATCGATAAATTATCGATATCGTTAATTATTATCTATAAAATTAGATTCCAATCTTATAAATTAAGAAAGTCCTTCTTCGATCAACTCGTGAAGAATTATTCGCCTTTTTATAATAATAAAAACTTGACGTAAAATTTGACATTTCTTTAATCGCTAATCTTTTACAATAGCAACATATAAATAATATTCAAATATTTTAAAATTATTCTTTATTACACGGTTATCTCTCGCGTAGTGTATGAAATTTTGTAATAGCCTTATTTAATGCGTGTACGACGAAAAAAAAAAAAAACGCGAGATAAACATAAAAGGGTTTAATATGTATTCTCAGGTGCTCGATCTTCCTGCTGATAGATTAAACTCGACGTACCCGTGGGTCAACATAGTCAATATAATCTCCTTGTGACTGTAATAACTCGACGGCGCTCATAATAAAACGAAGTCTGTCGGATCATCGCCTGAATAGTGCATTGACGGCTTGACGAGATTATAATGGCATCTCCGTCGCAGAGCTGACAGTCTGACGAAAGCAGTTCTCTTTTTTCAAATTTCATTTACAACGATATAAAGCTATCTTTATGTCTCGGTTTATCCTTACGATGCGCGCTGATAAAATTGAGAAACACATTTCACGAGAATCCAATTTTATGGAAAATTTATATTTTTGGCAAATACACATATAATAGCTAATCTGTTACTGGAACTCGCGTTTTTTGGAGAGAAAATTTCAAATTCGCTAATACCATAAGCAGTTCTAAAGAAATGCATGTAAAACTAATTAAATCGTAATAAAAAATATTTTATTATTTTTTGTAAAAGTTTTAGGAAATATCATTAGGTTCTCTGTTTATTTAAATCAAATTTACATTATCATAATTTTATTATTATACATATATAATTATAATACATAATATATCTTTGCAGGTCCTTTTAGTATTGGTGAACTCTAAATTATCGCGCGCGCGTAAAACTTTTCCAGAACCTTTATTTTTAAGCAATTTCAATTTGAAGATTCTGATAATTTAAGTTCAAAATTTTATACTTTTATAATTTTTTAAAGCGTGGATAATTTAAAATTATTTATCTGTAATTTTATAAGATTTAATAGACTTTAATTGTTTTAATTTAGAGAAGAATTCGAGTGAAAGCTTAATATTATTAAACATTTCTAAAGAAATATAAAGAAAGCTTCCTCTATATGAGGAAGCAAAAATAGTAAAGGAAATTATATATAATCTTGTGCGTATGTATCTAATATATACTTATTGTTAGTTTATGTTATACGAAATAATGGTATATAATAAAATCTACAAGTACATATACGTATATACTTGACTTTTCGCCTGTTCGGTTCTTTGGAAGGTATTGGTTCGATGGTCCTAACGTATTCAGTCCGATGGAAATAAAACAACGATGAGAAGTAGATGGATGGCGAGGAGTGACCATGACCGATAACATAGGAATAGAGGAGATCCTTGAGGAAATTTCGCCGAATAGCCAAAGTAAAGTGAAAAAGCGTATGAAAAAGGTTTATCAGTCGTGACGATGAATGGAGTCGAAAGTCGAGGGACAACGATAAATCAACGAAAGGTTTCTAATAATTGTTGTAGATGGTCGTATAAGAGAAGAAAAATCGGGGAAACGTATTTATGAATATTTTATTTCTTTGCAATTATTCATGTGATGCTTGTCGTTAGTAAATTCGATATATTGCACGAAGTAGTCGATCGTTTGAAAAATTTCTTCCATCTTCTATCGAAATCCAAAGTCAGGTTTCTCTTACTAAACGAACAAACAAATGTGGCACAAATCATCTCGAATGCGTTTAATGTTCACGAAATTCATCCGAAAGTCATCGAGGAGAAGTATATAATTTTAAGTACACGCGTCAATTCCCGGCAACGCCCCTCGCCGCGAGCGTATACAGCAATTGCCGTAAAACACTCGTACAAGAAACTATCGTATTCGCTCTTTTGAACGAGGAGGTCGTATCAAGGTTATTGGTGCACATAAGTCGTAAGGAAAAATCGTTATGCCATGATCGTCGTCCAAGCAACAGCGCAGCAACGTCCGCGTTTCCGTCCGTTAGCTCGCGATGTGACTCGAAAGTAAATATACATGAAACAATACGGGTGTTATTGGTGTAAAATTTTATATCCGCGGTAATAAAATGATGGAATCAAAAGCGCCCGAGAAATAATGCCAATTTTGTAAGAGTTAACTATAAAAAAAAAAAAAAAAAAAAAATCCGGAATCTCTATCCTCGATGTTTGTAGATATTAACACATAGATATTTTTGCATTGTTTAAATTAGCGGTCGTTATTTTTGCGTTATCGCTCGTATCGCGTTTCTTTTTCACGTCACAGTCAAAAAGCTAACATTATTCTTGCATTATCGTGCGCGAAGAGGGATTGAGATATTATCAGGGATGATAAACAAGAATTTTTGAAAGTCCCTTTAATTTTAAAATTTTTGATAAAAAGTGTGTCCAGGATAAAAAATTTTTTTGCTCAATGATTTTAATTTTCGCGTAATTTTATGCAAACTTGCGAATTATGCGAAATTCATCACCGCATCGCGATAAAGTACAGGAAAAGGGTAGCGGGGTGGGGAGATAGCGTAAAAAGGCATTCACTATTCAATTAACAGCAGAGTAAAATATGTCACGCGACAAATTCGTAATTGGCCTGTGTTAAATTTTATCGGCATTCCATGCTTTGGTTGCTATTGCAATTTCACTGCGGTACTTTGGGAACCATACTCATGATAATGAAACTTGTTGAAAGGTAATATTATTACACGGAAAATATGTCCAGTTGAATGTAATTAGTGAAATTAAATTTAATTACGTAGATGTACGTATAATATATACAAGTATGTCCCATAATTGTGATGATAAAATTGGAAGAAAGAAGATAATTATTCTACGTAAAAAAAAAAATAAGAGAAATCGAGAATCAAATCTTTTCACATACGAGATCTCGTAAGATCTCGTTCAATTCGTCGCGATATTTATTAGGTGTACAACTTTGCTTCCGCCGTTTTCCTATAGATGGCTTTAGCGATAAGTAGTGGTCGAAATAAATAGATCATAGACGTCATGCGATAAACTTGGGCATCTGTCAACATAACCCCATAGAAACATTAGTCGATTTGTGTCTGCGTCATAAAGTTATTCTCGATTGAAAATGTCAGTTTACGAGCCAAATTCTCGTCATTTGCGGGAGGTTTTAATTTTCTGCTTCAATATGAAGAAATCTGCGGCTGGAGGCTCATCGAATGCTCCCAAATATTTATGGTGAAGCCGCTATTAGTGAAAGAACGTGTCGTGAGTGGTTTCAACGCTTCGAGAACGGTGATTTTCACGTCGAAGACCGGCATAGCGGTGGAAGAGAGAAGATTTTCGAAGATGCAGAATTCGAGGCATTACTTAATGAAGACTCGAGTCAGAGTCAAAAAGAGGGAGAAAGTAGTGGCCAGCGATGGACAATACTTTGAATTATAAATGTATAACCAGTTTTTTACAATAAAGCCTCGAATTTCGGGAAAAAAACGGCGGAAGCAAAGTTGTACACCTAATAATCCCGGTACAAGTAATGGATTCGAATAAATCTCGACTCAACTTACTTCTCACTTTGCTTGAAAGTTTTGCGCCACCGCGTATACCGTGCTAATGTCTCCGCGATGAAAGATGCAGGTGCGATCGTTTCCCGGCGCGCATCCGCAAACGTCGTCGTGGTAAATGCATTAGACGCCGTTCTCCCGGGCGAAAAGCGGCATTTGCATCGAGAATTCGCATCGGGACTGCATATGGGAAGACATTCGTCATCGCTATTCGCAAAACGAAGAGGCCCTGTGCGCGCGATAACGAGATCGCGAATGTCATGCATACGATCTAAAGCCGCCGCCGTCGTTGGTTTGTAATTTTCTCAACGCGCATCTGCGCTCCGCGAAACCGATATGCGATTCTAAAAATTTGACGGTGTCAATTAACGATATTATCAGCAAGATTAATATATTATCAGAAAGATCGCGAAATTTCTACACGACGAAAGAAACCGATGTAGGGCGCGTTCCACTTTCGCCAATAAAAGTCACTCTCTTACCATTGGAGATAGAAGCGATGTTTGAAATAAAGTTTATGTGGACCGATATAAGAGGGGAGCGTTTTTTTATCCATTTTTTATCCGTATTTTCCTTGTCGAGATAAAACTGCCAGTGTGATTAATGCAAAAACAAAGTGGATCGCAAGCGAAATAAAAAAGTAATGAGAAATATTCAATCTAAATCAATCTAATTTAAAATCAAGATAACTATACACATGTCTACATGTTATCTCTTAACACGTTCTTTATACAACGAATCTCTTTCTTATATTTTATATAAGTAACATTCTACGTTTTAGGGATATATCTTTTTATTTGGATTTAAAAAAATTTTTAGCATATATAATAGATCCAATTCTTTTTAAGAGAAAGATGGTGATATTATTTTTAGTTCCTCTTTGCAATATCTTTGCAGTGAGTTTTTTATATTAAAGATGCTCCATTGTTACTGTTTACAATCTTGGAAAAATAAAATCTTACTTTTTACGGGAAAAGAAAAAATCCAACTTGACATATTTCAAATTGTTTGCACGGGGAAACAAAAGGTTTTGCGCGCCTGAGTTGTTTCATTGCTTCCGCGAGTAAGAAATGTGAGTTCTCGCGAGGGAGGATCAATTCAAGGCGCGAAGGGTCCTTACTTTCTCGGGTCGCATTTCCCGGATTACAGTTGCCGTTCGAGATTCATTTTTATTTCCCGTCTCGTTCGCACTCGCGTTCCGACCATCAACTCGCTTCTCGAACGAAAATCTCCTTTGGATAGGTAATCCGCTTTTGTTGACCAGCAAGAGGCGAATTTTTGATTCGCGCAAAGTCGACGGGAAGCCATAAGTTTGTAAACGCAACGCTTTTTGCGATAAGCTTCATTTACGATTCTACGATATCGCGGATTTTTGTTCTCACACGAACGCTTCAACGTTGAAGACGAAAAATTCTCACCCCAAGTATTATCACCATTAGACAGATTCGACGTTATAATTATATTTATAGATTGGCAGCTGGAAACTTGTATATAATTGTTTATATTAAAAACTCTTAATTAGTTCTGTACAAATATTTTCCTAATAAATGAGAAAGAACACACACACACGCACACACACACATATATATACAGACACACAGAGAAGCATTAAAGCGATCTCTCCCAAAGTATAAAGTAGCGCGAACGAGAGAATTTATTCGACGCAACACGCGAGATGCGCTGCAAAAATAGCGGAACGAGTTCTCGAAGTTCCTGGAACTGTCGAACTTGTATAATTTCAATGCTCTTTTGTGTAAGTTTGACGAATGCTGTTCGCGTGTAACACGCTTTCCTCGCGCCCGTCATTCCTTTCATCGAAAAATCACGCGGGGCCGCGTTTGTTATCCGCGTTCGATGACCGAGAGAGCATCGAGGACGAAAAACTGAAAAGTACAGAACGGGTTTGACATCGTCGTTTGCGCGCTTATGAAAACTCGCGAGAGTGTTTTCCTTTTTATTTTTCCGCAGCATGGAGAAAATAACTCTCTGACTTTCGCGTTGCTCGACAAGCGAGACATGCGTCGAGCTGGCATCCCCATCACGAAAAAACAAATTTGAATATAAATGATACAATTTATTACTACTCCAATCTCAAATTTATTACTTCTATCAATTAGCAGAAGGTTGGCAGTAAAAAAAGAGATTTAATTTTATATCATTTAATTTTATACTAGATATACATAAAATAATTTTAATATTGAAATAATGCCTGAATTACTCTTGAGATACAATGTTAAATTTATTTAACTTGACATTAATGACTTGAAAAAAAAGAAAAAAAAAAGAAAACTAGCCGAACGATTAGCTTACTGTACGAGAATAAAATAATTAATTGATTATATAAGGTAATGTCCAAATTATTAATTTGACATATTTAATTATTATTAGTTTGAAAAATAATTTTTCGGCATAATAAATTTTTTGTATTAACAAATATTTTATTAAAAAAATATTGCAAAGTTACTGAAAAATTTACGTTGTAGCATATAATCATTATTACGTACTTACACATGTGATAACAGTATTGATATACTTTATAATCGCCTTTAAACAAAAATTATTATATTATTATATTAATGTAATATCGCTGTCTTTCAGCCGATATTTTCCGGTTGATCGGCGACGATATTATACGTACTAATCTCTTCGCACTTTTCTGCCGACGTTATTATATGCTTGATGGAGATTGGCAGAAACTGCGGAAGTCTCTTAAAATTACCTACTTCGGCGAGGTATTTCCGCTGTGCGCGCTAACCCCGTTTTAAGATCACCATCTTGGTAGTCTGTGACATTCTTCAACTTTAACGATTTCACGACGACAGTTTCGGAATAAAATTGTATATACTTTTATAAATTTATATTTCATAAATTCGTACTCGGAGAGAGAGGAAGAACTTTCTGCTCGATCTGCAAAATTCGATCGCGCACTTTTGCGTATGAAAATTCAAAGGTAAAAAATATAGCGCTCGACTCGTCGAAATATTTTTGCGTAATACGCAATCGTATATCCAATGAGTTCAGGACTAATCGAGTAGCAGCGTTAGATGGCTGGGCAAAAACGAATGAGAGAATCAGCTGCTAATTACGCGAAATGCGATTACCGCGAGATTAGCACAACTGTGGCAAACCGCTGATACTTTCGTCGCCACTAACGAGCCTTTTTCCCTTTTCTCCCTTTTCTCTCGACTGCTACTCCACGAATTTTTCCGACCGACAAAAGAGAAAAAGCCGGGAGAAATGTCATCGCGCACCTTCCTCCTTCCACTTTCGTTAAAAAGTTACATTCGTTTTCACGATTCCGAACAGTCTTATGTTTTTATTTTTATCCTCATTTATATTTTCTGCCTGAAAAAATTAATTTGTTTCTAGTAATGTGTAATCAAGATATGGATATATTGTTTTTGTTGTATCCCTTATACTTTTAAAAATTTTACACATTATTAGAATGCTTCTTTTAAAAATGTAAGGAAAAACATGCCCTTAAGAAATGATAAGGTAATACCTCTCGCATACACACGCATATACACGTATAAAAGTTCGTTTCTATTATATATTAGAGGCGATACAATGAACATCGCGTGTTATTAATTATATTCGTCAATTGCGTGATGAGATGCTATTAAGCGGTGGAAGGGGAATAATGATGAAAATAAAATAAATCCAATAATGTATGTATTGTACACACGATGTATTGTATTATAAGCGAGTCTTTTTTCAAACTTAATTACTGTTGGAGAACTGGAAATCATTTTATTTCTATCTCACATCAATTTCATTTAGCATTTGTGGTTTCTAACTGGATCGATTCATTCTGTTTGATGTTTTCATTTAAACTTTATATCTTTGTATTTGGATGAAAAAAAATTTATAATTACATTATCATCCATCTGTTTTTGTAAAATATATTAAAAGCATATTCGCAGTGAAAAGATCAAAGGTAAAAATATTCTGCCGCAATAGAGGAATTACTGATTTTATCATTCGCACATACGCAAAGAGAGAGAGAGAGAGAGAGAGAGAGAGAGAGAGAGAGAGAGAGAGAGAGAGAGAGAAAGAGACAGAGAGAAAATGAGAAACGGATAACATTGATAATTTACCAAAAAAAAATTTGCTAATTTAAAATAAGATATTTTATTGCGCCATTGTATTCATTGATTATGAATATTCTATGAATATATATATTGATATATTGCAATAGAGAATCTTACCTTCAATATTTAACACCCGCTCAAAGGACTCGCTTATGGAGTTTCGACGAGGAAGTGATTTTAATGGCATCGAGCATACTGATAAAATCACCGGCATATATTGAACACTCTTAACGTTCTTATAGTCGTCGTCTTTCGCACGGTACATTAGAATAATCCTCGCAACACGCTTACTTCGACAAAAAACTTTTAATATTGTAATTTCGCGCTATAATCGGGATCGTTGGTGAAAACGAAATAAAATGCGCGATAGATCCACGTGAAATAAAATAAGAAAATTTAACGGGCATATTGTCGAGATTTTCATTGCGGAGAGATTTCGATCAACGTTAAAAAGAATTCTAATTAATCCCAGCAGATAAATAACAAAAATGTAAAGATGGAATAAAGCTTAACATTAAACTATTTTAATGATTTGAAACAGAGCGAATGTGACTTAAAATGATGGGGAAAATCGCGTATCGCGCGAATCGTCACGACACGTTCGAACTTTTCCATAACTCCCGGATAAAACCGGCCGAGTGTTTTAATCTCGGCCTCGGTCGGATTATAAGATGCGCGATGACAACAGCGATCCTTACAGGCCCGTACGTGCTACACGTGATCCTGTATCGCGTCTCATACCTGCGGTTTCGAGATAAGAAGAAATCAGCGGCGATATTGCAGTGGCATCACGTATCTACGTTGAAGCGAAATAGCTTCCACCCTTTCGCCACCGAGAGATAAAAAAGGCTATGAGTAACTGTTTTGTCACGAAATGTTTCTCTCTCTTTCTCTCTCGATATATTTCGATCACTCTTGATAACGAAATTACGCTACACAAGATTTCGCGAGCAGCAATGTTAAATCGATTCTGCGAGGAATGCGGGCTAGCTTTCCCCTTAACGAACGACAATGTTTTCTTCCGAGATCAGCGGAATTCTTGAAACTATAATGGCGAAATAGTTTAGTAAAATTAAACTTGCAAATGAACTTTCAAATCTTGATCTTTTTAAGACACAATAATTATTTATAATGCCACGCATATATACCAAGTATAGCTTATTTATCTCTTTATTATGAGAGAAGAAAACTCAATAAAATTTTTCCGAAGATGCGAAAAATGAAATATTAAAAAGATCATATGCTTCTTAAGTAAGTACTTTCGGAAATGTTTTGATTCGCGAGCTTATTTTTCGATCGAATCTCTTTTCATATTTAAGAAAATCAATTGAGAGAATGAAGAATCTTTTTATTGTTGCATCAATCCAAATGATTAAATATCAAAATATATACAATATATATGTATAATATAGAGGATTTTTGAGATTATGTCGCTTCTGCTGTGCAAATTATGAAAAGTGTGAATAAATTCTCTCTCGTAGATACGAGAATGGAAAAGAGCAAACAACGTCATAAGCATTATCCGGGGATTTGTTGCAACTTCGTGTTTTTGTTCCAAGCTGTGCGTAAGAACAGTGGCTTTCCGGCTTTTTCCTTTCCCATTACAGCGTATTAACGACAAGAAACGTCGACAAGATTTCATTTTTATGGATAACATTAACGAGCAACAAGCTACAAGCTTGTCTATAATCTGTATATTTACAATTTAATAATCGATAATATACGCAAATAGAAATATAATTAACGAGATTATTAATCTTTCTCTCTTTCTCTTTTACATTATTAATAATCTTCCACTCTATATTTCTATTAAAACAGCGATATTACTTTGTTACATTTTAAAAATTATAATAAAGACACAGGAGTCTTTATAATTTACGTTAAAATTTACCCGTTTAGTTTAATTATTATGCGATTACATTATATATAGCGATGATGAATTATTTAATTACATTGTATGATCGATCGACTCTTTTCATTGCCAGTGGCACCGCGTATGTGTGTGGTTTGAAGTATTAGGTGTACAACTTTGCTTCCGCCGTTTTTTTTCCCGAAATTCGAGGCTTTATTGTAAAAAACTGGTTATACATTTATGATTCAAAGTATTGTCCATTCCCAATGATCAATTCTTTTTGACTTTGATTCGAGTCTTCATTAAGTAATGCCTCGAATTCTGCATCTTCGAAAACCTTCTCTCTTCCACCGCTATGCCTACGTCTTCGACGTGAAAATCACCGTTCTTGAAGCGTTGAAACCACTCACGACACGTTCTTTCACTAATAGCGGCTTCACCATAAGTATTTGAGAGCATTCGATGAGCCTCCAGCCGCAGATTTCTTCATATTGAAGCAGAAAATTAAAACCTCCCGCAAATGACGAGAATTTGGCTCGTAAACTGACATTTTCAATCGAGAATAACTTTATGACGCGGACACAAATCGACTAATGTTTCTATGGGGTTACGTTGACAGATGCCCAAGTTTATCGCATGACGTCTATGATTTATTTATTTCGACCACTACTTACCGCTAAAGCCAGCTATAGGAAAACGGCGGAAGCAAAGTTGTACATCTAATATGTTAGAAACTAAAATGGATTGCGCGCCACATGTGTGACGCGATCGTACTTTATGTCGTAAATCTTCTCCATATGCTAATCGCTGCGAAAAATGTCATAAAATTCTTACCGAATCATGTTTTTATCAGCTGTTTGCCGTTTACGCAGGATAATCTGTCATTTTTCCTATATATTGTTATTTTTTCCGTCTAAAAGAGTTACAATTTCGTTTAGCAAAAATTTTTACAATTGCGAGAGAATAACATTAAACAAATTTTGTGCTAAAGCGGACAATAAAGTATGATAGCCGACAATCTGCAAAGACGGATGTCGATTAGAGAATATAAGAGAATATTAGATTATTTTATTTAAAAAAAAAGAGGTAAAATTCTTTCATATGCAATTTTGGTTGCTGAATTAAAAGTTCTGAACTTTCGTTCTTTCTTTTTTTCTTTTAACGAGAGAATAGGATTCCTTAGAGCTTATTTCGGGTATCCGCGAATTAGAATTTTAATCACGCCAAAAGCATTTTGTAGCACGACCTGTTCTGCTAGTTGCGCATCAGGCGAGATCAGAGGAGAAGATATCACATTTTTGTGTTTTCTAATTTGAAACATTTTCACGTCTCTGCCTTTATCAGCAGCCGCCTTCCTGCGACGTTATAACTCATTCGTGAAAATAAAAGAGTACGCTCGTCTCGAAGAAAAGTAAGATAATATTGAGCAGAGAAGCTTTTCTCATTTGAGACATAAATGTTGATTCTCAAAATAGTATCGCGCGTGTGATGTCCATTTTGATTTCTTATGTGTTCCAAGTAGCACATACAAAGCATATCGAATCGCGTTTTTAAATATTATAAAATTACAAAAATTTAGTCTGCAATATTTAATTAAATTATTCGTATTATTTTTAATAAAAAAATATCTGATATATCAACGTCACTGTCTATATAACGAGTCGTAAAAATCGTGTTTTAAATATTATAAATTAAAAACAATAAGATAGAAAAATCAAAAATATAAAAGTTACATATAAATATAAAATTAAAATTGCGAAGAGAGAAAGAGAGAGAGAGAGTGAGAGAGAGAGAGTGAAAATTCTTTTTAAATATCGGAATTTGCATTTACACGTGTCACGCATGAAGCAAAATATCAAAAAACGACACAATGTTACGATAACACTGTATTACGAGAACAATATACGACACTACCGGACATACATGATGTACGCGTGATTTTTTTTTCTTTTTACAACAAGCGCTTCATGAAATATGTCACGAACGTGGGGCGCATGACCATCGACGAAACTTTTCTCGTCCACATCGGCGTTCCAAGCGGCAAATTGCGCGCATCTACTTACGCTGCGAAACCATATGGCTTGGAAGATATTGAAATTTAACGACGATCATAACTACTCTTTTGCGAACCACACGCGTGGTTCGTAATCGAGCCAGAATCTTGCTTTTATTTTTCGCAGAAGGGTTCTTATTTTTCTATTTCGTTCTTTATAGTAATCAGTCCAGTAATAAAATTCTGCAAATGAAAATTCTCTCTACAGTCCAGTCGTGTGATGTATATATATATATCGCAGTACGTTATGTAAATATTTGATCTTTATTTTTCATTTTATTTTCCTCTTTCAAAATTTGCGAGCTCCAAGAAACGCGTCTCTCTGGTAAGAATGTTTATGATATGAATGTTTATGTCGGCGATAACGGGATATATCGATACTTAAATGTCACATTCTAAATTTCGAATGGGAAAGATATCAGCGTTTTCGAGAATTGATAATTTAAACTTAATATTATATTTTCTTTGCTCATCAAAATTTATCGCTTTCGAGCCGCGTAATACTTATTTTAAACATGATTATTCACAGGATTGGAACGCGTTACTCTATAAAAGTAACGCGTTACCGTTACTTGGAAAGTAACGATTCGTTACTTTTTCGTTATATTTTTTGTTTTTTTGTAATGCTAAAATAAGCTATTAGATTAGAAAATTATTTAATAATCAATATTAAATGTAATAATCTATGTTACAATTAATAACTCTAAATTAGTCTTTATTATAGCAAGCATTTCTTATATTAAACTTATTTAATGATTCTAATTTTTTATGTTAATATATCTTTACTTTTTAATATACTTATCTTTATAGGAATTTAAATTGTAATTTACAAATTTCAATTTTGTCGAAAATTTTTATCAAACATTGTTTTTAAATATTGATATTATCAAGGGTGTATTCCAATATTTAGTGTCAGTATTGTAAAATCTATAATTTATACGTTACTATAGATTTTCAGTACTGGCAGTGACTATCAGAATGCAACCTATGATAGAAGGCTAGAAAATATTTTTCAAAAAATACATCTATCTATTGAATAGATATAAGATAATAAAGAACCAAAAAGTAACGGCTAATTCGTTACCGTTAGAAACAGAAAAAAGTAACGATCGTTACCGAAAAAAAGGTAACTGTAACGATAACGACGTTACAAGTAACGCGTTCCTTCCCAACCCTGATTATTCATACAGAATCTGAAGGAATATATTAATACCTATATTAATAAAATGTGTTCATAGGCATCCATCCATACCATAGATTCGAGCGTATATTTCTCATGCGAAAAGCTGTCACGCGACGCAGCATAATTTTGCGGAAATTATGCTTATGCTGTGCGTAACCGTGCGAAATTTCGCGTACGGCATGTTATTGCGACGCGATGCCACCGCGGTGGTGTAATAAACTTGACCTCGGTAATAACGTATCTTAATAATGTGTTTCACCGCAACAAAATCCCACCATTCAATGTCCGGTGCATGATTTAGCGCGTTTGGACTCTCGATCCGCTCGTTTCCATCGAATTCTGCGGAGAATGGCTTGTGAGTTTCCGTCGCGATTAATCTCCCCGATGGTCGCTCAGAATTAATCCGGGAAATTAGTATTCCCGTAAGTAACTGTAGGTACACGACGAAGCGTTGTTATCGATTTAGCGTAGATCGAATCAAATTATTAATTAATTTCTATGAAAATATGATCACTTACGGTTACTGATGTAAATAACAAGTTTACCATCTAACGGAAAATCGTCGTAAGATTCCATAGCCTCGTGAATTATCGTATCGGCATTGCACAGACGAGGTATCTATCTTGAAACCCCTCTCGCGCATTCTATGCATAGAAAATTCGACCTTCCGGTTGCGCAGCTGCGTTCAACGTAACAAAGTTATCGCGCGAGGGATATCCTTGCGAGAGGATTGTCAGTTTCTTTCGTGTAAGAGATGTCTTCTTTCTTTATTTCTCTCGTTTTCTGTCTTCGTTCGTCTTCGAAAGCCCGCTCCACATTGGCCCTTCTCAATTTCGTGACGGCGGTCTCTTCTATACGTCCAATAGCTTCGAAGAAAAGAGAAAAGCGTGCATTTTCCAGCGACTCGTCTCCACGGACGAATCCACCAAGGTGATCGTCCGATTGTATTTCCGCGGCTATCTTCCTGGCCAGCAGCCAATTCTGCCGACTTTCCCGCGTCGCGGAACGGTCAGTTAAGGAGATCATCACCGGTTGAAATCGAGTTCTCGGCCGAATGACTGCTGCCGCGATCACTTTTCAATAAGTTTCCGTGCGAAAAGTCGCTATCGAGCGACTATCCGACTGTCTACTTGAGAAACATCTGATTTCGCGCGTGAACATTTGACAGAAGAATCTATAAAGTATTCCGAGCTTCTCCCAAAAATCATCATCCACTCTCAGATTATAAATAGCGGGGATTAAAATTGTGTATGCGTTTCGAATTCGTGTATTTATTTCTTGCTTTAGTCTCGGCAGTAGTTAATAATTTTAGAAACTATTAGGTGTACAACTTTGCTTCCGCCGTTTTTTTTCCGAAATTCGAAGCTTTATTGTAAAAAACTGGTTATACATTTATGATTCAAAGTATTGTCCACTCCCAATGATCGTGCCAATTCTTTTTGACTTTGACTCGAGTCTTCATTAAGTAATGCCTCCAATTCTGCATCTTCGAAAACCTTCTCTCTTCCACCGCTATGCCGGTCTTCGACGTGAAAATCACCGTTCTCGAAGCGTTGAAACCACTCACGACACGTTCTTTCACTAATAGCGGCTTCACCATAAGTATTTGAGAGCATTCGATGAGCCTCAGCCGCAGATTTCTTCATATTGAAGCAGAAAATTAAAACCTCCCGCAAATGACGAGAATTTGGCTCGTAAACTGACATTTTCAATCGAGAATAACTTTATGACGCAGACACAAATCGACTAATGTTTCTATGGGGTTATGTTGACAGATGCCCAAGTTTATCGCATGACGTCTATGATCTATTTATTTCGACCACTACTTACCGCTAAAGCCATCTATAGGAAAACGGCGGAAGCAAAGTTGTACACCTAATAGATGTAAGAAACGTCGAAAGGCCGTCGACAAGGAATCTTTTCTAGCCCCCTTTTCAATCTCGTAATTACATCATTGACCTCGCCATTTGCCCTCAAATGTCAAAGAAAAGAGAGAAAAAAAGTGAACGCATGAAATGAAAGAAACCGTATAAAAAGCTGGAAGCTCTTGCACGTATAATGGACGGTCCTTATTTTTTTCTAGGTTTGCGAGGTTTTGTACGCCGAGTATTCCAATTATTAAAAAAATTAATTGCACACAAATCGACAAAAAAACATATCATAAATTCGTTCAGAAAGAGTTATACGGAGAATGATTAGCGTAATATATTATTTGTTTTATTCATTAATCTAATCTTGATCGTATTAATTTATTATCGCCTCGATCTTCTTTTTTTAGAGAGAGAGAGAGAGAGAGAGAGGGGGGAGGCAGAAAATTATATACGCTCAACTATATATTAAGCCGGTACGGGAAAACACAGTCGAGTTACTGGTCTGAACTTTCGGAGTTTCGTAACGAATGTTGTTTAGTAGACAAATTTCAAGCTCGTCTCTACACATGTGTTCCTAATTGCTAGGAAAACAATCAGTCGTTAGAACGTCGTTTTAGATTGTTTGCGAAAAAGTTTTCAGGATACGTGGAGTGGTACGAGGGGGCTTGCGAACTTTCTGATATATTGCGATCGAATGAAACTTCTCTCTCGCTTATCTACATTTTGATAGCGCGGATATGATGATCCCTTCGCTTAAGTGTCCATCCCGCGACGCGCGGAGGCGGTAAAAATCATGGTATGTAATCTGCTTGGAAACCGCGTAGAACTTGGCTCTAACTCCGCCTAACTCGTTTTATTTCAGGTTCAGCATAAGTATAATGCAGTGCTTGAATAAAAAATAAGAAAATAAATTTCTCGAGAAATCTTAAAGTCCGCTCGCATCGCGATTGAATAAAATTTTTGAAAGAAAAGTCTGTCCTCCCCTTATATCGATATATATTTATATATGTAAATCATCGTATCACATATATTGTTTAATAAATATTATTATTAAAATATTTTTGTCAGTAATAATTTCAATTTACTTTGTCACATTTAACGCTGAACGTGAGTATTCGAGTATTGCAAATTTTCCGAAATATATTATACCCCACGTTTTCCGGAACCATCGGACGTATCTTTAACCACGATCTCGAAGAAGAAATCTCGGAGAGAAAAGTCGAGAGAGCTGTGATTTACGTTTAAACGGACGGAATATTCGACGGTCACTTTGCCAGTCCATGGTCGAAGCAAAAAGATCGAATCCAAGAACCGATCTCTTTTTAACTGCCAATTTCGCGATGCGAAGCGGTACGAGGAACCGGCGTGCGATAGTTGTAAAAAGAGTAGAGTAGTCGAAACTCGCGTGTGGAGTGATTCGACAGAGAAGTCCGCGCAAATATAGCGCGGATCAGACGATCGTAAAATGTGCAGATATGCGAAGTCTTTTGCCATTAGAACTACAACCGACGAGCGGTTGCATTCGCGAGATTGGAAAAACTCAGTGATACTAGCAAGCTTTCATATTATTCTGTGAAATCAAAAAGAAGAGAGAGAGAGAGAGAGAGAGAAAGGAAGAAAACCAAGCGAGCAGTTATTATATTTTATGACAATCTAGAATAAAATTGTTTCTGATCGATCTCGATTGAAAAAAAAAAAAGAAAAAAAAAACAAGAATAATAACGAGATAAAATAACTCTAACAAATGTTGATAAAAGAGAGGCAAGGAACGATGGAAATGTATATTCCTTTTGTAAATTCTCTGAAATTATTAATCTGCATATTATAATATTCGTTTTAATCTTTGGGTGTTCTTTTTAAAAAAAAATTTAATATACCACGTTACGTGGAGTATAAAATTTTTTAATGAGGATAAAAGAAAAATTTTATCGGAGGAAAATGAGGAAAGTGCTGTCGCGCGCACGCGTTTCACTTCTCGTCTTCCATTTCTGTGTCAGATACGGATATCGCTATTCTTACGATGTCTTCAAAATATCAGGAGCTATTGATAACTGGATATTTCGCGTTATTGAGGACAAGCAAGAAGGGTCAGTTTGCCCCCGTTTTAAGGAAACGGCTCGCGCAATGATCATTCTACCAGGCCATTTCAGGACTCGATAGTCTTCTCAAGTTTCAAGTACGATTCGCATGGGAAGCATAATAGTTAGACGGGTCGTCGGTGCTTCGATTGTATTCGTTTCGAGAAAGCTTTTTTTATAAAAACATAGCGAGCGCTCCACCAAAATTTACTAACGATATCATATTTTCCACAATCAAAGTGAATAAAAATATAGAATGCCTATATATATATAAAATATTAAAATACATATTTATTTTTAGACGAAATATATAATATAATTATATAAAGATTTTTTAACGATTTATCGTTATTTATGGAATTTACGAATTCTTAATTCCATCTCTTTTATCATAACTTTTCAATTCAAGTAACATTTATCCTCAAGAATTCATTATTTAACAAAATATAAAAAGATCAATATTCTCTAAAATGAATTAAAAAATAATATCTATTGACAGCTTTGATTAAACTATTTTTTGATAAATTGAAATTTGATTTAATTTGAAGCTGAAACAATCTTTGTCATATTTATCGCGATATTATAATTTCGAATTCGGAAAGTTTCTTGTACTCGTAACAGCCGTTCTTTGAGAGAATCCCTTTCGGCTACGGAAAAACTGGCGATGATCTTCTTAACTGGCCGTTCGATGGTGCGAAAAGGGCAATAGAAATTCGAACGAGGCGCGATAATAGCTCGAATAATTCGTGCGAATACGAAGATGAGAACGGCACGAAAGCGTCTCCATCCGATTGAACCCCGTAAAAGGGACGCGCGATCTCCATATCTTCTTCGTTCTCTAAGTTTCATTCCAGTAAAAATTTGTACATATATTTTAGATTTATAAATCTCTAGAAATATTCTAACATTCTCGAGTCCCTCGATCATCGGGATTTTGTTATCGTAGATTTCATGATAATAATATCGATGTAATCTACATGCGATCTTCGTAAATGAAAAATATCTCTTATATCTTATCATTGAGTTCTTAAATCCGTTTGTGTTTTGAGATTGTTATAAAGATCCTGGTAATTAAAGAGAGTACTGGGATTCGTATAACGTCAATTTGTTTAAATAAGATATTTGAATATTTGTCGTATATAATAACATCGTGCCTTCGTCGTTTTATCGAATTCTTCGACATAGTCCCTTAGTATCTTTAAATATTTAAATTTTTCAAAGATTATGACATTCCATAATCTTCAAGACCATCCAAGCGTAATGCTATAGTATTGTTGTTTCCTTACGTATCCTCGAGATATTACATTCTTGACTTATCGATTCTCAATAATGCATATTTGGGAGTCTGAATTCTTCCTGCTTATAACGTAGTCGCGCGTTTAGACAGAGCGAAATTATTACATTGCACTGAATATATTCAAGTAATATATTTAAGTATACGCAGGGCTGTTCAAACGTGTATATCGAGGATATCGTGAGATTGAAAGAATTAACATTCTGGTTTCTTCTTCGATACTTCGAGGCTCGATTGGCCTCGGGCACCGAAACGGGCGGGAAAATATAAGGCCAGTCTTTGTACGTGAGAGTGTTTCACTGTGCTCGACCGTGGATCAACATTGCTTTCGGAAGATTGAGAAGGGTCAGCGATGTTTGTACAGCAGAAAGACGAGAGAACGACATTCTCTCTTCTCGCTGGAGAATACGGACGGAATTTCAGATGTGGATTTGTTGTTGATAACGATCTGGAGTAAGGCGTAATTTTCAATTTCCATCCTATAATTAAGAATCTATGGTTTTTGTATCGACGTAAACATGAGAACTTGTCATTGTTTATACATATCTTTTTATGGAGTTGACGTATTGCTATTTAATATCCAATTGTATTAATTTTTAGATGATAGAAATTTTTGATTTCGGCTATTACAAGCATTACATTAATACGTATGTTTTACTCTGATGTTTTACTTTTTTTAATAATGTTATTTTTAATAATTTTCTATGATATATTCGAGTATTGATACACTCTTTTAATTAATAATTTATACAATTAATAATTAATAAATAATAATAATTATAGAAATTAATAATTCATATTTATTAATAATTAATTAATTAATAATTTATATTATTTATTACTATTATTTGCATTTAATTTTTTTCATAAGTATCGTTGAAAATATCTAGTGATTAGAATAGATGAAATTTTCGAGATATTTTCGATCGGGCAGTAAGACAGGATTTTTAATAGAACGGCTGTGTACAGTCAAGAACTAATAAAACAGTAGACACTTATCCTGATTGAAATATCAGTCAATTCCCTTCCTTCATTCCGATCCATCGACCCTCCATCGAGAGAACCAACCTTAAAGGATATAGCTATTCTGTGCTCAGAATACGTATATCCTTCAAGGATATCGGCCGTTTAATGAAATAAACATCTCTTAAATTATTATTCTTCAATTCCATCTAGACATTCGGAGTTTGTTTTTACGAATTCTCAATGATTTAATATTCTTAAAACTGTCAAATTCCTAGATTAATTATTTATATTAATAATTAATTTTTACCGTGCCGTTTTACTTGTCTGGCCGAAAATCCATGTAAATATATTTCAAGAAGTGAAAGACTTTAAAATCTACTTCAAAAATTAGTAGTAAAGCTTTGAAGTAATTTTGCGATTTCTCTCCATACTAGAAAGTTCTCTTTTTTTTTTTTTCAAGAAATTGTAGCCGATCAAACATTGTGCTTCTGAAAGGACTCCGAGTATTGTCGATTGGTTGCACGTCGAGGGTAAACGATTTACAAACCAGAAAACGACCGCGTCATGTATAGAACGGCCGACGATAAGATCGGGGAACTATCGATACTTATATTCAACCGGGACGATAGGCGAGAAACGAAATGGATAAAGACTCGAGAGCGAAACTTAAGCGCGGTGTAATCCATTTTTTTTTTTCGTCACCATTGTAAAACGTCGGTGCACAATCCGTCGAGAGCGCGTTCTTTTTTTCGCGAATTATGACCCGTGAAATACGTATACTCGCGCTGCTCGTAATATTTATCGGGTAGTGCAAGGAGGGTGAAAGAGCAAGGGGTGGGAACGAGTCTGTAGCGAGGGGGAAGCGAAAACGACGAAACACGCGGACATTAGCTGGGTCGAAAGATTCCCTTTCCGCTCGGCGATTCCTTTGAAGAATGCAACGCGGGGAAAATTGCGATGGGGTGAAATCATCGAAGAGATGAGTGTCGTTTGTGAAGTTTGAAAATGCATATTAAGTACGGTTAACTTAAGTATCTCGATCGTACACTTGGCGAATTGAGATTATTACCGAGAGAATATAATTAGTGGATTAATGAATTTTATTTTTGCAACTTGAGGATTTCCAGAATTGCGAGGACACTCGCAAATAGAAGCATTCTCTAAAAGATCCAAAAAATTAAAAATTCGAGAGATATAAAAAAAAAATCAAATGAAAAATAAAAAAGGACAGAAACGCAAGAATTTAGTCAAAGATGTGTAATTTGAAAATTTAACGCTGCAAAATGATTTCTCGTAGGCCAAGACTCTCTGATTTAATTCTCCGATTTGGGTAAAAAAGTATCAAAATATGATGAAGAACTAAACAGTGATGAAATAAAATCCTTTCACCGAGAAGAAAGATCAAACTTATTACGATAGTGATAGGGAAGCGGCACTCCGAAAGGGTTGAACGACTCGACGATAATCTCCCTGGTGCGTACGCGGTGAAGGGAACTAAAGGAGCCCTCATTCGTTCCCTCGAACCGAGGACGAACGGAGTCCCGCAAAATGGAAAAACTTTGATTACTGCATTTATCTTCACCTCGTGGCTCGCATTGCCTTCTCTTCGCTTTTCTTCTCACGCTTCTCTTTCGTATTCGGTACGCGTTCCCGTTTTCGGATCGCACTCGACGACATGTACATTCGACTACCTTGCGAGTTTTTCGGGCTATCGACTGTTCGATTCAGCGGACTCGGATTTCGTCGCGAAGAATCTCGAGGATACGACGTGTATGCGGAAACGGAAAGCGGAGAGTTATCCCGGGAAAGAGAGGAATCTGTATGCGACATCGTCAAAGACGGCCAAACTGACATTTGGTCAAAAACTGATGTTTCGTGGAAAAAAATTTTGTATTTTTAATAAGCAAGTGTGTTACGTTTTGTCACAATACTAATTTAATCGCGCAAAATTTTCATGTACACAGCTCTTTTCCAAGATTTACGCTTGCAGAATCCCTTTCTCTTTAAAAGACAAGGAATAAAGTGTCGAAAAAGATCGTAACTACTTTAGGCTAAATCGATTGTGTAATCGTTGTCAAAATACATGTCACTATCTTTTACTGTATTATTTTGGGTAAATAATTTTACTTCTATTAACATGAACATATATTACGCCGACGAGATAAAAGATACGTACATTTTTTTTCTTATTATTAAGAAAGCTTTTCAGGATATTTAAATATAGTTAATTAATTTGTTTAATTTATATAATTGGAACATTGAAGAAGCTTTGTCATTTCTCGACTATCGACTGTGGACGTATGCGTTAATGCCTCACTGATCTCAGGCATAATCTCATATAACGATCTCGTTGGTCTCAAAAAGCACCTAGCACTCTACAATTCTTCTTTCAAGTGACACTATAGATTCGACATTATCGCGGTAATTTCTCCTTTCTCGAGATGTATATCAGACATTTTGTAACTTCTCTCTTTCTCTTTCTCTTTTTCTTTTTTTAATTTTCCCACGAATCTTTTGTGATGAAAAATGGAACGTATTCGTCAACATTAATTTCTGCGGCCGGTGTAAATTTATCGCAGCCGATGTCGGACGTTTAGAGACGTGCTCGATGTAAAAAAAAAAAAAAAAAAAAAAGGAGTAAAAAAGACACGTTGTAAATCTCGATGCGGAAAAGTTCGCCAACGCGCGCGTTAATCGGTGACGCGTAACGAATATTTTCAACGCAACCTGCTGCTGTTGTTATCGTTGCTGCTGCTGCTGCTGCTGCTGTTGTTACCCGTGTATTGTTAAAACGTAAACGACTGCCGGTGCACATTCGATATAATCGCGTTTCGCCGTGAAACACGACGGCGTTTACGTACTTATCCGCGTAAACCGCGATCTTATTTATCGCTCTCGAAGGGGAGGAACTGTCACGTGCTTCGATAAAACTCGAGCGCACGCAGTTGTGACTGCGAGGAAAATTGTCGCGTCGCGCGCTATAAAAATAACGGAAAAAAAAGGGCTCTCTCGAGGAAAACACTCGACTCGGATTTTCCGCGTCGTCGTCGACGCTGTTCTCGTCGCTCTCCGTTAAATCTCATCAGCTGCAATCTCAGCGACGAACGATCCGTTACGACCTGCGCCCATCCTATCGAAGGAAATTCAATTTTTAACGACAGCGTGGATGTATCGCTTTTTGGGTCTCTGATGTCTTTTAAAATCTTTGAAAATATTAATTTAATTTCGAAAATTTCAATAATCCACACGCAATGTTGTATCGCTATAATATTTTAGAGAATAGTCATAATCATCGATTTAAATCTCACGAAAATGTTATATATAAAAAATAACTTTTTTTTTTTTTAAACCACTGTATATTAAAATATCATAAATCATTTTTCGAGCAATGATTTTGAACAATGATTACCAGCATTCTTTTGAATCCAACGCGAAAACGTGAAAAATAAACTTGTCCTATAGCAATTTTTCTTTTATCGGAATGTCAGATATTATATTAATTCGATTCGCTGATTTCGTCGATACAAATTTATCGTTAATGCGACCAGATGCACTTTATTCGAACGCGGCTTATATCGAGCGCAATTTGCTTTCGAGTCGATCGTGCAATATTTCGAGGAGATTTGATGCGGTATGGGTAAGTTGGCTAATTCGGCATTTCGGATTTCGGAGACGCTCGGCGGAAACTTAGCGCTGGTAATGAAGCTTCGTGGATCCCGCGAGAGTTCCCTAAAGCCTGACCAAGACGTATTAATGCGAGGGAACTTCGACTTTAACCTGAACCGCTGTATCCGCCACTTGAGTACAGCAGCGCGGATTAAGGCAACTTACATCGATCTGTAAATACTATAAGTAATACATTGGCAAACACTTTGATAAACTTCTCGGTGGAAAGATCCGATGACGTACGAGACGTACGATCTGCGGACTCGACGTAAGGAAAAGATCGCTCGCAATCATTTTCAGCGAAGTAGAAAATATCTCGCCGCAAATTTTACATTAAGTTGTTTTCAAGAGTCAATTTTCCTTTGCGCACAGGAAGCAGCTTTTGTAATCTCGTAAATGAAATACGAGAGAAATAATGTTTCATAGATAACATAAAACAGGAATAATATGTAGGGGAATAAAACATGAGAACGAATGGAATCGTAGAGTAATAATTTTTTCCAAAGAGAGCGCGTGGAGAATTGTCATCTCTGAAAATGTCAAAAACTGAATGTCGCGAATAAAGTTTGACATCGAGAAAGAGGAAGCTTTCGAAAGGGCAAAATGATGGATTGCCAGTCAGTTCTTGCGAATCGCCATTTGAAATTGTCACCTTTTTTTTTGTCATATCGACGACACTTGGCGGTGGATGAATCGTATACCGAACTCGTATATTCAAACAACAAATTTCTTATTACACTTTCCCATCCCATCTTGTCATCTTACAAAATTATACAATAAATATTACACCGATCGAAATGAACCGCTATTACGAAAATTACATCGCACATATTATCCGCTTGCTAGGATATCCGCTAGTATTCTTTCTCCCGGTATTCATGGATTTAGTTTAGAAGTAAAAGTGAGGATACAGTCGAAGAGAAAAAACCTCGGTTAACCGGAAGCTGAACGGGCAAAGAATCGTAAAAAAGCGATACGCGATTTTACGAGCACTTACGTGTTAAGCGCTATTTCGCGTATATGAAACGTAGTTTAAGGAGGTACGCGTTGCCGACATCGCATCTCAACGTCGCGCAAAAGACTGTAGATAGAAGAATAAGAAGCGACGACGTCTTCAACCCGGTTCAAAAAAAAAAAAAGAAAAAAAGAAAAAAACCCGGCATCGACCGTGACAATTTTACGACGCGTGTAAAAAATATAATAACGCGGTGTCTGCGGAGACTCAACAAAGGGATGACCGAATAACGAGAAAATAGGAATGATAAAACTGAGGATTCACGCGCGTCTGAATCCCCAAAGATCCAAAGATTTAAAGGTACATTCTGATTTATATGCGAATATTTCGCGATTAAATAATTCGAGGAGACAAGAGAGATTTACATGGAGACAAAATACATTGGGATAAATACGAAATCAAGGGCAAAAAAAAAAAGAAACGAAATATCACAGAAATGAGATGTCCGAGAAAGTATTCTTTGTACAATTTAAATATAATTCACGTTTGACTTAAAAGAAAGGGAGAGAAATAAAAATCAAGTAGAAAGGAAAGAACATAAAGAATGTAGAATTTCTTGCGGTAGCCATCGCGCGGAACTTGTTTGATGCTCTTATTTGAATCTATATGAGGTAAAGCTTAGTACGAAAATGCGGCGTTTTACTTGCAGCACTTTTCTCCTTGTATTTCCATATCCTTATCATGCTACGTCCTCTATTCGAATATCCTTCGAGAAGAACGGCCGTCCGTTGTTTATTGTATGGCAAATTTCTCTCTCTCTCTCTTTCGCTATTTCTATCTCTCTTTCATGCCCGCTTTATTCCTTTCTTCATACAACTCGAGTTTTTACTCGTTCTGTGTTTTCTTTCCATTAGATTAGTTGTCGACTTTTACACGAGAAATCGACTTTGCGAGCGGATCTTCTCGTCGCGCTTTATTTCCATAACACACATCCCCGTTTAATATCTTTTTACTCTCCTCGTTGCCGAGTTCTCTCGTTTAATTTTGGAGCGCTATTACGTACCGTTACGAGTTACCGCAATTAAGTTTCGCACTCTTGGACGGGAGACTAAGAATTTTCGGTCAAATAATTCGATCGCGTTTGGATACAATTTTATAATACTTTAACTTAACAGAACGCCTCTTGGACTTTATATCCCAAGACTGTTGAGTGTCTGAACATAATATTTCCAAATATAATATTTGGAATATTTGGAATATTTGGAAAATATAATATTTAATTTTAATATAATTTTGACTCTTTCCCGAACGTTCATTTATTAAAATTTTAATTTACAATATATTATTTTTATGCGTTTTCTCGATCAAATGCATAAACGATCTATCGTAAGAAACACGAATGGCGAGTTTATATATAGGTCGGTGTTTATAAATAAAGATTTCTCTCGCGAAAATCTCAAACATATGCGAGTACACAAAGCGCAATCAACCGTTACTACATTTGATTACGGTTAGAAATATTGAAAAGCATCTACGCTTGTTCCGCAAGAAAGCGTGAAATAAACTGTACATTCTGCTTCTATAAAAAATATTGCAATGCGCGGGATACAAAAGAGAGAAGAGCCTTTCATTAAAAATCGTTTGTAACGAAACGTTTGCGATATTTTATAAAAGAGAGATTTATATTTTAAACGTAATAAATTATATAAAATATGTGATATAAAATTTTTTAATTTTATATAGAATGTATATTCGCGCAAATTCCTTTCTGCAATGTTATGCACGATAATATGAATCATAAACAACGAAGGGAGCTATCGTGTTTGAAGAAGCGATAACTATTCTTTTATTCAAATCAGAATATATAAGTACAATTTTAAGAGTAATGTTTGAAGAATTAATTAAACAGCGCATATATTAGATGTACAACTTTGCTCCCGCCGTTTTTTTCCGAAATTCGAGGCTTTATTGTAAAAAACTGGTTATTGCTTGTTGAGTCACTCCCAATGATCGTGCCAATTCTTTTTGACTTTGACTCGAGTCTTCATTAAGTAATGCCTCCAATTCTGAATCTTCGAAAACCTTCTCTCTTCCACCTCTATACCGGTCTTCGAAAATCACCGTTCTTGAAGCGTTGAAACCACTCACGACACGTTCTTTCACTAATAGCGGCTTCACCATAAGTATTTGAGAGCATTCGATGAGCCTCCAGCCGCAGATTTCTTCATATTGAAGCAGAAAATTAAAACCTCCCGCAAATGACGAGAATTTGGCTCGTAAACTGACATTTTCAATCGAGAATAACTTTATGACGCGGACACAAATCGACTAATGTTTCTATGGGGTTATGTTGACAGATGCCCAAGTTTATCGCATGACGTCTATGATCTATTTATTTCGACCACTACTTACCGCTAAAGTCATCTATAGGAAAACGGCGGAAGCAAAGTTGTGCACACCTAATAATTGTGTTGCTTGCATTATGTATTAAAACAAGAAAACAATAATAATTTAAATTAAAGCATAAGCATGCGTTTAATTAATTTTTTTTTTAAATTAATTAAATACCGAATAATTCTGTTGTATCATATATTATGTATTATTAAAGAAGAATAAGAATGAAGATTACCTCGGCAGGATATCGCGCAGGATGTTTGTACGCCCGGTTTTTATTTCCGTCCAGCGGTTGTCATGTGTGCGGAATAATATTAGCGGCAGCGGCAACATCATGCAACGGCGAATAATTATTTTGCATACGCTCGTAAAATCGTTTTGCAGATATCTGTAACACGAGGAAGAAATAATTATGTTGTGCCGCACATAGAGCGTTGATTTTAATGCGCGCGTATGTTTTTTCTACAAAAAAAGACGAATCCCGAAACTAATTTCTCTCTCCTTCCCTCTCTCTGCCCCCCCCCTCTCTCTCTCTCTCTCTCTCTCTCTTTCTCTCGCTACATTATTCAACGCGCGAGGCAAAATTAAATTCTAACGTTTTAAGAGCGTTATGTACACCTACTGCTTTTCGCCCGCGCGTTTCTCGCAATTACGACGATATATGGTATATTATATATATGCGAGTAAATTAAATGTAACAATCATAAACGATTATTACGACATAATTTTTCAGATCTCGCGCAATCCGATTAAATCATCCGCGTTGCCACGAGTTTAAAACACTGTGTTTCATACGTTTAAAAAAATATAAGAGTACAAAGACGCAAACTATCCCAATATTTTTGCAACTCGCACCGAAACACAAAGTATTCTGCGAGAAAGGCACATAGTATCGAGAAACTTGCGTCCGATAATAATCTAATATCGAAGCTTTATAAATTTTGATCGAGAAGCGGATAGAGTTCTCTCTCTCTCTCTCTCTCTCTCTCTCAAGAAGGATAGAAGCGACGACTATTCCAGGATATTTTGTATTAAGCAAGGTAAGAGCGAGAACAGATTCGGCCGCACATTTTACCTAGTTGGTTTCTTTTCGCATGATTACATCCGATTTTTTTGCGCGAGTAGCGCGAAGTAGTGGAAATTCTAAGAACGAAGCGTCCTTCCAGCATTGCGCCTATTGAAGACAACCGAATATTCCGCTTTGAGTATAGCCTTTTCCCGTTCTCTTACGTTCTTTGTCGTACTCGTGACTATGCCTTGATTGTCCGTTCGGAAAAGACGATTCTTGCCTTTCATTGTGTCTCCTATCTCGTACTCCTCGCTTATGCGAGTAGAAAATTCTCCTCCCCTCGTTTGTTCCGCTTTAGGGAGCGTCTCATGCGTTTAGCGAAGACTCGCGAATCGATCCCATTCTTTCGATGTAATCATATATATATATATATATAAAGATTTATCTGCAAATTTCGTTTGTAAGACAGAATGTTTTTTCCGAGATACATTTTTTGTGTATCTTAAAAATAATTGTTTGGTTATTACATTATTTGAAAAAATTAATTATATTTTTTCTAACAAGAATAAATATTACCGTCTGATATTCGATTATACGAGCATCTCTCTCTCTCTTTCTCTTGGATCGTACTCTCGATATTATTTCTGCAAGTGGATTTCCTTCGCTTGTTGACAAGTGAGACAGAAATGAACCGAACAAATTGCACCGACATGTCGTGGCTGAACAATTAATTTTATAACCGCTGTACTTTCATTGAAGAACGGCACGGATCTTAGTAAAATCGGGAAAGAACGAAAAGAGTGAGAAAAGAGAAGAAGAGTGTACTCGAAGGAGCAAAAGGAAGAAGGAAGAAATGGGAAGACAGATAGGCAGGATAAGTAGATGGATAGAGGATGTCGTATCCGAGAGAGCTTCCCTTCGTTTGGACAGTTTTCACGAGAGATTCATGAGAGCAAATAACAATCGCTAAAATGACACTATGATTGACGTAAGGCGAAGGAAAGCTTTATACAATTTTGGCAGGAGAAAAAAAACTCAAGAAAATTACATTGCGATCGATATGAATAACGAGCGAGATGTATGTGAGTTAATGCGAACATTCTTTCCTACAACGGAAGACCACTAATTTTTCATGTCAATTATCTTAATCTGGTTCACGTGTTACGAGAATCAGCACTGCGTTTCTTGATATATACTTGTGTGTCAAATAGAGCAAAAAATTCGAAAAAGATAAATTTGAACATTATGACTCTTTGAACTTTTTCCGTAGGTACGCCTACGAAGCAATAACCGAGATCGATTCAAGCTTGCGAGAATGATGGACGAGAGATCCGACGAGCTGGAAACACTTTTGTACGTCTCACGATTAGACTAAAAGCGTTGTAGCTTGTACAAAACAAGTAGAGTTGTGCAAATTAGAAACTTGCACATTGCTTCCTCATCATTTTATTTTACAAAGTTTAAGCTGCTTTAAGCATGCGGATTTTTTCAATTTTTGCTTCCTCATATAGAGGAAGCTTTGTAAACGAAATGAAAAGATAAAGAAGCAATATGCTATTTTCAAATTTATACACTTTTTTTATTTTTACATAATCGTTATAGATTGTACATGTAAAGAAATTTAATCCGAAATCACGAATTTTTTTTGAAAGTTACAGCGTGTACAGACACTTCTCATAAAATTAAAAATTTTATAAAAAAATGAACCTTTTCATATCGATTCTCACCAAATTCAATACCAACCAGCCTTGAACGATACTCTATCCGTGTAAAGAAAAATTTAACCCGATATCTCAAAAATTGCGAAAGTTAGAGGTTGCACAATATATTGCGTACATACACACATACATACAGACATTTTTTAGGAATATGATTCTTCGACGTTTTGAAACATTTTAAACACATTGGCATAGAAAACTCGAAAAAAAAATTTGTCACGAAAATAAAGCTTCCTCTATGAGGAAGCAAAAAAGGAGAGGAAGCTTTTTGAAATTACAGGACGTAGAACGGCAAAAATCTCGTTCTAAATTCGATCCGCTGTCAAGAACGAAAAGAACAAAGAGAGAGAGAGAGAGAGAGAGAGAGAGAGAGAGAGAGAGCGGGGTTATTCCTGGTTTACGATCCCCGGAGCACTTCGTTAGCCGGTTGTTCAGCACTGGTCGTTTTAATGAATTAAGGGGAAGAGATGCTGAAATCCGCGGATCATTTCATGGCCCGAAGTAAGCTCGTTATAAGTCTAGAGATGTTACTGATGGCGAGGGGCTCCCTTGCGATTAATCCCAGTTTATCGCGCGACAAGACACACCGCACGCCATTGTTCATTAAGTAATACGGAGCGTGTAAACCGCGAAGAAAATATTACGATGTAAAAGATGGAATATGTACGTTGCGGCCGAGAGCTTATGATGAGCTTATTTATACATCGTACGAATGCTCGGATGTTTCGTTCGTCAGATGTCTGACGGATTCTTAAAATATCCATCATCCGGATCGTGAATTTTAAGATTTTCGGATTTACGGATTCTAGTAATAATATTCCCTCTGTAAAGATTTATAACGCGTATAAAATCTCATTTTCCTCCTCGATGGTTTAAAATTCAACTGTATCTCTTCCCCTCCCATTCGTCTCCCAACGTATTTTCGACACGCGTCCTTCATCATAGATTTTGTTACACGAATGAAACGGATAAATCATTAAACTTAAGTTAATTAACTATTTGCGCGAGACGCAACGTGACAGGAATCGCGACGATATTTTGCTCCACTCACCCGTTATATAGCGACTAACCGATACAAATATATATAAACTATCGTTGCTGGCTAAAGATTAAAGTCTAATAAAAATAATTTATTTCTCCAATCAATATTAGTATTATAAAAATCTCAGCAAACAAACCAAAACTCATTAAAGATATCACTTAATGATTACGCTATCGTATTAAAAATGGAGAAAAAAAAAACAACACACTCTTTCCGATACGCCTCCGCCGCATGAAAAGTCGATAAACGCTCGTTAATATAGCGACAACGTCGCTGGATATTTATATCACGTGTCGCACAATGCATTTTTAAACGCCCCGTCGTAATACGCCGATAAATTATATGACGAGATGCTTCGTTTGACGTAATTTACCGGAATAATCGATCGTACGTACCCGGGATGTACCATAAAACAGATCCAAATGTACACACGCTCGTCGACCGATTATTTGTCGGAAGAAAACGCACGATGTGCGGGATTGAAAGCGAGATGTTCGATGTAAAAAAGAGCGTTGAAGATTTAAAAAATTTACAGCTTTATATAAATTTGTACATCCAAAGATCGAGACATATAATTAAATATATTCGGTCAAATAAAAAAATGTATTGTATATATACCATCTATTATTTATATTAGGTGTACAACTTTGCTTCCGCCGTTTTCCTATAGATGGCTTTAGCGGTAAGTAGTGGTCGAAATAAATAGATCATAGACGTCATGCGATAAACTTGGGCATCTGTCAACATAACCTCATAGAAACATTAGTCGATTTGTGTCCGCGTCATAAAGTTATTCTCGATTGAAAATGTCAGTTTACGAGCCAAATTCTCGTCATTTGCGGGAGGTTTTAATTTTCTGCTTCAATATGAAGAAATCTGCGGCTGGAGGCTCATCGAATGCTCTCAAATACTTATGGTGAAGCCGCTATTAGTGAAAGAACGTGTCCGGAGTGGTTTCAACGCTTCGAGAACGGTGATTTTCACGTCGAAGACCGGCATAGCGGTGGACGAGAGAAGGTTTTCGAAGATGCAGAATTGGATGCATTACTCAATGAAGACTCGAGTCAAAGTTAAAAAGAATTGGCACGATCATTGGGAGTGGACAATACTTTGAATCATAAATGTATAACCAGTTTTTTTACAATAAAGCTTCGAATTTCGGAAAAAAAACGGCGGAAGCAAAGTTGTACACCTAATATATGTGTTAAAACACACTATTTTTCAAGTTTCAAGATACATACGTGCGCTATTTTCGATTAATTGTTCTTCTAATTTTTTAAATTTTTTAAATACGTACATCTTTTTTTAAATTTTTATTTAATATGTTATTGGTATACGATATGTCTGCCAAATTTTTGCTATAATATAGACACGCACACACATACAGACTCGAAACGATCGGCGTATATAATTACCATCGTTTGTAACATGACGGAGAAGGGGAGACGGAAGGGAGGAAGGGAGATGATATATTGCAACGTGTCCTAGAAATACAATTTGCGCAAACACAGCGCGTTCGCGAGTGCGCAGGTCATCGCGACAGCGTTAAAATGTATGGGTCGCCGTTAATTCGCGGTAATTGGAAATTATTATACGACGCGGAGAAAGCGCAGTTTGTCTTCGTTCGCTAAATGACGTTGCGATGCAACGAATGTCGCGATTGCAGTCGTCGGAAATACAATAGATAATCGCCCGAACATCATCATTCGAAGTCGGACAAACAAGTTATTCGCTCATTCGGGCAATTTCTTCGAGATTCGTTTATACGAAACAATCCGAGTCGAATGTGCCAAGATTATTATTATTTCAATACGTTGCGCAAGTTTTATGATAAATTTCAACTCAATTATTAAGAATGCTAATACGCCGCGAATATACGAAGATCAAAGGCGACGATTAATCGCGAGATCGATTAAGATCGTAAAGCAAGTATATAATTTTCCATTCATCCCGCAATATGGAAAAAAACTTGAAAAATTACTCAAGAACTATCTTTAAAGAAAATAAAAAAAAAATCAGTAATGTCGACTTTATATGTCGAAGCTGAGCAAGACGAGACACAAATATCTTGCTTATTTATTATATTATACGTCATACGAGTTTAAGCGATATTTATGAGAAAAAAAGGGGGAATAAAATAATCATGCAGTTGATTTCGCCTCTTTATTGCGCGTAAACCGAGCTCGATTAACACGCGTCAGCTGTTAACGAGCTGTCGAGCCGCGTTAGTCCGCGAATTTACGACGCGCGTCGATTCCGCTCGTTGATCTCGCGCAGCCTCGAATTGCGTTGCCTCGCGAACGTATTTTCCGACAAGTAGAACGGTGATGAACGGTCGAAGCGGCTTCAGCTATTCTCGCACGGTTAACTGTTAGTTTTTCTCAGAGGAGGGTGCACTCACATACGAAGGTTATTTCGAAAAAAGCTGAATACAGTCTCGCCCGTTATTCCGAGGGACATTATAAATACTCTAGGTAGTTCTAGGTGTTAAAAAAAAGAAAAAAAATATGCTTTGAAGTTCGTCGATTCTTTAAGTATTTATATATAAAATCGAGCAATATAAAGATTGGTTGACAATTTTTATCGATTAACGCAGAGATGTACCATAAAGACGAGCGTAAAGAATGAAGATAGAACGCGAGCGCGAATAAAGTAGAATAAGATCGCGTGTAACAAATATTAAAATGAAGCCGTTCTATTCTATCATTAATTTCACGATGAGAGAATAATTTCGACGGAGAATCTATAAACCTTAATTTTTATGCACGACATTTAAACTAGGTATTACGGGCGCGCGCTTGCTTACCGCGTGTGATTTTATTATACGCGCGAGAATCAAGGACGCGCGGCGAAAGAATAATTTAATATCCGACGAAAATCCGCGCGCGGAATTATTCCGCACTTTCGTAACGACTCTCGTAATTAGTCGCTGCCGCAAATTGTCCGCGCCGCGCGCACGCTCCTCTCCCTTGCGCCCCATCGCGAACTTACCCTCCCTCTACGATATATAGAGTGTAGTTACTTCCCTTTTTCTCTATCTCGGTATAGGTCCTGGTCGAGAGTCGAGGGTTGTTGTACAAATCCTGGCAAGCGAGAGGGCCCACACCGGCGTCGTTGGCCTCTCGCAGTTATTCGAAATTAAAAATACCAAGGCAGCGTTATCATCCTAAAGGATGCACTCTCTAACGAGTGGTACGAGATAAAACGCGATGAGAAAAATCGATCAATTATACGGGTTTAACGCTGAGCAATTTTTTTTCTCGGTATCTAATAATCTTGTCCATTCTTTTCCTTTTTTTTTTTTTTTTTTCCCCACGCGATTTCAACGACTAGTTTATATCTATTTATTCATTTCAATATCGTAAATCGTTTAGAAAGAAATTTTCTTTATTCTCAATATTTGTAAACGAAAATATGAATTTATAAATTTTTTTCGACAAAGGAAAATTTGTTTCGAGATTCGAGATAAGAGAAGATTTATATCGTTTCTTTATTATATTATTACTTTCAGCCAAACATTCCTCTGTATACTTTTGTACAAAAACAAGATGCCGATATAAAAGTATATACGGCGTACTACTAAATAAGATGCACGCTCACACACAAACGGAGAGATCTGGCTCGCATTATTTATCCGATATTACGTACAAGACGCGGTACATATGTAAGGGCATATAAATGCGGACGTTATCCGGCTGTCAGCTTCAGCTGCTCTCTCTCTCTCTCTCTCAGAGCTGCGCTAACAATAAGAAGGAGAACTGCAGCTCCGATAAAGCAAAAGAAACTGCTGCACGCGAAACAAACAAGCCGGTAGCGCCGATCCTCGTTTTTTTTTCCATTTCCTTACGTTCTCCCACGTTACACTTTCGTAAAACGTAAAACGTGCAGGAATCTCAGGAGCCGCAGTGCCCTACATCCCGGTCCAGCTTGTACCAACGACCTCCTCCTCTCTTCCTCCCCCAAGAATCTACCAAACTATTGACCGCTATTGACCGCTGTTTCTTTCACGGGGAATAAAGAATTCTGCGGGTAAATTGCCGCGACGAGATAGTGGAAATATAAATAAAGCGATTAAAATGTATAACTGTTTGTTACTGTTTACCCGTTTCACAGTTGCAAACAACAACAGTTGAGTAAATAAATAAATCTTTCGGACAGTGTTCGATTTTTTTTTATTTACGTTACATATATTTTTTTTTACACAGATTCATGTACAATTACAATTTACATAAGATTCATCGACGTTATATTCTACGTATTTTGCACTTCAGATGAGTTACATCTCTCGCATAACACGTATCAAAATAAACTATGCTAATACCGTAAGAAAAAAAAAAATACAGACATCCCTTTATTAAAAACGGCACGGTCACAATTCCGTATTATACCTCTTGGAGAGAATTGGGATATATTATTCTGAGATAAAATAAAAGATGCATTTATTAACCGCTTTCAGTTCCGTTAGTTCCGTTTAGTATTCAACCGCGTTTTATCAGCGAGAAATTAACGACGGGATAGAAAAAAGAAATTTACTTCATCGCGAAGTGGAAAAGAAAAAAAGAAACAGATTAGAGAAGCTCGCGGAAAACCGGTCGCGCGTGCTTCCGCGCACATACATTTTCTTTTCCATTTTTTTTAAATGTTTTTTACAAATGTCTCGTAACCGACACTCTCCTTCTCTTGTTTCTGTAGCGCGGCTATTATATTTTAGCGTTGTTCTTACATTAAAAATAATATCGTTGTGGCACATGGTCGGTGCGTTGCAATTGCAACCACCGCATTCCGGTTTCCTTTGGGATATGAAAAATAAATCTTCAGTTTCTCTTTTATATTAATTTGCACAGCGAAGATGTATCCGTGAGTTACTCGACATATATTGTTAATAGAGTTAATGCAAAAAGGGAAGAGAGAAAAATATATAGATTGCGTATAAATTTTTATGAATTATTACTATTATTCGGTAATGTATACAATAGGAGTAGCATTTGACAAACGACGACGAGGTTAAATTATAATCAATTAATTAATCAAATTATCGAAAATGAGAGTGCAACGTATCAATAAACATATCTGGGATTGACAAGAATGACGTGTCTGGCATCCCGCTAATTAGCACTGAATTATTAATCCAGTTTCAAAATTTGATAAAATAGCATCGCAATTACGATAAAATGCGGGCGGCTCATTATTCAAGGGATATATAACCTGTATAATTGTATGAGACAACATTTTCCTGATAATCACGGCAATGAAACGCGGCATGTAAAATTTTGTGACCCTGGCAAAACGCGAAAAATCTCTCTGACATTTCGCAAGCTGTTTTTTACATCGAGAGAAAGAAAGAGAGAAGAGATCAACAAATAAAAAGTTAATTATATTAAAAAGTATCGCGTGTCTGATTCGATACCGAATTCCAAATTCATTTTTAATTCTGCACGTCCGATAAATGCGATGCGTATAAAAGGACTGATCAACGAATCGGGTCAATCAATATTAATGAATAAATAACCGCTTTATGAGGCATCAAACTACAAGCGCGGCGATAATGTCGTCGTGACTTTTCTGCAAGAAAAATCATATATTCGTTAGAATTGTTTTGAATTTGTAACAAGCTTACTTTGTAATTAAGTAAAATTAAATTCATACTTTAAGATTAATTTTACATTAAAGTTCCTTGAAAATTATTTTAGAAAAAAGATGACACATATCGCGTTGCATAGATTGCTCATAATTTAAATTTATCGATATTTGATTATATCATATTTTATGATTCCTTGATATTCATAAAATCAGATTTTGCAATATTTAATCTCCGGTTTCGGGCAGGATTTAATCGTTTGTAGCGTAATTATAGCGAAGGCTATAATTATGTATTATTTTGCTATACCGTTCATTATAACAAAATATATTTTTCGTATATCTTTGCTAACGAATAATTGCTACTGAAATTATTAATACAGGAAGCATAAAAAAATTAAGAGTATATTTAGCAAATTTGTTAATTAGCTAACGAACCCTTTGCAAAGAATTAATGATATATCTTTCTACAATCTCACAAGAAATACGCAACAGAGTAAAATCCCGCTAGAAATAAAGAAAATATAGATAAATGCATAAATCAGTGGAACGAAGAAAATATAGTCATGGAGAAAATTCTGATAAATAGGATATTATTTTTTCGAAATTTTATACTTCAAAATTTTTCATACTTTGAATAAATTTTTAATTGAATATATTAAAATGTATGAAAATTTTCTTTGGAAAAGATTGAGTTTTTCAAAAAATTCTAAAGAATATATCTATGCTCTGTGTGTTAATTCTTACAATTTCTTATCTCATATATACACAGGAGTAAATTTATTCAAGGACAAATTTATGCAATAGTAAAAGGTGGCAATCGCATCGCTTTTTTATAATATATCAACATGTATGCATTCTGTGCGTTCCGGTAACTTTTTTCGCATGCGATTTTTTTTTTTTTTTTTTTTTTTACTAGGAAGAGATACTACGTTTTATTAATTGAATACTATATTTTTGCACGATATAGATGTAGAATAACTATTGCTGAACACGTCCTGATTTGCCTTCTCGAAGAAGTACCGCGGGCGAGTAAATCGAGCGAAAATTCCGCGCGAAAGGTCCGATAATTAACGCGCGAAGCGGCGTTTAATGAATAAAAGAAAGAAACGTCGCGAGTAACGAGATGCGAGGCTGGGCTTTTACTTGACTCGGCAAAAATGCGCGAAAACTTCATAATAACAAATGGCACGTTATGGCGAATTAACGCGGAAAGAAAAACAAGAAAGTTCAGCTATCGCCTTGACGTAAAAACTTATAATTGTCAAGAATTAAGAATATAAAATTTCACGTGAAATAATCATGAAAAATAAAAATTATACTTTCTATATGATTGTCTGTCTTTATCAAGTATATAAAAAATTATATTTGTATTATAAAAGTTAAAAAATTGACGATCTCTTATAATTTTGAATTTTCTCAATTCATTAATATAGATATAAGAATTTTCTTAGGGTGTAACTCTTCGCATTCACAATTAGGGAATTAAACAACGCGACATAGAAGGATTTGTTCGTTAAAGAACCGCGAGACATTCCGCATAATTTCCTGGAAAGAGTCGCACGTATTGAGGAAAATTGTCGCAACTTAGCGCGAGGTGTCGACCTAATTTCGGTGAATTTTGCCAATTTACAATTTGCCACGTCACGCAAGCGCTGGAGAAATTTCATGGCACGACTTCCGTAAACGAAGCGTACTCTCTAAGCTTTTTATTCCTAGACTCACGCGCGCCGACTTTCCAACAGCTTTTCATCAATCAATGCCGCTCGTCACTGCCGTTGTATGGCAGTTTCCATCATCGTGAAATATTGCCGGGATGCGCAGACATATCGGCGGTCACGCGCGCCCTTAACTCGCTCCATGACAAGTACCATCCAGGGAGACGTGAGCCGGGATTCGAGGGATGAAAAACGATAGAGGAAAAATCGTAAAGGGTGCGAACAATACAATAGTCGGACTCGTTTAGAAACTAATAACACGCGAGAATGCTTCAATGACATAACTAATATCCATAGATCCGTGCGAAAAATGCAAGAAGATCCAAGTACCAAGTATCCTGAAATTTCACAGAGTACCAACAAGTTTTGAGAATTTAAACTTGCGACTCTAAAACACCGCCGGCGTTCGAAGGCAGTTCGAAGGAATCTCGAATTTTTTCAGGTCCCATCGCGAAACTTTTTTACACGTTGCCGATCCCCACTCAATTTTACACGCGCTTTTATCATACATTCTGTATAATGCAATGTTGCAAAAGAGGAGTGGGAGAGAGGAAAACAAAGAAAAAAAAAAAAAAGAAGAAAGACTGCATCACATCTTTCCACTGCGCTTAGCATTTTTTATCGCTCCTTCTCGTCGAGGTGAAATTTGCTGTATCCGAAAACGAGTATCCCCGCCATTCCCAAGTTGGCTATCAACGCGCAATCCACCTTCCCCTCTCCTTTGCTGTATTCAAAGGATTCGGATTCTCTTCTCGTTCCCCGCGCATCAATATGTTTGTGGAAATTCGCGCCCCGTTTCACGCTACCGTAAAAACAATCTCTCGTCTATTGTCTCGTAACGCTTGAAACTGTAAATCGCGAAAGATTGTCCTAGAATCTGAAGATCTAATAATGCGAAGCACGGCAAAATGAAAAGATTCCACGCCAAGGATATAAGAATTATATCGTTCTATTAAAGAATTTGTATTTCCTAAAAGAACTTATCACACAAAAATAAATGAAATAGCAAGGATTTTTACGTCATCTTGCTTACAAATTTCACATGTTTCTTATACAAATAATTGTTTTTCCCTATAATATTTTCAAAATATATAATTATTATATATATTTAAAATTCTATACTTGCTACAAGAATCAAGACTCTTTCTCTGTTTAAAAAAAATATTATATTTTCTATAATATATATTACTATTTAATGAGTATATAAAATTAATACAGAAAAGAGAAGGAGAGAAAGAAGTATAATAATAGTATAGTGTATGTATACTATTATTTAATATACACTGGTTATATATCTATATTATATCTTTTATTAAAAGTAAGAGAGAGAGAGAGAGAGAGAGAGAGACAAGCTCCGCATGTGTCAATTATTTATGCGAAAATATTGGGGAGCTTTTTTTCACGCATCTCATTTTCGCAGCCAAAAAGCTGCGAGTTTTCGCTCGATCGGGTGAAATGGCTCGGATAATCTAGGTGCGGGGAACCCGTCGATATCGCGGCTCTCGCTTTCAGGGCTCGATGGCCGATGAAACGATGATTCACGCCCCCGCGGGACGAATTCGCGCTGACGGCGCGTTTCCGTCGAGAAACTTACCTTATGCGGCGCATCTCCCCGCGCGCGGGGTTAGTTGGGAGGGGTGGGGGGGGGGATGGGGTGGGCAAGAGTTGGACAAGGCGGGTGCGATACGGTCCAGGCGCACTGAATTGGAAGAGTCTGCGTCAGCTTCGTCCTAGCCGGTTAGTTTCCGGTTCCGCTTCTTGACGCCCGAGATATTACGTCGGCGAAACGACGAAAATATCGAATGTCGCTTTTCGCCTCCCCCTCCCCTTCTCTTCCCGCTCCCCGATGAACCCTCATCGTCGCTGTCCGATCATAGATAGCGGCGATTTCAATCCTTAATATTTTTGCGCTGTTGTAGATATACCGTCCTTTTTCGATATTTCGATATTTCTTTCCAAGCATATAATCATTTTGTACATATATATATATTAGGTGTACAACTTTGCTTCCGCCGTTTTCCTATAGATGGCTTTAGCGGTAAGTAGTGGTCGAAATAAATAGATCATAGACGTCATGCGATAAACTTGGGCATCTGTCAACGTAACCCCATAGAAACATTAGTCGATTTGTGTCTGCGTCATAAAGTTATTCTCGATTGAAAATGTCAGTTTACGAGCCAAATTCTCGTCATTTGCGGGAGGTTTCAATTTTCTGCTTCAATATGAAGAAATCTGCGGCTGAGGCTCATCGAATGCTCTCAAATACTTATGGTGAAGCCGCTATTAGTGAAAGAACGTGTCGTGAGTGGTTTCAACGCTTCAAGAACGGTGATTTTCACGTCGAAGACCGGCATAGCGGTGGAAGAGAGAAGGTTTTCGAAGATGCAGAATTGGAGGCATTACTTAATGAAGACTCGAGTCAAAGTCAAAAAGAATTGGCACGATCATTGGGAGTGACTCAACAAGCAATAACCAGTTTTTTACAATAAAGCCTCGAATTTCGGGAAAAAAACGGCGGAAGCAAAGTTGTACATCTAATATATATATATATTCAGGGTTGGGAAGTAACGCGTTACTTGTAACGTCGTTACTTTTATCGTTATTTTTTGGTTTTTATTATCTTATATCTATTCAATAGACGTATTTTTTGAAAAAATATTTTGTAGCCTTCTATCCATAGGCTGCATTCTAACAATCACTGCCAGTACTGAAAATCTATACTAACGTATAAATTATAGATTTTACAATATTGACAGTGAATATTGGGATACACTCTTAATAATATCAATATTTAAAAATGATGTTTGATAAAAATTTTCGACAAAATTAAAATTTGTAAATTACAATTTAAATTCCTATAAAGATAGGTGTATTAAAAAGTAAAGATATTAACATAAAAAATTAGAATCGTTAAATAAGTTTAATATAAAAAAACGCTCGCTATTTAGAGACTAATTTAGAGTTTTTAATTGTAACACAGATTATTGCATTTAATATTGATTATTAAATAATTCTATAATCTAATGGCTTATTTTAGCATTGCAAAAAACAAAAATATAAAACGGAAAAGTAACGAATCGTTACTTTTCAAGTAACGGTAACGGTAACGCGTTACTTTTATAGAGTAACTTTCCCCAACCCTGTATATATTCAAAATTTGATACATTTTGCGATAACCTATCGGTTATGCGGAGAAAAAAATCAGGATTTGTTTAGAAGAAAAAAAATATATAACATTTTTTAATTAAATAGAGTGAGAAAAAAAATTCCGTGTAGCATCAATTATTTATAAATTTAAGACGCTGCAAAGCTAAAATCTAGCAATGAATTCTCGAGAGCGAGAATAAGACTGTATTTACGATGCGTGTGTGGGAATTTGGAGGATTATAATACAAAGGGATTTTCTCCAGCATCGTAGGAATGTAACGGAGAATCCTGTTCGAAAATTCACTCTATCCTTCCGATAAACGGACTCTTGATAGATGCATTTCCGTAGCGGCCAGAAATAAGAACAAGATTGCTCGCGCGATCCTCGAGAGATATTCGATAGAGTTTAACGTTCCGGGTTTCTCGCAAGGAATTCAATTAACACAACAAATCGTGACGCCAGGCACAATTGCGTGAAATTTCAAATAATCGCATGCTCCCCATTCTCCGATCAATTATTTGCGACGGTGTAAACATTTGCATACGTAAACATTGAAAATGTACACGGAAATGCGTATTGTAAAGAAAACATTGATTTGTATGATATTTGGACATATTGAATAATTGAATTGCGTTATGTAATATGGAACCAGAAACACGTATTACAATATAAATTGAAATATAAATTGAAAAGCATTACTTTTATTGTGATTAATAGAGTATAAAAATATAAATAAAATACGATCTATTATATTAGCTTTGATGTAACGCGCAAGCAGAAATCAAGTAAAATATAATTTTTATCTTTGTAATTAGAATCGAGATGTTAATTTTATATTATATAAAAAGGAAAAAATTGTAATTGAAATTGAATATATAATATATAAAAAAATGAGAAATATTTTTTATAATATCAGAATAATTATGAAACGCGCATCGAAAACGATGTTAATAATAAATTGACGGAAATTTTTTAGGCGATCATTTCCATCGATAAATAGTAGACGATGATCTGTTTTTCGGTTTAATTCTTCGGTGTACAATAGAATCTGAAGAATATTTAACGCGTCGATCGTTTTCAACGTGAAACTTTCGTGAGATTTCTGAGTAATTAGGATTGAACACAGTAGCGGCTACTTTACAGTCTAATTAGGGGCGATCAATCAACTAATGATAGCGCTCCGGGTATAGTTAATGCATTCATAAATCAACCGCGCACTGGACCCGATTTAACGGAGCCATGGGGAAATTACAAGCACTACCGTTTATCATGAGCCTATTGCATTGTTTAACGCACATTGTATAACAGATCAGAATTCATGGGATTGTTGCAATATTTGTAAGAAATTTGACAGTGTATTTATAGCAGAAATAATTTTCTTTTTCCTATTATCTGCAATGCAACTTGTCTCGTAAAATTAATTTTAAAAATTTCGGATAATTAAGTATTTATATATTTAATATTAGATATGATTAAATATTTGCATTTAATATTAAATATCTCTACAATGAAATCTTGAATAAAGTTTCTGTTAATGTAAAATCTGATTAAAATTTACTGAAAAGGAAAATTTTTTTTATTCATTACATCGTAAAATCGTTTAATTCGCGTAAAATCTTTTAGCTTTCAATGTAAAATAATTTGATTATCAATGTCTTGGCATCTTGCAGCAGTAATTAATTTCTTTTACTCTTACATTAAAGTTTGTTCTGCAGTATTGATTGAAAATGATTGATTGAATATTTAAAATGAGGCAAAATAATAATTATGCATGCAAGATTTTTGGCGGGTTAATTATGGATTTAAAAAAAATAAATAATAAAATAAAACTGACCAGTTTAAAACTCTTTTACGTTGCACTTGCATGCACTTTTTATTCCTCGGACATCCTCAACGAGAATCACGCGAAACCAAAAATTATATAAAAGATTAAATTCAACGAAATTAAATTCGAACGAATTTTCCGCTCCGACAGATCGCGCGAATTTCGCGTAGGGAAGACGCTCGAAGGACGGACAGAAAGGAAATTGCTCGTTCACGACAGTGCGATCGGCGATCTTTGACGTGAAAGCGCGTGGCGACATTATCGGCAATCTAACGGCACTGCCGACTTTCCCGGCGGAGCTTGTTCAAAGGAATCGCGTGTCGCGACGGCGGCTTTTCCGTCGCCGTCAGCCTCGACGGAATCGGCCCAATTTCGCGACGAACGGGTATTATTCCGCTTGGTGAGTCCCGTTACAATTCTCTCCATCGCATCCTTTGACACCATCGGAAATGGATGGCTGTATCGCTTCGAACGGTCGATTTTTCGCCAATTGAAAACGGATCCATGAGGGTAATAATACATTCTTTGATACTCTCCGTGAAATGTAATACCTTTGTTAAAAGCCCGCTTGGACAGAAACGATTTTAGTGCCAGATTGTTCGAATCAGAATTAAGTGTTTGTTTCTCCCATAAAAAAAAAAAAAAAAAAAAAATCACGGTAATTTTTTTTTTCATTATCCAGAATTTTCGACGTTTCAAATTCAGATGTAACGCCGGAATTTCGGACGTTTAAAATGCCAGAAGCGAAGTGCGGAATATATTGCATCTCGAGAATTTATGTTCGACGGTGAGTGGATTAACGCAAGAATAGAGAACAGCGCATCGATATTTCGACGGTTTGACATGAAAAAAATCTCAATGCGCAACTACTCAGACGAAATTCGCAATAGCTCCCACAGTTTCGTCTATCCATTTTTTTCCAAAAGCATTCCCAAGTCCCTTGAGGCAAAAAGATCACTCGCTCGATTCACCTCTAACTCGATTGCATTTTCTCCTGAACCGGATGGTGTGATCCGCTTCTCTCTTTTTCTCTATGTACCTTTACAGCTCATCGATTTATTCACCCCATAATTCCGCTTAATTCTTCGATTTCCCGATAAGGGATAAATATTTCCACGCGATTAAACACGTTGTAATCGCATCCAGTATGCGTTTATATCCGAGAATATGTATGTACCTTGTCAAAATTTAACAATACACTTATAAATTTATCAGGAGTGGAAAGGATTAAGAGAGGCGCTCGAGACCTTTCCATACTATACGCAAGGATTATCCGCGCGTAACGCGTCTATTGTTAATGAATTTTATTACTCCAATATTGCAGTTGCAAATTATTTAAATGCTCATGAAAGAATTATTAGGATTACGGCGGTTGAGTGAATAATGAAAAACACCGCGGACAATATAATATTTACAGGATATTTATTCGTGTAAGTGGACAAAAGATATTACAGTTTGAACATTTTATCTGGAGCTGTTATCGTTAATTACATTTACCGTTATATCCCTTTAACGAACTCCTTAATTATCGACAATTAAGTACCTAATATTATCATCGATCACGCTCGCCATACGTCACACGTATATCGTTTCTTTCTCGACTTGTATTATTTATTACTATTTACCAAATAGTATTATCTCTTACTCTATTTACCATTTATATTTAACTCTTTACCGCGCATTTTATGTGTATGTTACCATAGAATAAATATATATTGTATATATATATACTCGGCGACATACCACAAATATCTCTATATTTTCTATAAAAAAATAACGACAACGATTCTTCATCAAACTGTTTGATGCATATTACCCTCTTCAAGATTCAATTAAATTATTATATATTTATGTAAATATCCGTAATATTTCATTAATATTTACAACCTTTTTTTCGGTTGCTCGATTAAATTTCTTTGCACTTTTATAAATAATTTAATTTTTTTTTAAATCTCTCAATTTCAAGAGAGAGAGAGAGAGAGAGAGAGAGAGAAAGAGAATATAATAATAATTAGATTATATATTTGTCACGGCGTTAAAAATACATTTTTAACGCCGTATACGATATGTGGTCTCACAAATTTTTTCTCTCTCACAAGAAAGAACTATGTTTCTCTAAAACACACTTAAGGACACACAAACATTGGTCGTGCATATATTGTAATCAAATATATCTATTTAACATATCTCTATAAAAAATTCAATCTACAAACAAATATATTTGTTAAATTTATTACACGATTAAATACATTTTTAATTCTAATAGAATTTAAGCGGTAAAGAGTCAACTTTGCAACCTCGATGCGACCCCATTCGATACCGCGCTGTGCGTGTATACGCTTTATTGTTAAATCTATATATAGGATAAAAATAACAGTGTATTTTATTGATAGTTATACTAACGAAAAAGATTGTTTCATCCTTACATCACAACATGAAACACATCGACTGTTCCTTTGATGCTTATTTCAATTTTTTACATGTGCAGTTTTTCTTAACAATTAACTAAAGTTAAAGATACATCTATCGTATATAGCAATTGTCAATTTCGATATGTGTAACCCAATGGATTTATTTACAATTCTTATAATATTTCAAAGTTATATCGTTTTTTTTTTCCCCATACAAGAATTGTCACACGTTGCAACTGTATATTTCACGACCAGATTTGCAAAATCGAATTAGCCTAATGGTTTTATGAATCTTCCGATCATTTATCTAATCGACTGATGCATTTTTTTTAAATACCAAGAATGGCTCTCATCATCAAATTTAAAAATTCGTCAGTACAAGATGCTGTGATTTTTATTTAAGAATGCAGAAGACACGAAAATCATTACAAAGAATTTTTTTGCAGAAATTATTTATACGTATACGTATATCTTTGAAAGCTATTTTTTAAAAATTATCTTGCCCACATATAATGTAATAAAAATTCTTTATTTTTATAAAAAGCTAAAGAGTTGGTGATGGAACGCAAGAGCGGTAAAAAAAATTTCAAAACTCGATTCCTTGAAAGTTTGTCTAATGGCGAATTTTATTAATTACGAAATTATTTATTTCCCTTTCTGAGTATAATGCCAAAGGCATGTGCGTATGTGTATGGAGGATCGAATAATTTTCTTATACATTTTCATTCTGATGTTAAGCACATAAAAGCACTCGTTATAATACAAAATCGATCTGTTTCTCGAACTGTTCAAGCTTCCTCGATCTGTTTTTTTACTGAACGAAATGTAAAGCAAACATACGCATAAACGAAATAAATGTTAGATTGAAAATAATATTTTAGCGCATTAAAAATATTATATATGCTAATTGCTTGCAAACTTATCTTTTACTTCATGTTAAAAAAACGTTACGCGATGAACTTGTTGAAAACCTTAAAAGATAAACAGAGCCGACTTTTTTTCATTGGTAATTCATGAAGCCTTGGTGGATCCCGAGCACTCGAGGACCGTGAAATAGAATTCGCGAATCGTATACAGTAAGAATCTTATATCCTCAGAATCTCTGGTATTTATGTAGAATCGAGAGATCGTACGGCGGAATCGTTAAATCGTTGCGGCGTAGAATCTATCGATCCGTTCGATTCATCCCTCCTCCCGATTAAAATCCAGATGCCAGAGATTCGGAGAGCGCACTCGGCGAATTCCGCAATCACTTCATCCTCTACCATCCATTTCCATATTATCCCATTTATTCCGTCCGCTCCCGACGGAGAGACGAAAGCTCAAAAGGTTTCCTTCAGTCTCATCGCTAAACAAACGAGCTCATCAATAAAACAACGCGATGATCCCCGCCTTCCCCGTCAAACGATCCGCCGCCGTTTAGCCGTCGTCGTCGCACACACCACCACCATCACCACCATCACCACCATCACGATCTGTGAGCTTAGTCTTGCGATTATAAATTATTCATGCAACGTGCGCGACGTGAACCCGTACAACGAGGGCGTCCCTACCCGTGATGATAGTAGATCTTGTCCTTGCAGTTGCACGTGGCGCCGCAGAACTTCCGGCGTTCGCGGCCCTCCTTGGTGTCCGTCTCGCACACCCACGAGCCCAACGTCCTGACCAGCTCGGCGCAGTTCGACCATAGATCGACGTGGTAGCAGGCGTTCGTGCAGAGCTTGCCCCGCGTGCAGTGGTCCTTGCACATGCTGCACGGCTTACCGGCTACGTAGGGCAGGCCCAGACGACCCCTATAGTTCCCGCTGCGGAGCAGAAGCACGCCGATTTTATTAGACAGTGTCCGGCTTTAATGAAGAAAGAGGCCGAACTCAACAACGATCAAAGTTCTTTTGTCTAAAAAAAAATTCAATATTTTCGAATCATTTCGATCAGTACGAGACAATTTTAAAACACATTTGTCTAAATAAAGAATTGCGAAACTTTTAAATTACGATTTAAATAGACGCGATCGTGATTTGAATATCGCGTAAACACGAATTACACAACAATAAAAATAAAAAATAAAATAAAAAAAATCTAAATCTAAATCTTATTGCGCGACAAAGATCTAAAGTTTAACATCATTCATCTGTCATTCGTTTCGATATATAGATACATACGTGCAAATACAGGTGTACGCGAACATATAGTGTGGAAAAATATTTTTTGTTTCTTCTTTTTGGTAGTGAGTAGACCGTGTATTTTTCTAAAAAATTGTTCTCGCGTGACTCTCAGTTTCTTATTTATTCAATTTGACGATAAGCATCTTTAGGTAGCGCTCACAAAATATTTTACAACGATTTCATTCAATTTATGAACTATACTACTCGGAAATGCATGTACAATACGTATGTACGTGTGTATGCGTGTTGATGTGAGAGAGTGCCACTTTGTATATATTATCATAAATATACTTTGCTTGAATTACAGCAGACATGGAAACGTAAAATCACCCCAAAAAAAAAAAAAAAAATCAAAAGTATAGCTTAAAAAAAAGTTGGCGCTCTTATTAAATCAAGACTCCTGAGAAATTTCGGGAAAATAGATTTGTCCTCATTCAACAAGAAAATTTTCACACGCGTCGCAAATTTAATTTTTGTAAAGATTAAAACTTTAATAAAGATTAAAATCGCGCGAAAGTTACAGGCGAACAGAAAGTTCGGGTCAAGTTTGCCAGATTAAATTTCTCAATTTCAAACGACAAGCAATCCTCGATAATCATACGCCTCAAGAGAAAATATTTTATTAGTAAAGCAATTATCAAAAAATAACTATTCATTCTGTCTAATTTGTGTGTGCGCGCTCTCGTCCAAAAATATAACACTTATTTATTGCAATTATTTTTGTTACTATCTTAAAAATATATTTCAATTTCCGATTTGTTATTCCGGATTTTTTCACGTTTCCCCGACATTGAAATCGTCACCGTTCTTTTCGGGAAAGCTTTCTCGATATTCGAAACTTAAAATAAATACTGATTTCTCTACGAGATACATAGCGTAAATAGTTTAGGCGGTATCCATTAGCCGCGCGCATTAACGAAAAGCCTTGGCAAGTACCGTCGAGCAATTTGCAAATGGGCCACCGAATTTACATTCAAAGTATTTTTCGGGACGAGAGCGTCTTAAACGATCGCACGAGCGCGAATTTTCCATCTGCAGAGGCTGCGTTAGTCAGGTAGGCGGGGAGGAAGGAAATGCTGTATATCCGCGAAATTAATTACGAGATAGAAGTCGGTGTGCGGAAGAGAGAAGCGAGATAAAAGGAAGGATAAAGTGGCCGACCGCATCACGCGACACGGTTTATTTATTCAGAACCCGGGCTACCGATGCGGCGGTTTTCGCCATCGTTCCGCTTTTCACGCGAAATAGGTCAGGCGTCGAATACACCGTGCGAGAATACGCGATGTTTAACAAGAAGTAGAAATCGACGTCTAAAATGGCATATGAAATGATCTTGAAAGCCGCTCTACTTGTGAGACGCTGAAAATTCGACGATTGTGCGACACGGTTCTAAAATTCCGTTTTGCAATAATTCTTGAATCTCGATAGCGTTGTTCCTCGTCAAATTCGGAAATAGCATCCTATTTGCAAGAAGGAAGAGTGTCACGGGAGACTGGCAATAAGTTCTCGTAATCTTTTAAATCCCGATATTTTCACCTAACCACAAGCTTCGATTTATAGTTTCTCGAAATAAAATCAATTTTTAGTTAAACAACGTTTCATTTTAAATTTTCACTTTCGAAAGTCATCAATTTCCGAAAAGCTCTATACGATAATGGATTGGAAATTATTGATGCAACGATACTTTTGTTAATCAAAATTAATTGCAATTTTTTTTTTTTTTTTATAAGAAATAACATGTAATATGCGCCATATATCTCTCTCTCTCTTTCTCTGACGTATCTCGTGTATTAATTTTATACGATGTATAATCATTTGTTTGAGAGAAATCATTTATTTATGATTTAAAACTGTTTTTCTATTCATTTCGAAAACGCGTATCTCGCGTGTCGGCGGTAGAAAAAATTCACACGTCGATCGTTCTACGCGTTCGTATCTCGTTAATATCTCCGTCTTGTAACGAGAATATATGAAGTTTCCGATGAATACATTGCGCCGATCGCATTAGAACGGATCTCGCGGAAAATTTATCGGTTCCGCGTATTTTGCGGGGGTTCGATATATGAGAGGGATATATAACGTGGCGCGATTTGCAGAAATCCTTAGTTCAGAACTGGGTCGCCGGCATTTTTGTACGGACTACTGCAGGAGCGATAAATTGCGAGTTTTCCCTACCCCCTTTCACCCCTACGCTTCCCCGAACATCGAAGCGGATTCTAATTGCGAGAGTCGCTCGCGTGTGAAATGTCGCTGGGAAAATCGTTTATTTATTGTCACTCACTTGAACGACTTACTCGAGAATGCAACAATCTGGTCGATATATTAGGTGCACAACTTTGCTTCCGCCGTTTTCCTATAGATTGCTTTAGCGGTAAGTGGTGATCGAAATAAATAGATCATAGACGTCATGCAGTAAACTTGGGCATCTGTCAACATAACCCCATAGAAACGTTAGTCGATTTGTGTCTGCATTATAAAGTTATTCTCGATTGAAAATGTCAGTTTACGAGCCAAATTCTCGTCATTTGCGGGAGGTTTTAATTTTCTGCTTCAATATGAAGAAATCTGCGGCCGAGGCTCATCGAATGCTCTCAAATACTTATGGTGAAACCGCTATTAGTGAAAGAACGTGTCGTGAGTGGTTTCAACGCTTCAAGAACGGTGATTTTCACGTCGAAGACCGGCATAGCGGTGGAAGAGAGAAGGTTTTCGAAGATGCAGAATTGGAGGCATTTTGAACTGTTAAAATCGACTGAAACAATCACAGGCGATCGTTATCGAACGCAATTAATGCGTTTGAGCCGAGCATTAAAAGACAAACGGCCGCAATACGACGAGAGACACGATAAAGTGATTTTGCAGCATGACAATGCTCGACCCCATGTTGCAAAAGTGGTCAAGATATACTTGGAAACGTTGAAATGGGAAGTCCTACCCTACCCGCCGTATTTTCCAGACGTTGCTCCCTCCGACTATCACTTGTTTCGATCAATGGCACATGGCCTGGTTGACCAGCACTTCCGGTCTTATGAAGAAGTAAGAAATTGGATCGATTCGTGGATCGCTTCAAAAGATGATCAGTTTTTTCAACGCGGGATTCGTACGCTGCCCGAAATATGGGAGAAAGTAGTGGCCAGCGATGGACAATACTTTGAATCATAAATGTATAACCAGTTTTTTACAATAAAGCCTCGAAGTTTGGAAAAAAAACGGCGGAAGCAAAGTTGTACACCTAATAATTCTCCGCTGTTTCAGCAGATCAATATTCGCACAAATGATCGATATTTTTACGATACGCAAAGATCCACGAAAGTAATTTGTACACTAATCGTAATATAATTTACTCCCTAAACGAAATAAATTTTCCAGAGAGAGAGAGAGAGAGACGTTATATATGAAAAGACGCTACAATTTATAAACGTTTTCGATTTCCCCAAAGTAAGAGAAAAGATAAAAAATTTTTTTTAACTTTCGTCAAACATATAATGTTGCACCTTCGCGTTTATTGAAAGGGATGCAAAATAATTTGTGATGATTGATGATTTTTACCGGTTACTAGTTACTTTCCGATTCGATAAACAGTTATCTCCTTTATCAGATTTTTTTTTTTTTTTCAACTATCTTGCGCGTCTCTCATCCCTCATATATTTCATATTCATTAAAAATCCAAAGATAAGCAGGTGGCTTCTCGGCAAAAAAAATGTCAGGAACAAAATTCTTATTCGTTTATCGTATGTCATGTATGTTTTGCATTGAACACGCTGTACGTAAATATATATACTTTATCCGATAGTCTCGTGTACACAACGAAAACCATAAGTATGCTGAGAAAGTATGTCATACCGGTGACAAAGAGAGCCGTCTAAGTGCCACAATGGGCATGACAAAGACGAACGAGCTATAATTCGCGCCGACGTTGCATATATTCCGCATCGGTGTGTCGCAGCATTTTCCTTGTTTTCCCTCCCTTATATGCGTTCCTCCTGCGTGTTCTCTCCCGCAAGAGAGGGTTGTACGTATGTCTCTCTCACGCACACACATGTAGTATATAAAAAAATATAGGATTTACATATTTCAATGCGTCTAGGGGAAGCTTACGTGCCACGAGTTTGCGAACATACCACATTAGCTATTTTTGCTCTCGTGGAAAAAGGGTTAAGCTGTATAATCAGGTCCGTGTATGGGATGTCTAAGGAAGGATCACAATATTCGACGATCGTCTTCTCTCGAAAATACGTTTCGACCTACCGAACGCTGATATATAATATTATTGATAATATTATTGTTGATAATATTATTTATTATTTGGAAAGAAAGATCGTATTTTCTCAAGGAAGATTCTAGATACTCTTATACATAGTATCTATAGCTAACTCGAGAAAGAAATCAACGGAGAAAAATTTTCAATAATCGAATGATGAAATGTGCCTTTTCATAAATATATATCCATTATCAATCTTATTATTATTGCAATTCTTTTAATAATAAATCCTTTTTTCTTTAATTTTTTTCCTCCAATATCCCTCCGACGCGACGGAGATTTTTTGTTCCGTATAAAGATTAGTTCTTTAAGAGAGATAAGGAAAATTTGCAATATTTTCATCTATATGTGTATATGATGCAAAATAATTACTTGAACGCTAACCGCTGTCAGGTTCGCGATCAAAGTCCTTGTTTAAATGTGGTCGTCGTTGTTAATTAACGTTGCGCAAAGAGCGGATTGTTCGGATACTTTGAACAAGCTTCCTCTTTTCCTTTTCATCTTTCCTCAATCCTTCTCCCTTGTTTATTCCTCTTGTGTCGGTTCTTCGACAATCAAATGGTGCTTTGACCCTCACCCTTTCGACGAGCGAATGTCGATCTAACATAAGTAAGACCCGCTTTGACGACGGCCCGCGCGTGCTACTTTCGCCAAGTTTACGGTTAACCGGTTCGATACGCGTTTCCCTCTAGCAAATTATTGCGTCAATTCCACGCTAATGAACTAAGTTCTAGCCCGTGGCCCAATTGCAATTGCTGTCGCGAAAACGGCCGTGTATCATAACAGCCACGGCAAACGGCATACGTCTCGGTAAAAATAATTACATGGCGTCGCTATTCCATCGACGTAATCTACGCGTTGCGATTGTAGGAATTTTATTAAAAACGTAGAAACGCTCCGCGTTTTATTTAAATAACGAAATAACGATTATAACGCGCGTGAATAGGAAAAAACAAATCTCTGATTTTGTAAAAATTTACAGATACAGGTGAGACATGCGACAGATACAAAATGAATTGAGATTCTCGAAATAATGAGAGAAGATAATAATATATATACACAGAAAGCCTTATTATTAGCGCTTAATTGCATATTCTTCGGCCAATTTCGAGTCCGTATTTCCTTCACGAAGATCGGGGTCGTCCGTATCTAACTTCGTAATTAAGCCTTGAAAACTTAAATGTTGTTCAAGTAAAATTTACTTAAGATCAAAGAAAGATAATTTTCTCAAGGAATATGATTCTGTTATTTATTCGTATCTCCGAAGCTTAGTTTATGAAAAAAATCTTAATTTTAATATCATATTTTCATAATTTTACCATTATATTTTACCATATTACATTATTTATTAATTATTAATTTCTTAAAAATGATTAATGTGAATATTTGTGTAAAGAAAAAAATTGACTAAAGAATGTGCCCGCAAATGGACTGTATATATCCGGAAACCTTTCCCGCGTTTAATTATATTCGAGAAATGCGTGTGACATAAGGGCTTAAAATATTTTCTCCTAAGACGCTAAGTTCGCTGCGTAAACATTAGCGATTCCTCGATCAGAGGCTCGACAATTATACCTACCTCGGAGCATAATTGCAGACATACATGTAGAAGTCCTTGTCGAGTGGGCCCTTACCACCGATGCAATGGCTCACCCCGCATCCGACCATATGCGTCGTCGCCCACACCACCTGCGTGTAATGGCCGATCTCGTGGATCTCGTTCGTCGTATTCGGCCCATACTTGAAGTCCTTGTACTCCATGTACCACATTCTGATAGGGAAGTTCCTGGCAACATTCCGACGAGAGAGGCGTGATTCAGCGCGATCAGCGATCCGGAGTTGCGGTCGGATGTTACCCGCGTGCGATGTAAAGCGTGCGGCGATTGTGATGTTTGTAAAGCTCTTGTCTAGACGAGCTGCTACGGATTCTGCGCCAACAGCCCATCACTGTGGACCGTTGACGCGCGCGTAATCTAATTCTAACTTCCTCGAGACCGAGGAATTAATTATTATTAGCGACAACTCGCGCTTTCAAAGCGCGAAAGTAGTATAGTTGTCTTTTGATATGATCTTAATCGAGTTTATAAAATCGTAAAATTTGATTTTTCTTTTATCGTACCTCGTAACGGCGAGATTAATGATCATCCCCCGAATGATATCTTTTCGAGAAATCAACCTTGACATTAATCTAGATATTATTTTACTCCACACACTGACATATATAAAATAAATAAAACTTAGATATAAAAATACAAAATAAAATTCTTTATTAAATAATTTAATTGCATCTTTAAAAAAAAAAAAAAAATGAGAAATTTCTATAATTTCAATCTTGATTCTGAATATATCTTAAAATCTTTCGTTTCAACAAAGTCAAAAATGCAACTAACAAAATTAATATAAGAATAATAATTACCTATATAAATTATCTCTCTCTTATATAAAAAAAATTAATTTATATTTTAATTAAATTTTAAATTTAATATACTAATAATCTCTGTCGAAGAACAATATAATTTAATTTAATGAAATCGGCGGGGTTAACTAATTAACGGCAAATGAACCGCTGCATATTTTCACAGAAGAAAGTCTAGCGCACGCTCAGGAGTCCACCTGAGCAAATACACTGCTGCAAAGCGAGCTCGCTAACTAGAGGTAAACAAGATTTAATAACATCTCACCAGAGCGTACGACCTGTGCTGATAAAGATGTTTTGCCCGCTCTGACCGAAGCCGTCCAGATAAAGACCGGTCGCGTTGTCGTGCACCAAACCGAGGCAACGATCGGCCCATCTCTGCGCCGCTTTCGCTAAGCCTGAATGCCATTCCTGAAACGAGAAAAGGTAGATACACGCATTATCGGACATGCCTGACTAAACGATGCTACACGGTACGCGGGATGCTCTAGAAATATCGTCACTATCAAATCAAAATGGGAAAATATTTTTCTATTAACGTTTCTCAACGCGTTTTCGAATCATAAATTATTCATCTATTTGGCGCAAATAAAATCGCGCTAGAAATGAAACATAAATTGTATCTCTTCGACGAGTGTATTTTTTTAACTGTTATATTATACTGTATTTTTATAATACAATTATTACATAAATAATAATCAAATATAAGAGCATAAAACTAAAAAGTTCTTTATTAGAACCTTTAATCTTTTTTAAAAAAAATTTAAGAATTTATACAATTCCGAGATTTTGTGTGTGTATTCTTTTTATTCTGAATATATCTTAAAATTTTACGATAATATTTTAATAATATTAAAAATGCAACTCTAACAAAATTATTAATGTATAAGAATAATAATTATTAATTATCATTCTCCCTCTCTCTCTCTCTCTCTCTCTCTCTCTCTCATTGATACATATTTATAGTTTAAATTCATGTATATCTCAATTATAAATTCGAAGTTTACTACATTAATATGTAAGAAATTGATGTAATAAATATATTTATTTAAATTTTATGTAAGTGTGCTTAAAAATCACAATTGGTTGCAAATAAATAATTTAAAGATGAATTTTTAAAAATTGGTAAAAAGGATACACGATATTTTTTATAAAAAGATTTCATGATTGATTGTAAATTTTGGTTAAGGAATTCATAAAAGGAGAAACATATGTTTTGCGAGAATCTGTATATGTTATATTGCGGAAAAGCTTGAAATCTAATTAAATACGCGTAATACGAACTACAAGCTGTGTTTACGAGTGGAAGAAGTTTTCTTGCATTTGCAGTAAACTCGCGCTAAAAGTTTCTTGACTTTCTTGCGGCTCTTTAATTGCTCGTTATATGTAAATATCGCGTTTTCGAAGCCATAATATTTGTAGAGGCGTTCCCAGAAGTGTCTCGTGAGAAAACGCTGCGCTTCCTATCTTTTTGCTATTTTCATTTTTCTTTTTTTTTTTTTATGTTTCTCTCTACACAAGTTTGATACTGCGATGGTAGCCGCGTTTATTTCTGCTTAATGAATTGCGCGTATAGTCGCAATAACTGCGACTACATTACTGGACGTAAAAAAAAAAAAAACCACACAAAAACGATCCCAAAGTTACTCTGCATTCTACGAGCCTATATTAAGCTTAAGAAACTCGGGAGCTGCCCGAGTAGGCGTCCTTAATCAGAGGCGCTCCTTGATTTATGCATCTCGAGGCGACTGCTTCCTTGCTCGTTTAAAGTTAACTCTGAATTCTAATCAGTACCGGATACACAATGCATTCACGATATATTTTGAAATTACATTTTTAATTATATATATATATTTGCAAAAAACACATCTTCTTTCATGTATTAATATTATATTTTATCGTCACACACACATACACACATATATATATATATATCTTTTTTCATCACAATATAATTTTTATATAAATAGTGTGTTCGGAAAAAATGATTCGGAAATTATTTATTCGTAAATATTAAAAAATCGGAATAGATGATTATTTACGTTAAACAAATCAAAACCACATGAATTAATTAATTGTGATTTCTTTCAAAAAATTATAATATTGCGATTATTTATGTAATAATTAGTTAATTTATATAAAAACAATTTACTCCAACAAAGAGAAAGAAAAGGAGAGAATAATGTTATCTGGCTTGGATTTTTTAAACGCTCTACCATTTGTCGATAGAAAGAAATTCCCAATACTACCCCCAATCATCCTCCTCTCCTCCGAGAAACAATACATCGCACCTCGGTTTTCGCCAGAGAAACTCCGGATAACAGTCGCATCTCTACGACGTAATACCTGCCGAAAGTAGCTTTTACGGCGACGTCGCCGGAGTAGTTTCGGCGGAAAAGAATTTAAGTGGGAAGTCGTGTAACTTATAACCAAGCTGGAGATTGGGCGGCACGAAGAAAACGACGAGAGTGGATGAAGAGGAGACTCAGAGATAGTTCGACCACGTAAACACCTGTCCGCAAATACGCACATCGGATCTTTCGGTAAAAGGAAATTTCTGCTAACAATAAGAGTGAAAACTCGAGAAAAAAATTGGTGATTATAAAATAATTTAATATTTTTATTATTATTATTATTATTTATTATTATTACGAACAAAAGTCATTAAAAATTATGAATAGCAATCGTGTCACTTTATTTTTTTGTATACGCTTTTCTTTTCGCCTTCATATTTTATAACTCTGTAACACCGTTTCGTTTCCTTCTTATTTCTAAAGACAATCGGATTTTAATTCATATCTCTACGTAAATTTATTACAATTGGATTACTAACTCTGCGTTGAAAATGTCGCGTTTCCGCCTGTAACATCCCTTGCGCTATGTCCCGACGAGAAACAACGAGACGCGAGTGATATATAGTGTACACGTTTGCATATATGTTTATATATCGATCGGATAATAACGTCGATACAGGCCGGAAATTGAGATCTTGCCCCGTCCTCGACGGCGAACCTCGAAAATTTAGTTTTCCGATCAAGTAAACCACTACGTAAGGTAAATGTCTGATAAAGTCTGCCATTTTGTGTGCATAGCTTTTAATATCCTAACGTCGAGCGTTTATTAAGCGATTGCGATTATATGATTATATAATTTAGATTGCTTTTTATATATAAATATGTTTTTATATGTGTTATTATATGTGTATATACATATATGATGTACGTATACGTATGTATGTGTAATGTAAAACTTTTACAGAGCATAATTTGCTATTTCAATATTAAAATTCTATTATAAATGCATGTTTTATTGCAATTATTTACGATCAAAATATTTTATAGCTAAACAATCTCTTATCAATTATCTGTTACTCTCGAAACATGAGCGCATACTTTATTATTATGCTTCATTATCCGAACAGAGAGAGGAGAGGCATGCGTTATAAACAATAATTGCTGCTGGATTTACCATTCGGTAGTTTTGGTAATTTTCCGGAAAAATGCGAAAAATATATTTTGTGAAATGAACGGATAACGAGCGCTTTCGCCGCTTAGTTTTAATCAGTCCAATTAACGCGGGCACATTATCTACCGCAAAGTTGCCGAAAATCCAAAATTAAATCGCATTGTGCTGCAGGCGAAAATTGAATTATATTTCTCTTGCTGCGTATCTATTCTTTTTTCATGTTACTTGCATTTCCAGAAGAATGCCTGCCCATTCGAACAATCGATAATTATTTCCTGAAATGTTATTCGTGTAAATTTCACGAAGAGAATAAACTGCCCGTTTCTAGTTGATTTAACGAATTCAGATCTCTAAATTGTTCAAATTGTACGATTTAAGCTCGTTCCATGATTGTATAACGCTTGTATAAAGCTTGTCAAGAAAATTGCCATCATTTTGTTGTTTCAGAAATAATAAGAATGTTGGTATTGCTATATATATTTTATATATAAAAAAATAATATTTTATTTTTATTCTCTCTCAAATATAATATAAATATTTGACAATATTTTCATTTTAATCTGCATTATATACTACAAATTTATTATATAACATTTTTCTAAATTATATTATGTAGAACTGAAGAGAGATTGAAACTGTATCATCATCAAAAATTAACCAAATTCAAACGGAAATATCTGTCAGTATCGATATTGAAGTCAACGTAACCGAAAGGCTATCCCTATTTCCGGAAAAAGAGAGAGAGATACAGGAGCCAGAGAGTTCGGAAGGATTCCATTTTGAAAAGTGACAACGTATTGTCGAAGGTACGATGAAAGATAGAAATCTGGGAAAATCGATAGAAAGCGAAACGAGATTCCGCTAGCTCGTATCATTCCCGAATCCTACGCGAAGAAATCCTACAAGATCCGAGAAAGCTGATTCTCTCAAAAATCTACAAAATTCTCAAAGCTTTAAATTTAAAAGTAACCTAATTATAACAAAAAATTAAAAATATATTTTATATTGGATGTACAACTTTACTTCCGCCGGTTTTTGTCCGAAATTCGAGACTTTATGGTAAAAAACTGGTTATACATTTATGATTCGTTTTAAAATTGCTTGTTGAGTCACTCCCAATGATCGTGCCAATTCTTTTTGACTTTGACTCGAGTCTTCATTAAGTAATGCCTCCAATTCTGCATCTTCGAAAACCTTCTCTCTTCCACCGCTATGCCGGTCTTCGACGTGAAAATCACCGTTCTTGAAGCGTTGAAACCATTCACGACACGTTCTTTCACTAATAGCGGCTTCACCATAAGTATTTGAGAGCATTCGATGAGCCTCAGCCGCAGATTTCTTCATATTGAAGCAGAGAATTAAAACCTCCCGCAAATGACGAGAATTTGGCTCGTAAACTGACATTTTCAATCGAGAATAACTTTATGACGCAGACACAAATCGACTAATGTTTCTATGGGGTTACGTTGACAGATGCCCAAGTTTATCGCATGACGTCTATGATCTATTTATTTCGACCACTACTTACCGCTAAAGCCATCTATAGGAAAACGGCGGAAGCAAAATTGTACACCTAATATATTTTCATCTCAGATAAATCATTCAAAGTGGAAAAAAGTGGCTAATGTAAGCATAATTTTTTTTCTTAGCAATAGAAAAATTGTTCAAAATGAATAAAAGTAAAGAATGATGTCTATTGCAAAATATATATATATATATGTGTGAAAATTATGAGAAAAGCCGTCTCTCTATTTATATCATGTTGCAAAAAATCTCCAAATGTCTCTGTATTACTGTATTTCATCGTCCACGAGCGGAAATACGTCGCCGCCGCGAGCAGATGCAACAATGACAGGTATGTCGAAGCTTTGCTCTTTCTCGTATCGACAAGCAGCGCGAGAGAGAGTTTTCGAAGTATCGCGATGGGCCGCGTTGAAATGAAATTTATAGAAAAGCGGTTATCGACGCACAAGTCCCGATCAAACGCCGTAAACGTCCACTTCCGAAACTGATTTTACTTTGAAGTCCGAATCGCGCCTATCAACGGAAATAGGATAGGATCGATTTTGTATTTCGCAAGTAACACTTGTAGCGATGTACAACACGCTCGCGTTCACGTCGGATTCTATCTTCGCAGAACGCTTATCGCTCGATTTCGCGGCAGTAAACGCGATTTAACGAATGACATCTTCACGAATCTATTTATGATAAATAGCTTTCTTCCCTCCCTACGTAAACATAAATTTTTATATGTAAAAAATAGATTTGTGGGATTTTTTCAAACATAAAAGATACTAAAAGAGAAATCTGTGACGATCTGTGTAACTCGCAGGCTCCGCGAATGAATTATTAAATACTCCCAAAGCAAATTTACATAAGCATAGTGCATAGAACGATCTAACGTCAGCGTATAAAATTTTGACAAGAATCTTTTCCATGAACTTTTACAGATACAAATGGAGTTCTTACCATGACGAGCATGTTGGCGGCAGTTGGCTCGACCTGCGTGCGAAAGTAATTGTGTATGTCCACGATCTTCTGCCGTATCTTGCTGCTGCTGGTCCTTATTAACTCGACGGAGACACTGTCGCCATACAGTCGTGGCGCTGAAAACAAAAAGTGAGACATCCTTCCAACAACTGACATCTGTTGCCGACCAAGGCCCAGCTCGGGCTTGTCACTCTTCTCTAAGATCGCTCATTTTCCTTTGCAAAGAACACGAGGGAAAATCTTGGCTAAGGAAAATGAAACAAAGTGCATCTCGTAATCGAAGCAATGGGGGTACGGATAGGGAAACGTGGTGCCAACAAACAAGAAGAAAAGAAAAATCAAAGTTAAATCAATTTTTTTCGCGGATACGAGGTACTTTGTTTTCAACAAAATTAAAAAAGAACTGAAAAGTATGACACGTATTAACGTTTTTTGAGACTACTAATTAAAGATCATTTAAGCTTACGCAAGGAAAGAAGCGTTAATATATTATTCAAAATTTCAAAATTGATGTGAAAAAATTTTATTCTATAATTTTGCACAAGAAATTCTTTTTCGATTATTCCCTTTTGGTTCCTCGACCCATTCTGTATAACAATAAAAAAAGATAAGGATGTAACAACAGAGAATAGAAAAGTTTCAAAGGTTACAAAGTTATTTTGAAAAATATAAAAATAATAACTTTCTTCTTGGCCTCCACTATTCCAGGTTGCCAAAAAGATTCGCGATTTATCGTGAAATTATCGTTTGCGATTCTGATCGGAAATGCGAGTTCTGTGATTGGAGTGCTTTTCAACAGCAATGCCTCTCTTTCGGAATCGGCTTACGCAAGGAATTGAATTTCCTGTTCGCTCGCGATGCGTCAAAAATTTTCCTTATCGAAGATATCCACAATAGGATAATGGCTAGGGAAACGCGCGATCGAATATCCGAATAATTATACGATATACGTTCTTCAACTCTGATATAAAATTTAAAGAGTGACAGTCGAATTTAAACATCTTCTGAATCAGTGAAAGAGGGAATAATACTTTGAAAGAGGCAAGATATAGCTATTTGATAATAAATCGAGTGGTTTTAAAAATAATATTTTTCTTTCGCTTATACGACACTTAAAAATACGACACTTTATTTAAAAATGTATACTCACTGGGCTTGCTTCTGTGGGTTTTTCGTGGCACGGCAGCCGGCAGGGCCAGAGCTACTAAGACGATTATCCACAGCCACTTCATTATTTTCGCCTGTAAGCTGAAACATGAAATGGAGCCCCATTCAATATTCCGAGTTCCTCTTGCATTGTTAACGATACAAGGAGCTGAGAAACCGAACGGTCGAAAGTGATTAAAATTATACAAATAAATTAATCATTGATATAAATAATAGTTTTTTTTTTTTTTTTTTAATGAAAAAATTTAAGTAGAAGTAGTGCTCTGGCCTGATTGTTTCGTTGGAGAAGAATCGATCTCAAATTGATCGCGAAAGTCGTAAACAAAGTCCGTATATAATTTTCGATCCGCGATGTACGATTGTATCTCGATTGATCTTTTCCACCCCAACAATCGCTCGTTATTCGTTTCGTATTTTTCCGTGCAACGTGCCATGTACACGCGCGCAGCCCTAGTGGGGATTTTCACACCTGTGTGCGCGGCTCATTAATCACCATTCGTCTCGTCAACGGCAAATTTCATTATTTCTCGTCCGCGAAACTGTGTGTCCACGGCGAGCGGGAGGAAGGTTGTGCTCCGTTATCAACTCCTCCTTCCTTCCCACCTTTCTCCGGCCACTATCAACTCCGGACAACACTGCCGCCGCTATCATCAATAGCACAACGCGCCCTTCACGGCGGCGAAACGTCAAAGGCAAATGGCACGTACGAAGACGGATTACGGTTGGAACCGTGTTTATTCGGGTCCGCGCGCGCAACAGAGCGAACGAGATCCGTTGATTTTTTCCACAAATCGATTGGCCGGCCAACAATAAAACGCCCGCGATGATATCCAGTTTCCGCGCCCTGTTCACGCGAATCTCGATTAAATCGAAAAATTTCGTGGTTGAAAAATTTGATTGCCTTCGCGTTCGAACGTCGATTGTTCGGAACTTGCGGAAACACGTTGTTAAACATTCAATCGAGTGTTGAAGTTGCGTTATTAAACATCGCCGGAAAGCATTAACACATACCAGGTATATAAATATGAAACCGGAATTTGCCCATAGCTGGCCCTACCTATCAATGTAGTTACCGTCAAACCGCGTCATTGGCGCCATTTTCTTCTTTTGACATCTGATAAAGATTTTCAACTCACAACAATACAAGTTTCATACAACAGCATAGTTTTTAATAGCGTTGAACATGTCGAATTTTGTGCCTGGAATCTATGATTTGCGGACAGCATTGATTTTCTGTTACCATTTGAAGAAAACTGCTGCAGAATCGCATCGAATGCTTGTCGAAGCTTACGGTGAGCATGCTCTTGGTAAATCACAGTGCTTTGAGTGGTTTAAAAAATTCAAAAGTGGCGATTTTGACGTGAGAAACGAAGAAGGGTCTATTATGAGCTGCTAAAACCTGGCGAAACCGTTAATACTGAACGCTACCGATAACAAATGATCGATTTGAATCAAGCTTTGTGTGAAAAACGACCAGAATATCAAAAAAAGCAACACAAAGTGATTTTGCTTCATGATAATGCACCATCACACACAGCAAAACCGGTCAAGGAAACGATTGAGGCGTTTAATTGGGAAATACTTTCGCATGCGGCTTACTCACCAGACTTGGCTCCATCCGATTACTACTTATTTGCATCGTTGGGACACGCACTTGCCGAGCAGCGCTTCACTTCTTACGAAAATGTACGAAAATGGCTCGATGACTGGTTTGCCTCAAAGGAGCAACAGTTTTTTTGGCGTGGCATCCACAAATTGTCAGAGAGATGGGAAAAATGTATAGCTAGCAATGGGCAATACTTGGAATAAAATATTTTTTATCATTTTCATACAATAAACGTGTATTTTCTATACAAAAATTCCGGTTTCATATTTATATACCTGGTATATACGCAACTTTATAAATTTCGAAAAATTTCATTCTCTTGTTATAGATGTGAAGAATATAATTCATGTCAGTTACCGTATATATATTTTTATCGACGGGAATAATGGGGGATACATACGGATGCCCCACGGCATATTTCTCGCCTTCATTAGATTTCGATCGCTCAACCCTAAAAGTCGAAACGGAAAAGCGTAAATTTGCTCGTTCAATTTGACGATTTGAAAACGATACGAGTACATTAAAATTGTAACAATGTAAATATTGAATCTGTTATAAATTTTATAATTTTATAATATATATTTTATACACATGATACTCGTATTATTATATAATTTTTTATAGTATTAATTTATATAATTTAATATTGAAAATATTTTTCAGTCTAACTTTCGTTTTTTAAGTATACAAATTATATCAAAAAATATCTGCACATCTCTAGATTCATTATATGCAAAATATATAAAAATACATGCAAGAGAAAGAGAGAAAAAGAAAGAGAGAGAGAGCGAGGGAGAAAGTATGCTTTTTGAATATATTGTACGATCGTATACATAAAATTCAGCCGAATAAATGCTGACTCGGCAAACATCCCCGATGCATTAATATCTTACTTGGAATCCTCGTAAAGTACTATCGAGCTAAAGTACTATCGAGTACTAGCGGCTTCTCCGGGGACTCCGGGAAACCCTAATGCGAGCTGACCAAGCATACGGAATTTGGGCACAGGCTGTTACCGTTCACCACGACATGCTAAACATATGGCTGTGCAGATGCCCGACTTGTAATAACTGTTCGCAATTTCATCGAAACGTTGGCTAGTTGCACGTATTCGAGAAACAACGCGAATGCGATGAGTTTCTCTCGATATGGAGATCACGTGAAAACGATTGTCTTTTAATTTGCGATCTTTTAAGATCGTTTTATATTATTTTATCTTCTATGCTTCTAAAATTCTCCAATTTTTCAGCGTTCAATTTTCGTATTTCGAACAAATTTTACTAGAAATGTCCGGTGCTTTTATCAAACTATACTAACGTACAAGTTTTGTTTTCTACACGAGTATAAATGAAACAAAAGTTTTATCAAACATTCTATATATATATATTGTATATACATATGATATATTTCATACAATACATATATATGATTTATTGTTCTCTTACGTTATAATTACAAATATATGTATTTTACGAGTGAAAGTGCGAATTTTTTAAATAATATTGAAATGAAATGGTATTGTAAGAAATAAATACGTTACGTAGCTGTAACAATTAAAGTTGTTATTTGCCATTTATTACAAATTTTATAATTTACTCATAATGTTGTTGTACGACATTGTTATGCTGCAATCAACAACAAATGCCATTATATAAATAAATTAAATTTTATGTAATATTAAATTTTGATAAATTTAACTCTATTTAAAGCTATCGTAGAAAAATTTTATATTATATAAATATTTGATAAATTTAACTTTCTCTATTTAATTTTTCTATTTAACTCAATACACACGCATATACGTACGTCATGTGTAAGGCGTTCTATGTCTATGTTTTATTCCAGCAATCATATATGACATACAGAGCGCACTTGTCCTTTTGCTAAAGTGACATTTATGGCTCGCCCGAGGGTTAAAAGGGCGGAGAACCGTCATTTGTATTCCACATTTATCGCGAGTTTGATGCATCGCGATCCGGATAGATGATGTAGAAACTAGTAGTAGAAGTGAGAGAGATCAGCCATGTCCGACCACAACCGCCGTTTCTACTGAAATCATTCGCCTGAAATTCGCTTCCTGCTCAATTTATATGTCGCGCTGTCTACGTTATTTTTTTATTTCTTTATTATTGTTTCTTTATTATTGTGTCACTGCTTGTGCAAGTTTATCGTCGAGTTTGAAATATCATAAAATAAAAAATACCATACAAGTGCCATAACACCGAGACCGATTTTTACATATTGAAATATCGAAAGTTTTACGAATCAGTATTAATTCTTCTTGAATAGTTATTCAAGTATAATTCTCGCAGTAATAGATGAACGATAATGAAAAATTGACGAGACCAGCCGAGAGCCGAGAGACGCGGTTCTATTGCAGGATGGAGTCGGTTATCACAAGATACATTATTACGCGAGTGTTAGTCGAGGAATAAAGGGCACCGCGTCGCGTATTTCAGTAAGAGTCAAAAGCGGCAGCTCGTCAATAATTCAGAGGAAATTTCCGACCGGGATAAGCCCGACGGGGGAGGCAAACGCATTTAATTTTGCGACAAAGTCGTACGGAGTATAGCGACATGACAACGCGCGCCCCTTGTCACGGCGTGAAACATGCAGCGCGCAATATCGGCCGCGTGTAAATTGCTCATAAATATTTTCACTTAATTTCGCTCGAATCAAGTCCGAATAACAACGCGAGCCCTACGAGATTAACATCCGATTTATAATTAAATTCGCAATCGCGAAGTAACCGGCCTTGGCCGTCAGACGATCCAATATTTTCGAACGAAACGATACGATCCTAGGCGTAAAACAGGATCGTAAACAGGGATCTATTAACGAATGCGTTTGTTAATGAATCCGACAAGCCTCGACAATACTTGTCTCGCGATCGCGAATATTTCGAAACGTAACGCAATTGTGACATAATCGTGATCGATGATAATAATATCGCCAATTATTCATATTTATACATTTATTCGTGAACGTAAATATATAAAATCAATTCGCGCGTTTTCGAATACGAACGATTAAATTAATTAATAGAATTGATAATATACAGAGAATTATATATAGTATATTTTATTACAAAATTTAAAAAATTAATTTTAAAACGAGAACAATTTTTTTTTTTCGCGTAGAAAATTAATAAAAACAGAATTGCTTCTGCTTCTTATCGAGATATCGTATACATGCTGTTCGTTAAATTTTATGTAATAACTTTGGTTATTTCTTCGAAATATTATGACAATTTTACTAAAATAATCATGATATAATATCATACTTTATAGAGCATTATAATTGAAATATTGTTATTATACAGTTATGTCGTTTGCTTCTCTCTCATCTCGGAACGAAAGTCGAATTACGAATTAGAAGACCGAGGGAACGATCCTCTTTGACTCTCCGTTGCGGTTGGAAACGGGAAACTTTATCGATAGTTTCGCATTCCCCGCCATTAAACGCGGTTCTCGCATTCAACTGAATCCCCAAGTATCTCACTAATGGGTACACTCGAGCTTTTGTTAAACTCCAAACGTATCGTCACCACATCGTCGCCGCTGCTAACGAACGGGGACATAAATCGAGCGTCATTCGGCGTCACAAATACGGATTATATTTTTTTAACAAAAAAACGTATGAAATTGCAGTATCGTATAACGTATATTGAAATATTATTCTGATGGTAGTAAATATCAAAATTGTAAAACAATTTCGCGGATATTATTTTTTTCGTTCTTGAATGAAAATAATTTATATCCCCAATGTATTATCCCTGTTTAGGAAATATTGCGCCAACGTGAAAAAAAAGATGAAAATATCATTTGCAAATTGGAAAAATTGTATAATATGAAATTAAAAACACATCGCATGCATGGAAAAAAAATATATAATATAGTTATTTAATATAGTTATTCGATAGTTTTTTAAATTAAATTTAATTTAATTTAATATTAATTTTTTAATATAGTTATTTAACATTTATTAAAATATATTTATATACGTGTGATCATGTGAATTAAGGTTGCCCTTAGGAGGAGAAATTCGATCTAGAATTCTCTTTCGAAGAATATAATTCCGCTAGTGATCGAGTTTCTTATTGGATACATAGTATTTCGCGGCATTATATTCACGTATTTTCCAACTCGGATTTCCGGCTCAAAACCGGCGAGGTAAATTGCAAATTTCCATTGTGCCGCGGAACACGATGATCAAACAGCCCGGTAGTGGGGCACATTCGACGGGGGCGTGTTGGCTTGAAACTAGAAGTAGCTTTTTCTAGAAGTACTCTCTCGTGCATATTCATGGTGGTTGGCTGGGCACTCGATCGATTACCAATAGACACCACGAGGACCAATATGGAAGCTAATTCCGGACGCGAAAATGTTGACCACGAAATGGCCCGCGCAAAGGCAGAGAAATAAAATACACTACAAGTTAGTGGCGATAGAAGGCGTTACAAAATAAATCGCCTTTCAAGTGATGGCGTGTTGCTTGTAATGCATCAAGCGTAAAGGTAGCGCGATCAAGTTTCTAATTTATATGCTTTACTTTAGACGCGATATTACATCATCAAGGATTATAAATTATCAACTTAGTTTTAATTATGACATATAGAAAAATAGGAAGAGAGAGAGAGAGAGAGAGAGAGAGAGAGTGACAGAAAAATAAACCCAAAAAATAAATAGATAAATCAGACATTCTGAAAATAATATAAATTTACAAATTAAATTTGTATGTAAGATTAGAGAGAGAGAGAAAATGCACACTATTTTTCTAAAGTGTAAATATTATTTTTAATCAAAATAATTTTTTCCTCTCTCTCTCTCTCTCTCTCCTAAAAAAGTAGCATCACAGGCCAAAAATATATCATTTCGGCTTATGCTTTAATAATTCATTCATCAGGTGTCGCGATTTTTCACATACAACATTACATATTTATTTTCAAAAATCAGAATAAATAGAATTTGAATCGGATGCGACCGGCGATACATAATGATTCTTTCATTTTTAACGAATGAATGCATTCGCAACGTCCCATTTCCTTTTTAATGCAATGCGACGTATACTGTACGCGTAACGCGTGATGATTCTTGCACGAGTTCGACGCGACACAATGCACCGATGCACTCGGGCGCAATGTTTTGCCGTTGCATAAAGCGGATACGGGAGCAGATATTTCCCGGTGATCGGCTCATGTATATGCATCGCGACTGGATGCCCATGTTTGGCTGTCAATATCAATGTCAACCGACCGTTCAAATTGTAACGGCCGGTCCCTCGAATATCCAGAAGGAAGCTATAACACTCAAGATTGACAATGATTTTTGCATTTCCGTTCCGTATCTGCGACGCATAGCAATGAGATCCATTTTTAGATCTCGATGATCTCGAATCAGAAAAAATAAATAAATATATCACACATATGTCTATATAAAAAGTTTTTCCATTTTATATTTTTAAATATAATTTAACGATACGTTGAAATTATCAGAGGGAATCGGTGGCGACGCAAAAGAAGAACGATCTGCCTTGATGATCGCGATCATACTTGTCCTTTACGGCTGCAAGAATTTTTCGCGCTTTGGATATTCTCGTGAATTTCAGAAAAGTCATTATCGAGAAATACGGGAATACATTCGTTAAAAGTGCCAGAAGCAATCTTTTCCTCTTCGCGTTGGATTTTTTTAATAAATAGAAATCAAATTTTTTCTTCACATAAAAAAAAAAAAAGTTAAAGTATAGATAATTTTTGTGTCATATAACATAAAAGCTGACAATGAGAGGCAGTATATTTTATTATTATATTTTATTATTATTGTGCAAATATAAATTTAGAAATATCAATGCTAAATAAAATTATATTACTCATTCAATTCGCCGATAATAATGAAATATCAAGGTAAGAATTGAGTATCGATAAGATATTTAATGTTAAAAATCTCTCTTTCGAGAAGACGCGGGAAATGATGCTCGAATTAACTTTTAACTGTCGCGACAGAAAAATAATTCGTTTAGACGTAATAAATCTGGCATAATTTAGAATAACAGGTGCGAACGAACTGGAGGATTAGAGGCGTGGGAGGAATTTCCGCACCAGCTGACGATACACGAACGCTTAAATGGTGTTTCGTTGGCCCTGCGCGCAGAAACGGTGTTGAATGAATGCCCCATAAGCCCCATATACAATCTCAAATCCTCCAGGCTCACCGCAGCGGCGCGGCAAATAGACCGAGATATCGCTCGTCCCTAAACTGCGATCAGAAAAGAGACAAAGAGAAAGAAGGAGTAAAAATCGAGTATATCTCTGACACGTGTACACTATATCGAAATTTCGAAAAATTATAAATGAGATAATATCGCGTTGAATCACGAAACGCATAAATTTATCATGAATTATTTTTAAAGATAAAGATCAATTTTTTAATATGGGCCATTTGCACAGAACTTTATTGTTAATCATAGAACGCGATATCCGAAAATATATATTATTGCTTTGCCGATCTATGCGATTTGATTTCGATTAAATAAATTATATAAAATATGTATTTCAATACATCATTAATGCATAAGCTCGAAATTTATGATACGCAATCGATAAATATTAAAATAAATATATAACAATTGTAATATACACAAGGTGTAATTAAAATAAGGGGATAAATGTGTAGGGTGCTCGCCCCCAAACTTTATTCCCTTATTTTAAATTACACACTGTATAGCGTCCTTGTTTACATACTCGATGGTACGCCAGTGCGGTGTAGTAGGATACGTTTTATTGTAATAATTTGCCATTCAACTTAGAATTCCGTGTTTGCCAAATAGTTTGTAATTCCGGATCCACAAGGGGCTGCAGCTCCTTCCTCCCACAATCGGCGACATCGGCGCTTTATCGCTGCCCGTTTTCTTCCGTTCTCGTCGATTCGTAAGTTCAATAGAGAAGGGATCGTAAGGGAAACGAGCGGGAAAAGAAGTCAACAATCCGTCCGCGTAATTGGATAACTCGAGGAGCGTTCGTATGGAATGGAGTTTCTGTCCGATATGCTGATAGTCGTGACTTGCTAGATACCGGTCTTGGGTACCGTCTAACACAAGATGGGTATCGGGGACTCGGCGGAATTTTTGCATTTCCCATGTAGATCCAAAAGTTTCTTAGACTTCTGGAATGATTCCAGATTCTCGGATTCTGGAATCTCCAAATTTGCATTCTGGTATCTTTAGGTTGCCCACATTTTTTCCCTTTATTCGCGTAAGAGACTGGAACGACAATAAAAGAAACTAGAGCATTTGCGCTAAATTTGAACAAGAACGAAATTAGGATGCCTGGAGTTTTTCTGATTCCTTCTTTTTACTATCAAGATAATGATATGATTGCCGTAGCAAATTTTTATTACTACATATTCGAGTGTATATCACATAAAAGTGTCGCATGCTTTTTCGCATTATAAACATTATTAAAATAAATTACGATACAATGAAAAGAACAAATATTATCAATGATATTTAATTTCAAATTTTATGTATAAATATAAAGCAAAAAGTATTTAAGTATTGTAGTCGTATATTATAAAGTAAAATGAATATATAAAGTTAGATATAATTGAAATAAAATAAGCAGATTTAGGAAATTCTCATATTATTTTGCAGAGAGACTCGATATATGTGCAAAAATATGATAACATAAATTGAAAATGAATATCACATCTCATATATACTATATATTTTTTTTTTGATCATATGTCATACACATATCACATATCATATCATATTTTTTGATCACATATATATCATATATCTGAATAATCAATAAATCTCTGTATGCGTCGTTCATTAATCCGTGTGTAGCAAAATAGATTTGAAACTGTAATTATTTGTTAAATATTAATGAATTTTAAAAGACCGACGTCTTCGTCAAACCAATTTTAACGATGCGAAAGCATAATTATTTACTAACATAAGTATTGATGATGAGCTATCAGAAACTGCAGAGTCTATATCTTTCTATCTCTTTCTTCTCGACCTTTAATTTTAACGTCTTAAACTTTGACATTCCGTAACCCACGACACTATAATCGTACATAAATAATGAAAGGTTCGGTGAAAGAGAACGAGGTCAATCCATAATGTGCAAAATACATTTTCCACGGTATTCATATTTAAATTGATCCTTATAAATCATGGAGTTATCTCATTTTTGTACTAAAATTGTCACAGTTCTTTATCATACAGTGTACTATATTCATCAACTGAGCATAATGATATTTGGACAGGCGTTCGACATTCTATTGTCGACATCATGTATAGAATTCTCTCTCTTTCTCTAGATATATATAATAAAGTAGAAAACGACTTATCAAGAATAAATAATCAGAACCTCTCGTATTTTTATCGGCAAAGTATATCCCATTCAAAAAGACCAGCTTTCTTTCTAATTATTGGATATCCATTCGCGATATAATAGTATTCTAAAGATATCTCGAATGATTGATATCGAATTCAACAGTCTTTTATTCATGAAATTCTTCGAGTCACTTGTAAGAATCTCCATATTTTATCGCTCCTCTTTAATAACGTTAACAATAACGTTAATAAATAATTCTATGCGAGTTTACCTCAATTTTAACGACATTACGGTGGAGAAACCAACAGTGTAATACCAACAGAAATACTCCTCAAAGAATAATGTCGTCTAAAAGCAAAGAACAAGCTTAAATTTCAAAGGCATGTAACGCAAGTCGGTCCGGTATCTCGTGAAGAAGCAGCCCTTGCAACTGTAAATGAGTCGAATCGCGAGAAGAAGAGGGGTTTGAAAGGAGAGGAAAAATGGTAACGAAAGTTTTAAGTAGTTTCCAAAGTTTCGCAATCGATACTGTCGCCAGGAACGGCCGAATAAATTCACCTCGAGTCGTTTTCGTAAAACTTGAGTCCGTCCGCGATTTATCGGGATCGCTCGCATCGACAGCATCGAATTAGCTCGAGGAATTCCGGCAAGCATCTAGCAAATATCTACACTCTCAGAAAGGATTTCTGATAACGAGACGAAAAATATTCTTCACATATTTAATCGTATCACAATCTTATGCGGTATAAAAATAAAACAATTTTAAAATTAAATCAATAATTCCTTTTCTTCTCTCTCGAATTAAATAAGATTGCCTTACTATCTTGAGACAAGAGTAACATATACAAATCTAAGCTTATATATTCTCGCATTTAGAATAACTTGATGTTCGCGCCGACTATTCCTTTTTCAATAATAAATATGATTGTCGCTATATCGATCCTATTTTATGATAGACTGAAGAGTAATAGCATTAGATCCGGAAATCTTTTCTGTGGGTGTAGTAACTTTAACCAGATGATAATCAAAAGAGGAAAGAGGAGATTTAGATGGAACTGATGATGACATTCATTTGATTCTTCTGTCAGATAGATATAACTCAGAATCGCACCCAACAAAAGCACCGACTGCGTCATATTAATCTCCATATTTCGCTATTGAAATAATCCGTTAAACATGGCTGTCGATAATCTACGGAAAATGCAGGATCCTCGAAGCGTCTTGCGCGGTGCAACGTGTGCGAGATATAAATTTTTAAAAAATCCCAGCCAACATCCCGTACGATCGCGTGCGGCTGTACGATATCCCGCGATTTCCTTCGCGAAGCGGCCTCAGCATCGAATTTTCCAATTTCGCCCTTTAATGGAGGCGCGGGAGCTGCTCGTTTATTCTGGTATTTATTCGTCAATATTGCGGGCCGCGTGTATCGCGGCATGTACTGCCCGGCGTATTGTACCCGGGAGATTAAAACTGCGATATATTACCCTTCCTCGATCGAAAGCGGGATTGGCGTTAGAGACTTACAATCCCGCGAACGCATTTGGCGTTTCGAACGCTCACGCTACCCTCCCGTCCGCGCGGCCGTTTGTGATTTATGGACCGTGTAACGTGAATCGCAAATTTATCCTAGAAACTGTACAACGCCGCGGTTGGCTTGTCTTTGGCCGCATAAATATATCTGGAACTTTTTACAGCGAAAATTACTCGGCGAGTTCCTCGCAATGGTGGCGCGTCAATTTTACATTCTTTTCCATTTTCGAGATTTTTTTCTAACGAAAAATAGTTACTCGACAGTTTTATCATGGCGTGGAAAATGTTTTCTCTCCAAATCCATTTTCCAGATTGTAGTTTACTTCAGTCAGGTTATACATTAAATATTAAGATAGTTCAAGCTAAGTATTGATATCTTTACTTTTCGAATTTTCTTATTTTATATACGATATCGAGTTTTCTACGATATTGAGAGGATTGTCTGATGAATCGTTTTTCACGCGCGTAAAGTTTCATAACAGAGAATTGAGAATTTTATGTAACGAGAAATAAGTCATCTAAGGAATTTTTCATCATAAAAGTTTTTCTATGATTGTAACTCTAGTCGAGTGTACTTTCATATCGATTATTAAAATGGTCCATAAACATTTTAAACTAAACATTTTCCAAACTTGAATTTTTTACGACGCGTAGAAGTTACCTCTGTAATGAGTTTCCTTCATAGATATATATAAAGTTTGGTTGAGCTTGAATTTTACACGTACCGCGATCGCGTTAAATATTCGAATAGTCAATTATGGGAGAAAAGCTCTCTCGCCAGATTTGAGTTTGTCATCACGGGTGAAAAGTCATCTCGAGTTTGGCGGAGACGCACGAAAGTTTCTATATACGGTCTGATATACGTATTTTAGCCACGCCGCATCTGCGCTGAATGTCGGAATAGGTGGTCTTGTACTGAGAAAATCTTCTTTTAAGTCGGGATCCCTCCAGCCGGGAAACCTTTGTCATTCGCGAAAGTTTCATGCGGTTGAATTACAATCTGCTCTTATCCCAGCCATATTCTTCACGTCTGTTTTTGTACAACGCTACGGCTACAAAAGGCTTCTCCTTCCAGTTTTATTAATACAAAACGCCCATATGATATTGCAACGCAAAATTATATTAAAATTACACACTGTTAGATAAACAAAAAATTACAAAATTTTAATTTATTATTTAGAATCGCCTCAAATAAACGCACGCATTCTAATATAATTATGTTGATACTTCAACATAATTTAAATTTCTAGTCTTTTCATGTCTGCTATTTCTTTTAATTTTTTTATATCACAAAGAAAAAACAAAGTCTCACAAGCTTCTTGCATTCCTAACTTTCATATAACTGCCTCCTTCTTATTGCGGATATATTTATTTAATATACGCGTGTAATCGTAAACATGGATTGCAATAAGGCAATCCAGGAAAAAGCGCTACGGTTCCAGTTTGTCGCAAACGCGTATAGCTAGACTATAGATTCTGATTTATTTGTAAAACGGTAGTAGCGCCCAGGGCACTGCTTGGGCACAAAGGGACTGCATTGTTACGCGTGTACACGAGTTAGCCATTTTTGCACTACAGTTATTGCGCGCTGCTTTTATTCCCCTGTCCTATTTCGCCTCATAGTTGGCGGAATATTTTTCATTTGCTTAAGATTTATATGTATACGAAAGTGCAAAATCGCGCGCCTCGCGTCGATATGCTCGTCGAACTCAGCTTCATTATCGTTTACCCTGAGAATCTACGACTGAAAGGATATAATGGAAGTGAATTTATGAATATCCCGTATATAATGCAGAAAGTTACGAAGTAATCCTCTACGGAATATATTCAACGTGACAACTAAAAAGAGAGAAAGAGAGAGAGAGAGAGAAAAAGTTTCAGAATGTTTCATAATTTCGCGAAGGATGCATACACTACTCGCTACATTTGCATTCTCTCTCACGCGCGTTCGCGTAATTCTTCCGTAATTAAACACAGTTGTCTCGCGATACGCGAAAAGAATTTCGAGCGATCGACATTTGACGTCATAATGGTGGAGATGACAGAAGGGAAGGGAGGTAAAAGCAAAAAGAAATTGTATTATTATGTTATATTTAATTTGTCCCGATTAATTTGTGCAATTACGCAAGCCGCCGATAACGAAGAAGTTGTAAACTCAATTCTGTCGAATCTCTTTCTTAATTAAAATCATCAGCACGCGCGCGCGCGCGCACAGGCCTGCCGTTGGAAAAATAATTTTATCCCGATACCTTGAGAAGCGATCGCGTTGAAATAAAAAAGCGTCCCATTCATATTTTTTTCGCTCTCCAACAGGACTTTCCATTTTTTTCCAGCTCGACCCTATTCCCGGGTATCTCCCGGAAACTGAAAGTTATTACTCCGTCCGGAGAGCGCGCTTTTATTTCCATTATTATTTGCCCGGCGAGTTTTCGAGCAAAAGCGAACCGACGTCGTCGGTCGGGAAGCTTATTATAATAATATCGGCCTAGCATTTGCATTGAAATGATAATTTGCACTCGCACTACCGGGTACCGCATCAAGCTTGCCTCGATCCTCGTCTTCCTCTTTAATCCCCGCGAGTGATATACGAAATATTCAATTTCCTCTCAAGTTATATACCATACAAGCAAATGTGAAAAATGGTCATCTAACACCGTATTTTTCTAATTTTATTATATCGAAAAAAGATGTACACACTCTTTTAAAATACATTGTTTATATAATATGTTATAGTACGTTAGCGAAACATCGCGAACTGTATGTTCATTGGTGCTTGTCTACGTGATAACAAGCCCCGTGCGATAACGCTCGATCGTGCCTCGTCTCGGATTTTTCTATCCTCGGGTATCCGCTACTTTTTATCGCTCGTCTGTATCTTCTATTTGCGATAGCATTTAAAGACGCTGTAAACGAAAAACTCCGGGGCAAAGATGTTACCGGCACGTTTCAGAGCGGTGCGAGTGCGACGACGTGATTTTTCGTGACGCGAACAGTTCGCGGATTACTGCAATTCAGCACGCGCGCAATTTTTCCGTCGTCAACGGAATTAATGTCCCTCCCCTTCCCCTCCCCCTCCCCCTCCCCCTCCCCCACCGGTCGACGTGACGGCTGCTTTGACAGTCGTTATTGAAATTCCATCGATGGTGAGAAAATTTTAATAATGGCAACTCCGTCGTTTCTCTCTGTACGAGATTGACGAAAGAACTAAAGAGGAAAAAAATAAAATGGGCTATGAAGTGAAGATGAAATCGGAGCAGATGTAGATTAGCGGTAAATTAGAAAAATATGATTTAGCATATATATGAACATTTATTTATATTTATGTAAACTTTTATTTATATCGACACAGCATATATTGGCTCTCTTTGTATCTATTTTATATGAGATATATAGAAGGATATTGAAAATATCTCTATAACGCGTTATAAATGCTTTATAAATACATATTTTTATAATAACAGTAAATAATCAATTAAATGTTATATCAAATTTATAAAATTTTAATATAATGTAACTATTATATTACTATATATTTATATAATAATATGTGAGTATATACGTGTGTAATTTTGCGGAACAACGGCAAGTACAAAATTGGACGTGGACCTAAAACAATGAAAATAAAATTAATCGTTGAACAAACGTAAAAAGATGTTAATTATTAATATTTCTCGTTTTTCTTTTTCTTAATAACTTTTTACAAAACTTTGTATGTAAAATAATCGCGTTGATAAAATTATTAATTAAATAACGTTCCTTTACTAATATATCTGTTGGTGATTCGTGATCATTTCTACTCGTACTTTAGAATCCGTTTTTAACTGTCACCTTACAAATAGAAACATTTTTCTATAATAAAGCTGATCCTTTAAGAGAAGAATCACGTGTAAACAAAAGGTGACGTGCCGCCGATCGAAGAATTGTTGCCTTCGGTCATCTGTGTGATGGGAGATATAATTAAATCTCGCGCGTTGTTTATAAAGTTTCTGGAGCGGAACGCGAGAGAAAGAGAGAGAGAGAGAGAGAGAAAGAAGTAATTTTCATTTTCCTTATTTCGTTCCACGTGGACGATTCCGCCGTTCGTTGCGCGGCTAATGATTTCTCGCAAGACCCTAGAAGTAAATCACATTGGCGCGAAAGGAGAAAAATGCAGCTGCGTAAAAAGCGGTTCATCTATAAATCTTTGATTTCGCGGTGGCTTCGCTCCTTCACGGATCCTTGACTCCTGTGGTCCTTGCTTTCATAAATCCTCGACGCAGCATAAGGATGTGATGTGTTTCAGGAATTCTTAATTCCACGGTTCCTTGATCTCACGAGATCTCTCAGTCTTCCGCGAATCAATATCTACTTTTGAGTGTCGCGCGCGGCTTCCAGAAGCAGAAAATGAAGCAAAATCTGAGAAATTTATTATTCAAATCCGCGAATATATCAGAGATTTTCTTCTCGTCAACTTTATGACGAATTTTGAAATACTCTTCCACCACTCCTCTTTATAAAATAAGCTACATTCGCGCCAGTTCTCATTATAATTCTAAATTACATGGACGAGGTACGCAAACGTGCTTGTAAAGACGATGAAAACGCATCGAAAAGTCGTGCATTCGAAGTAAATCCCCGCAATCGTCGCGAATGATAGCATCCGGGGGTCGGCTTTCCATTCAGTACGCGCAAGTAAACTGCTGGGACTGGGCTTGGTTCGACGATGTCTGCCTTTCACGTGGTTTGGGAACGATGAGAAGGCGAGAGAGCGAGCTTTGAACTCTTATCAAAAGTGCATTTCAGCGCGAGCTCAAACGAACGGAAATGCCCCCGGAGTTTCGAATGCGGCCGACAACGAGATTACGATGTAGCTCGTAGCTCGCGGCTCGCGACACACATTCAAAATGTTGCATTTATGCAAACGGTATCAGTAACGGTGTAGTGTAACACGAATACCGTTTACGGCCTTTGGCGGGATAATAAAGGGCGGTCGCGGTAAAGATGATTCCTACGCGAGAGATAAGTTTTTATTTTGTTCGCGTCAAAAAATATAGACGGCGGCTAGATATTTAAAAATGCGATGTGGAAATGAAGTAGAGATTTATCTTTCTTATCGTATTCGGATATTTATTTGGATCGCGCATAACTCACCGGAAATATATATAAAATGCGTATAAAGAGTAATGTTGTTGATTAATATGTTTAATAAAATATAGAATTGAATTATATTATTATTAATATTATTTACCTGCGGTTATCAAATTTCTAATTAATCGGAATCTAGTTGAAAGCGTATTAACTAATTGAATAAAAATTATCTCTCTTTTTCTCTCTCTAATATAATACATATAGGACGTGTTTAATTAATTATTACAGATAAAAAAAAAATATTTAGTAGATTTAAATATACGCATAATCAGATTTTATTAGGCTCTCATAAACATGTATTTAGATCATGTTTCACAACTCATATATATGTGTACAGTACGTGCAATATAATTGAGAAGGTTAACAGACAAGTTGCTTCCAGCCTTATCGTCGACTAAGTGCTATTGTTCTTCCCATAATGCTAAACGAGCTGCCCATTGTCTAGCTGGAATTTGGTAAATTAACGCTGCTGTTTGCGGTTATCCAAATACGTATAAACACAAGAGTCGGGAAGAAGAAGCACTAGAACACAATGAGAAAGCAAATGCAGGATGCATTAAGTAAATTGCTACAGTGAATCTATTTTTATCTCTTTTGAAAGATTATAATTATTTTTTCATTTTTGTGGAAAATATTTTTAATCCATATATATATATATATATATATATATATATTTCCTAGTCGGTTTTTTTCTCCAAAATATTTCATGATTTTTGTAATTTTATAAAATATTAAGATTTCCAGATATATCTTGTTGGTCATAAAGTAATAAAGATTTTTTTAAAATCGACTTAGTACAGGTCGAATTTTTATCCCAGGGACCAAAGAGACCAGGGAGAGATGTAGGAACTTTAAATATCACAAGGAAGCGTGTGAAGTCGAAAAGTCCGAGAACTTCCCTTCTGAGGATGACCTGCGCAAATTCCTCTAGAGATAAAGCGCGTCTCGATTCTCCTCTGACAAGCAAAATCCCGGAGATAATTTTCCATCCCGCAAAAACGGGAGTGGATTAGTTTTGATCGAATGACCATTCTTTTATAGTGAAACCTTCCTCTCCGCTTTTTCTTTCGGATCGCGATGGGTTTTCGGATCGAGGTATCCATCGTTGATTCGCATTTTTGGCACGTCTCGATCGCGACGCTAGTCCAGCCAGCCTGGATCGGGAAATCCCGAGACCGACACCGTCGCGTCGTGAGATCGCGAAGACACGATTGGCGGAAGAAACGGTATCCAAGTAAGCCGGTCGTGAAGCACGCTCTGATTGCACAAAGAGACGGGCGAAAAGAGGGAATGCGATTGATTGCCACGTTTGTATGACAGTTGGCGAGAGATCCTTTTCCCTGATTTCGCTCCCGGAGACACAACGTGCTCCGATACGCGACTTATTTTCGCCGTGTTTGTCTTGTCGCGGAAAGGGACGCGAAAGTCTCGGGAGTCTGGCCGGAAGTTACTCCGAAGCTCGTTACCTATTTCACCGCGTCATAACAGCTGCGGACTGTGTTAAAACTTTGAAACGTGATGTTTAAAACACCTGCGTCCATCTAAACGTCGAAAAATCTTAATAATTAATCGAATGAGACTACTTCTAGGAATGTCGATAGTTTAGATGCAAATCTAAAGTTAGATTAATTATATTCTTTGTATTATATTGCCGTTAATATATTAATATTTAAGAATCTAAATATTTCAAAGACCTGCAGATATAAACGAAAAATAATATAAGAAGGCGGGAAAATTTGATACAATTAATATCTTATTTGCGTAAGTGATTCGTAAGTAATGCTTTTTTTACAATTGTGGAATCCGACGCCATTTACAATTGGCAGACGAAAAGAGAGTAATCTGATTGATTGCCACGATTGCAGCGACGTTCGAGCGCCGTCTCCAGCTATCGAAAGAATACGATTGCCTCTAGTACACTCTCGATTTGAGAAATCAGGTCAGATAAGTGCAGCCAATCATTAAGCGGATCCGTGAAGTCCTGTCGAATTGTTATCTCTACTCTCGTTTGGACTCATCGTTATCCCGCTGGATCACTCGATACATGGAGAGAGAATGAGCTCTTTATATATATATATATATATATCTTTCTTTCGTTGCATTTCTTTTTCGTTAGGTCAGAAAAGAAAATATATTTGTCGGCCGAAAATATTGGAATATCTTTAAAAGCCGTATAAATAAAACTGAAAAAATAGAACGCAAAATTATATTCTAGATTCGTAAGGTTATCTCTTTCTTTTCGTCGTCTATAAATTTTTATACCTGTCTGATACCTACCTGCGGATCAAGCGAAAGCATTTATTCCACGGGATAAATCTTTCATGGGACGGGCATCTTGCCAAAATAATCATGTCAGTGAAGTCTAATATTTTCCCTTGATAAAAAGTCGTTGGAACATCGTTTTTTTTATTTTTCTTTTTTTTTTTTAAAATACCGTTTCTTGATATCTAACATTAATTATTTTAGAATATTGGAGAGAATCATAACGTACAAGTATTAATTATTTTAGCAATTAAAGCTCGACAAAATCTTCTATTAGAGCAAATGGACCTCTTGAAATTAAAATAAGACGTAAAGTAAAATTTTGCTTCTTGTATTTCTAAGATTTCATCTCCAGAAAATTTTATATACGTTTGATCGTTGGCGATTAAAAAGATTCTGAATATTTTTGGAAAAGAAATATTGAATGAAATTGATGAAAGAAAATTCGTAGATGGAAGGCATCCGTAAAACACTTTCCTCGATATGAGCAACTACAAATTATTCCCGGTAGCTTCCATCGGTCCCGGGGCATCATAAACGTCTCGCACATCATAAATCTCTCGGGAAGATAACGCCGTAGTTACATCCCGCTGGAGAGAGGCACGATATATCGCCGGCGATTACTACCAACGATAGTGAACTCTCGGATAAGCGGATTTCGTCGCTCCATCGAACGGACGAATCGATCGCGCATTGACGGACGGGATCGTCCGCGCGGCTGGATTGCGCGACAGTTTTGCGTTTGACGTATTGTAGGATCGCGACGGTCCATTTACGAGCATCGCCGATTCCGGTTAATTGCTCGAGCGGACGCGACGCAGATGCGACGACTCTCCGAGTTCCCCGAGGATCAATTAGACACGGGATTCGCACGGATCCTGTCTTGTCTGCGTTTCGACGAATCGATCCCGTATAGGATATCGCGAACGGGCTTTTAAGACGAATTTACGCTCGATCTGTGCGCGAATTGGCGCTCATCCACGAATTTCCATTAAACCCTCCTCAGCTGCATTTCGAGCACTTTCGAGATCGAACCGACGAGCGAGATAAAAGTGTGCCACATCGTTATAGCTTGTTGTCTCGTTTATACAAATCGCAAATTCTATATATAAAATATAATATATAATTATATAATATAATATTTTAATTATATATGTAATTCTAAAAATATATAATAGATATTATATATATAATTTATTAAACTTAAAAATTTTCCGAGATATTTCCACGAACGCGCTTTTCCTCCCAAACTATTGATACTTTTATCAAATTACATTTGAGAGTTTACTTTTTCGTCCCCATAATTCGTAGTCGCAACACTGTTATTTTCTTCCTTAAGCCAATATGAGCGTCCGATGTTGCCTGAATCCCAGCATCGTAATCCACGGGGTTTTAAATTAAATCCGAGCCTTGTCGAAAAGGAAGAGAGGCAATGGCGGAGATACGACGGAAGGGGATGTCTTCGTTCGTCGGCGGACGGCCAACATGCAAATTCTTCGGGGTAGAGGTGGAGAGGGTTGGGATTCTCGATGGCGAAGGGGTTTCCAGTTTATCCATATTAATGTTTCTAATTAAACCTCAGACAGCTCCTGCGCTACACTTCATGCGCTTCCGCATACAAATACAGGCATATACAAATATGTGTATATGTGCGTACACGAGGAACACGTGTAGTCTCGCATAGTGAAGCAAGTTGCAATGGGAAAGAAGAGAGGGGACGATATATCGATTTAGATCTACGTTTACGTTTGTTCATTTCTGTGTATTCGAGCCGTATCGATTCTCGAAAGAAATTTAACTTGCTCGTCAAGATATTAGATACAGAAAATTACAAGCTGCTGGTAAATCTCTATAACTCTCCATTAAATACGAAAAATCGATTCCATTTTGACGGAATGAGTTTTGGCGCGGAAAATATGCTGTTACTTGAAATGTCCTCCAGATTCGATGAGATTAGAGAAAAGATTAAATTTATTCCGAGAAAAAGAAAATACGGAAATATATGGAATGTGTACAGAATATCTCAAAACCACCGAATGTCCCCTCAATGGCAAATTCCTCGAAGTTGACCTTTCCTCAGAAAATATCAAGGCATTCGTAATTCTTTCCGAGTTATAAAGAATCGAAAAAGAGAAGCTCTTCGCAAAGTATACTTTAGACAGCCAATAAGGTAACTTGACTATATTATCGATTAATTTCAAATGGAGTTTTAATATAGTTTCAATTTCAAACTTATACGAAGATAAATGATGAAGGAAAAAAAAAATTAAAGAATTGCAATAAATAATGAGAATCGCTGGTTTTACGATATCTTACGCAAAGCATACTATCATGCTTATTCATCACAGATTTGTACAGGGTGTCCGACAAGTAAGTGACCAAACGAAAGATGGAGGTAGATTGGATCAAACTGAGTCGAAAAGTCCTGAATCATTTTTTTTTTATAACGCTTAATAAAGGAATTATTATGGAGTAAAGTCTGGCCAATCAGCGCCAACCTCATACTATCAGACGCGCGATTCACCGACGCGCGTCCGGCTAAAGATCGGCGCTGATTGATCAGACTTTACTGAACAACAACTCCTTTATTAATCGTTGTAAAAAAAATTGGTTCAGGACTTTTCGACTCAGTTTAATCTAATCTACCTTCATCTTTCGTTTGGTCACTTATTTGTCACCCTGTATAATTAATGTTATGTTCGTAAGACACACGTATCTTCTCTTTGATAATAAAGCTGAAAGAAGATAAACATAATAATACAATTCGTGCTTGTGCAAATTACTGGGAAGATATTCCCGCCGCGTTTCGCGTGAATGTAATATCCTTTGCGCTTTGACGCATATCCTCGACGCGCTACGAAAATGTAAGATACACGCGCAAATCTCGAGATTACTTGCGCAACTAGTACACCAGTACATTTCTCGGCCTCGCGTATTCTGACTTTAGGAGGATGCGAGCGCGCATCGCATGTCTCCGCGTATCGCAATGTAGACTTCCTCCCGAGGAAGCAGAGAGAACTATCGCTTTACACCATGTTTATTTGTTCATCGAACATATCCACGCAATATCGCCAACACCGAGATGAAGCGAATTTATAAATTTTCCGTGACGTATCGAGCCCTCTGATTAACCGCCATTCGTCATTATGTTCCGTATATCAAGACTTATCGCGTAACACGAATATCGTCAAAACTCATTTTACCCAGATAGGAAATTATCATCTTCGAGACATTAATATACATATATATATCTCCTCTTTATAATTGAAAATCTTATGTTTATATATTATAAAATCTACGTAGATTTATATACTCATATATTATTAGATTTTACACGCTCTTATGTATGCAAATACGAAAGTATTTCTGAGAACGCGCGAGCAGAATAAATGTCATAAATTTTTCGCATAGATTAATCTCAGAAAAATTTTTCCAAAGTTTATATTAAATTTCGATTAAAGTGAGTGAGATTAAGCCGGACGTAAGAGTCCGTCTCGAAGGAAAAAAGTATATTTGCCAAGTTTAAATCTACTATAAATTGAAAGAAGCGCGCGGCGCGCTTCTTTCGCAACCGCCTGTATGTATGATAAGAACAAAAGTTAGACGGATAGATGTGGCGGCGTGTACGGAAACAGTTGCAATTTTATTGCTGCGAAAAAACGGCAGGTTTGCGGAGCCAGAAATCTCTTTTAATTACAGCCAGGTCCTCCCGATACACGGAGCAAGATTGCATCGCACAATCGATTCTACAGCTTCCTCCTCCTGCTCCTCCCTTTCCTCCTCCACGCGGCAGGAGAGGTTGAAATTTCAAGAAATTAAAAGTGGAATTAGTTCTCTCATTTTCTCCCTTGCTTCTCCTCATCCCGTTCCATCGTACGTCGACGAATTCGACGGCGAATTAAAAGTAACGGCGCGAGTGGCAAATTAAAAAGAACGCGTAACAAGTGTAACGGTCATCGTTTACCTTAGTAAACGATTATTTATCGACATCGCGAAGGTCGTGAAGGTGGATAACTTTTAATTAAAGGCACGTGTACACACGAGCGGAGAGTCCGGTCTACATTTCAAGAGGTCCGTGAGTGCTTCCGGTTCTTTAACATTTATCTACCGTGGCTTTAATTATCGGCGTTCTCCGTCCTCACGTGAATTGTTTGACTTGCAAGAAGACGACTGATTAACGAGGTATAGGTAGCTGGCTATTGCAAAGCAGATAAAAAAATATTGCTTCTCGCGTGTTCTGGAAGCGTGTTGAACGTTCGTAAAACGCGATATAAAATCCGCAGCAAGTACTACAAATACTGTAAATAATGAAAGAGGATTAATTTCTCGAAAGCTGTACTGACAATCAATTTTTAAATACGATGAAAAATTCCTGTTTCTTTCCCTCTTCGAAACGATGATTATGGGGTTTTATTGTAGCATTTACGTTACGATTAGTGGTCGACGCAAAATCGCACAGTAACTTCACGAATCAGAAATGAATCGAATGTTATTGGAATTAACCCTCTTTATAAGATGAACAAGCTGCGATTTTTCAAAACAGTTTGTATAGTTTATATACGATAGTTTTGCCTCAACCTTTAACGCAGTTTCTCTTAATCTTTCATACCAGGTATATAAATATGAAACCGGAATTTGCCCATAGATGGTCCTAGCTGTCAATGTAGTTACCGTCAAACCGCGTCATTGGCGCCATTTTCTTCTTTTGACATCTGATAAAGATTTTCAACTCACAACAATACAAGTTTCATACAACAGCATAGTTTTTAATAGCGTTGAACATGTCGAATTTTGTGGCTGGAATCTACGATTTGCGAACAGCATTGATTTTCTGTTACCATTTGAAGAAAACTGCTGCAGAATCGCATCGAATGCTTGTCGAAGCTTACGGTGAGCATGCTCTTGGTAAATCACAGTGCTTTGAGTGGTTTAAAAAATTCAAAAGTGGCGATTTTGACGTGAGAAACGAAGAACGTGGAAGACCATCGAAAAAGTTTGAAGACAGCGAATTGCTGCTAAAACCTGGCGAAACCGTTAATACTGAACGCTACCGACAACAAATGATCGATTTGAATCAAGCTTTGCGTGAAAAACGACAAGAATATCAAAAAAGGCAACACAAAGTGATTTTGCTTCATGATAATGCACCATCGCACACAGCAAAACCGGTCAAGGAAACGATTGAGGCGTTTAGTTGGGAAATACTTTCGCATGCGGCCTACTCACCAGACTTGGCTCCATCCGATTACTACTTATTTGCATCGATGGGACACGCACTTGCCGAGCAGCGCTTCACTTCTTACGAAAATATACGAAAATGGCTCGATGACTAGTTTGCCTCAAAGGAGCAACAGTTTTTTTGGCGTGGCATCCACAAATTGTCAGAGAGATGGGAAAAATGTATAGCTAGCAATGGGCAATACTTCGAATAAAATATTTTTTATCATTTTCATACAATAAACGTGTATTTTCTATACAAAAATTCCGGTTTCATATTTATATACCTGGTACATCCGTACGTATGGAACATACAAAAAAGATGCGTATATCTCATATACATTGTCGTAAAAGTGTCTTTATGGCTATCTCTTGTGCGGTGCTCGCTGCTATAAAGTAACTTGCATAAACGGTAATTCAGAAGTGAAGATTATCGGCTCTTGTTTGGAAGAGCTTTATCGTAGCACTTCAATTCTTCTGTTTTAATAATTCCCTCGCGATTCTCTTAATTAAATGTATGTTTTTTTTTAAACTTTAACGGAGTTTGAAATTAATTTCTCAACATTATTATATAAGTTCAGGAATTTAGAGATTTTTTTTTTGCTTAAAGTAAGGGGTAAATGTTTAATAATTTTAAAATTCCTACTCCCTAAGGATTTATAATATGTCATGTTTCAATAAAATATCTATCAAAAAATATTTTATGAATCAATGTCAATCGGGGGAGACGGATTATAAATTTGAATGTTTTTTTTTTTCTCCACAAAAATGTCAACTTTAATTACAAAAACATTCCATAATAAAAACAATTTTCGCGAATTATTGAATCTAAAAAAAAAAAAAAAAAAAAAAACTTTTGTTTCTCGATTCACTTCAATTTTACACACACACACATACACACACACTTTAGATAATTTAATTTAAACTTAATAGTGAAAATTACAAAATTTCTCGATATGCGATATCTCGCGGAAAAGTTTTTAAATCCATCAAAGATCCTTAACTCTAACTAAGATAGATTCGAATCTGTATTTTCACGAAATAATTTATTAATATTAAATATACATATTTTGTTAAAATATAAATTATTCTCGCGTAATTTTATCAAAAACATAAATATACATGTATACATTATTTTTCGATCGACATAATGTATTTTTACATAAATTTAATCGTTCGTAATTTATTCGTATTAATAAATTATCCCAATTGCATTCCAGACCGTACATATATGGTAGCAACGACAATAATAAGACAATACCGATTCTACGATTTTACGAAAGCACGATATTCTGCGATTAGTTTCGCGTCAAACATTATACGTCTTTGTTTATCGGATTCTGTTACAACTATGTAGTCCCATTAACTAGGATGGAACAAAGGATTATACCTCAGGACTCTAATTAACTCCTTGCGTATGCCGTAACAATGATTTCTCCCTCCTGTCCTTTCTCTCTCTCTCTCTCTCTCTCTCTCTCTCTCTCTCTCTCTCTCTCTCTTTCTTTCTTTCTCATTTTTTTTTTAAACTCTTCTTGATCGCAATGAGCACGAAAGAGAAGAAAAGAAGAACCCAAGCGAAAACGAAATTTCACAAGGCGGAATTTTCGGAATGCACTCTGTCGACAAGTTTCGCGAATCGCGCGGCTTCACCGAAGATTCTACATTCTTGTAACTGACTTAAGCATTCATAAGCAGAGAGTATATAATCAAGGTAGTATCAAAATATTCGACGCATGTAAACTCGAGTTCGGTTCGTGTAGCGCGAGATATTGTCTCTAGTACTTGCTTCCTGAAATACTAACGAGCAATCTGACAGCTTTTATATTGAATAATATTGAGCTATTCTATATTTATAACAATGAAGAATTTACGCGAATTAAATGAATGTAATCGGATGTAATCCGAATGATGTAAAACAGTTTCTCTTGATCTTTATCACTTTTCCTTTTTTTTTTTTTTTTATAATAATAATACTAATAATTTCTCATCGTCTAATTAACGCGCAAGGAAATGAAATCCGCAGTCGAACTGGCGCAAAATCGGAGACAAGTTTAAGAAAAAGAATAATGATAGATCTTTAATCGCTGTATTATTTTACGTTTCCGTCTGGGAAAGGTTGATGAGAAATTGGACACAATTCCGCGCGGGAAACTCTCGCCGGATGTTTACGTAGCGTGGAGTTAACTAATCGTGAGCTCAAATTAACTCATTATTCGCGGGTTTAATTTCCGCGGCGTGCCTCATTTCGGCACGAAATGAGTAGCAACGAAAATAAAGCCCGGATATTACGCGGCGAAACGATGGAGACTTGGCGAACCGCGCAATATCGCGACGAGGATGGCGAGACGAGCTTATAGTCCGCACAAGCAGGATGCTTTCGGGGATGAACTATTCGTCGAATAACTCAATTTGCGAGAGAACGGTCGATAACTCTTTCTTTCTCTCTCAAAAGGATTGTACACCTTTTTTCCTTCATACAAGCCTCAATAAATGGCTCGGCTTAATTGGACGGATATTACGACGGTTTGCAAAATTATACAGTAAAACTAAACATCTTTATATTCCTTTTTTTCAACACTGGGTTAATATTGTATATCTGAATAATACTTTTTCTTTTTCATATGTCTGACTATATTTTGATCGCACAATGCTTATCGCAAAAAGCTTCGTCTTTAAAATTTAATTATGATTTAAAGTGTTAATTTTTTAGCGATTTTAAATAAATTTAAAAAATAATCCATACCTCCGCTCCCAATAGATTTTTATCCATTTTTATATGTATAATATTTATTTAAGAACTTACATACCTAAAAATCATTTTTTATAAATACTTCTTTTTTAGAAAACAAAAAATATTTTCATACTTGATAATTATTTTTAAGTAAATCCGCTTATTTAAATTGGAAAATATATTTGTGCCTAATATCAGCCTGTTAGATATACATTGACATGAGAAATGACCGATTTGAAAAATTTTTGAAAATATCGATTGAAATTTCTTAGAGTATTGATCATATTTAATTTTTTTATACGCCTTGAAAAATATTTGTCAGTTTTCGAATTATAAACTTGAAAGAAACTTTTTGTACGACACTAAAATAAAAATTTAAAAAATTTTATACAATGTGTGTCACATCATGATTTAAATGATCACTTGCACATTAACATTATTCATATATCTCGATATTACAGACGCATAACACTAGGGAAAAAATGTTTGATGTAATCATTAATTCTTTCCGAATATCTCTTAGATATCTCTTAACATATTTATTCTTTCTTAATTTCAAAATTACATAATCCAAGTTAAAGCCAGGCGAACATGTGTTTTTTAGTCGAGTAACTATAATTTACATTTTTCTTTCATACTTAATTCTTTCGTGCAAGCAGAGTAAAATTATACTACGCGAAACACACAACCATCGCAAAAAAGAAACTGCGAGAACGCATTGTGTGTGATACAAAACAAATATTACTTTACTTTATAGCAGGCTACCTCGCTAGCTACAACGAATAAATGAATATAATAATCTACGGGAGATTTTTCCCGAGTATGCAAAAACAGTCAACGCGTGCAAATACGTTTGCAACAGTGAAATAACAATCGGGAATAACGATGCTTATATGTGAAAACGTAATTGAAAATTCGGCGTAATCGAAAAGCTGGAGAGCGAAATTTCTTCTTATAAATCGATGTCATTTTCTAGCACAACGAATATTTAGCAAACGTTAATTTATATTTCAACGATATATAAATAATAATTTATTTTCGTATATTAATTATTGTGTGAGATAACATTGCGCGATTTATTAAAACGACAGGCATTTAATATAAAATATATCTGTTCATTTTCACATATAATTACATTTATAATAAATAAATAAAATCGTGTGTTTTATGTGTGAATTTATATATATTAACATAAATTCTCTAAATCGAATAATTAGAATCAAGATATCCGTATACAAACAAACTTTTATTTATCTTATAATGATTAATTTTATAATAGCAGAAAATATAGAAATAAGAATAATTAAAAAACTAGAAAATATAATAATTTACGGTAGAGTATAAAATGGATTTATCAATATAAAACCAGCCAATCCTTATGTAAACATAGAATATGCAGGCGGCTGATAAACGCGGCTACTAAACGAGAAATATTTTCCTCCGCTCGCATATAGACAAACAAAATACATTCCGGTCTGTTTAAACTTTTTCACCGCGACGATAACGCATTTTCCTGAGAACAATGCAATGCAAATAAAATATACCAACAGCTGCTAAATCGGCAGTTTTTATGCTATATCGCGGTATGAAAATGTTCCTGCTCTTTTCTCTTTCTTTCTCTTCTTCCAGTGATATTTTGAGGATTTCAAAAGTTTTTCGAAGATTCTCTTGAAAATATTTTCCAAAGCTTCGCGTAAGATGAAAGGCATGTATAAAAATATGTGCAAAAATATTGTTGAAGCACGTTTTTGAAATATTAAAAAAGATATAAAAAAAGATTAAAATCAACGATGTTTCCATTCAGCGTGATGGAAATGATATGTGACAGAGGTGTAATCACGAAAATCATCTATGGAAGTTAATCCCCTATCGTGTCGCGAGAAATTTATAAATCTTCTGATATAATTATTTTCACTTTTTCAATTTTTCATAAATACAAAATTGTGGAAATATTAAGAAATATTTGTCGGCTTATATTCCTCTCAAGAGAGATACAAAATCCAATAATAGAAGAAAGCGGTCGCAAAAGAGAGAAATCGGAATAAAACCAACATTTAATTTATCTTTCTTGATCCATTATTCACCGATAGTTCTTGATATTATTATATTTTATATATATATAGCGAAGCGTATTACCTTCTTGTGCCTGCATCGAACATAAACCAGACACGAGTTAGTTTTGTACGCGTGGCGCATAATCGTATAATCATAAACAAAGAAACCGCTCGAAAAGAAGTTTCGCGGATTCTGACGACTAGGAAAGTCTCATTGAGATTAGGCAGGACGCAGACGGAGAGAGTCCAAAATAATTTCTGGGCCAATAACAGGTGATGTAAACTACGCGCGAGCGCATTTACGAAAATATCCCTCGTTACATTAGTAGACGTAAAATGCGAACGTAAACGCTCGGAGCAGAAAAATAGCGCAATTGTCGACAGTTAATTCTAAACACTAAGATTTTTTCATAGTTTTACATTTGAGCACGCGAAAAGACGTTCCACGCCTATATTTCGAGTCGTGATAAAATATTCCAAAACTAATCGAATATTGTTTTAATGTTAGATTTTTTTGGCCGATTAAGAATTTCGATTTTTTTCCGACCGAGTGTTGAGACGTCATCATTTATTATGCAAGTTGCCAATTTTCTTTTATCGTGTATCTAATATTCTTTGTATAACTAAACCTTAAATTAAAATTCTATTAAACTTTATTTGAGATTATAACTGAAGAAAGAAGTTTTGTTATTTTTTTTTGGCACTGCAAATTTTGATTTGCGAGAGAAATCATTTTCAACCGCTTATAATTTGAAAATTATTAACGCCTTGACATTTTCGTTAAGAAAAAAAAAAAAAAAAAAAAAAGCACTTCGAGATTAATCAAAGAATTTGCGTTGGAAGAATATTTGATGATTTTGGGATTCTCATTCTGAGAAAGTAGTATCGACTTGTTTAGATTCGATATAAAAATTTGCGTATATCACGTATTCTCGGTTCTTATTATTTTATTTATTTATTATCGCTTTTTCTATCGAGGGAAAAGATTGATTTAGAATCGTGAAAATTGAGTTATTGTATAGAGATGCCCCAAGAGCGATTTATCTTAGTTCAAAATTCGGACACAATTTCAAACGTGTTTGTCGAATATCTTATGTGATTAGTGTTACGTATAAGCAAGTGGAAAATATGTGTACTCAGTTATGTTGTTGGAGGATATTTGCGCAGATTCGACTCACCTCGCGACGACGGAAGCGTGAAATTCACGCTAGAGAATCCAGCACAGAGGTGAGATGCACGAAGGATCGCGCCGATTAATTAGCGACAATTATACGATAGTTCCAAGGATAATTAGCGACGCTTAAATCCCACGTTGACTTGTCCGATCTCATTGCAAAACGCCGTACTCCGTCGCGTATAATCGCGTATCACACATGTCCGCATACGCACACATGCGCAAAAATTGGATCTCTCTTATTCACAGTTAATAATTCACGCACAAAGGTCCGTATCGTGTCAGTTTTTTATCGTTCTCTCTCGTAGGAGAATAACACTCGAACATCTATAGTTTATTTAATATCGCGACTTAATTTGCCGTAGTGCTTGTTACTATTTCGATTGTATGCGTGTGTCGTCGCTTATATATTATTACTTGTATCGTCGTAGTTGATATTTCATGTTGAATAAAACGCATGTCACGTAGTTTCTTTTTCACTGATATTTTCACCTCGCAACGAAAAACAAATCGCATTCAAGTCCGAATAATTATTTCACTCTCTCTCGAAATTCTCCTCGCTAAACACAGCGAAGCGAACCTATGTGATCGCTGAACCTTTAGTACTTTCTCTATTGTCACACATAAGTCTTTCGGTACTTGGGATCTTGTCTTAAACTTAAAATGCGCCTTTTAAATCGCAAGAATAACAGCTGTGTTAAAATCTCTAAAGACTCAACAATCCGGAAATATAAAATTAATAACGATAATAATTATCTTAATAATTAATTGATAAAAAAATTAAAATGTTTGAATAATATTATTTCAAAAATAAATCCCCCTTTGATCGCAGATATTGCTAAATAGATTGATAATCGATGAACGAATTATAATACAAGGATAAAATGTAATCGTAGGTAGAAATAAGAATGAATTATTAAAAAATTCCGAACGTTTAATGCGAAGAGAAATCTAATTTTGCGACTATCTTTAAATCTTGCGACGCATGCGCATCGACTTTAATAATGAAATCATTAATTGTGAAAATATTAACACGGGTAAAAAAGAAAACTAATACAACGATTAAAAGCTATTCGATTCGCGTACAATTTCGGATAATTAACACGAAAACTCTTGCAAAATTAACACGGAAATTGGAGCGAATGGGTATCTAGTCGCGGATTCTTCAAAGTCTATCGCGTAAGAAGAGACTCGACCCTTTTCAAGGGAATGTTTCAAAACTCCGAACAGAGAAAATCAGAGGCACACAAACACGATCGTCACATATTTCTACCGCGACTGTGCTCGTATCGATATCACCTCAATCACCGTATCGCGCCTATGTTTCTTAACGATGTCACCCAGTGATATCGCGTGCAGCGTCAGCGTTCCAACCCCTTCGCGTCTTTATCAAACATCCTGTCTATCTTTCGAGGATCTTTCGGAAAACATGTCTGTTTCGAGATCGAGTGCCTCGCGATCACATCGTTTTTGTCCCACAATTTATGACGAATATATCAATCGTTCACCGCTCGCGCGTGAATGTTTCTGGATCGAGAGGACGAACGAGACCTGAGGATCTCTCGACGTCGAGATGCGAGTCAGATGGCGCGAAGAAAAAAAATCGGGAAAAAAAAGAATTCAGATGGAAATCGTCGAGACGGCGAATGAGTCGGGTACCATGGCAAGATGCGGAACAACAGTCGTTCTTGCACAAACCGTAGGACGGTACTGCGGCCGGCGCGCGACGAGAACCTGTCTCGGAGTGTTCCGTACCGCGGCGCGCGGCTCTCTGCTGCCTGCGAACTGGCGCAAGCTCTCCTGCCAAAGCCGGGCACCGCTGCAAGCGGCGGAACTTGCGGCGGAGAGGAAGTTCGATCACACATATACCCTCGAAAGGGGCACGAGGGCACAAGTGAGATGATACGCGCAACGACCGAAAACGTTAATAGCGCTTTAGCGATATTAGCGCAACGTTGCCGAGACTCCCAAATTCTTTGATCTATTTGAAGAGACAATTTTTTTTCTTTTTTTTTTCAAAATGCCAAAAAATCTATTGTTAAAGTACTTGGTGGTTTTAAAACATCCTATTTATTACTTCTAGATAATTTCACATAATTGTTTATTTGTCAGAAAAATATAATGCGTTATTATATTATTAATAGGCAATAATTTTAAACATGTGATCTATACGTCTCTATACGGAATGTCCCAAAACCATCGGATATATTTTTAACGACAAATTCTTTGATTTATTTGAAGAGTTTAGTTCTTTTTTTTTCTTTTTTTTTATCAAAATACCAAAGAAATTGTGATGGTTTTAAAATATCCTATTTATTATACTTCTAGATTATTTTGCATAATTGTTTATTTGTCACAAAAATATAACGTGAGTTATTGGAGAGTTAAAATTGTAAAAATTATTACTATAATTACGTGATATCCCCTAGTCAATTAATTTGTAATGTTTTTCACATATTTCTTATTTATTAAATTATGATAAAAATATATTGTTGTTTACATTACTCTCAGATTAAAAAGGCTCGGAAATTTAGCAAGGAAAATAAATTGATCGTATGTTTTTCTTTATTCGAAAATACAGTTTAGAGAAAGATTTGTAAATTTTGAGGTGGAAATACGGTAGAAATAAATTAATAAAATACGTATTGACGAATAATTTTAAAATATTTTTGTAGTGGAGTTTAAAATTAATGTGAGATTAATATTTTATGACAGGATATCGATACAAATTAACATTCATGAACTTGATAAATATATATTTTAAATTTTAAATAGCTTATTATAATAATTTATGATACGACATTGTCAATTATATGACAATTATGACACATAATTTGCGACAGATAAAATAAATGTTTTGTGTAATAAAATAGTGTACGATACTTTTATCTCTATCAAAGATTTATAAGCTAAGAGATAAAATTGAAAATACATTTAACATTTTATAATAAATGAAAATATAAAGATAACGATGTTAACGAGGTCATTTATTCCATATTATTTTCTTTATCGAGGATAAGATTTTGTAAAGACAAGAAACGTTTCTTCTAAACGAATTAAAATTTATTTTAATAAATTAAAGATTATAAAAAAGGAAGAGTACGAAATATGGAAAAGAAACGACTCTAAATTGGTTAAATAACCCGTGCTTGAATTTTAAGAAAATTAAAAGGCAGCAACTGTAATAATTATCGAGAGAAACTAAACTACCGGCTACTCGTAGTCTGTCGTTTGTAGATCAATTACTGCAATTTTTATAGGTCAACCCGCAGGTGCAGTTTTATAGCTCATGAATATGAGAACGGGATGGAGGAGGAGGGAAATATCGATGTTCCGTGTCCTACAACATCCGTCCATGTCAGACTTTATTTACATGACGCGCACAACAGAAAGGAAAATGTTTATGATGCGCGAATACGAGTTGAACTAACACCGATCTCGTAACAGCGATACGGGATCAACCTCGTAGAACCCGCATTGTCCTCCATCGACCCCAAATATAACGAAAACGATACCGACACATGGCCAGTATAGAGAGGACACTCGGGTGAAGAGACATTCTTTTTTACTTTTTCTCGAGCAGATCCGATGGATAAGTTTGTTTATCCGAAGAAAGGACGAAAAAGTCTCCTTAAACGCACACGTGACGCAATCTATACCTATGTAGAGAATGATTCGAGTGATGATAGAAACAATAGCGTCCTAGTATCTTTCGAGTTTTCATTATTGCGATCTAAGCGAAACCGGATTAGAGGCTAATTCTCTAAATAATATAAATATACAATTATTTAATTAATGCCTCCGCGACCTAATTTATTGCACGAATATATACCAAAAGTAAAAAAAGAAGACAGAGAAATCGGAATTCAATACGATGAGAGGCTGGATCTTCATCTTGTTTAATAAAGGCAACATTTCCGGGACGCGTGTTAGAAAAAGGGCTAATCAACTATTCTCTCCTCCTCTCTCTCTATCTCTCTGTAAAACGCACTCGTGCATATGCATCATCTTCTTTCATGGCGCACCGCCGCGCGCGAGTGCGAGCGGGCGGCTTGATAAAGAAATCCCAGTTCCGCGAGTGCTCTCGCGCACCAGGATACCGGAAGAGCGAGCTAACAACCTAATTAAAACTTGCAGCTGCTCATCACCGGCTAAATACATTTTCTCGTGCAACGAGTGACGCGAGCGTGCGACTACGAAGTGTCCGAATAGTCACACGCACGATTTATACAGGCGTAATATTTTCGCTACGCGTGGCCCTATACGAAATGAGCCAATGGAAACGAGACACTTTCGTGTTATCTTCCTTCTTTCTCGTAGATTTGAAAACGCGAAAGAGTACGGAAAACATAAATTTAAATGGATTTAGATACTTTTAATATATTGCAATGTTCAAACTAGGTAAGTAATTTTGTATTTTCAAATTTTCCTTGTCTGATTTTTAAAATTTTTGAGCTCACGCTTTATTCAAGCTGATATTATGACATTATGATATACGATGAACTCTTCTCGATAAAACTACCAACACGCAAGGAATAAAGCAATGGGTAATCTATTAAAAAAACGAGATAACTTTGAAAGAAAAAAAGTTACATGCAACGTGCTTATTCCTCGAAACTATTTAAATTGTATTCCGTATATTTTCTGCGTCTTAAAAAACTTAAGCGAGAGAAATGTATAAATATCTTATTTCTGATCATTCATTCATGTAACACGCTCAAACATTTTTTCTAAGTAATTTATTCGTTAATGAATCAAGAATGAAGTCTGGCTCGGCAAAATTGCTCAACAGAGGAGATCTCTTCATAAATCAAATAAAACGTTTCACGTTTCATTATTAAATATCTTGATAATTAATTAAACCTATATATATATATATATATACTGAAATTTATAAACAAACGCTGTCTGCTACTACGTGTATTGACAATAATAAATTAGAGTGTACAACTCAAACCACGTAACCAAGTTCAGAATAAAAGGAACTATATACAGGGTGGCCCCGCCAGTGTTCCAGCCAGACATTGAGATCTTATAGGAAATTTAATTCTGAACAAAAAATTTTCTATAAACATGGGTCGAAAAATGCATTCTTAAGAAGTTATCGCGCAAAAACCTCTGAAATCGTGATTATTTTACACATTTTTTCAAATATCATGGAAAATGTGCGTCTTTTAACAAAAAGTACCCAGACAAAAGTTGTAGAAAATTAAATTATCTTTCAAATGAGATCAAAATGATTGTTGTACGTTCCATAGATTTTAATATAATCAGTTTCAAATGTACAAAAAGTGCTTTTGTTACTTATCGTTAGATCGATTAAAGTTGAATCAGGAGGAAATCCGTAAAGCGACTAGATCGGTCATTACTCGATGCCGAAAGTGTATTGGATCTAGGGGGGGAGGGGGGGGAAGGACATTTCGAGAACAGTTAGTTTTTTCACGTCTTTATTCATTTTCTACTATTACGTGCTATTTTAGTTTAAAAAAATTTATTTTATTTTCATAAAAGAAAAAGATTTTTATTTTTTATTTTTATCGTTTTTTTTTCCAAGAAATTTATTAAGTTTCATTTTCCTTTTATTTCATTTTCTTTTCACTTTTTGCTCTTCCTTCGCATCGCAGGTTTTTCAGCGATAACTTTTTAAGGAAGCATTTTTCGACCCATGTTTATAGGAAATTTTTTTATTCAGAATTAAATTTCCTATAAGATCTCAAAGTCTGGCTGGAACGTTCGGGGCCATCCTGTATATATATATATATATTTGCGAACGAGAAACCAAGAATTCTCATCTAAAAAGAAATCAACTCCGAGTTCATCAAGAAATGTGCCGTTAAAAGGAAAGGCAATTATCTTAGCGCACCTATAATTATATTTCACTGTCCGACGATAGGTGTATTTTTCGTAATAACGAAAATGGAATCGAGATAAATAAAGTTTAAATTCATCGTGATGTGTTGCACGCGAATGGTACGTCTCGATTGTTTAACCGTACAAAGGGAGACATGGGAGAATTTCGAAAAACTTTCATTGTCGAGAGAGATTTTCCTACAAAGTTTTACGAATATTGGCGCTCGTTACATAGCGAAATAATTAAATCGCCAAACTCATCACAAAATTATCTCGCGAGGTTGATTGTCGCGCAAGGAGAATATTTTACATTTTATCGCGTCATATCAGAGGCAGAGAATATACAGAAATGATGCGTGTACATTATGTGTGGATCTTTTTCACACGTAATAAATATTACTCCCCCCCGTAGACGCAGCGTGCATGTGAAAATGACCGTAATCAAGTAAGAATTAACGATTTGATTGGATTATTGAATAATCATCTTTAATTCGTAACGGATTTTCTGCAAAAACTCATTCTATCGAATGAATATAACATCAAGATCTTGTCAAGTTACATATGAATAATAGTTTTTTCATGATAATCGAACGATAAATCATGTGTACGCATAATTAATGAGTAAAATGAGATTCTTTCGTCGTGTAATCATTATCTTTAACCAACGATCAGTAATCACGGAAATGATTATTTCAGAAATTTATATTACGGTTCTCGCGAAGAACATTTTTATTCGCGCTACGAGTAGAAAATAGATAAATGAATTTTTCTCGGCAAAGTATCGGTTATACAATATTTATCGTGCGAAATTTTTCAATACCATTAAATCGCAGCGGGATAATTAAATGCTGAGTTAATTAGGATAGCTAACGTGGATGAGAGGGAAGGGGGGAAGCCTTGCATTCGAGGGCAGTCTCATCGAAGTTTCGTCGGAAACTGCGTCAAACGGTTTTGCCGATCTCGCTGCATCTCCCGTATCGGATCCACGATTTTATTCAGCAATGCCCGGCAGCAGTGTTACACGAACAGTACTGTTTCGTACTGTTATATACGCCCGTACATCGGAGGTTTTTGTGCACACGGTTCCTTGCACCTTTACGTGTCTCTACGTCGCGCGCCACCCTCCCGCCACCTCGTTAAAGCCCCGTTTTCATGCTTTCGCGTCGTGCTCGTCCGACTATTCGCAACCCCAGAGAAACATCGGTACTGCTACATTCTCTCGTTTTTCATTATTTTTCTCTTTGTTTAGCGATTCCGACGGAGAAACCTGTTTCGCAGGAATCATCATCAATTTCGCCGTATAGTTGAAAAGATGCATATTATTTGCGCTAATTTCTATGTATATTGCAGATAAAATATATTATATTATATTTATGTTTTTATATAGCAATTAATTTTAATTTTTATGTAGATATTTACATTTCTTTTTATATATACTTGCCTTACTTATAAACGTTATACATTTATTCGTTTTATTCGTTCTCGAATATTATTCTCGACGATAATACAAATTTTAATATAAAATCCACGCATGTAACATTTTAGCATTCATATAAAAGTCTATCAACAGTATTATAATATACGTTTCCTATCGGCGCAGAATTAAAAAACGTCGGACATCGCGGATAATGTTCCCGAATTAAATATCTCGACTCCTTCGCAATATCACTTCATTATAATATAAACAGTGTATAAAACATAGTTTATATCATAATGTAAAGAGCGAAAAAATTACAGAAATTAAATATAAAAATTACATAGAATTCGCGTCGTTTCAATGCGGCTTCATTAAGGTACGTAAATCAAGTATTATAAGTAGACGGAGGAGAGAAAAATCGGAGAATATCGCGCAATAATATTCCCATTATTCGAAAAACTCATCAATTCAGCCGCATTTTTCTCATTTCAATAATGTCGGGCATTAACCGAACGGCAAATAACGGCGAAATGTTACTCTACATGGATACAGAAACTCACCCTTCAAGCGTCACACACTCTAAAAAAGCCACCAACAGTACTGCGAGCCAGATGCGACAAGCCGGTGTGGACAGCTTTTTTCTTTTTTTTGTTTTTTTTACGCACGCGAAACTGCACGTTTCCTCGGCACCGCGACAATAAAAAGGCGCGGCTGTATACTGACGATCGATCCGCGACCGGGCTTGTCTTTTATAGTCTTTGGGAGGAGTCAACCCTCCTATTGACGAGCAATCAGTCTCGAAGGCTCGCGATAATAACGTCTTCGTTAAGAGCACGCTTCTCTCGAACCGCATCCGCGTAGTAGGGAAATGAAAATACCGACTTGATTAAACGTAAACAATCCCCATACACGCGACAATTGTCGTCGTATTATCGTCTCGTTGCGAGTCGTCGCGAAGTTATTCGCGCGAGCACGATCATAATTGTAATTGATCGCTATTATGCAACAACACGTTGTAGCTGAAACTTGTAAATGTGAGATAATAATCGTCTGACATTTTCTTGTCGCCTTGTCTTCGCACGTACGCGATACAACGATGAATACTTTGCGTGAGCCGTCTTCTATTGCAGAGTAATTTCGTTTCGGCGATAGATATTTTTTCGACGTTTAAGTGTCTTTTTAAAATATTAACAAAAATTAAAGAGTACTTTTTATAGTTTATAGTCGTGAAATATATGAGATGAGAATACATCATAAAATAAAGATACTTTTATATGTTAAAAATTGACAATTTCCGATATAATTTTTTTTTTTTTTTTTTTTTTTTCCATTCATTCATTTTGAGTGACAGGAACGCGGCACATGCAGGAAGGGAACAAATGCACGGGCGTAGAAATATATGTGCACTTTAGAATAACGGAAGACTCTCGTGATTCTGAAATATGCGTCGATATGACATTTTCGTGTATGTGTATGTTTATATTGATTAATATCATTACACAACCACGCGCCGCTTATTTTTCTATCCATGTGTATATCATTTATCCGCGTCATTTATATAAGCGTAAGCGATTTCTACAAACGTTACAGCGATATAATTTTATAAAAAAGAATATGCTAGGAAAGTCAGAGCGCAATATAAATTTTATTACGTCGGGTCGCGGTGTATATATGTATGTGTGCGTGCGTATGTATACATTCGTGCGTGTATACAAGCGTGCGATATTCGAGTATTACCCGAGCATCTCATGTTAAACGCTCTTGCATTAAAGTACGCGCGTGCACGCGCTAGTGTTGGTAATAAAACGTTAATTGCCGGCATAAAACGAATGTTACACCGCCGTTTGTTCAATCCACATTTTACCTGCGGCCCTTGCGCTGAGAAAGAAGGAAAAATAGAGAGAGAGAGAGAGAGAGAGAGAAATATCCTTTGATTCGCGGGAAGGAAAAAGTTCTTCCCCCTTTTCCAGAGAGATTTTTCGAATTAATATTAAACGCGCGCTGTTTTCTCTCATACGTTGATTATTAAAACGGGTCCGTTCTCCGCTCGTATCGCGCGCGTTTAATACGGTAAAATCTTTGTTTTATCGCTCTCGTCTAATTACGTGAGATACGTAAAACAGAGAGATGGCTCGATATCATTTGCGTTTTCGCGATCGATCATCGATAAATTGCGCGGCTGACGGATAGGTTCGCGAATTTCGCGTGTTTACGCGTAATAAAGGATCCGCTGATCGATAAATGTTGCAACGTGAAAATTACTTTGTTATAAAAATCGCGTTACTGGAAATGAGAAGTAGATGAACGACGTCCATGTGTCATGTGTAGCGAGCACGAAAACACGAAACTTTATCACGCTTGAAGAATATGTAGAAAAGTGTAAACAATGCAACGCTCTTATTCCCACGATTATATCGTTTCTTTATAAATGTAGGAGGAAAGAATTCCAATATTTTTTTACGCAATCCCAAACTCCGCATGAAAAATTTTTTTTTTTCAAGCTTCTTTTCGACTAACGTTATTATTCTATTAAAAAAGTTTATAATATTGTATTCTTAAATTTCGTGATTTTTCCGACTTAGAATTGTATAACAATATTACCAAATAACAGTTCTCTGTCGATCCAAGCTCGATCTTTCGATTGTCCGAAGTCAGACTTTGATCAAAGAGGACTCTCGATTAATTCAGTTTATTCAGTTTATCACTTCGTGGATTATTGTATTTCCGCGGATAGTTTGATTAACGATTGAGCCTGAGAAGTATACCTGTGTTGGTTTGAAACGATTCCCATATAGTCCGGGGCGGACTAAGGTTCCACAGTTCCTACGCGAAGGATCGGACACGAAATTTCCTTCAAAGTTAAAATTAGTTAAGGATAGCAACTATATATCGGGAAAGCCAAGTCGAAACTTTGATCTCGTTCCGTAATATTTTCTCTTTTTCCCTATACCTGGTCCGCGTGTCGATAATTCGCCGAGGCAATATTCTACGAAACGAAGCATCTGGCGAGCTATCGATTCGGAAAATCAAGGATTTGTGAAGTTTTAGATTTAATCGAAGATGTGAATTACCGAGGAAACCGCGAATCCGTGAAGAGTGCCCTTGCGGAATCAGGGATCTGTGAAGAATTGATGAAATTGGAAATTTATGGAATTAGGAATCTTCGTGGAACGTAAAATTTTATTGTATAATATTACAACACCGAGTTTCTGTAAAATCGTACAATAATTCTATAAAATAATTCACGAAAGACATCTGGCCTGTATAATGTAAAATGATAGACTTTTGAAAATGTCAATAAAGAAAAAAAAAAAAGAGAAAAACGCAACATTATAATAATTTTTAATTTTATAAAGAAACTCATTTGATTCAAATCTCTCTCTCTCTCTCTCTCTCTCTCTCTCTCTTTCTTTCTCTTTCTAGGAGCAAATGATGCAAATTGACAACACGAACGTTGCCTCTACCGCAACTGCTATACGACGTAATACGCGTGTAAATGTGTTAGACACATATTTACAATACACTTGTAAACGCTAAGTGTCATAGAGAGTGTTCTACTTTGTGGAACTGCGTATCATTCTAATGAGAGACTGTTGCGGAAATCATTTGAAGGAAATATATCTGAGAAGATGCAGCGATAGAATCTTTGAGAAACAGCTGAATCTCTGATCGATCGCGATACATCATCCCTGCGTCATTCAGAAGAATCATCTGAGATTCTCGTGACATCGATCAACTTAATCTTAATAATTCCACAAGCTCAACAAAGATGAAGAGCATTCTTATTTATATATAAATATATAATCTCAGCAAAAATACTGATATATCTGGTTCATAGAGATGTCATGCATAAAATAAAATATGTCATTAAAATATACATTTTGTTTTTCTTAATAAAATATAACGAGAGCGGATTTATTCCCAAGCACCTAATTAAAAGTGTTTAATCATACTAGTTAAAAGCGTTTAACTAAGGTAAAATTCATCTTTATTAGAGATTATTATTTATTTTAAAAAAAATTAAGTTGTTTTTTTTTTTTTATATCTTTCTAAATACGAGACAATGTTAGACATTCATCACAATTTCTTATATATCCGCGCGATTCTTGATCAATATTTCGCAATTTTTGAAGTGTGATTATTCTTAAGAAAATTTTATTTGGCGTCTATTATATCGAGAGAAAAGTGCGGTTACTCGGAGACATCTTGTATGAAGAATAAAATCGGTGAATAGGATCGAGAAGAAAAGCACGGAATGATTTATAACTCACGTACGGAAACGAACAGTACTTTGAGAATATAAATATTCCTTTTAACCTCGTAGAGTTATAGGAAATGTTTCTCTTAACAGTGCTATACTCGACCGGCTGTACCTAAAGGATATAAAAATCAGTATTTCCACAGCGAAACTCTTTGTCACCATGATAAATGTGAAAAATATTATTTATATGAGGGCGAATTTTTCGCGTTGTATGTAGTATTAAAACCCACGTCCTGTGTAGAAACTGTGCATTCATGAATAATAAATCAAGAATTTAACGGGTAACGCGAGAATACGCGAGAATCTGTGAAATTAGAAATTTACGAAACTAAACGAATTTTTGTAAAGTCAATTATTGATATCTCGTCTTTACTATAAGACAGAATCGACATTAAAGTGATCAAGGAATGCACAGATGTAGAAAAAATGAATATCAAGCACCTTGTATTTCGAAGAATATAGGATAGAAACAATAATTCTCACATTTTGATAAGTAATTGATAATAAAAATAAATTTAAATTTAGTTATAATTAAGCGCTTTTAATTAAGCGCACCGGAATAAATTCCCTTCTTGTATTTTTATTGGAAAAATATCTATATTTTAATAACATACATATTTTTATATAAGTGTATTATATTTATCAATGAAATATATTTTTATTACGGCTGAGCGTCTACGATTTATTACTCTCGATAAAATACCCTTTTAACTCTCCAAGTTGAATATTTGTTTTGCGGATTATTATTGTTTTTCTTGTATCTATTATTCGCGCGTCAACAGATCTATGGGATATCTACGAGAAAAATAGACAATCTTCGTATCCAGTCACGAGCGCTGATCGGAACAAACGTTGAAATGGCAAAGTCAATATCCTCGTTACATTCTACAATTACACCGAAATTAACGCGAAGCAACATGAATAGCAAAACGGCATTCGTGATGAAAATGTCGAACAAGGAAGAAAGAGAGAGAGAGAGAGAGGGGGGGAAAGAAGCACAACGAGAGAGTATATATATATATATATTCTCTTGTGCTTGTGCGCAGGATAATTCAGATAATTCAGAGTCTGCTCTTTCCTCGGGATCCCTGCTCCAGATAAGGGGTTTACGACAATTATCCTGCCCTCTCGCCCGACCTGAGCTTCCCTTGCTCTCACGATACTCTCCTGTCGGACTGTTCGCACCGTACCGTAGGATTTATACACTCGCTGCACGATCGAATGCACAATTGTATCCTCGTCCTTCTTGTTAACGTGCACTCTCGTTACTTACCAGGTATATAAATATGAAACCGGAATTTGCCCGTAGATGGCCCTAACTGTCAATGCAGTTACCGTCAAACCGCGTCATTGGCGCCATTTTCTTCTTTTGACATCTGATAAAGATTTTCAACTCACAACAATACAAGTTTCATACAACAGCATAGTTTTTAATAGCGTTGAACATGTCGAATTTTGTGCCTGGAAACTACGATTTGCGGACAGCATTGATTTTCTGTTACTATTTGAAGAAAACTGCTGCAGAATCGCATCGAATGCTTGTCGAAGCTTACGGTGAGCATGCTCTTGGTAAATCACAGTGCTTTGAGTGGTTTAAAAAAGTCAAAAGTGGCGATTTTGACGTGAGAAACGAAGAACGTGGAAGACCACCGAAAAAGTTTGAAGACAGCGACTTGCTGCTAAAACCTGGCAAAACCGTTAATACTGAACGCTACCGACAACAAATGATCGATTTGAATCAAGCTTTGCGTGAAAAACGACAAGAATATCAAAAAAGGCAACACAAAGTGATTTTGCTTCACGATAATGCACCATCACACACAGCAAAACCGGTCAAGGAAACGATTGAGACGTTTAGTTGGGAAATACTTTCGCATGCGGCTTACTCACCAGACTTGGCTCCATCCGATTACTACTTATTTGCATCGATGGGACACGCACTTGCTGAGCACCACTTCACTTCTTACGAAAATGTACGAAAATGGCTCGATGACTGATTTGCCTCAAAGGAGCAACAGTTTTTTTGGCGTGGCATCCACAAATTGTCATCTCTCCACAGAGAGATAGGAAAAATGTATAGCTAGCAATGGGCAATACTTCGAATAAAATATTTTCTATCATTTTCATACAATAAACGTGTATTTTCTATACAAAAATTCCGGTTTCATATTTATATACCTGGTACATATCGCTCTTGCCAGGAGTAAATCCTTCGAAAGGGACGCGCCGCGGAGAGCGCCTCGCCGATCTGTAGCTTCAATGTAAGTTAAAAAAAACAGCGTTACATAGAATAAATTTTTCTTATATTAGTATGAAAAAATGCTTGTAGAAAAGAATTTAAATTTTTTTTTTTTTTTTTTTTTTTTTTTTTTCAAGCATCTCGTTAAATAATTCCGATGATTTCCAAGGGCGCTTGTACAGGAAACGTTATGTCCGCACGTAAATTCCGCGATTTAAGACAAAAACTGCTATCTCTATTCGGAATTATCTTTGCCAATACGCTAATTATACCTTACTGCTGCACATTGTTGAAGCAGCGATACTGTCAGACGCACACAAACAGATCGAACGGACGAACGCTAATTGTCTCCTCTGCGCTCGACCATTCTTCTTCAAGTTGCTAAGCGTTCCCCCATTATGGCAGAAGAAAGCGCAATTCTAAAAGCACGATTTTAATTAAATCGTTCTACGCTTTCTCTCTCCATTTCATCTGTGGCTTTCGGCAAACGCGTAACCGGATATAATCGGAGTTCATTTGCTTTCGAACGAAATAGGGAAAGGGTGCGGGGAATTTACGTTCCATTGTCCTCTTCCGGAGAGAGTCCGTTAGAACGACCGACAAAGAAAAAGCTCGATTTTCTTCCCGACAAGCGGATAAATCGCGACAAAATGCGAATGAAAATCTCTCGAAGTACGTGAAAAAGAGTTTCACAAAAAGTTTCACGTGATTTTACAGTTCCAATACAATTCCTGATCTTTTGATCGTTTAATAGTAGCGTCTATTATTAATAAAGACATAATTATTATATAATAGATAATTATCACTGATGCATTTATCGCTGCTTCAATAATTAATAACCCGAATCTTGAATAATCAACGAGCCAGGCAAATTTTACAAAATTATAACAGAAATATTTTTAGAAAAAAAAAAAAACCCAGATACACTTCGTGTCATATAATGAAGATTTAAAATTTTGTTATATAAAAAGACCTCTCTCGTTCACTGTGTGTTTTGGATTAATTAATAATTAAAATTTATTAATAATATTATAAAAGTTATTAATAATATTTTTTTTTTCGCCCTACATTATATATTTTCACTTGTACTATCTTAAATGATGAATGAATTATTCTAAAACTACAAAATATTATGCAACAATATTTTGTATACCTCATACAAGCAACAAAGATATAAATAGAATATTTTGCAACAGAGATACGCGATATTTCGTTAAACCTTAACGATCCCATCATTCGATCGCTTTATCTGTGCTCTCGTTCAAAAAAAAGGACCGAACGAGTTCCTGAAATGCACGAGGTGGAAAATATGTAGTTGGGTTGCTCTTTCTCTCTCTCTCTCTCCCTCTCCCTCCTTCTCCTCTCTTGGTACGGTACTTGACTTATGGCGACCGTACGTATATCGTCAAGAACACCGCAGTTCCGGTGGTGCCGGGGAAGGAAGCGTCGAGTGTGGAATATAAACTTTAACGGATGGCTTCTTTCCCGGGCACCTCGTGAGGGCTAAATCCTTGTCCTATGTTCATGCTGCACCATCCGGCCCAGATACAGAACATTTCGCATCGCAAAGTCGACATTATTACGCGATCCATCGATATGTACCGTCTACTCTGAGAGAGAAAATATTATATGAGAGGTTCGCATAGAAACACGAAAGTGTGATATGAAAGGAATTATTTTAAGAATTTTTCCTAAAGAAGAGAGAAAGCGATAGCGTGCAGTATAAAAACGATATTAACGTACTTCTGTTTTTATGTCAAGTGTATTTACACAATATTAAGTGTAAAATTATTAGTACACTAGAAAAAAAAAAAATATATATATATATATATATCGATAATGTAGAGTCGGGCATCTCATTTTAACATACAATACATCTTCAAAGTGCATCGTTTGTTTGAAAAACTAGTTGTAATTTTTAATGCTAATATTTTCTAAGGAGAGAAATTTTTTCACGAGAAATATCTAAGATAAGAAGAGAATCCGCCTATATAAAGATAAAATATGAAAGATCATAGAAAGAATACGCATAACAGCATATGAGAAAGCGAAAGCTAAAAGAAAACTGCGTTGAGAAAACTTTATATTATTTATTTTTGCAATATGTATACACGTGTTCTATATATCTATAATTATTTTATTTTTACGAAACATCATCTTTTGCATTATCAGTTTTTTTTAAATTTTTTCTTCTGGTTCTTCTGTCACACATTTACATACACACACATACATACATACATAGACAAAATTCATCTCTCTCCATTAGCCGATTGATGTAAATGTAATTCATATATTACATTTTTGTGGACGAAAGGATTTTTAGTCGATCTCAATCACAATCAGATATCAAATCCGCTATTGATTTCTCTCTCTCTCTCTCTCTCTCTCTCCTGCCAATTTTAATAATCCAATCTTTCGGAACAAGAATTTATCTTTCTCACTCTATCTCTCTCATTCTGAGATGAGTTTACCAGAATTTAAATTAACCGACGAACGTCGTCGTTATACACGTTTTCCATTTAAAGACGTCATTTTCCTTGTAAAAATCGCTCGCTTGAAAAACTTTCCATTACGGAAGATCGCGTTGAATGTCGTTTCGAAAACTTTATTTTGAATGGCTATTTTTATAGGAAAGAGACCCTTCTATTTGTCATACGAGACGCGCGCGCGCGTTCTCGTCGTCGAGGCACTTTGCCGCGATCAATGGAACTGGGTTAGGAATTCACGAGTACCGGGTAGAAGAGTACGATGGGACTATACCGGATATATAGTCGACGACGGCAGGGTCAAACAGCTGAGATAGACGAAGTCGATTATCGTCGACACACTCTCGCGGCACGTGGAAATCGATAGCTAATTATCGTTCGGTATTCTACACACGAGAGCCGTGCTCGTGGGAATTTTCCTTCGCTGTATAGTGAACCCGACCTGTCCTACGCCGACCTTCCTTATGCGCTCCCGAGGGATTACGGGGCGAACTGGTTCACGAAGTTAAGCGCAAAGTAAGGGATACGTGTTGTTGTGTGCGTGCGTGCGCGATGCTTGGTATTTACGTGTAAGTAACGGGAAAATTTACGGATCGAAAGGAGAAGCATTGTGTATCCGTAGGATTTACTCTCTCGTATTAGCAAATCTGTTTAAAAGTAACAGTTTAAGAAGATACATTCTGAGAAAATGTCGTGATTCCTTCAAGAAATTTCTTCCACGGCTCTAGAGAAGTTGCAAAAATCTCCCCGGAAGCATATTTTTTACATGAATATAGTCAAAATATTGGTACTCTTACGATCAATACTCATTTTATATTTCTCTCTTTATAAAAGAAAGAGAGAGAGAGAGAGAGAGAAATGAGTGTTATACATAAAACACAGGAATTTATTTTTTATATCTAAAAATCTCTTTTTTTACCCTTATATATGCGTACATTTTTTTTTTTGCATAGAGATGATTATTATAATCTGCTTGCCAAAATAAGCTCTTCCTATTTCGCGCACATTTTCTGACGCTAGTAAAAAATTAATACGTTCTAATCAATCTGTAAAAAAAATGTTTACCCCTTGATTCTGAAAACGTGACAATTTTATTTTTATCAACTTGAACAAGATTAAGCGATATATACGCAAAAGTGTATCCGAAATAACAATGCAATGCGAGTTGGCATTTTCTCCACTCTTGAACCACCGCTGACGCTCGTTATTATTTATAATTGCGTTCTTTAAATGGTTATCGATTTGCTCTTTCGGCCGAGGATGAATGTCAATGGATTTCCCCTTCCTTCTTTGTCGCGACGAAACGATATCCGTGATGGGCACATTAGAGGAATACACCCAACTCCCATGCTTCCTGCTGAAATTGCACGAGTTACTCCACCCTCCCCCCTCACCCCGGATCTCGGCGAGGAAAATCTCACATCCGGGACATCTGCCGCTACTTTGCCTGACCGCCGTTGCAATTAACTTTTAAGACCTGGGCACAGTTTTCCCAACATGGGCGCCGGTATCACGTGGCACTTCGGACAGCATGCTCGCATTTTTCAAGATAATGGCGCGGATCGTTAACAGAGAAAGAAAAAGATTCAAAATACACGTAAGATTTCTAAAGAATTTGCTTGAAACCCTCCTTTGTTTTTTACGTCAAAAAAAAAAAAAAAAAAAATCATCAACGAAATATCGAATTGCGGAGAAGCTTAATAATTTATCGTACATCGTAAAAATAGATTTGATAGATACTAAACGAAGAAGCGATAAATACCACAGCTACCGTATAAAAAAACTTTGATACTTTTTATAAAAGTTCTGAAGAAAAGATGACGTCAACCATACGTATGGTATGTGTTGTTTGAGTATCAGATTATAAAGAACGACGTATAAAATGGCGGATGCAAGAAGACCGAAAGAGAAGAAACGCGAAAAAAAGCTAAGGAGAGAACTCATAGTGTAACTCTACGCGCGTTGGGGGATAAAAGTTAACTAGTATCTACCGCGTCGAGTTGTTACTCTACCCAGATGGAAGAAAAAAAAAAAAAAAAAAAAGATGTAACTCGGCGCGTTCTCCCAGCGTGCTTGTTTCTAAAAGCGAGGGACATTTCACAATGGCCCATTGAGATCTCGGTAGTTCCTCAAGGATCCCGTCGTGAATTTTACGAGCCATTTAATGGAGAGGGTTAGAGATAAATTGGGTTACGGGGTAAGTGCGCATTCTCTAGAAACTTTTCATTGTGCGACGCGCAATTTTTATAAATAACTTCGGTCTTCATATTTATCGATGTCATGGTCTCTAACATTTTCTATAGTTAACAATAATTGCTTGTCAATTATCCATTTCAATTATTCATAATTTAAACTAGGATCAGATTTCATACGACGAGAAAAAGTTTTAATTATATGGAGTAAACTAATAGTTTCATTAATCAAGTTTCATTCTCATTTAATTTTCATTCTCTAATCACAAAGAGAGTGCTTGGTTATTAATTTGTATATATTTCTGAAATACTCTGCTCACGTATAAGATATCTCGAAGTTTCGAAAATTTTTTTTTTAATATGTTTTTTTATAAATACACTCGATTTCGGAGACATCCTGTAGAAGACCGAGCACATTAAAAAACAAGTAAGAAAAAAACAACAGAAAAAGAATGTCAAATACCTTCATAGCTCAGAGGTTAAAGCACTGGTCTTGTAAACCAGAAGTCGAAGGCGCAAATCTCTCTGGGGGAGGTTGAAACTTTTTCAACCCCTTCCCTGTCGAGCTTTTTTTTTCGCGCTCCTGCACAACGCCGTCGACGTTAATTCCGACGCGAGTTACTTAATCCTTGGAGGAGAATTTGCCTTGTTGACAAAATTTTGCGAGAGAATCGTGAGTCAGAACTCGTGAGTTTTATGAAGTTTCTGTCGCGTGTAGTTGAGTTTATTTCATTGGTCTCTAAACTGCGATGGCAATTCTTTCTCTTTTCTCAAAATCACGGAAAGTACAGAGTGAGGGTAATATTACATTTGTCGTGCAACAAATTTTTTAAGCAAAATATAAAATTTCTTCAGTCTCTAGAAATTAGCTAATGAATAAAAAATTTGTCGTACGACAAATGTAATATTGGCTTGAGACTGTAAAATGACTTAATTTTTTTATTAAAATTGTTTTTTTTTCTTTTTTCTTTTTTTTCGAAATATCGTGCGTGAGAGAATAATATGATGCACAAAAAATATTGATTCGTTAAACTGATAAAAATATACAGCAAAATTATAATTATTTCGCACAAATAACCAACGTAGCTTGCTGCGTTTGCATAAATTGTACAAACACTAGTCCATGATTATATGAGAGGTCCAAATTATTGAGAGAACAATTTATAGCGAAGATGAAATATAGAATATAAAATGAATTATTATTTGAAATTAATGTATAAAATCCTTTAAAGCATAAAAGCACAGTAATATATTATCTCTGATAACAAAGCCATTATTCTGCAATTTTTATCCTAATAAATATTGGAAAATTTAAAACCTCAAGCTCAATAACAGAAGTTATATACACGTATCGAGTATGAAAAATCTCAGCTACTTACGTGTATATTTTTATGTGAGAAATATTGATTAATTATGAAATAAATACATAGAGAGATAAACATATATAAAACGTACTTTTCTCATATTTTTTTTGGTACATTATAAATAATTCTTCATAAATATCCGGAAAGTTTGAAAAAATATTTATAATGTATTATATTACAAGAAATATCAAAAAGCCTATTTAACCATTAACATATAAAATTTAAAAAAAAAGGGGGGAATTATAACTTTTCTTGATTTAATTTTTATTTCCCGAAAACTAATGGAGGAGAACTAGTGGTACATCCTTGAGTTCAATGATACACAATTGGAATACAGTTTATCATAACATCGTTCTGCCATTACGCCTAAATTCGAGTATAAATTGAAGTACGGAAATGAAGGAATACGCCAGACCGGTCATTAAACCGCGTCGCGACGAGTTAACCGTCGCGTCTTCGACGCTTATTCCCCAGTTATAAACGACACCGTGTCGAAGCTCGCTGCAATTTCCTGTCGTGTATCAGTACCAACGCGTTGCACAAGTGCCTTTATATTCCCCGGCAAACTGGGCCACGAAGGCAAACGCATCCTAGTGAAACCACGTTACGTTACTTACGTGTCAAAGTAGTACAGAACTTCGTCCCTCAATTCGTTATTCATATCATTCGACAATATAGACAATATGTCCGAAAAAGTACACAAACTCGTGAAATTGATAAGATTTAAATTTAAAAAAAGATAATTTCTGTCTCCAATGAAACATTTGATGCCTCGTCTCATTTTTCTTAATTGAAATACTTCTTAATTGAAATTTATTCTATTTGATATCAGCGATTGCTTAAAACAATTGGAAATTTATTATGATTTCATTTTTTTCCTTTCTCGTTTGTCTAAACGATTTTAGTAAGAGGTTAAATTGTGTTATTATTATCAAATTAAATTTTTAAACAATATATATTATATATTCTTTTGCAATATTATAAAAAAAAATCTTCATATATATTTCTGAAAAAGATAAAAGAAATGCAAATTATTGGAAATAAAATAATTCATATTATAAAATTGTTGAAAATCTGTTAAACTTTGACCAAAGCTTTTCAATTAATCCTTGATATTTAATCATTATGTATATATATATATATATATATATATATATATATATATATATATATATATATAATAAAATATTATTCCGTAAACTGCGGTTTACGTGAAGATCGTTTTCGTACATTTTAGAATTTTTCGAGATGAAACAGAGATTCTATTGAATCAAACGCAAAATAAAATACCATTATGTATGCTTCAGTAGATTTCTCTGTTTCATCGAAAAAAATTCTAAAATGTACGAGACCCTCAGGATCAGATGTACGATACTCATAGTCTAAGATATAAAATGTATATATGTGTTTTATATTCGGCGAAATTATTTGACTCGATCGTTTTTGAGAAGAACGTAGGGAGAAGAATAGAATGACGAGGAGAGAAAAATGCGGACAGTCGGATACGCGCGAGGGCCGAGCTTCGGGAAACCAAATGTTTGCGAACAAATCGTCGTCGTTTTCGACGAGGAAAATCAACAAACGCCCCTCGTTCCAACCTAATGCACCATCGAGGGATAAAAATCGTTCCGCGCGCGTGGCTCTCCGATCCCGATCCGTGGATTTCGAATCTTCGTCGTCTTCTATCGAACAGCAAGCCAGAAAAACTGCGTAGCGCAGAAAAACTTACGCTATCGTGTTTTCATTAAAATTTCGGAAAATTTTATATTTTGATATCCAAAAATAATGGCGAAATTATTAATGCGAGTCTCTCTTACCAAATACGAAATTACACATCCTTTCAATTACAGATTCTCTCGCGAGAGAAGTTAAAACTGATTCTTTAAATAAGAAGATTATACACAAGAGCGCGGAGAGATTAAAAATTAATTAAAAGACAAGAACGGAAGCAAAATATGCGCCGAGACAGAGACGGTGAAGTCTAAGTGCGTATCACGCGGTATTAAATGGGATGAATTGCGCAATTTTCATTTGAAGTTATCTTTGATCTAAGATATAATAAGAAAATTGAAGAAGGTTAATTAAGATTGTGAGAATGCGTAGCGTACTGACCGCCAACAGCGTGTAGAATCCAAGGTTATAAGTTATTGTATAACGCAACATTATGTACGCAAATATAAACACTGTGTATGCAAAAGTTTAGAGTTAAAAAATTTTTGCAGCGAAATATGAATTTTGAAAATTCTTATTTAAAGATGTATTTTAATTGCGAAAAATATACAGATCTGGTTTGAAAAGAGGGAGAAAAAGAGAAACAGAATTCTTATTTTTATATATGTATTAGAGATCTTATCGATTTCACTACGTATTTTATCTGACACATTTATTATATATTTTGTTTTATAATTAAATCATATCGTTACGCTTTTCTCATTTCACAATAGCGAAAATACAATTTGGATTTCGAATTTTTCTCAGATACTTCCCATAAAAAAAAAAAAAAAAAAAATTAATATTTTCTACAATGAATCCAACATTGCTCGGCGTGCGGTTTATTTAGATTATTCAATGTACTCTGACGTAGAGAAAAGAATCAAAATGATACTCCAGCTACTTTTGTCCAGCTCTTCTTCTCTTTATTCTTGATTTGCATTCTGCGACTGCTTATTTGCATTTGGCGTCAAGATATTCTACAGCTTCATATTTGAAATTAAAGTGAAATACTGTTTGTTTCGTGCTAATTAAATTTTAACAAAACACATATCGTATGTAAATCCTTTTCGTAAATCATGCAAGATATTATTTCCGAGTTTAAGATGATATATATTTATATATTGTGTTTCTATCTTCATAATACTATAAGCTTCTACCATTTCAATTCAAATATTTTACACTTTTTAAATATGATAATGAGCGATGAAAAATAATTTTCTGAAGAATATATAAGCGTGCAAATGCGTGAAATAATTGCAAAATATAGAAAGGTGTTTTCAATTTATTTTCATATGATAACGCAAGCAACAAATGAGTATAAATTATTTAAAATAAATTATGTATAGCAAAATATATGTATAAGTATTTTTTTTTTTATGATAACGGACACATAATTTAAAAAAAAATGTAAAATACATAGACATGCATTTTAACTAATATTTAATATTTAAGATTTAAGGCTCCTAAATCATCACTCCAACCGGGTTTGGGTTATGACGTCAGAAACGAGAAAAAAATATACACGATTTATTTTTGCAGTATGTGTCGAAATAAATAACTTTTTTCCCACGCGCCATATGCATCTCGTATTCCGCCTGTAAAATGTACTCGCTATTTTCTCGTTTCATGAATTAATAGATAGCCATAAATCTTAATCAACTGTCCATTTCGCATAGAAACGTAAGACACATGTAGATTAAATTTTTCTGCCATTTGTCATTGAAACGGAATAGAATCTCCGTTACATTTTACCAATTTATTCGATCGAGCACGAATAATGCGATGGCAAAAAAAGAACTAATTTATTTCGACATATGGTGCACAAAAAAAAAATCATACGATTTCTCGATATGACGTATGAATATGCAATATAAGCATAACGAAGAGTCAAAAGTTTCAATATATGTTTAAAATATTCTCTCGTTTTTGCGAGATTTCAATCGTTTTATTTGTTGTTCAAGTAGTTAAGAGTTCTTTCAAAAATTAAAGATAAATATTATCAGTTTCTAATGAGATGCGAAAAGTATGTTTTCCAAAAGTTTATAAAATTGGCAATATGGAGAAGTTTCAAAATATAAAAGTTTCAAAATTTTTTTATCGAGCATCAAGATGACTGCAACGAGGATGTGTATATTCCCTCGAAAAAAAAAAAAAATAGAGTGCAGTCTGTTACAGAATCAGTTTTCCCGTTTCCGTCTCATTTTACAGCGTCGAATAAATTTCGCCCTCGATATCGGCGCGAATATCCGGATATCGTATCAGCTCAACCAGTATACACTTGGCAGGCTCATGGGCTTTTCAATTTCGTTCCTAGCCGAATGCGTTCCATACGGTGGTGCATACAGACAGTTATTACGAGACCTCTACGTGTATGGGATTGTTGAAATTTTTCGGGATGATGTTTCGGGGAAGGGAAAGGCAGAGACCATTACGGCTTTTCCCTCCCGTTTTTCTTGAATGTACGGTATCCCGGGACGAAGGCGTAAGAGAATGGCTAATGTTGTCCGCGATGTAAATGGAAAAATAATCGGCCCGAATGCAATACGCCAGTCCCAACGCATCTTGAGAATTTATCACGGAGATGCGAAGTTATATTACATACAAACGTTCGTCGTATAGATAAATAGTACCGCTCTTATCTCGTTTTTTAAATTTATTCCACTTTGTAAAATTTCCGGCTTAATCGAGAAGCAAAAGAAAAAAATATTGTTATCAATGTGTTATAAAATTGTTATTATAATTCTATAATTGTTGAAAAAAAGAACCTACCAAACACAATGTTTCATTGTATCGTATAAAAACTGATTAATTAAAAAGAACTCGATCTATTAGTCTCGCGATCTCTTTTCAATATAAGAAGTCTACAACATTCGTGCGAAAACTTGTCGTAACAATCTTATGCAAATTCCAAGTTCTAGAACAATACCGCGTTATACTACCGTTTGTATTGTACATGTCGACCAAAAGACTCGAGGCGCTCGATAGCCGCAATGGCTTGATGTTGAATTGAGAAACTTTCCGAAAGTATATAATATCCCTTATGTACTCCGCAGAGCTGATCAACATATAACTCTCCTTATATCTATAAAGAACATACTAAAACTCGTATAATTCCTCCAAATTATAAATATCTCGATAACTTTGTAACGAAACCTTTTGTAAGAAATATTTTTCTTAGCAAAGAAATTTCATTAACGACTATCATTTAGCGCAATTTTTTAATGTTAAATATTTTGGTATTATGATAATCAGATTTTCAATTAATATTTTATTAAAAGTTGCTTAGAAATCTACCGTCAAAAGTCAATTTTATTATATACTTGTATCTGTAGAATTTGATTTATTGAATTTAATTTTATTGTATTGTAAAAAACTGCGAGGAGCTGGAAAATAATTGCAAAATAATAATTAAAACATTGTTGCTAACAATATTATAAATATATGTTATGTGTGTGTATATGTATACGTGAAAAATCAAAGAATAGAGAATCTGTAATTGAGGATACAACCTTTAATTATGCATTCTTTGCATATATATGTATGTATATTAAAACACTACTACGCAAACGATATAACTCATAGAAGTGAACAAGTAAAGTTTCTTAATAACCGTTAACGTCGACACCGCGTGGCAATTCCTTAAATCGATAGAGAAATCCTGTTTTATGAATTAACGGATTAGAAACGAACTCCTCCCACTTTAATTAAATGCCACAGAAATTACGTTAATCGTATTAAAAATAAATTTTAATTAAAAAAATTAAATCTTTAGACTGCGGATAATTTTAAACAGCGATATATATATTATAAATTTATGATATTTTATAATATTATATTAAATTTATGATTCTTAATGTGATGCATACAATATATATATAATGTTTTAAAATATTATTTGTTTAACTAAATTTTTGTAGACACATACAACACAAAAAAGATTATACATGCTTGCTTAGCTTTTTCTGAAATTTTAACAAATATAATATGTGTGATTATAAGACTTTAATATAATTCTATGTAGAAAATTCTGTGATATTTTATATAAATATATATAATATGAAAAAAGATTATAAAAAAAATTATTATTTTAAATAGTATCAAAAAATGAATATAAAAATACAAAAATATCAAAAACAAAAACTCTGCCCCCAGAGAGATTTGAACTCTCGACCCCTGGTTTACAAGACCAGTGCTCTAACCCCTGAGCTATGGAGGCTTCTGTCGACTCCTTCAATATACTGGAAGTAATACTGAATTAATCATATTTAATGCATTAAGCAAAAAAAAAAAAATATTTTAATAGCAATATTAAATGCTGCCTTATTTTATATTTTATATCAGAATATCGAATTTAAACAAAAAAAAAAAAAATTTTTTTTCATGTAAAGTATCTAAAAGAGAGATAAAAAAATACATATTTCCACTTTACTTTTCACATATTTTAATTTTAAATTTTCTTTGTCTTTCAAATATTTTTTAATAAATAAAAACATACATAAAATTAGCATTAAAACAATATGGATTATTTTAAAGTTTGCTGCAAAAAATGTAAAATATATCGCGACAAAGAGAAAATCGTTTATATAAAAAGGTCATATAGCAAGGATTTATTTTACAATACAGTAGCTATTCAAATTTTTCTAAATTAAAAAGATTCTACTAATGTATATCTCAATGCTTTTGATTCTTATTTTCATTGATGCCTTGCCACACACATTTGATTAAATATTAAATAAATGCATATTATTTAATTATTTATTTAATAATGCATATTTGTAACGACATATTCGCATGTATTATCACCATGCATTTGCATATTCGGCGCTTCATATTTTATATATTTTTCAGTATTTTGCATTTTTGCCATAGAACCTCGTATCTGCTGAGATGTCGCTTTTTATGATTAAAATCATGAGTTTACTTTGCAGTTACAACTTTTTCAGTTTGATAAACATCCAGTTTCCTTTGCAATACTCGAGTAAACTTTATGACAAAAATAAAGTAAAATATCATATTAGTCTCGCCTGAATCAAATTTGTAAAAATTCCTTTATTGTTATTATTATTATTGAATATTATTATTATATACTGTAAACGCTATTTTCACAAATGTCACTAGCTTTTTCCCAAAATGCAATAAAAAAGATCGAAAAGCGATTTATCGGAGATTATAGAATATCTTCGATTTTTTACAGAAGAAAAAGTTTTTAGATGCAAAAAAGGTGCGCGCTTTCTCTCTCTCTCTCTCTCTCTCTCTCTCTCTCTCTCTCTCTCTCTCTCTCTATTCGCAGGATAATTTCTGACGGCGCTGTAATTTTTTTATCCGTAGAAATACAACGCGCCTATCGGAGAATTCTTTCTGCAAAAAATGCTGAACAAAATGAAATATTATTCAATAATAATAACTAAGTTCCCCGTTTCAAAATTAAAAACTTTACCCACCGGAAATTAAAACGCAGGCAAGAAGCTAACGAACTATGATCAAAGACTAATTAAGTTCTGACAAGGCTAATTAGGAACGGATCATGCCGTTCGTCGACTCGCGAGAATCATGTACAGAGCGCGCTAATTTGATATATCTCACGCGATATATGTAGAAAAATATATTACATTTAAAAAAAAAAGCAGCATAAAAAAGTGCGATTATTTTAACTCATTCTGTGGATTTATGTTCTACGAGAAAAAAGGAAGAGAAAAGTACTCTTAAAACCGTGGAAAAACGTTCGTTTCGCCTCAAGTTATAAAGCACGTATTATTCACGTATTACATTCTCGTAATCCTGTCCTTTAACCGCAAAGTTTTGCGTTTCGAAACTCGAGCTTGTCAAAATATCTCTTATCATGCTGTCACGACCAGATAACAGACGAATCTATCCGTCATCGACGTATATTTTATACATTAGTATAACTTATAATTCATAATGTTTAATATTGCAACGTAATGTGTATACAATGCAGCAAAATTGCTAAAAAGACAAACATGTATTCGGAATATGCCCGAGAAATCAATAATCGAGTTTAATACCAAGATATTTGCTTCCACATGTATACTATGTATTTCTTAATCACACATAATTTCGCTTATAGAAATAAACACTTGAAACTAAAATATAAGCGCAAACAGTTCCGTTACTGAAAGTATAATTTTTTAGATATATTCGAAAACAAGAAATTGTGTGTGAAAATGCACGTTTTATCTGATTCTATTAACTAATTAATTATAATTAACAAATATATATATGCAAATAGCATTTTTCACCCATTTTTCCTAGAATAAGTCAAAATCATAATACTCAGAGTATACACAATATAATTAAAATTCTTCCGCCTTCTTAAGAAAAATAAAAAAGTTACAAAGCATATTCTTTCGTATCAACCATACGATTTTTTTAAAATAACTTTGCTATCAGACCCACATAAATATCCCTCCTCAAATATTATAGCTCAAATAATATTATTTTACAACGCGATTGGTCCGACCAATCCTATTTAGTTATTCATCCATATTCTGCATATTCAATATTACTGTCGCTTTTCTTGCATGATGGACCGACGATATAACTACTGGCGCATGATGAACGATCCGCGACAATTATAAGCGCAATTTGCTATTCGCAGGGAAATTAACATCGCGTAACGAGCGCACGATCGTGGCGTAATCAAGGACGCAGCATTACACAAAATGCAAATACAATTTTGTTGTCGATTACTCGCTACCATGTGGCGCAAGTTTGCAAGAAAAATCTATCAGGATATAACGGGATTTATATGATAAACTATCTCCCGATAAACCGAAGATCTCATCTCTCTCTCTCTCTCTCTCTCTCTCTCTCTCTCTCTCTCTCTCTCTCTCTCTCTCTCTCTCTCTCTCTCTCTCTCTCTCTCTCTCTCTCTCCTTTCATGCATTATAAAACGCGCTCATATAACGGAGATCACATGTCACGAAAATAATTTAGCTGTGTAGATTTTTATAACAGTTGTACATATTTATGATAGTACAGTTCGTAGGAAAATTTATATTGGATTATCGTATATATCCGTGGGTATACTTGATGCTTTAAACATGTGATATTCACAATTTAAAAGAAACTTGAATAAAAATTTCAAAATACGCTTCAAGATATTTTGAATTTATATTTGCTGATATATCAAGATATTTGTGATATGACAGCAATATTTTTTAATTGGAAGCAATTGAAAATGAAGGTTTTCTTGCAGATTAAGCATATAAAATCAGATATATTAAAATAAATAAGAAAATCTTACGCTTCGTTGAAACCAAGATGTTTAGTTTAGTTGGATACATTATAATTTCAGGATTAATAGCAAATATATATATATTGCGAGATGAAGAAAAGAATTGTCTGTCGCGAGCAATGCTAAAGATAAATTTATTTCAAACTTGCGTGTTAGAACAAAATCTGTCATCAAAATTTAATCGTTCAATTTAAAACATCTTCAAGGATAATAAAATTGTATTAACTTACTTTGATAGGTCGAACCGGCGATTTAAAAACAATCCAGAATCAAAAGTTTACGTTATCCAGTTCGCGCGCGAGCCTCAGGGTGATCTCCAGAGTAGAAGTGTCATTGTGCCATTTAGCGGAAGATGCGTTGGGATTCACCGGATGCGGCGTCGGTAGGTGCAGCCGATATCTATGATAGAATTGCGACTTAGTTTTACGCGCGTCGAACAAATAGATTTACGGCCTCTCGTAAAATTGTCAAAGAAAGTAGAAGCACGCGCATGCCTGTCAAAGTCAATGCCAGATCGGACTCCGACGCGATGTACGAGAATTTCGCTCTCTTTCTATCACACAACTTACAGCGATAAATTTTCCGTCTCACCTTGAGCTGCGTACGTCGATCGCTTCGGATTCCACGGAGAGCTCCACATTTTCTCGCGTTTCCTGGGGCAATTTCACCAGCACCGACAGCCATTCGCAGGATGCCGTACTTGGCGTTTTAAAGCTCATCTAAATAACAATTCGTCCGTCTTCAAGACCGCTTGCCGTGCGATTTACACGAAATGTGTCAATCGGGATAAATTGTATTCGCGTTTCACGCAAAGCTTCGATTTGAGAAGGAATAATCGAGAAATAGTTAAGTTCCATATTTCTTTAAAAATAAAGATTGATTATCCGCTTCATATTTAATTTATTTTTATGTATGTGTATTATGTGGTAATGTTTAAATTAAAAAAAAATAATAGATTATTACATAAATAAAAATCAGAATAGAATAACTATTTGAAAATACAAGCTATAGCGCGTATGCGAGCTCTGCCAAACGCGAATGCTGATAATTTTATTCGAAATGTATTTTCTCTATATTATAAAAAAAGAAAGAAAGGGGATGTAACTTACTCCCAGATAAACATCCTCCGCTGTCACTGCTTGTTTGAACTTTATCTCATATTCGGGCACCTGTCTCGGATCATAATCCTGCGCATTTCGAGTATTAAGCGCTTCCGAGGGATGCCAAATATCGTCGCCGGCGCCTTTAAGCGGCGCATGTGGTCCTGTTACCACAACATCCTCGAAAGGATCACTCGAGGCTCCGATATCGCCCGGTCCTTAAACAGATATTTCATTTTTAATCAGTTAATTGTCATTCTATCTCCTGAACAATGGACGAGTAATGATTATGTTATCTTGAGAATAACGAGTAAAATATACATGAAATATTACTTTGAAATGCAAAATGCGAGTGTAAATTATTTAAATATAATTCAAAACGGAGATATAATTAAATGATTTATAATTATGTAGTATTACGTAGCAGACATCTTAGCGCAACGAATCTTATTAGAATTAATTATTGACAGTATTTATACAACAGATTGTTACATTGCTGTGTTACGTGTATTCTTTCATAAAGTATTATTATCCATAATAACGTCGATTTATGAATAAGAAATCGAAAGACGTATAAAAACTCGCATAATCAATACAGTATATTATATGTTCAATACCACCAATCTTGCAATATCTATTTAAAACAAACCCATTTAAAAAATTCTTTCTTCTATTTTATTTATTTTATTTTATTTTCATTAACTCCTTTGCGAATCGGCGAATTTCAGATCCGTGATTACCTCGAATAATTGTCAAATGTCGAAATATAGGATGTCCCAAAATATCTCCGGATGTTCTTTTAATAGCAAATTCTCTGGCCAATTGAGAATCGATTTTTTTACTTATTGTTAGCGAAAATATCGAGAGAAATCATAACTTCTTTCAAGTTTCCATTTTTTTTTCCATCATATATCTTTCTAAGCCTAAAATTAAAAGTCTATTAAAATAAATTCAATTTAAAAGAAGTAATTTTTTGTTAAGCTTTTAATTCCGCCTTATTTATTAATTTTTTCAATTATGTAACATTTTGCACTAAAGAAAAATAGTTTCTAAATCGAACGGAGAATTTGTTATTAAAAGGACATCTAGTTTTAAAACACCCTATATACGAACATGCGCGCGCGCACGTACATATTATGTTTCCTGTTTTGTACGCCAATTAATATATTGCACACAATCGCAACTCTCTTTATTTTCGACCAGAAATAATATCCCGAACAATACATTAGATTAAAAGCAACGAAATCTCAGCGGGAGCGAGTTTAGCTTGAAATTGCTCGCGGGAAATTGGCCGGCGCGTTGCAATAACGAAATTTCCCTTTACCTCCATACAATCAATCGGTTTTGTAAGCGTAAACCTACCTAACTTTCTCGCGCCCGCTTGCGGTAAATCGTCCTCGACATCGGAATCATCCTTGGGCGGGCAGATTAAATTCTGTAACGCCTGTAAATCCCTCGGAGTAAAACAACCGTCCATCCCGACGCGTCGCAGATTCACTATGGAGGCAATAACAAACTGCCGTCACTATGGCAACGCATTTACAGTTTTCCGATAATATAATGGCGGTTAATTTGAACTAATCCGATTGAAAAATTGCGCGCTGGACATATCGCGAGCAGAACAAGGAAGACAGCTGTTTATTATTAAATTAACATAAACTCTTATATAGAATTCTATTTCAGTCATCATATCACGGAGATGGAAATAAAATTGTCGAAGCTTCCTGCAATATGTCAACAAAAGAGAGAGAGAGAGAGAGAGAGAGAGAGGGAGAGTTTTCAAATTAGAAAAGATTAAAAATCACAGAACTCTTTAATAAAACAATATAAAAAGAGAAAGAAAAGCATATACGAATTAAAAAAATATAAATGGATAGAAAAGGTATAACGAAAGCATTATATATAATCATTATCGCATATGTTTGATATCCAAGTGTAAATCCCGCGAGATTACACCGTCTTTGCGAGAGTGAAGATAAATTATTTTACCCCTCTCTTCCCTTTTTCGTTAATAATGAGTCTCAAAATAAACAAGCAGTTCCGAAATAAATCGATTATTTAAAACTTACATTTGTCCAACGTAGCGCTTCGCGCTTATGCAACAGCAATCGAATTTATATAATAACTTTTTATGAAATATCCGTTGTAAAACAGAGAGGAAAGTGATCTCTGGAACGCATACCAACGTAATATTTCCTACATCTATGTTACCAATCCTCGTTTAGTATCGCCATCTACGCTCATTATAGATTATGCGAAACTATGCAGTCACAGTTGTTTTTTCAACTGCCGCTAAAATCACCATTTGGTTTGTATCCATACTAAGGTGAGAGAGAGAGAGAGAGAGAGAGAGAGAGAGAGAGAGAGAGAGAGAGAGAGCGTCCCGCAAAAAATGCTATTATTGGTCGTTTCCAGAGTGATAAAAAAATCTTCATTTTACATCGAGCACCGAGATAATACAATATATATATATATTGTATTTCTTGTATGAATTGAAATTCTTCAGTTAATATTTTTATAAAAACTTTAATAATTTTGAATCTTATTTATTAATTATTTAAAACTCGAGATTTTAAAAAAATGTCAAATGTGTAATAAAATTCTGTGATAAAAGATGCAATAATTAAAATCTTCTTCAGTTAAGTTTATTTCTATTAATTTTTATTATTTAGTATACAATTTAATTTTAATTTATTTGATTAGAATTTTATATGAAAAATTCTTATGATACAATATATGAATTAAACCTATTGTTCATCAATAATGATCTAAGTATCTTGTAAGTGCAATTTATGCGTAAATTACTCCATCCTTAGAGAATCAAGATAAATATAATAAAAAATATAATAAAAAATACTCCAGATCTTTCTTTCAAAAATCAATCTAAACTTTATATATATATTATCATCACAGATTATTTTTTTAGCCAATATTTAGAAACTTGTGATATAAATCGCAGATTTTTTATTTAATAAGAAATGACAAAAATTATATATATAAATGTAAATCAAAATGTCAATGATATAATAAAATAATAAGTTAAATCGTCCACAAGAGTATTACATATATAAATAATAATAAGGATAAATGTAAGAAGGATATCTCTATAAGTAAAAATAAAAAAACAACCGGTTTTGTAGCACATACATTGATTTATTATACGTAGATTGTTCATAGCTTATTGTTTTTCTATTTTTTTTATAGCAACAGCAAATATACTATAGTTTGGTCAGATTAACAAATGTTATCTCTCCAATCTGCCATAGATGTGATTATTCATGTCGATACACCGGATATAACACGAATAACCGAGCCTGTATACATCATTGGCAGGTTGTGACATATAATATATGGAGGCCTGATCAATCATCCGGGCATGATGGTCTCCGTTTAAATTTGGTTGCCAGTGTGTGTTGTGATTAAATTTTTGATAATCATTTTCATAATCGAAGACACATCCAAGAGAGGTCTAGGTAGATAATTAACTAAGTTCACAGCGCGTACTAAAAGCGTACTAAGAGTCCTATATCGTCCTCCTTTGATTACTCTCACGTATCAAAGGTACGCGCTGTCTTTTTTTTATAACGTTTACGCGAAACAATGCAACGTACGTAATTCAAAAAGAGTCTGCTCTTTCTCCCTTCCGAAGATACTCTTAACGTTAAGAAAGTACACCCTCGCCCCACATTTACTACTTTCCTCTCTTTTTCATCTATCGCATTAAATGCCATCGCGATTAACTGGCGCGCAATCCGTCTTATTTTTTTTAAGTTCCTACTTTTATAATGTTATATACAATTGTTTGGCACCGAAGTTGTGGTTTTTTCCCCCTTTTCTTTCAAATCGTACGATGCCAGCACGAATGTCCAACGTGAACGTAACCCCCCCCCCCCGCCCCACCCCACCTCCACACACCCTTTCATTTGTATGTTCAAGAGAGCGAAATAAGGTAAAAGTACATCTGAGTGTGTGTTTGTGTTGTGCTTACGTCGTGTGCTTAATCAAGGATCGTTCGTTATCAATGCATAGCACTCGTCGAGTCGAGGCGCGCCAAGGGATTCGGAACCTTGGGAGCTTGAGAACAACTATCGCTTTGGACTCTCGCATGGTCCTGTCCTAATCGTCGCTCGTTAATTACGAATGCTCAAGTACGAACAACACGTTCCGACGATTTTAAGTACACGTTAGCATGTTACAAGAGCTTTTTCTCTTTGGCATAGTTTATAAATATACATTTCTCTTTCTCTCCGTACTCTTTTTTTCCCTTCGCATTCTTTTGCCATGTTATAGTGTGGAATGTATGTTGCCGGTGTATGCACCACGGTCAAAAACTTCGTTACCTGGAGCTTTGTCAAGTCAGTACATTGCCAATCCGACTCTTTCGACACCATGTCGCGCGTATCGCGGATACATATATCTTCTCGCACGTATAGAGGCGGATCGGCAAAGCGCTTAGCCCGCGATGCGGTCTCTCTCTTATCGTTACGAAAGTTACATTAATTTATCTCCTCTTATTAATCGTATTCTAGAGAACTCTGACTGCCACTGGTTCTCAGCGAAATCCAGACTGCCCAACAGTCAGACGTACATAACAATTATCACAACTTAATATCGTATAATACTAATACAATATTATGTAAATATATTAATATTTATATATATATATATAATCATAAATATTCTATATATATAATATATTATTAACAACTGACTTGCTTGCGTTTTATGTCCCGCGATACACGTTTCGTATCGTATCGTAATACTGTATTAGACTGGTAAAATACCATATGAAACGTAATATACATTACGACTCCCATTTCTCTTCGACACTATCAAGCTTGGAAAGTAAATATAAATTAACGTCGTCATAAGCTACGCTCGCATACGCGCGTGTAACTTCTTTCAATACTGTTTAATATGCGTGTATGTTTTGTGTGTGTGTGTGTGTGTGTGTGTGCGTTATTATGTATTAAAATCTATTATAATTTTACTAAAAAAATATTGATTGATAAGCTATGCGTACAGTGCTATAATTATTAACATTTAAAAATGAGATCTAGTTTCATTATTAATGTAAGAATAAACATTAAGAAACATTATTGAATCAATAATGGATTTAATGCTGCATATATGTATGTGTGTGTGTATGTGTGTATGTCAAGTGTATTCGAAAACCTTATTTACCTGTCCCTTACCACTCTTCTTTTACCAGCGTGTTTTCTTCTTGCATTGTAAGTAAGTACTTATGTTTTAAGTTCGTGCAGCGCAACTGCTGTCGGACGATTTCGAGGCCGATTTTATTTTATTACGTACGCTAATCGATCGAGTTCTTTCGATATATGGCTACGTGCTCTTGCCGTTACCGCAGCATGTTCGAATCACTTTCACTTTGAATGTTTATTCACTCAGAAGATATCTTCGTCCGGATCGCTCGACGGTGCAGCCTGAAGCGCCAATTGCATACTGGATTCTGTATTACGCCGCTTCATTTTACCCTTAGTCTTCTTCAGCATCGTAGCCTAGGAAGGGACAGGATCAAGGGAGCGCACAATGGAGCAATCGATCAAAATGTCAATCAAAATATCGCTGACAAAATAGAAGTATAGAAATAGAAATAGAGGTAGAAATATATATATATATATATATATATATATATATATATATATATATATATATAGAGAGAGAGAGAGAGAGAGAGAGAGAGAGAGAGAGAGATTGCGAACTCAGGATCAACAATTTATACGTATAGAAAAAAAAAAGAAAAATTTTTACTCTCGCAAAACTAACTAACTACTATCCGATAGAATGCGTCTAAATCCACACATTACGACACAAGCTCGAGCTAGCTGCATTGGATCGAGGCATCGACAAGGTGTTACGGAGTTGATCGGTTTTACATGCATCAACGAGGAGGGACCGGATCTTTCTTTTTCTGTTTTCTTTTGTTTTTGTTTTTTTTTGTTTTAGGTGGAATCGCTTTATAAAGATAGACGGCACGGTTTGTCACACCGAGACTCCTCTCTCGCGCTGCTTATGCGCGTCGAGGAATCTAGGTTGAGAGATGTCGCGTATCTTCAACGAAATACTCGATTAAACATTCGAGCGGTTGTGAGCTGTGGTATGGTTGGATTACTCGTCCGTGCTCTTGCCCCCCTCCCCATTAGCAGGTAGAATCGACGGTTCGGTATTGCGACGCTTGATCTTACTTTTCTTCAACATGGTAGCCTGAAGTGAACAAAGGAACAAGGAGATATTAGTCGAGTGCAATTAGGGGAGGAGAGCATGCGCTGATAGGTATCAGCAATCAGAGGTTACGCTTTTACAGAGAAAATACATAGAGTATTATATAATGTAAAACAAAAGATACTACAAACTAATACATACGGATGCTCCTGTTGAAAAAAATGTACGTGCCATAAAAATGTTTATCCCATTATTCTACTTAAATCCAAACAGAGTAAGATATGCAATCACATCACTCATTCTTTTGATTTTAAGAATGGAAAGATTATCGCGTGTACTAATATCGATAATGTCTCGCATTGGGTCAATCAAAAATGATTATATGTTACATTCTGTTCGTTATTTTTGTAGAATTATGAGGGGAAGAGGGCAATTTTATAAGATCTCATGTCAAAATATTACCTTGAGCGCTGACTTCAAGACTACAATGTCTCCGGGACTCTGAACCCACGGTTCACCGTCTACTTGTACAGGTATATCTGAGTTTAAGTGAATTTTTATGTGTCCGCCCTAGAAATTAAAATAAAACGACACGAATAAGAATAAATTAACATATTCTATAAAAAATAGGAAGAAAGAGGAAGTAAAATCTTTATATTATTAATTAATTATTTTATTTCACCTGCGCTATTCTCATAGCCGTACGTAGACCCGATTGTATTTGTCCAAGATGCATAACGCCTGTAACTCCGACAACCTCTAACATACCATCCCAGTGATTTGGTGTATAAAATTGATCTTCTTTGGTATCTGGTCCCCAAGGATTAGCACCAGAACCCCAACTAAAGAAAAAACGAAAGTGTCGTTTAAACTATCGCATTTTTTCTATATATATATATATAAAGGGGGGGGGGGAATTACCTTAAAATGTTCAGAATAATTATTCCCTCCACTTGCGGTAATTCAACCAATTTACCATCTACTTCTAACCGAATTTCTTTATGTAAATCTTTGCACGGCTTACGTCTGACCATCTTACGTAGACCCATAGTTACATATACACCTTTATTTCGTAATCTGCTTTTGAACTTATTAGGGTTTTCCTCTCTCGCGTTGTGAAAGTCAAGACATAAATCTGCATCGACGCCGATGCCAAAATAATTATTCATTACATATATTTGCGTATTGTCTTCGCTTGTTGAACCAGCGCCTGTAACATAATACGACACTACTTGCCGATAATGCGAAATTTTTTTTCTTATTCAAATTATGAAGTTTGTTTCCGATATGTTGAAAGAAAGAAGTCTTATTTCTCACCTGCAGCATTACAAACTACTTGAGTCTGTTCTTTCTCTTCTGGATGAAAAACTACGGTCCATCTATCCAATATTATTTCTTCCGCATCGATAACGTCTCGCAATAAGTTTAACGGATCCTCGTCGCCCGTGTATCCTGAACCCCAACATAGTACACGCGCAAGATCGTTTCCCGTTCCCAAAGGTACAATAGCGCAAGCGGGAGAAGAACACTCGCTATCCTGACCCACATTATCTAAACATTGTAATACCCAGCCTATCGTTCCATCACCACCGCAAACTAATATCTTATAGTCTTTTATGTGGCGAAAAACGTAAAGCCTGCAACATAAGGAACGCGTTTATTTCCAGCAACCATTTTCGTGAAATTGTGTAATGAGAATCGATACACTATTTGCATTCATATCTTTAAAGCTACGATCCGCTTACCCGGGGAGAGGTCCGCCGTTATCGAGATCAAACACTTGATAGGGATTTAATAGTTTACGAAAACTAGAAATTAGCTGGAGCCCTTGACAGCCGCCAGATTTTACATTTACAAACACGAGCAGCGGTTGAACACCCGATGGTACCATACTTGGCTCGATACTCGGTAAAAGCATTACTGATAGAAGAAAACAGAACCAGATTGAGCAAATATTCCAATATATATCTCATTAAAGCTGACAAGTAAATAAAAAAAGATTTTAAATGTGTTTATGTATATGTGCATCCAAAATTTGTCATCAAATATAAAAGCTATATAAAAATATATGTCGTAAATACCTAGAAGATGCTTGTCTTCGTATTTTGACTCTCGCAACGCATATAATGCTCTGACTGCTTTATTCGAGTCTTCGTATATAATAACCATCGAACCATATTCATAATAAATTGGGCCAATTAATGAAAACCTATTTTCTAAAAAGTTCAGAAAAAGCCATATATAAATTATTTATTCTATATATACATATAAATTTTCTTTTTTTCAAGTCACACACCAACCTTTTCCTAAAAATTCTATCAACATATTCTCATAACTTCTTTCAGAAAGATTTGGTGGCAAGTTGCCCACAAATAAAGCCAAGTTGGGTCCATGGGGGTCTTGTTTTAATTGTAGATAGAACCGCATTAGTTCCATTTGCCTAATAGAATCTTTTCCCAGCTTCTTAACGATATCCCAAGGTCTTTCATCCCAAGACAAAACTCTTTCCGTTACTGATACATACAAAATTCTCTTTATATCTCGTGCGATAACATTTACAACATAGAATCTTAAAGAATATTCGAATAATAAATTGTAGATCTCGGACTTAAATAAAAACGTACCGCCACGGTCTAAAAGAATTTCACTGCACCTATAGTCATCGCAATTAAAATTTTGTAAACCAAACTTCTCAAGTGCCTGGTTTATTAAGTCTGCAACAGTTGTTGCTTCGGTAACAGGTACTATACAGAATGACTCTGATACCTGCAATTTGCCGGGATAAACTCGTACTTCCCCACTGTCGTTATTTCTGAAATCATGTTATAATATTGCATCAAAATTCTTTTTTGCTTTTCTTATAGATATAATTAACCTAGTAACAAAAAATAAAACTCTATATATTTAGATAAATGTAGTATAAACTTACTTAAATCGTAAGAACACAGCCGGACGTTTGCCTTCTTGGCGATTTAAATTTAAAACAGGTGTTGGGTCACACAGCTCAGTTTCCTCCGCAGCATACAGGTCGGTTAAGTAAAAGTTACCTGAATATTCCGGAAAAAAATATATATACATTGGTTTGATTAGCAAGCTTAATAAAAGATTCGTATGTTCATTATAATATAAGATTTTTCATATGTGTGCATACTAGGATCTTTTGTGATGTGAAATGCGCGCAATGCCAATGTGAGAACCTGCTCTGTCGTAGCCTGCCTGGGTATCGGAATCACTCGAAATATTCTTCGCCTCAAGGAGCTGTTGCCGTCGTACACCTTAATCATCTCTGTAATGTAAGGAAAAAAAGAGTAGATTCATGGAGATTATAGGCGAGGAAATCCCGAAACCGTTAATCGGAAGTTGTATTGAAATACCTTCGTCACCTCTTTCTTTGTCTTCTTTCTCTTTAGGAGATCGTGGATCACGGCCATGCGCTGCGCCCTGTGTCGGTTCTCCATTATCACGATACCTCGCGTCGCTACCAAATTCTTCTGACGTGCTCCGCGCTGTGAACACAGAAAAAAATCACGTATTTCGAATGTTGGAAAATATATTTGGAATAACAAATTACGCACGCGATATGATACCTAAATGAAACACACAATCTAAATGTATAATACATCTTCTTCCGCGCTGTCTAAACTCTGACGTTTAAACATTTATTTCTTCATTACTCAGATAACATTAATGGTATCTCTCTTTGATTTCTTTTTAATCTTTTTTTCAAAAAAGAGTTATAAAATATTATATATTAAAAACGACAACATAGAATTTAAATTGCGCAATTTTTAATCATTCAATAAGTAAAACAATTTCATCTTTAGATTATATACATTTATTATTTATTATTGTTTCTTATTATTAATTATATTAAAAATTGCCAGTTTTCTATATGAATATAGATTTTAAAAAACAAATCACAAATTTGTCATATAAAAATATTCCATTTGAATTAGGTATTTTAAGAAGAGTGTAATGAATGAGAATTTAAAAACAAATTTATAAAACACAGAGAGCACAACATTGTATAACAACTCTGTTTATCATTCAAGAATAAATTACGCAACTCTTACCATCGAATATTTACGATAGGTTTGTAGAACACACACACGATAGGAAGAATTAGTCAGTAGTATTCTTGAACTTCATTTCACTGCATAGTAGAGTGATAAGCATCATGGAATCTCATAGCATCCAGTGGGCTGAATGACAGTGCATGCACTGAAGCGAGACATACATACATGCTAAAACGTAAACAGGAACAAAATAACATCCATAAAAAAACGTTGGTGCACCATGATATTTATATAAATGCATGTCGCGTGACAAACTATTTTATATATATATATATATATATATATATATATATATATATATATATATATATATATATATATATATCCGCTATGCGATATATTTATGCTTTTAAAAAATATGTCATTGTTTCCTATTTCTTAAGATTAAATTCCTAGTATAATATTATTCATTAATATTGTATCACTTGAATTGAAAGAAACAATACGAAAGATGGAGAATAATCTTACTCTAGAAGGAATCGCCTATCGAGAAAAATGCTCGCCTAATTTTTACAAAATTATGTATTTATCTTTATATATATTGGCCATATACATATAATTTAAAAACGAATATGTAACAAGTATAAGATTAAAGATTTATATATTACGTTATACTTTATAGGCTCATATAGAGAGAATGTGTATTGTGTATATTCCCCTATAATGTAGCAGTAAAATGAATTTGATATTAATGTCAAAAACAGAAAAAAAATGATAGAAGCTCAAAGCTAAATATCTGCATTGCTGTTAGGCAAACTTAAAAAAATGTATAAATAAATACCATTGTGTCTTTTAATATAGCGCTTTCTCTCAGTCGTAAGTGTTAAATAAGTGATTACATGTAGAGATAGAGAGATAATAACAGCGAGAGTAACGATAGCACTACAGCATATATATTTCAATTTCTCTCAGTTTTGTACGATACAAGTACATTTTAGAATTGAATACATTCACACAGATGAATGTCTGAGGATGATAATATTCTAGATACCTCGAACATAAGGAGGGGAAGCATGACAATTTCCATGGCAGCTACGTGGCAAAACTAGCGAAAGGCGCCTCAAAGCTTCGGCTAGGCGGCCTGCAGCCCCATTTTGCTCACTCTCAGCGAAATCGAATTGCTCTCCGATGTTATCTTCACATAGAAGCAAAGGTAGACCGAATATTTTAACCGATTACCACAATTTTTCAACTCTACCAAATTTCTCTTTTTCTCCTCTTAGGTACGTTCATAACTATGGCAAAACTATCTTCTTTTTTATACTATCAAATTTACTTATAATTACGTTAGACGAAAAGACGCGTTTTTTTGCTTTCTACCATGTCGAATAACGTCCGAGGCTTCTAATTAAAAAAAAAAAAAAAAATCACTATTCTTTCAACTTCTTTTATATTTTCCTCGTGAAGATATTTTGTAAACATCAATATTTTTCTAATTAATAATAATCTAATTAAGCTCTAGAAAAAAAGATGCTGAATCTATTAAAATATTTGACGCCTATTAAAAGCAACATTGAAATTAGCGATTAATAAGAGCAACCAGCCACAAAAGCCATATAGTTTACGAATGTATTTTAAATAGAATACGCGCGTAATTAAACTGACTGAGATGTAGCTTCAATGTTAAGAAGATTATGATTTCAGTACAATTAACAAATTTATTTACGCAGCTTAAGATTCACATAAAATGTATACGTCATATAATCCTCTAGACCCATACAAATTTACAACTCTTCAACTACTGTATAATGATGATAGACGGTAATGATAACATACAATTTTTCCAACAAATTCTCACGTGATATATTTGATACTACAAATGATTGAATATAGAATTGTGAGTGTTGTAATGATTATAAGTAGCACCAGTCACACACTTTATATAATCCAAAAGTTTATTTCTAATTTCCCTGCATCCAGCCGACACTGTGTATAAATTGAGTTTAAGACATATCGACGACATACAAAGATTGTTGTAAACCACAGAAATGCATTTTGTAAGAAAGTATTTTATTTTATTCTATAAAAGAAATCAAGATTTTTTTATCATTTGATAGTTTTGATAAGAATGGACCATCATATTTGAAAAAATATATGGAAAGCTGAGAGTGTAAGAAACTGCAAATAGCAAATGTAAAAATACGATACATACACATATTTATATGTGAAATACTAGAAATAATATATATATATATATATATATTTAAAAATATATTAAATCAATGATAAAATCTTTGGCTAATAATATTTCACGTAAATATACATATATTTTGATTTATGATAAAGTGAAACAATATGAAAGTTTAATCCTTTAGAATACAGATAGGGTCTTTCTCGTTTCACATATCGAAGAAAGTCAACGCACGTTGCATGCTCTGAAAAGAAGGAAGAACAGATATATGTTTACAAAACCGACGGTATTTATACACGCGTATATGTATGAATGAGTGCTAAAATAAAACTCATGCAAAAAAATTTATGTTCCAAAAATTGGTTATATCTTTTATAAGAGTATACTTCTACGAATATATATATGAATAAAAGAAATGTTTCGATACATTCTCTTTTAAACTTTAGTATGTAGATGTACAATATTTTTTGCTACCAATCATTGGTGCACAATTTGCATACGTATACAAGGGTGTGTGTGTGCTATATGCATAGTAAAAATAGATATAAAATTTCATACATGTTTGATTTATACAAGTGTGAAAATAATCGACTGTGTTAATAGGTAATACTGTAATGCAAGAATGAGATCGATTGAAGGAATTTTTATAAAGCGCTAATCAACAATGAAACTCACGGTGCAAATGAAGAATGCAATAATTAACGTGTGAAATATTCAATTAAATAGATACATTTTGAGCGAAGCTCTCACATCTTTGCCATTATGTGTTATCTGAGTCTGATACATCGATATTACTCGTAGAGAAACATAAATTTAAGAAAATAGTATATTTAATGTGACATATACACGTATATACACACAAAACTATATAATTATGCTATATATCTATAGATAAATGCGTGCATTGGTAATTATCATTCAATCAATTATCATTGTTTTCTTTTTCTTTATCATACAAATTACAGATACAGTTTCATTTATGTCAGTATTGACACTTTTATACGCGACCATGTTATTAAATCTGTTTTAGTAAAACAGGTCGCTGTAACAGTTTCACTTTAGTCTCCTATCTTTTTGTCTTTTTAAGAAGAATATCGTTTTAATATACGAATTATATTTCTGGTAAAACCAATTATAATAAAATATTTGCGTATCTTTGCAATACAAATTTTGTAATAAAGCTCAATTCCTCATTCTATTATTCTAATTACCTGTTAACACGCACACTGTAATTACACGACAGACACTTACGGCAAGAATACTCACGGGTCGGCACTTCTTTACGACGCACTTGTACTCCAATGATGGCTTCCATGGGAACTTCGGTACGCGGAATACTAACTGCATGTGGTGGCAGGTAAATTGGTTCCAAGTTACCAAAGGTGCATTCTTGGGGGATATTCTTGTAACAATACGCGTGCGACTGAGAGACGAAATCAAAATTTATCATTAAGTATTTATACTTTAACGGACAATCTTTAAAGTCATACTAATGGAATATGCTTTTGTCTCTATTTATACAAGAATGTAATTTGCTTTCGTGTATTTCGTTTTAAAAATTAAATGTATTTGCATTGTACTTCAATGTTTCACTCTATACTCTATTATAGTAATTCCCTTAACGAAACAAAAGCAAAAAGCAACATATGAAATATAAATCATCTTTTTTTACCGTCATGCCGCACCACTCGCAACGAAACCCGGCAAGGCACTCGACAGTAAAACAACTCTTCTTGCATACAGCGCATTTAGAGCTACTCGGAAGATTGCCTTCCCGCCAGTGATGAGTGTGTTTCACTGCTGACAGGTCCTTCCCAGGCAAGTACGTGGCATTCTCCTTGCAGTCTGCCACCGCGAAATCTTGGCATTCTATGTGCACGAAGTACTCGCATACTACCGGCAAACGAGCGCATTTACAATTAGCATATTATTTTTTTAGGATCTTCATATAAATTTACAAAGATGATATTTATTAAAGGCATCATATAATTAGTTAATAAAACGATTCAAAATTCCACAATTAGGCACAAATTTCAACTCACTTTCGCAGTGTATGGATGGATTATTATCATCCAAACGTTTCCGACAGACGTTGCAGAATTTTCTTTTATGATGTACTTGTTCGGACCAACAGTGTGCGACCGGGTTCTATAACATAATAAAAATATGCTCTATTAATCTTATATTATCGTAACAGATATAAGACTCCGAGATAAAAAAGAATCTCTGCAGTGTCAAGCAAGTATCGTTTCTTGTGAACTCTATGATTATCTAGCTTCTTAATTTTTAAATTTACGCTAAATTATTTTAGTGCAATACTTTTAATTATTTCGTGATATCCCTAGAAGACAAGATTGCGTTTTTATTGTCACATAAATGAAACAAAATCGGTAAATATAGATGTTATATTTTTACGCGTATAAACGGTTAATCGTGCGTTGATTATTATTCTACCTTAATCAGGCTTGCCGCGATGCTGGAGCAGGGAGAGACGACGGCCTTGAGACAGCGGTCGTGCACCACGAAGTTACACACTGCAACAAATAAAGGATTTAAAAAAAAAAAAAAAAATATATGTACCATAATGTAAATCAATATCAGCCACTCATGTCGTAATTTATAACGAAATTTTCTGATCTTTCACGATGTAAGTAAAAACGTCGAGGATCAAAGGCAGCTTCTTAGTATAAAAATTTTTATTTAATATTTTCACCGTTAATTGCGACTCACACAAATATACATGCAATAGTTTATCAAATTTCTACAGAAGCCAAACAAAAAATAAAATCTTTCAAATAGTTTCTATTACATAAAATGGTATTCTTTCTAATTTATTATCTACATTTTTTTTTTTTAAATTGATGTTCTTTTTTTTTATTTCAGGAAATATTTGATTCTCAATATATGAAGACCATTTATAAATTTAGATTTAATATAATGATGATCTCAATATTAATATTAATATTGATATTAATATTAAATATATCACAATTAGAATTGACGAAAATAATCGCGATTCGACTGAAACATCATCATTTACATATCATAATCCGTTAAAAGGACGCAGGGTGACGCGATAAGTGTCGTATTCTTTGCAAGGACGGTAATGATCGAGCTCTATCGCGCTCTTGCGACGCTAATCAGGCAAGATGTGGGAAATTTGTCGCATCGACGCGCAGGTACGGCCCGAAATAGTACTGTGCATCCGCTTCGTTAAGAAGGCGCCATCAGCCACCATCGACGATCGACCACGAATGCCGGGTTTAACTTTAACTCCTCGAGTGGGTAGTTTAAATCGAAAAGGGGTATTCGTTATTGTCGTTGAAAAAAGAAAAGAAATTTGTTTATCCATTTAAATATTGTTTCAAACGCTATGCTTTCCTCAACCATACAAAAGATACACGAAGTATCAGTTCAAGAAACGGACTCGGTCTCCCTAATGAATGTTAAAGCACTTATGGCGTTTATATTTTTATTAAATCCAGATATAAAAATACGCACGCGCAAAAAGATAGACAACAATAAAATATTTAATGTAAAAAACACGCCATTTTTTTCCCATCAAACACGCGCGCGATTAGTATTTAACGAATGTAGAAACCGCGAGCTTTATCATGTTTATTCTTCATCTTCCTTTTTCTCTCGGGAAGAAAAGAAAAAAAATAATTATCTTGTTATAAATGCGAAAAAATCATAGATAAAAGAAGTCTACTTCTCACGTAAATCCATCGATGTTGTCGATGTGATCTAGATAAGAATTGAGAATCGTTTAAAAATTAAGCTATAAAGATGAGAAATGCATTAGACAAGCATGCTTTAAAAAAAAAATCAACGTTTGATCTCGGGAAAAAAAGAGGAATCTATATATTCCATCAATCTTTCGGTAATCGCGTGTATCTGAAGTATACACGTGTTGATATTCACTCCGGCGATTATTTTTCGGCTTCTTCGGCATTTATATGTACAATATCTTTTTTTCCGATCAGTTTTGGTTGTCGTAGTTGTAACAATTTTAGTCATAGCAGCATAATAAATCAATTAATTGTTTTAGCCAATACTATATATGTATGTGATACAATTAAATAATTTTCAATACTACGAAAAAAATATCACAATAATTTCGTAGAGAGTGAGATCTCATCTATTACAATATTAATCGTCTGTTACAATCTTGTCTCTTCCTCAGTTTTTCTATGTATAAAATTAAAACGAAAGTGCACATTGGTATGTGCAATATTGTAAAATATTTCCTCCATCGAGATATTTTTCAACGATAAAAACATATACCATAAGCTAACATAATATAATGAAATTGTAACACATATGACACTTTAAACTCTCGTGTCTAAAATCAATTGTGTATTTAATGCCCTGTCCCTAATGGTCACGTCCGATTCTTTTGATAATAATGACAGCACTCGCTGTACTTTTGCAATTAATTTTTATCGTCTTATAGAAAGGAGAGATTATCGAGAAGAACAGAACAAAGAGGATATATTTTGATACGAAAGAAAGCCTGTTTTGTGTAGAATGTATTATCTGATAAATGTAACGTATTTATATACGTATTATCAAAAATAATATCAAGCAATTAAACTATTAAAAAATTATGTGAGAAAATACAAAAAATATTAATAACCAATATTATTTATAATCTATCGATTTGTAAAACGTACAAATTCGTTTTCTACGTACATAGGTTATTTGATACCAGTAAGTTGTACTTCGATACAACTTACAATAGACTTTGATATTTGATCAAAATATTATTTGTACGTATAATAAATGAAGAAGAATCTGATATATCTCTGGATAAATGATTAAACTTATTTCTTTATTTTTTTTTATTTTCTCGGATTTATGTAAGTCTATCAGTATTTCTGCTATATGAGATAAGCTCCAAGGTTTGATACCGAATTACATATGATTAACAAATGCGCTTATTGTTAAATTAATTTATATATTACCTCATATTTCTCTATCTATAATGTTAGGGAAAATCTTGGAGGAAGGAAGGAAAAAAAAAACCTGACAAAAATAAGTAAACTAAATAAATAAATTGCTGTTATTTACTATTTATATGATAGTAGTAAATTCAATGTAGACATGCTATTCCCAAGTCACATATATGACGGTTGACACCGTTATTTAAAAAAAAATGTTCATTCTTCTGATATTTATGTTTCACAGAGGCAAGTGTATATTTCACAAATAATATTTCTGCTCTTTAAAATTCATCGCTTTCCAAATTTTATATAATTTTATATAATAGATTAACGTCTTACAAAAAAAAAAAAAAAAAAAAAAAAAATATCCAAGTATTAATTTATCATGATTGTTCAATAGATGCCTAATAAGATACAAAATTAATTATATGAAAAGAGTCAAATCTTGAACATGAGATGAAAAAAATAAGCACGAGGATTAAATTGTTAATTTCAATTAAGTTTATAAAGAGAATTATTAGAATCCTATCTCACAGAAAGAGAGAGAGAGAGAGAGAGAGAGGGGGGGGGAGGGGGGAGAGAAAGATTGGATTTATACGTGTAAACATACAAAATAATATAAATATAATTTGCAGACATAAAAACAACAACTTTATTTAAAGCAACCGACAAAAGCGATCAATACATTCTAGCAAGGTTTAACAATGGCTTTAGAAATATAACACTTTATCTTTCACTACTATAAAATTAGCATTGCATTAATACAATTTTTATATAGTGGAGATCTCTGGCATTCCCTAAAGATTTTAGGGAATTTCTGATACATCTCTCTCGGGGAAAAAAAAAAAACACAATCTGACAATTAAATCAAAATAATAATGGTCTGAATGTCTAAATATGATGATCTAAATATATGAGTAGCCAATTTTTTCGTTATACGATAAAATTGCAAATTTTCCTTCATAATAATAAATTTCTCGTAAATGTAAAAGATTTTTTGAAAATATATATTTTTCTTTTTAATTTGTAGATAATAATGTTTGAAAGTTTTATATCAAGAAATATTGATTGAAATCCGTTGACCGATTGTGAAATAGAAAAGTGATCGGCCAGTTTTCGCATAACAAAAATTTTTTTTTTTTTTTATATATATATTTGTCAGAACTTGAGAAATGGAATTAGTTATACAAAGTCTAAGATTCCGTTCGCGTTAATTAACATTAAAAAGATGCGATATCATTTATAATTGACTTTCAAACATGTAACGACAAATATTCGAAATGAAATAACGTAACACTTACGTTATTTCATTTCGATTATTTTTAAATAAAGTATATAGCGATAGGTACAGTGATCACTTTGTGTGCGCAGGATTTTTTACGAACTGCATTTAACGTGTGAGCGGCGCGGCCGTTGAAATCTTTTTTATCCTTATTAATGTCTTGTACTTTTTTTTTTTTGCGACTATAAAGGCCATCAGTTTGTAATGAATATTTTTACTCTTATTACGCGGTTTTTTTTTTTTTTTTTTTTTTTTAACGCTAAATATATCTAACAGCGCACGCTCATATCTTGTATACGGTCATACACAGTCCCCGCAATTGGATTCATCATCTTTCAGGCGAGATATGACACAAAATTATCTAAACTCTGCTACGTTTTTGTTTCCTTTCTCTCTCCCCCTTCCCTCCCCCTCCCGCCTCCCCTTCCCAACCCCTTCCTCCTTCCCGAACGACGCTCGATACATCTAAGGCAGTTCTCCTCGTCGAACATTCCGAAAGAGCGTGCGACAGCTCGGACACTCTAGGGCTCGTTTCTGCTCGCGTTACAACGAAGATCCTTTACCGCCTCTTTACCCGTCAGCGAGCTCTCGCCCCCCACCACGGAGCAGCCCTCTTCGCCGCCGAGCGTCCGCGTTCGTCTCTCTCCCTCGCCACTACCATCCCCCCCCCCCGCCCTTTCTCTCTCTAGCACCCCTCCGCGAACCCTCTACTCCGGCAACCTTATCCGTGGTCTTTCAGCCATACTATCCCACCCCGCGCGATCAATGCTCGTGAAAGGTGGGCGCGCGTTCGCGCTCGCGCCCTCTGCGATCTGCGTACGCCGCCGTCTCCCACCCTCCAGCCCATCCCTCCCCCCTCGCCCCCTTTCCAGGTTTCTCTTTCTGTTTTTCACGACACAAATCTCTCTCTCTCTCTCTCTCATACTCTATTTATCTATCTGGCCGTCTGTTTCTCTGTTGCACCTACTCGCGGCTGGCGCGTGTTCGCGAAAGGCGCTGAAACGCCCGGAGAGAAGAGAGACTCGACGAGGCTCTGTCGCGCTGGAGAACGCGGGCACCCCGATGACACCCGATCGAATAAAACCGTCCGACGCGCCGCGGCGTCTGTCATTCATCATTCCGAATCGCGATGACACGCAGAGCGCGAGATTTCTAAGAGATTTTCTGATGGCGGGTATCTTTCCGTTACGGGAAGCGGCGGGCATGCATATCGATCGACTTTACGGTCTCGTCTTTTCGAAAGCGCTCGCTTTAAAAATTTTAAAGCTCCCCAAGCGAGGATCCATTGTCCTCGGTGTTTTTCTTTCCTTCCATCCTTTCTTTCTTTCTTTCGTAGCGCGCCCGACTGAACAAAGAGACAAATCGGGGACGAAGAATATTTCCGGAGCATGTTCCGCTCCCTCGATGGAGCTGTGCGCATCCTCCGGACGTGAACGAGACGAAGATGAGAAGAGCTATCGTCTCTAATGTTTCTTTCTTACTTTTTCTACTTTTGTCCGCCCAATGGACTCTCTCTCTCTCTCTCTCTCTTTTCTTACATTTATATTTCAAATTCTAATCCATATCTAGTCCGAGTGGCGCTCGAAGAGATCTATCCCAGACTCCCAGAGAGCGTAATAAACGTTCTCTGTCCTCTTCCCCCCTGCCCCCCCCCCACCTCATTCACACTCTCTCTCTCTCTCTCTCTCTCTCTATCGACGCTCCTGACGATTGGGACGATTGATTTGAAAATTGCGCGAAGCGATCTTACCTTCGCAGATGTACCCCTGCTGTATGAGGCCCCAGAGCATGTCCGTGCAGCTATGGCAGTACGTCGGTTTGTGAAACGTTTTCTTACTGAAGCTGTGCCCATGGCTGGCTGGAGTCTCGGCCGAGACCGACGCCATATTCCCCGTTCCACCGCGGAACCGTTCACGCCAGATTTTCACCGTGAAGCTACGCAGGGCGCGCCGCGCGACGATGACAACAACATAATTACACGCCCGACACTACGTGATCTCGGAACCGTACATAATTGCGCTGCTGCAGCTGGTGCGATGGTGGTGATGGCGATGGCGATGGCGATGGCGATGGTGATGGCGATGGTGATGGCGATGGCGATGGCGATGGCGATGATGGTGGTGGTAGTAGTAGTAATAGTAGCGGTGGTGGTAGTAGTAGTAATTGTAGTAATCGTCGTGGTCGTAGCTGGCCGCAGCACGTCGCACGGATCGCACGGATCGCACCGATCGCACCGTCGTACCGTCGTCGTCGTCCCGTCGTAACGCGGCGCCTCGTCGTCGTCGTCGTGCTAACGTCGTCGCGCCTAACGCGCATTATTCCACGAGCTGCGCCTCGGGACGGGCGACGCGCCGGCAGCAGCCACGATCGCGCGGGCCAGATGCGTCGTCGCCGTCGTGAAACGTCGCCGCCGATCCACCGCCGATCGTCGCCAATATCTCGCGGCCGTCGCCGAGCATCACCGTCGTCGTCCTCGTCGTCGTCGTTGCCGCTGCTCCTCCTCCTCCTCCTCCTGCTCTTGTCGTCGTCGCTGCCGCCGCTGATACTGATACCGACACCGATGCTCTTGTCGTCGTTGTCCTCCTCCTCCTCCTCCTCCTCCTCTTCCTCCTCCTCCTCGTCTTCGTCGTCGGCTATCCCGTTCACGATCTCGTTTACGGTACGACGCCGATGCGTGCGGTATCGCGTTCGCGCATCCGACGAGTCGCCGCCACTGCCGCCACTGCTGCTGCTGCTGCTGTTGCCGTTGCTGCTGATACGAGCGAACGCCGCCGAGTGGCCGCACTGACATCAGCCCCTATTCGTCACCGCCACCGGCCAGTGGCGGATGCGCTGCCCTAGCGGCCTAAGTGGGGCGTCATACGGGGGCCGAATCATCCGAGCCGCCCTCTTTCGAGCGCGAAGAAGCTGTCAAGGGCGTGCTCTCCTCTCCTCTCCTCTCCTCTCCTCTCCTCTTCTCTCCTCTTCTCTCCTCTCCTCTTTCCTCTCTTTCTCTTTTGCCGATTATGTTCTCACGTATAAACATAAATTGCGCGACGCTTCGTTACCCCGAGGAAAGTAGGGCCGTTTTTATATTTAACGATTTTTTTTTTTTCTTCTCGAAATATCTTTCCACTGCCTCCGTCTATAATCGTCGAGGACGTACGTGTTTCGAAAGAAACGATACACGCGCGAATCCGGGGGAATTTTCAAATCCGCGAGAAATGAAATTTCTACAGGGACGAAAGAGTCTTTCTCCAGCACTGACGATGGCGAGGGGCGTATTTTGTCGTCGTTTCTCGCGACGCTCCAACGTCTCTTCGTTACGTCTATAATTTTCAATATCTATTTCCGACCTATCTCTCTGTCTCTCTCTCTCTCTCTCTTTCTGTCACTCGTATTTCGTCGGCTTGAACCAAAGTCCAAATGTCCGCGACGTTCGACGTCGCTTCCAACGATGACGTCGCTTACGCGAGGAGCACGAGTTGTCACGCGGATCCAATATTTTTCCCCTCGTCCTTTTACCGGACGAAAGTTAAACGTTCGTACGTTTGTTTCGAGGACGCGATTCTCGATCGCATCGCTCGCGAACGATATCTCCGATTGATATCCCGATGATCGGCGCGCGTCTCCGCTGTCGCCGACGACGCGACGCGACGCGACGCGACGTACGCGTGTACGCGTGTACGCGTATTAACGCGGATCGTTATTGCTTCACGCGTTCGCGCGCCATCGTACGTCGTACGTGTATCGCGATCGTCGCGTTAACCCCGTTAATCGAACGTGAAATTAACGCACGCGATCGGGACGATGCCCGACGTCGACGACAGTACGACGACGGCGATGGCGTCGACGTCAGTGAGACGAGCCGACGCGACGTCGACGTCGCTTTCCGCCTCGGCGCGCCGACGCGCCATCCCCATCTCCCCGTCCTTCTCCTCTCTTCCTCCTCCCTCTTTCTCGCGCAACGCGTTCGAATGCCGCCAACACTCTATATATATATATATATATATTTTTTTTTATATATATACAGATGCTCTTTTTTATAAAGTCCCCTCGCGTTACAATGTGCGCGTTTTTGCTACGATTTAAAACCGATATTCACGATGACAGAGTATATAATCGGAGTTAGATCGATAATCCAGGCCCTCGAATCTCGTTGTTCTTCCCGAAAGTCACTCTCTCTTTTCAACACGCGTTTGTCTACAATTTCGTATTGTGTTGCAAATTTATTTATTTTTTTTTTTTTTATATCAAGTGTCTACTCAAATCCTGCAAAAAAATTTCCTCAAAATTCCCTCTGATCTTTCAGGCATTTTTATTCAAATCTCGCGATGCATTATTTGATTATCAGATGGAGCGCGAGGGGATGCAGTCTCAAAAAATGCTGAAATAATAATAATAATAATAATAATACCAGATCTCGGTCACTCGCGACGTCGTACGACTTTATCGATTTACATTTTCATTCGTTATCCTTTAAACGCGGATACTCTTCCGAGTTTCAGATACCTTCGCCTATATATATAATCCCGCCTCGTCGCTTCCGATCTTTCTTAACGTGCGGATAAATCGTAAATAAATAAAAAGGCGACGCGGTGTAACATAGGTATACAAATACAAACTTAGCGATGCGGAGAGCGAGGCGTTCCATTTAATCGTCGTTGTCCTCTCGATAATGGACGCTGCCTATTATCGTCGCGACGCCCGTCGTCGCATTGTACTATTATACATCGGGGCGCATTCGTGATACACACGTCCTGGGATATGCGATATTGCATATACGGCGTTACAATGCGAATCGCGGGAGTTGCGGCGGACGCGGGATTTTTCAATAACGGAAACACACACACACACACACGCCCGCGCGCGCGCGCGAGGGAAGAGAAGAGGGGGAGGAGGAGGAGGAAGGGAGGGGGAGTGGCACGCATTTTCACATCGCTGTCACGTCCGTTGTATTCATTAAAACGTCTGCCGCACATGGCTACATTGATGGACATTATGAAGTTATATCTCGCCGCGCGCGGTTCTATTGTGCGATCAAACGTGAATGAAACGGGGTTTAAATTTCAATAACTGCACGCGCGCGCGGGAAGAGACGGGGGGGGGGGGAGAGGCGCGCTAAATGTGTGACTGCATCTCTCCAACTATATTCATTATTATAAACTATACCGTTACAATCATGGGCACGCATCTAAATTATATACATATTTATATATATATATATATACGCGCGACGCGCGTGTTAGAAACGTCATCGTTAAAATAAATAATAAAATTAATAAATTAAAGGTGGCTCGAATAATAAATATCAATAAGAAGAGAAAGGAAAGGCCAATATGAACCCGGACGCACTAATTATAGCGTAAAAATTGAATATTATTTTGTTAAACGATTTTAATACGTATATAATAGAAATTTAATCAAAGATGGTATATGCTTTATGTTTATGTTGGATTTAGGTTAATATGTTAATTAGTAAATAGTATTTATATTAGTATAAGGCAATATATAGGTTTTTAGCATGGAAGTCTAGGGAAATATGGATGGATGAATGTGAGTAGGAAAAATTGTGGAGTCCTTTTTTTTGACGTGAAGCTGATATAAATTATTATTATAATATAAAATTAATTATACGTTTCGGCCCACTTCGGGTCCTTATTAATGACATCACGGGAAAAAAAAAAACGCGTAAACAAATAACTCTGAGATATCATTAATTTCGACGACGGGAGGTGCGTGCCGGCCTGCTCTCCTCTTTTTGCCTTTCAATTCTGTTATAAGAATTTTGGAAAAAAAAAAATATGCCTTCCCCCTCTCTTTTAAATATTATAATATAAAATTAAACGTAATCAAAAGTATGATAAAAACGCATTAAATCCTATCAGACTATGCATCGAAGATTAAGATTGAAAATTGAAATTTTCAGAGAGGACCAAAAAATTTTATCTTCTTTTGTTTTAATTAGTCAAATTTCAATCTTTAATGCATTTTCCAGAGAAATATTCGTGCATTTTATTTTTGAACGAAAATAGTTTCGCGAGATTATTCGATAATGATAATAATACAGACAATTAATGTATCGTCTGTTTTTATAGATTTTATTTTTTGTGGACGGAGCATAAAGCATCGTCTTTTGTGTCAATGCAACATTTGTTCTTAACATAATACATATTTCACATTCTTAACATCGATAAAGTCTTATTCTACAGTCCTATCGTTTTTCATCAAACATCAGCGCGTATTAAGGACGAATGAATACAGAGCAACAGATATAAACTTATTAACTATTTTTGATTCGCTTCCAATAAAATATGTACACGTTGTGTGTGTGTGTGTCGCTTCATATAATTCAAAAGCTTAAATGCAATCGAATGTGACATTTACGATTGTATTACGCAGATCAATTATGTAATTACAAAGTGCAAGAGAATAATGTCCCTTGTTAGTTGCAGTCTAATGAGCATATTAGATTGTTGCGTAAGGATGCTTTGACGATTATATAAATGAAAAATAAAAGATACGATGTAAAATAGAATTAAATTGAGAATAGTTTTCAATGTATTATCACGTATTAAACGCCTTATCTTACTGTCGACATCCATATACTTATATGTATTGTATATATAACACATCCCGCTTAAGTTGTAACAGATGGGTATAATATATCTCAAAGTATTTTTTATATCACATAAGAATATTATACTCTTCTCTCTCTCTTTTAAATTCAATTTTTATATTACGATAACAAAACAAAAATTATTTTAATATATATATATATATATATATAATGTATATGTAAAAGAGAGATTGAATAAAAAAGATATATATATCATTTATTTAAAGAGAAATACTTATTAATAACTTATTTTAAATGAAAATTTATTTAAACATTTAGAAAACGCAGTTATTTATTGAATACCTTAGCGGGATTTGAATATAAGTTCAATAGGTTCAATATTCATCATGTTATCCGATATGTATAGGGTATTTATATGTATATATGATAACATATATCGTATATAAATGTTACACACAGACGAATATTTAGAAATACGCTTAACTTATTGTCTGATTTTTAATATGAAAAGTACTTTGAACGCACAAATCGAGATCTTCAATTTATACATATTTGTATACCTCAATTACACATTTTACAACGGTGAAAATATTTATGTTACAAAATATCTCGTTTAATTTCAACAACTGTATTGAAAAATCGATAACTCTTACATTTTCCTATACATATACATGCTTCAAGCATCATAAAAATACACGAGATGATAAGATGTAACTTTTTAATAAGAATACAGGAGGGAGGAGAGGGATATATATATATATATATATATATATATATATATATATATATATATATATATATACGTTGCATTAAAATTTTCTAATAAACCACTTCCAAGTAACTGAACCTAACTAAAGTTTGTTCAAAACTTGTATCGCCATCACACCCGTATGCGATATTATATAATTATATTAAAATAAATGCTAATCATAAGATAATAAAATATATTCTTTAACCCTTAATTGTGTGCGTGTGCCGCGAAAAGTCGCATATCTAGTGAAATTATAAAAAAAATTATACATAAAATCATTCATCATAACAAAACATAATAAATATATATATTTATTATTATATTAATGGTAGGATATGAGACATGTGGAGCAATATAATGTGATAGATTCAAGATATTCGGCTGTGCAAGAGTTTTTACGAAAACTGAAATAGAAGCACACAAATAGAGTGGCATTGTCCGTGCGTTCTCTGACGGGACAAAAATTCATAAGCGTTATATATATAGAAGGAGCAAGAGAAAAAAAAGCAAAGAATTTACGAGAAAAATGGAATCTCTCCTAAAATGTAAATCGAAACGATCTTGATTTTCCTTTACAAATGAATAACTGATAAATGCAAACGATTGCATGTTAAAACTTACATAAGATTTCGTTATACATAGTTAAGAATTAAAAACAATACACAGCTACATTATTATAATTTTCCTACAAAATATTAATACTTCTTAACGATCTTGAATCCGCGCGTTAAAAAAAAAAAGAAGAAAAAACAAGAGTCGGTAGTAGACATGCAATCTTTTTTAGCGAAAAATTTTAATCAATAAATTTAATCCGAGCTGATAAATTTAAGCGATTTAAGATCGACAGCCTATAAGATCGCACTGTTGAACGGTTCCGTTCATTCGACAAACATTTAAAAAAATATCTGAACTATTATATTGAAATACTGCATTGAAAAATATGTTGTGTAACTCTGTAAACTGATACAGATGACCGCGTAATAATAACGCGAATAGATTAGCAGAGTTAAATCGTATACAGAGAGAAATTTATTCAGTTTAAGCCAGATTACAGCTAACGTAATTTATATTAGTTAAATTTATAGTTTTCATTGTCATTGCATTTTAATACTATTTTTGTGAATTTAAGTTTTTTAATCTCTTTCAAGACTATTAATGCTTGACGAACTTTAACATTCGCTAATAAGGAGTCTTTATCATCCTTAAAGAATATACGTTAACTACCGATTCCCATCTTTCTCTCCGTCACAGTCTACTTTTTAATTTCAACTAGAGTATATCCTTATTATTATAGATTACATATATCCAATTTCTTTTTCTAATATTGGTTAAAAATGTATGCAGACACTCTTATAGTAACATATCTATATTTCAAATTTAAGGAAACACATCTGGGATTTCATTAACGATATATTATGTAATACAGAATATACGATATTTAATTAACAATACATTTTGTATCTCGTAACAAGAGTGATTATGTATAAATAAATTATGTCTCAAAAACACTTGATATGAAAACGTTATATTTTATGTAATAATATGTAATTTTATCTCCTCATAACATTATATAGAATTTTCATAAAAATTATCTCCTATTACGTGCAAGAAGAGGAACAAAAAATGGGATATTAAGAAAGGAAAAAAATTTGAAAATGTTGATAATCTCATCAAAATATTCGTTTTCTCATTCAATAAATAGAGCCTACAAATTTTCAAACCGTGTACAACAATTATGTGGTGTCGCTTTAGAGAGATATAACTACTTGAAATCATCAAAGAAATTCCTAACTAAAAAAATATTAAAACCTCTCTTGGATTTATATTGCTGACACAATTGTTAAAATAATAAACTTGTGTATCTGCACGCAAAATATATATATATATATAGCCTTTTTCTAAACTCTGCATTTCTTAAAACAACCAATATGAATCGCATAATGTAAATATGAAATGGAATAAAACATATATGTGGGAATGTATAAACTTACGACAAAATACGCCAAAGTATTGTTTTTTAAAGAATATTATCCCAATCCATGATCCTCGAAGAATCCCTGAGGAGTCTCCTCCTGTAACACATACAAGAGAATAAGTTCATCGAAATCATACTCGAGAATCTCTAATAAATAATATGAACAGGGATCAATTACTTTGATGCTGCACTTTATAAACATATTACGAAAAAAGATAGAATGAGGATATATTTATATATATGTATATATAAACGTACACGTACCTACTGCATAATAAAATTCTCTTCTTGATGCAGCTTCAAATGGTGAACTGAACCCTTTTCATATAACCAAGTGACTTTACTCGCGTGAGCACACAAAGCACATGTTTATTTATTGCTTCGATTGAAATCTTAAGCGCCAATAAAAAATTGCCTATTTTACATGCAACGTGTCAAATTGCGAAATATCCTCCATGTGAGATGGGACAAGGATGGATGCGATATTCGGCTCAATATGCTCACACCGCGCGAGACAGCTTATAAAACAAGAAATATCCACCTCAAAAAAAAAAAAATAGCTAACAAAAAATTGTTTCGCGAATATATATGTTTCTTAATAAATTAACTTCGACAACGAAAACTCTTGAGATGTTCGAGTCGAGTGTGTTATCTCCATCTGAGATTTATGTTTGTTTAACTGATAACATAGACTAATAACAGACAAGGTATTGTATACGCGCACGTTTCCAATTACAATGTAAAAATTTCGTACGATTATTTATATATTTATTACTAGACTTACACTTAATGTATAATTAATTATACATTAATACGTTAAAAATTGACGATGCTTAATATATGAGCGTGTACATACATACATATATATATATATATATATATATATATATATATATATATATATATATGTTTCGAATTGTTTGTTAGAATTAAAATAGTGTTTTTAAGTAGATAGATAGAGATACGTAAGAAATATATATTCTATATGTAATAATCGCCTAAATACTGACGCACTTCAATATTGCATATGTGTGTACAACGCTTTCATAAAAATAACTTACGAAAATACAGAATAATTTTATTGCCACAGTTGAGGATTAAAGTACGTTGGGGTAACTGTCGTCGCTTATTTATCAAGATGTATCTTAAAAGTTATGATTAAGGTTTAAAAACTATAGATCAGCCTTTGGTTAGTAACATAACATTTTGTTTTACACGCAAGAGACGACTTTCTTTTCTCGATATAAAAATATATTAACATATACAGAGAATGCTCCAAGTATCGTGCACATTTTCTCTCGATTATAAGCATTAGAAGTTAATAAATTAACTAACTGTAAGAGGAGTATACTATTTGCTCCAGGTAATAAATTTGGGAATCATAAGTAAATAGTCAATTTTTCGCGTTTTCTTTAAATGGATTGTCAAGCTTCTAAATAGATTAATGTAACTTTATACTTTATTTGATTTAAACCTGTATGTACTTTGATCAGAGACAGAGTTTCAATTGCCACGATATTATATATATTTCATATTGACAATCAACAGCTTTAAATAAAACAAATTTTTTTCGATTTTTTTTTATCAATCCACAAATTGAATTTTTATCATGCAAAAAGATAAACTTATCGTCAAAAAGTTTATAGTCGAAAGAAAATGCACGATGCCTCAAACGTCCTGCATATGACTAGTATAAAGTTGACTTGAAATTTTATAAATATATTTAGTTATATATTTTATAGTAGAGTTGTAATGGCATCATGCAGCGGATAAGCCTTTTCTGGTTTTTCGGTCGATCATGTGGGTCGATACTTTGTCCGTGAAGCTCATGCAAACAATAGGGTACCTATAAAAGCCCTATCTCCCGTAGAGCACCTTCCACAGCTTCGTCCTTCCACAACAAACAAAGAAAAACTAACTAGTCTTCGCTAAATTTCTACTTTGTCTCTATCTACCATGGACTTAACATATATGACATTGTACAATATAATATTATATACAAATATTTAAAGGGGGGGGGGGGGAGGGTTACAGATATTACAAATATATTCAATCATATATTCGTGTACAATCACATCGCTCTCTCTCTCTTTACACACACAAAAATCTTATAGTATTCTATTAGCCACATGTTAAAAACTTGAGGAATGATATTATAGTGGTAATAAAAAGATTTTGTTAATAATAATCTATTGTCATTTACACGTATTTATTTAAAATTTTTGATGTCTTATTTCGTTTTTAAAAGCCTATATATAAAATAATTTTCCTGAATTATATATATAGCTGCTATAAACTGCAAACTCTTTTAGTAAAAGTACAATTTTTTCTGATAATTTTAAATATATCTTTAATAATGGCAAATTATATTCAAATATTTTTTTTTGCATAAGAAAGTTGATGACGTCATTTATGAAACTACATGAAACTCTTGAAATTCAATATTTTCATGAAAAGAATAAAGCTAAATGATACATCATTTGGAAAATATACGAGACAAATATTACAAAGTGAATACAATTGTTAAAAAGTATTTATTAGATTTCGAAGGCATACACGCACATATACATATCAACACTCTGTAAACGGCAATATATACGTAGTAATACACTTCTCATTTATTCTACTTCTAGTGCTGTGTGTCGCACATAATCATATCTATGGAATAATTGATTATTCTAAATCTGAATACACTGAATAAATTTAAGATATTAATATGGCAATAATACGTTAACATCATTCTCTTATATTTACTACAAAAGGTACTTAGTGCAGAAATCATTGCATTGGTGCCATGCTTTTGTACGAATCCAAATAAACATATAATCATATGGCAGTTAATAGAAGATCACGAATGAGCTTTCATCCACTCGGTTTTCGACGAGAGCCGTTATGCGAAGGACGAATATCTTCTCTCTATTGCATTTGATATTTTTTTTGCTTCCTGTCTACGCCTGTCAGCATAGCGACTGTCACCGATGCTCGAGCAGTAAATTAAACAATTTCGCAATCTGATTATTAGTAACAATTTTTCATTCACTTTTAAAATATTTAACGTCATTGTGTCCAATATCATATCATGCACATACTTTAAAACTTTTAAATCATACATACAAAGACATAAAGTGGGCACTCAAATTTTTGGGCACGCGATTTAAATATTGTGTAAAAATAACTTATACAATACAATAATAAAATATTATGCACTATATATTATGAGCATCTTATATGGACCCTTCTATATCATTTTTCCTACATAAAATATGTTACAAAGAAAAAATAATATGAAAGTGTTATGTGTTATTAAAAATTTGCTTGATTCTTTTTTTTTTACAAATATTTACATGTTTATATTAATATGAATTATTATTAATGAATCTTTTCATTCAATCAACATTTCCTATAATCGTTCCTATATCGTGATAATTTTAATTTAACGTTTGAATTTTAAACAACAATTCTTTATATTGTAATTTGATAAAACGATTAAGTTAATAAAAATATAATACATATTTTTATATACAAAATAAAAAAATTCTGCCAAGGTTGTCAAATTCTTGACATATTAATAATGTTTAAACATGTTTAATATTATGTAAAATATTAAAATATTTAAAAATATTATATATATGTGTGTGATACAATTATATATATATATATATATATATATATATATATATATATATATATATATATATATATATATGTATGTATGTAGCATTCATAAAAAATGTATATCATTCATAAAAGAAATAGCAAATATTGTTGCATATAAAGGCATAAAAAAGTGTAAAAATATCTAACTTCTTAATTTTCATCTCGTAAAAAAATTGTATTATTTTTAAAATATTTTTTGAGCTGTAAAAATTTATGTACGGTATTATATCTATTTTTCTATAAAGAAACAATTTTCTGTCCAAAGAATCTAACAATAGACTAGAATAAATAATAATGACACTTCATATTATTCTTATCAAATCATTTTTAAATATGGCATATTATACATAAAAAATAATATATGCTATTAATGCAATATACAAATCGATAATTACAAATGTTTTAAAAATTCTCCAATATCAGAATGAATAAAATTTGCATCACCAATTCAAGATATGCGAGTAAATATATCTTTAATCTACTAATTTTATTCCGTAATAATCTGCTCTACTAAAATTTCAAATTTATTAATATCTGAACAAAGCTCCAATATATAAAGAGTAATTTCATATGTGTAGTCGTACACAGATTAAAAATAAGTTTGAAATTACATCTATCTTTCGACAAGACAGATAAGTAAGCTTTACCTAATGCATATATCTTATAAAATATATATTGTGCCTTCAATTGGATAAAAATGTTGTTCAACAGATAATAAAGATACTTTTATTTGTACCTTTTTTTTTTCATTTAAACTATCATTATTGAAAACTAAATAATTTAGATGGGTCCAAATTTTTCTTATGTATTTACTAGTATAAATGCAGACTTTGAGAAAATGTCTATTTTAAAATTATTTCTTTTTTGGTTGTACATAAATTACGCAACAATATTATCAAATAGTACCCAGACTATATAAATGCTATTATGCATAGACATTTAATCATTGCCAATAATAAAAATTGAATTTAGGAGGAAAGTACTATATATATGCTCCTTTATAAAAATTAAACAAGAAATGTGTAAGCATTTCAAAAATTGTCTATGAAAATATTTAATATTTAACATTTTAAGCTTGTTATATCTTACAATTTTCTACCAATATGTAACATTTCACATTACAAATATTGCTCATGCTTTATAAAAGATAGGACAGTTAGGACATATAGAATATTTGAATGTTATATTTGGAACAGAAGCATTCGCGCGCAATAAAGTTAAACAAAAAAACAAAAAAAAAAAAAACAGAGATTGATTGAGAAATTATTAATTTTGAAACTGTTTCAATGCATAGTGACGTTTGCAATAACTGACACAAGAGATGACACATAAGGAGAAAGAAAATTATCTGGTTCTGTCATATTTTGTATACAAAAGAGCTGTGAAATAACTCGTAAACATAGTGTGAATAATGAATATATACATATCATATATACAAGCAATAACATTCTTCATATATATATGTATATATATACATATAAGATTATATCAATGTGAGAGCTAACATATTGTTTGATCACATTGTGCAACATCCAATAATACAACGACACAGAGAATTGTCAACAAAACATAAAGCTGATATAACGTTATATAAAAAAGTCTAGTATATACATTATTATATATAATTGTATATGCAAGAAGACAGGCAAGATTAAAGCAAGTAGAAAATTCGAATTATTTAAAGGCAATTATTAATATCTTTGAATGCCTTCATGCATGTCCTGTAAAATTGTTCATTTCTATATCTTAACAAATCTATTATTACTAGGTGTTAAATAAATTTTAAAATATGATAGATAATGGCTAAGAGAGTATGACTATATATCAAATAGAATTGCTTTAAGACTGTAAATTCTCTTGATATTTTTCATATATATATATATATTATAAAAGGATATATTAAACTAATATTGCAAAGAAACTAAATTTGAAAAAGCTAGGAATGAAAGGAGAGTTTGATTGTATCTCACCTAGCTCAAATAGATTTTATACATGCTTGATTCTTGCAATATCATAATCGTTTAATAAAAACGACATATGACTAGCAAGAAAGGGAGCAATAGAGATCGCTTTAATTTGTAATTAATAAATATTGATTATAAATATGCAAAATTCTTATTTGTACTCTTTCCATCTGGATATAATTCTGTTAAATGAGTTCTAAATATGTTAAATGGAAATAGCAATATGTCAAGATAAAACGATCTGAAAATCTCCCTTTTACAGCCAAAAATGGCTATAAAAGAAAATTGTCTGTGTAGGTGTATGTATGCATGTATGTGTACAACCTTGTGCCATTAATAAATTAAAATGTATTACAATTCAAGGGGTACATCCCCGTAACTAACCTCCTGTAGCAGATCCTGAGCAGCAATGGCTTTCAATACATTTTTTTTGCTAGTTTCTTGAATCTCTCCACCGACAAGTAATTCGTCTAAGATAAAGTATGCCTTTTCGAAATTGAAAATTATGTCCAACTCGCATACCTAATAATATCATTATCATCCCATTAAAATTTTACATTTTTATAACAAATTACAATACAACGCACACTCTATATAAAAATACATTTTAAATTTATCTTAATAAATATACTCACACTGCCAAAATACTTATCCAATAATTCAACATATCGATGTATAATTTCCAATGTTAGCAATTCATTATCATTTTGCTCAATTGCGCAACAAAAGTACAAGCTTGCATATCTGCGAGTGAAAAAATTTTTCTCGTCAAAAAGAATTGTGTATTCATCCATCGCGAAATGCAAGATTTCAGATTGAATCGGCGATTATCGATTGTACACAATTACGTACCTCTTGTAGACGACTTTAACGTCCTTCCATTCTAAGAAACTTGACATTTTTGGCTTTCGTGCGAGTATCGTAGTTATTAGCTCGCGCGTGATCTTCTTTTTCAGTTTATCCGGATGAGCGACATACCACTTTTGTAAGCGAAGCTTTCCTTGCCGGCTGAACAGTAACATAAATTGCATCTGCAACACCGTTAATGATCGTCACACGATTCTGTATCTATTATCCTTCCATACATTTATTTAGCGAACAAAACTTACCATGCTGTCTCGATTTTATCGTTTCTCCCTCGCGTCCCACAGTTATTTATCTTTCACGATTCAGCACCAATTAAATAACGATCGACGGCATTCGTACGAGTTTATACGAATTATGCGCACTTTTCAAGAGTCACACCAATCTGGATTTGTCCCCCTCGAGAATCGAACTTTACGAATAAATGGTTACAACGACATATTGGATATTGGATCGGGGAGCGATTGCAATTCTGGACGCGTTCCACTATACGCTCGCGAGCATCATCTGTCTTTGTTTAACTTTCGGTGAACACCAAGGATGAAATGATCACTGTGAGCGTCGCGGGCGTTAAATGAAACGCGTCCTCTGAAACGCGTTTTACGCTCATGCATTCGATGATTTTATACAAAGTGTATCAAAATCAAAAGAATCAAGCATGTGTAAAATCTATTTGAGCTAGATGATATAATCAAATTCTTCTTTCATTCTTAGCTATTTCAAATTTAGTTTCTTTGCAATATCACTTTAATATATCCTTTCATAAAAAAAATTATATATATATATGAAAAATATCAAAAATTTACAGTATTAAAAGTAATTCTACAAAACGAAAGTTCACAATCGGCAAAGATATATGAGTTTGGCAAGGAATGTTGTATAAAATAAATGTCTATGTTTCGTTACAAATGTATATTTTTGATTGGAGTATTTTATTTTTCTTATATAATATTCTTATATGAAAAATAAAAACTATCGCATATATCAGTTTTCACACAGAAAAGATCTATCACAAATTATTATATATACAATTTGAAAGTATAATATATATCGCTTTTAATGCATTGGAATACTCACGCTGATATTTGCATGAAAGAAAAGAATACATATATCTTGAATATTTGCTCCAATAAGAGAAAGATATATTGTCAGCGCAGGAAATGTTTTACTCGTTTCGCAACTAAAAGAAACTCACCGAATAAATTAGCGACATTTGAAAATGTAACGGTCATAATCTACATGAAGCTAGCCAACAGATTCTCGCCTGAAAATAGTCGCTTTCGAGTTCAATAATAGCTAGACTCATCGCGTTAACCAATCAGAACAAAAAGAACTAAAATTTCTTTCTTCTGATTGGTCAATTTTCAATCTTCAATCTCAATCTTCGTATATAGTCTGATACAGAGTTTGCCCCTCACTCTTATCGACTCTTGTTCCATGCTCTTAACTACTAAAACCGCCAAGGGATTCAGGAGTTTAATATGTGCCATATAATGTAAAGTTTTAAAGCGCCTTTTAACAAAAAAATATAAGTGATTCAGTTTTTTTACTGTATTTTTTTGCGGAGTTTTATTCATGATCTTTTCGGGATGGAGGAAAGTGAGACGAGACAGACCTGTTTAAAATTTATAAAAGGCCTCAAATGTAAGCATCTATATAAACCTATTTATATTGTATATGTATTTTTCTCTTTTTGATTATACAACTTTGAATATTTGGAATAATTTTCTTGAATATATTTGTATCAGGATTTTAAAAGTTATTTTATATATGTTTGTTTAATTTATAATTCTTTTTTATTTCTTATTTTATCTTTCCTTTAGCGAAAGGTCTACGATTTCCAGAATTTAATTTGTTTCTTAACATTTTACAAGAAGAAGCTATCACAAGAGGATTGGATGATGATGTTCTCAGTAAACTGGCAAATGTTATTATACACACAGATTTACGTTAGTACATTATTAATATATAATAAGTATATATATGTATATTAACATTACAGTATATTTTATAAATGTAAGAGGCTTGGTGCAATCAAGCATTGCATATATATATAAAATAAATATTAAACTCTTTGATGTTAGGTGCAGTTAAATGGGTATCATTAATAAGATGTTTAATTCCAAAATATAAATTGCCTGAGGAAATAGCAAAGTCTATAATTGCTTGGTGCTTATCATCATTGGATGAGCTACCACTCACTGTCTGTATCATTGTTATACAATGGGTTTTAGGTATGTATAATTGTATTATTGTTATACAAAGAGTTGAAAATGATTTATTTCTTATTCTAAAACTATTTACATTATAAGAATATTTTATTTCATATATTATTTATTGTAACTACATACATATATATATATATATATATATATAAAAGTATATTTTTAAAAATGTTGATTTTTAGGTTTATGGGATTATGAATTAATAGATAGAAAAGTAATTAATATATATTATGATGTCTTCTTTCATACAATGTTCAAGAAAGAGAAACTGGTAATATATGTCTTTTTTTACATATATAAATATATATCTTATATTTAATAAATTTTTAAAATTACAGTCTTAAAATATCATTATTGCTATTAGCATAAATTTCTTTTGTTTCTATAAGATAAATAATTAAATTAATATAAATATATTAAATAATATAAAGAATTTTTAGGAACGTCATATAGCACGTCTTATTTATGTATTAACGAAACCAGAGGATGTTTCTCGCAGAGATGTTTTAAGATTATTAAGCCTTCAAAAAAAATATTCTAAGCCTCCAAAACATATTATTGCATTACTTTCGTAAGTATAATTGACAGAATATCTATGCTTAATAAAATGGGAAATAATATATATAAAATATGTTTCATAACATATTCTTAGCTTATTTAAGTCATATAAGCCAGAATTAGTTCCTGAAAAGATACAATCAGTGAATATAGAAAGTGTGTGGAAACCTATTCCTGAATTTATACGATTAGCATTGGAAGATGCTAGAGATCGAGTGGAGATCCAACAATCTTGCCGAAGCACTCAAACTCATTTTAATTGGAATGTGATGCAGGTATAAAAAATATTTATGTACTGCAAATATAATATAATATCTTTGATTCATATTATAAATAAATTATATAAATATAAAACTTATTCTGCATATAGAATGTGAAAGTTCAAAAAAGACAAAAGCCACTGTTGCCTTCTGTTGGTTATTTTCATATTGGTTCAAGTATTTTTAAAGATAAGGATGCAAAATCGATTTTTGATATAAGTAGGTGAGCACAATACATCTGAAATAACATATATTACTCGCTCATTTTAATATATATTAATAACATATGTAATACATATACATATATAAACATTATTATATTACATATTTCAGCATAGATGAATTGGGAAAATATCATCAAAATGTTGAATTGCCATGTAATGCTGTCTCACTCTTAGCAAATATGGCTGGTTATCATCTTCTTACATATGCAGACTTTCAGTATCAAAGCAGATTTTCATACAATCTGTATAATACATTAACAAGAGGTATACCATATATGCAAATCTTAGATTTTTTTTTAATTGTAAAAATAAAAACATTATTTCTTATTTAATTATTTTAATCTGTCACATATAACTATATATCAAACATAAAATGTAATATAAAAAGAATTGCTATCTTAATATTTTAGCATTTATATTAGAAAATGGAAAATTTTCCAAGGAAGAAATGGATAAACTTCTTTCTATGACAATCGAATTTTCTCGATATATGCAGGAAGAAATACTTGTAGTTAAACTGTTTTTCGATGAATATTTATATTATAATACAGGAGAGCATCTGCCACAATTACTTAATTTGTTGCAATGGATGACTTCTATATCAGTGGCTGGTAACTATAAAGGTGTTTTATCTAATTATTGTTTTGCTGGAAATATTACATTTAATTATTTTAGATTTACGAGAGAACATTCTGATACATGTACAGAATATATTTTATGCATCAAGTTTATCTATGAAATGTGAAATAATTAAATGCCTACAAAAACTAATTACAAACTTGGTAAGAATTTATAACATCTCTACAATCTGTATAACATTTCCATTATATATTTTATGCGCGCGCGCGCGCACGCACACACAAAATATTAGGATGCAACAAATACATAAGAATTATACATAAACACACATTGTAACTTTCAGAAATATACAATAGGTAACTGTTTTTGCCAAAAATGGAATAAAAACTTGGATTAATAATTTAGATACCTAAATAGATATTTTTAATATCAATAAGAAAATTATTCATTACAGTTTGTTAAACAAGGGCTTGAAGAACAATATCGGAATGCATCGTACTTTTTACGACAAGGTCCATTAGAAGATTTAGCAGAAATTATATCAGTACTTACAACAGTATCCGAAAATCTTATTGTTTATGGATTAAATATACACAATTTTAATGTTATCTTTTTATCAGAAGCTTTGGCATTTTATGAAGAGGTATATAAAAGTTTAAACTACAAGTAATTTAATTCTAATATTTAATCGATAAATGTTTTATCAATCATTCCTATTTCTTTCATGTCTTCAAAGATTTGTACATTGGAAAGCCGTAGTCACATGTTAACGTGGACATTGCCACCACCAGCAGTTATCTATGGAGCATTTATTGCAAAAAGTTGCGCTTTTTTGTCAAGAGTTTGTAGATTATTATTAAGGTATTAATTTCTTTTATTTTCAAGTTAATTATGCTCTTTATTACTGCTATTTGAATTATATTACAGGTATCGCCAAATGAGAATGCGCTTGTACCAAATCATGCCATCAGACATGTATCAGGAAAGGATTCGTATTATATCTACCTATGCAAATGATATTCATAGAGCATTATGGTATGATGAGGTATGTATGTGCTAAATGTATCTAGATAAATATAAATAAATAGCATTTTTTTTAACAGCCTTTTAGCGCCCGAAAAGATGGTATTCTTCTGAAGAATCTTTCAAACAAAGTAATTAAGGATTTGGGAGATTGTGATTTAGATATTTTACTGAATATTGTTAACCATTATGCTGTGTTATCCTATAGATATATAATAAGTAAAACAGGCCTAAATATAAGTACAAAGGAGGTATGTCTTTTAAATATTTGACTATTAAATTTTAACTCGCGCATGTTTATCGTGTAAATTAGTATAAAATATCATAAAAAAAGTTTAAAACTCTGTATTTTCGACACATTATATTCTGCAGATATAATATAAAGAAGTTTTGGTGTATTTGACAAGAAACGATAATTGCATAGTTATGCATTGTTTATATATTAATTTTTAAAACAGATTTTTTTATCAAATATTTTTCTCATACGTACTTATTCTGGACAATTTATCCATCTTTTTTTTTTTTTTTTAGGATGCTATAATTATGGCTTTATATTATTACCCTGCAGTAAATGAATTTCTTGCTGCATTTAATGATTGATATTATAAATTCTTGTAAAAAGGGAAGAAATACATTGTATTCTTTATAATTTGTACATACACATAAGATTTTAATAGAACAAATTAGCAATCACAAAGTAAGTAAATGTCTAAAGATAATTAAAGAGCATATGTTATTGAGACGGCCTGATCCAAAATATTTTAATGATATAAGGACTTTAAAGAAGATCGTCGAATCGTCAATCAATGATGATTTCCAACGAGAAGGTGATTAATAACCATTTGCAAACGAAAAAGAAGTATACATCATTATAATAAAGTACATAATTGAGAACTTTCTTGCCATAATAAAAATTTATAAAAAGATGTTAACTTGCTATAATGTATTAATTAAATCTATTGTCAAATTGCTGACATACTGCAAATGTTTGCAACAATAAAAACAAACTTGCTATAATAATAAAATTATTAATTATACATATTGTATTGTAAAAGAGAGATAATGTGTATTATTATTCGAGTCTTTATCATATCTAACATAATTAAAAATTTATATTTGAATAGAAGCTATCCGAAATAGTTTTTGATAATTCTTATAAAAGAAAAATATTCAATTTGTTAAATTATAAATAATTCAGATAAAAAGGAGGATATTATTAAGATTTTTAAGGCTCCTCTCCAGGCTCTATATATAATTATAACATATATATATATATATATATATATATATATTAATATTATCAAATGTACAAAAAATATTAATTTAAAAAAAAATTTTATAAGGGTTATATCAACACACACATAGAGTTTCTACTTTTGATATAATTCCTTCTCTCTCTCTCTCTCTCTCTCTCTCTCTCTCTTTTTAAGTTCAAGATATTTCTCACTATTTTTTTTAGCATAAATTGATAAGTGTTAGATGAAAGTATGTAGATAAAACCACATAAACAAGCTGATGCTATATTTTATTGGATATTAATATAAAAGTTAAATGTGTAGCAAAAGAAAAAACATTTCTATGAGATAATCTCGGAAATTAAATATATGATAAAATTTATTTTGCCATTACACTTCGACAATACGTCTTATCGTCCAACATTTTTATTCGCTTAAGTTTTAATTTCTATGATTAGTAATGCAAAGAACAGTATTTTGTGTCCAATAATGTAAACAAAATGTACTAATTTGTGTCACGTACTCATTAGTGGATCAAGTCTTACATTTTCGGATTGAATACACTATGGGCAGTGACTTTAGCTTAAACCGTAAAAAATTTGTTCAGTGTAAAAACAATATCTACATTACAAAGATTGTGACGAAACTCTGCTTCAACTAATTTTAACAAATGTATAGACGTTATGGCACGAACAGATTATTAATCATGATTTAATAAGTTTGCAAAATATCGGCCATACCATATCGTATCCTGTTATACTTAAAGTGTGATAAGGATACACTTATATGATAGTCACATTAAACTTTTCACATTATTAATAAATTACATAAATTTTTGATAATTTTTTTCTATATATATTTTTATGAATCAGTATATTGCTTTTTCTCAATTAATTGCATATTGCAAATAAAAGATTAAATTTTGTACAAGTGTGTATGTATGTATAATATTGCGAAGTATGTGAGAAAGATAATACACTTTATACTATATCTTCAATTTATGTAATATTTCGCACAATGTATTCAATATACATATTTATAAAAACTGAATTCTAAAAATACAATGTATTTGGTTTGCAAAAAATATTTCTTTTCGCAATTTAAATGTTTTATAAATGAACAAAATTAATTCAATATTTTGTCATATAAGAGATATTTCAAATTTGGGGGAAATTCTCTAATAATTATAAAAATGACATGTGATTCAAATGCATTTATCTCGTCATAAGGATACTATAAGTGATAAATAAATACTCTTACAAGATGTCTATGTGTATCTAGATAAAAAAAAAAACTGATAATTAAGTCTAATGTATCCTATTGCATTATGTCTTTGTTGCAAATTCTAGAATATGCAATTCTTGTCGATATAAGTCAAAAATAAACTCTCGCATTGAACACAGTATATTCATATTTCGTATGTTTAAAATTTAGTTTTAGGAGGAAATATATATCATATAACACTGACATAAATTTCTGCATAATTTCTACGAAAAGGCTTCTTTGTTATACAATTCTAAGTTAATGTCAGTTTAGTTTCATTTTCTTAGGACTAAATTTACGTAAATAAAAGAAATATTATAATATATGCATTTGAATTTATGAATACTGCAAACCAGAAAAAGACTCGTTTTTCTTCTTATTTTCTCGATATTTTTTAAATAATAGACATGTAAAACAAAATTTGATATTAGTGTTTACAGATGTAAACACTATGTACTACTTTGTAGATACAAAACAGCCCGTATTCGCCCAAAAAAAATACATTGATATTTTCTTGCCTATTTCGTATAAAACGCATTGATACTGTTTATAATGATATGTTTTATCTTTCTAAAAATACAAAAATACATGAAAATTTATTATAATACATATAATGATGAAACAGAAATTTAATTCATATTTGTCGGAAATATTTTTTTGGAATTACTTTTACCTAAAAACAAATCATATTTACTAAGATTAAACTTTTTTATCATCACCATATTCTTATGCTATTAATATATAATTTTATATAAGAGAAAGGGGAGATTTACCTACAATTTATAAAGTATTTTAATAAATGTGGACGATGCGTATTTACATTGCATGATGTAGCTTATGTGAGAAATAACTTCTCTACCCCACAGTATCTATACAATATATTATACATATATAGATAGTATATAGATATTGTATAGATATATAAATATTATATAGATGTGTTTTCTACCCAATTTCTCTATCTAAAAAAAATTTACGAATATAAACATAAAAAATATTTATGTATATTTAAAACATACCAAGAAGTATTATATAAATGTAAGAATTTATGAATATGTGTATATAGATTATAAGCTATAGAATATATAAGCTTTTCACTTGAATAACAGAATTTGAGCGAAAACGAGCTGTTGGTAGCACAGAATTAGTATTTCCTGGTTATAAGATCGTTGTTTTGACATTCAAACATAAACTTGTTTATTTTCGAGGAATTGTCTCAAAAATCTTGCCAATGATTATTCTGCAGCAGCATGAAACAAGAATGAAAAAATAAGCGATATAGAGCGATATTTTATGAAGTTGGCTATTTTAGTTTTCAGCATCAAACTTACTCGCTCGAGAAAGAGATTCGTGATCTTTTATAACTCTCACTTTGGTAAAAATCTGATGTTATAACCAGAAAATAATGTATTTTCTATGTATGTTACAATATTTTATGGAATAGACCGTAATATTTGAATCATGACATAAAATAAAATGACTTTGATCAATAGAATACACCCTATAAAATATGTGGATCACGAAAGTAAAAATGGATACATATTTAATTACAAGTATTAGGAAAGCTAATCGTTATAACAGATAAAGTCATCAACCATAGATTCTATCTTAATAACTTTGTTTTAAATTTTGAATATCTATCTTTGGCACAATATATTAATTAAGCAAAACTAGTTATAATTACACATGAGAATTAATAAAATAAAAATGGAAACACAAATGTGTACAGGTTATATTTGACATACACACACACACACATATATATATACATTATATGTTTATACATATGTGTGTGTATATATGCACTTTTGTTTTTTTCCTTAAAACCTGTATCAATCACATTTGTCCAAAGAAGCATATATGAGTTTTGTCTAATGATATAAATAAACTCCAAAAATTTAATCAATTTTATAATTAAAAATTGTTTTCTAGACTCTATACATATATGTATAGATATTGAAGATACATCTCTATATACGACTTATATAAGTGTACAAATACAAACATAAATACATATTCATATTTACATTTGTGTAATACCTTATATATGTATTACGTATATATTTATATCTGTATTTATACTTTATATTGCTAACAAAAGTAAATATTCAGAGCATCGTCTTTAGGATAATGATCAATTTGATGTGTACTTGATAATTATGTTTCTCTGTATATCTGTACACACAAGTATATATATGCATATCTATTTCGTCCTTGACACTCACACACTTGCAGTTCTTGCACTATGAAAACGAATTTATGCTTCACTTCACTTTTAGCAATAACACTTTTGTACATAGAGCAGTGTATATGCATTTATTATCAAAAGAACGATATATATAACAGTTAACAGTACGGCGATAAAATAAAACAGATCAGTCCCAACTTCCATCACTATCTTCGTCGACCGCATCTTCTGCATCGGAAACCATACTTTCATATGAAAAATCCGGTTCATCTTCTAAGAATTCGTCCAATTTCTTTTTATTCGAGTTTAACTTGCGTTTTTTCGTTGTTAACGCAAGTTCGTCCTCTGGTGATCGCTCCTTGCGAAACTCATAGACTAGTGGATAAATATGTTCAATTGCCGCTTGAACTGCAGCAACATTAGGTGCTGTAATGTATGTAATATATAATTTGTTATTATATAGTAAGTTTGATTTTGTTGATTATATTAATATATCATATAGACATGTATAAATGTAATGCTTAGCTTTTCAGAATATATTTGATGCTATAATTCTTTTAACTTAATTAAAGAGCTCTTAATCTATTCATACGCAGCATTCCAACATTAGAAACAAGAAATTATATTGATTTATTTTGACACATATTGCAACAAAAATTTCGTATAACTTTTTCTATATTTCTAATATCATTTTATGATACAATAAAGTGCAAAATAGAAAATGGGATATTAAAAACCACAATGTATATTTCTCTATAGCACAATAAAACATTTCTAATGAATACAGACCTGTTACAGTGACACTTCCCGTAGAAAATATCTTCAAAGTAGCTTTTGGTTCCTTTAGCTTATATGTAACACCAGGATGTAATTCTGGCTCGTAACTGTACAGTATATAAAAATATTTACACTATTGTTGTATATTTACAAACTTGTATGCAATTGTTAACATAAATTATAATTATTAAAATTAATAATAAGTTACACACATGAGTTATATTCTATATTTATATTTTGGAAAACATTTATAATGTATATTAATAAATTAAATAATTGGTTTAAACAAGACAATTTTCTCTTATAATCATAATACGATTATTAGTTAATGAAATTTCTGCATACTTACTCTGCACTCTCTTTGTGATACACCGAAAATGATGTTATCTTGATTGCAAATGGCATACAACAAGTACCTAATACGTTCACCACTCTATAGTTATTAAATCTTACTTTGAATCCAAGTTTTTGAAGGGAACGAGCGAATCTACGTGCTGCAATTTTCGCTTGAATTTCACTGGTTGCACCAGTGCAAGTTACTTTGCCAGATGACCAGATAGATGCTGTAGTGTATGGTCTCCTTAATTTCATTGTTATCATCTAGAAATATTGTATACAACAAAATTTATGCACATATTTTATCAATTCTAAGTGTATTATGTCTACAAGTAAACTATTATGCCTATAAGTAGAGAAAAGCAATAATAATAAAAAGGTAGAAGAAAGAATAAATATATACAATTATTTTAAAAGAAATATGATGTACATAATTATTTAAAGACCTAAAATATTGTAGGAAACAGTAACTTTAAAATATGCAAATGTAAAATTCTTAAAAAAGAAAAGAGTTACAAGGGGAGACAAAAAATTGTGAAAAGTAATTACAATAATTTTTAAAGAATGACAAAATTATTTATACAAAAACAAAAAAACCAATGTTTACAGAATGTTTAATGAAATCTGTACAAGAAAAAGTTTCTTGAGTTATACCATTGTATAGTAATAAATGTTCCATTAAAAACTCTACAACTTTTATTTAACAATCATGTTTCCCTTCCTCCCCCTTCCTAGCTTGAAAGTTCTAATATATTAATTTCTAATATTATATAATGTAACAATAACTATTTTATTGAAAAGATATAAATATACAGATAACATACCCCATTTTCTCTTCTGTATTCAACATTGGATCCATTAAGTGCTATTTCTCGCAAGTTTAGATGACACCTTACACTAAAACTACAAACTACATTATTAATAACAATATCAAGCTCAGGAGGTTCTTCATGAGCTTCGGCATGATCCATATATGGTTGAAGTTGTCCATCAAACAATCTATTGTCCTTTTCTTCTGCATTGTCCAAGTTATTAACATCCTCTACATGATTTAACGATTTATTGGTTAATGGTTTCATGCCATTCTCTTGAATAGCAGTTGCCATAATATACCTATAACATATGAGATCAATCTTTAAGATATATCCTTTATATTATTACATCTATTTAAATTTTATCAAACTTAATATTTGAAATATATTTGCATATGGACACATCTTGCAATTATTAGTTATAATTCAAGTATTTATATTGTATTAATACATGAACGAAATTTGATAACCCAAGAGAGAACAAATATTATCTGTTATGCAGATCTCAAAATATTAATTGAATTTAATATTTGAAAAAAAAAAGAAAGAAATTCTACAATATATTACAATAGTCTATATAATCTTAAGCTAAAAATAAATAACAATGTCAAATGTAACTAATATCATGTAATTAATATGCAGTTTTATAAATTCAAAAAAATATCCATTAATCTGCATATTTGATATTAACTCTTGAAGAATTACATATGGGTCATTTTGATCTTCGATATTTTAACAATAGAATATCCCAAAAGTTTTAACCGATAAAAAAAAATGTTTGAAATCTATTTTTTAACTTTTATTATATGTTTATCTTCTACAGAGATGTCAAGGAATATATATATATAAATTTGTATAGATTCTTTCAAGCAATTTAAGATAGCTAAAACTGCGACAAGACATTATGACCCATATATGACCAGAAACAGAGAAAAAGATGTATGATCTTTTTCTCTCTCTCTCTCTATATATATATAAGGTTTAATTTTAATATGTTAACTTTAAAATTTCTGATACTTTATTAAGACATTCTCAAGTCACACCTCATACTTGATGTGTAAAAAATTGAGCAAATAATAAATTTGATTTATATCTCTAAAAATTGTTTCACACATAATTAAACAGTTCTCCATATTCAATCTCGTGAAATCCAATCAAAAGCTATTCACGCTTCAATTTTTATTTTTCTTTAAAAAAAGTCACTAAATTTAACATAAATTTAAATAAGAAACAAGCTTTGTGGATTGTCCTATATACATATAATCATACACAAGACCCAACTCTATTATCAACTATACTCAATAACTTTTAATAATCATTGCAATATAGATTTTTATTCTGTAAGTGCGAAATATAATTTAAATTACACTACATGTAAAACTAGAGATATAATTGAAACATAGGAAAAAGGGGACTAAGAATGAACCAGAATCTTGCTAGTTGTATTCGCACGTGGGCCGATTCACAATCTCATCACAGACGAGACCGAGATACGACAATCGTTAACGATATAGCTAATGATGATCTGATAATGATCTCTGATTCATATAAAGTTGCGATTCTCTCGTGCTTACAAATTACAGATTATAAAACAGAATTCGATTTCAATAATCGACAAGATCACCGCGAAATAATAGAAATAACATCCATTAACGACGCCTTCGTAAGTCGAGAGTTCGATTCGTAAGTACGGAATACATGATGATGCAAATGTAATTGTTGCAAGCTAACGGAATTATCACGCGTGATTCGAGTATGTCGTTTAAATTGGCGATCGCGATGAAAGATAAACGCGGGTGATCGAATATTCGTGGACTTTTTAAGAGAGACGGAGAATGATCGGGATAAGGATCGAGAGACGCTGGACAGAACTCTCGATTGTATTCGCACGTGGGGGGACGGTTACTCGCAAAGGGGCGCGATTTTTAACCTCCCGAGGACGCGATGTAACCCCGTCGACGATTAGTCGGCGTCATGTTTTCAAAGGTAGCGCGAATATTGACAGCGCGGTGCTAAAGAGGAACGACACCGCCGCGAGAACGTGCACTCCCGAGAATGTTCTACGAGAAAGACGAGGGGGTGGATATATAATACGTTTCGTAGATTCCGTATTCCGGGGAATAGCACTTGGGAACGGTACTTACGCTACGCCAAGCGGTCGGGCGCGATTTGTCCCGGATCAGAGATACCGTCTCTGTTGACAAGTTGACACAGCAGCAGAACGCAAATCTACCTCAACGATCATTGCCATTGTTCTCAGCCATATTCGCTAGACTGGCGACTACTGGCGAACCGAGCGAGCGACTGGTCGACCGCGGAATCGCTCACGGAACGTAGATGGAGAGACCGAATATTTCGATACGAATCCTAATAGAGATATTTGATTGGTCGTCGTCGAAAGAAAGATTTCTCGCGAGATCCAATCGCCGCGCTGGACAATCTCAGTCGCGCGAGGCTCATTCGTGCATTCTTGCGACGAGACGGTTTGTCAGCCGCACCGATTGGCTATTTGAATTCTTTCATAGGGTATTTTTCTCTTTAATTTCCTTCAATGATAGAATTTTCAATATTTTTTATTTCTTTCTTTATAACCGATCATATATTAATTACATCCGAACTAAAAACATTTTTCATCAGATATTTAACAATAAAAATGATATAGCGATACGCAGTTTTCAGGAAATGTTTTGTTTTCATTTATGAATTTAAATTGTAAAATTGGAAATGATTGCGGAATATACAATATATTTTTCTTCCAATTCTTCCAGTAAAGTACATATAAAACCAATGTTTTTAATTGCGATAATAATATCGATCAATCAGCGAATTGTATCATTCCTCCACTCTTGAAGGTTTACTCTCCAATATGTTGCGGAACTCTATGAGTGACAATCGTAAGTGCAGATTATATCGTCATTTTGTTACACTTTGAAATTTATTGAAAAGAGAAATCTCGCGATCTTCCTGTCCACTATCATGTATATACAGTAGAATTTGTCTATATACCCATACAGCACAGAACATTGCAGCAACATTGCGGCAATGTTGCAATGTTGCTGCAATATTGCTGCAATGTTCTGTGTTGTATGGGTATATTCGAATTGTCGGGATGCCAATTCCATTCTAACGCATGCGCAGAAGGAATGCCCGCATTTTTTCGTTCGTTTCCTCGCTCTGCGCATTGTCACGTGATCTCGCGGAAATATACATTATAGAGAAAGCAGCGCAAGGGAAGGATGCCAGGTATGACAAATATTATATTTTGCACTTGCAAAATAGAAATCTATATGACAGCTATTCAAAATATAATATAGCATCCAAAAATTCGTCAGAATAAAGCGTGATTCTATTGTATATATTAATTAATGTCTATTTGACGTATAGTTTTGTATCGTCGACATACACTGTCGCCCATATATATATATACATGTTTGCTTTATCGCATAAAGTTAGGTACATTCTAAAGAAGCAAGAAAGTATTATTAAAACGGAAAATTTTTTCTATCTCACAGACAGTATATATTAATCTTTTGACATGTATATATGTTGATTAATAAGCATATTTTTAATAAGCACACTGTATGATCTTTAAGTCCTTTTTTAACGCTTTTCGATAAATTAACTAAAATAATTTTGTACATGCGTAATTATTTTAATATTAAAATTCAAATAGTGAGAAAATTATGGAAAATAATTATTATTGACTGTGGTTAAAAATAATTATATGTTGATTATTTTTAACTGAAAATTCAATGCATCTTGATATCGAGCTTGGCATCGAGATAACAGGAATGCCTATTAATACATGAAATCATACATATATCAAAGCATATATATATATATATTTTTTTTTCCATGTCCTGTAGCGGGATTTAATAACTTTCTATCGACAATTTTCGGTATCGTTAACCAGCAACAGCCAATGACAAGGACAATCCTGGTGAAAAGCGCAACTCTCATAGGCTATCGCTCGCTAATGACGATGATAATTGTCGTTAATGCGGCGTCTACAATAGAGATTTTAAGTCCTAAACCTTAAGAAATTGACCAATCACAGTCGAGTATTCTTTTCATACTTGACTGTGATTGGTCAATTTCTTAAGACTTAGGGCTTAAAATCTCTATTGCAGACGCCGCATAAGACGTTAGAAAATCTCGCTACTGACGTGCGTTTAAATTGTGTGTTAAGTCATTTCTATCACCGTCTGTACGTCACGGCTGATTCAACTCAAATAACAAAAAAAAAAAAGAAAAACACACGATTATTTCTTCTTTGACAAGATATATCTTTCAAGATAACGAATGCAGAATTTACTCGGATTGGTCACAAATAAAACTCACTGCAACGGTAAAAGTAGCGCCAAATTTTTTACGATGGCTGGATATTTAATTGCATCATTTTTTGAGCAGCTTCTATTCTATTTTAAAGATCAGAAAGAATTATACAGTATATTAACGGTAACTTGAACACATTACGACATATATCGGTGATGATATGATCCGGTTATTAATATATTGTTATGATTTGATATCGATAGATTTTACTTGTTATTTATAGATGTTATTCTTTTTTATTCGTAATCTCTAATAATTTCATTGTTTATCGCGAAATATCTTGTAAATTGTAAAATATTTTTCAAAAATTTATTATATTTTTCAGATTTTTTGCATGGGACAACGTTTATTCTTTTCCAATAGTATTCGATGTTATGCGTGTACATAATTATTATAATAATTAGAAAAATTCACATGAGATGCTATATGGCTTTGGATTATAATGAAGTATGTATATACGAAAATACATCACATATTCTACTTGCTGTAACTACGGAAATAATAAAGTATTTTTCACAGCTATGTAAGAGATCGCCGACAAATACGGAATATTTCTGCAGGCCTATATTACTTGTACGGTGGCCTCGTCTGCTCTCGCTAAAAGCGGGACACGCATTAAAGTCACCACGAGCGGCAGGTGCTGCCTGATGATATTAAAATTACGTCAAATGTCGTCACAGGCATCAGAAAATGTAAGATCAATCGTGCCCATATCCGTTCGTCCACTGGGAAATTCCGTTTCCATCATTCGAATTTTAAACTGTATAGAGCCGTATTAACGCTATCAAGGATTCTTATTCTTAACGAGGCAAAAGTATGTATACATCGAAAATTATTGAATTGAATCATCTGCAGCGTAGATAATTCTCTTTTCAATTATCCTTCATTTGTCATGTATAATTTTATAGATATCCGTATCGTTTGCGGGGGAGAATTATTCTTATCCATAAAAAAAATTTACGATCGAATTAATTCATACAGACGTTACACGATCCTCGTGCTTTTAAAAGAAGAAACTCGAAAAGAGATCATGTTTGCTCTGAAAACTGGTTGTATGCGATATTTTCTACGAGATAACTCCGAAATTTGACTTCAACCCAAATACGTAACATTCTTTTTGGCATCAGTATCACTGCTAGATTCTCCAAATTGCATTCTTAGATATGAAGATCTCTTTCAGAGATAAGAAGACAAGTCTATGAAGCGAGGTATTATCGCGTTATTTTCGCTTAACGGTAAAGATGTGACCAGGGCACGCGCGACGAAGACGGTGGGGGCGGAAGGGAAACCTGCACTGCCCGGTTTCTTGCAGCCATGATTGGTAGTGGCCGTCAGTGCTTGCTTAACTGTTGCGCCGTTAAGCAAACGTGCCTCTGCTCAGTTCATCTGATTTTTTTTACGCGTCCTCCTCGCTGCGAGTTCTCTTTTCGCATCGCCCGGAAACGGGCAAACAACGACAGTGTTTGCGGATAACGTGATCGTCCGATTCGCGATCATCGCCGGACGATTTTCATCCTTTCGTCTTTTCTCTGACCTGGGTGAGTCATCGAGAGAGTCACGAATTTATTTCGCGCGATGACGCGCGACCTTCCTGTCATTTTCGCAAGTGGAATGCCTTTTCGGAGCGATGTTACTGATTATGAGATATGTAATAAAGAAACAAAGTGAGATTCGGGATCATTCTCGATGATTCGCCGGGATTTGATTTGTACCGTCGTTCCTAGCGACTGCCCTGGATCCCACACGGTGAAAGTCGTTCCAAAATCGTAGAATCGATCGCGATACTTTTGCCAGCCAGCAATTTGTAGATCCAACTGTATGTGTAGGTGACAAATTTAATCGACGAGACTTTGTACGGCAGGTTGCAATTGAAATTCATTTAAGTTTCCGAATTTGGAAAAAAAATTATAAGCCTGTTCTTTATAGCTGAACTGGCTGCACTAGTTCAAAGTTTATCTTTTTCTCTCCACATTAAAAGAAGAGAAAAATAAACTTTGAACTAGTGCAGCCAGTTCAGCTATAAAGATCATGTGTAAAAACAGAGTAGTTCTCTATGAATGTGTACTTTCTTGTCTAGGATTTCGCTCTATTATCGTATACAGGGTGTCCCACTTCCCGCGCATTATATTTCAACGACAGATTCATTGATCAATGCGTGAGGTCGATTCTTCCTAGTGTCGAGAGAGATCATCATTATTGTAACTTTCCTATTCACCATTCATATGTCTTTGAAACTAGGCCTCGAACTAAAATTATAATAAACTCTCTAATTTTATGAATTTTCAGCTGAGAAATGTAATATTATTATATTCATTTATATATATAACTTTTTCTTTAAATTTCGTTCGCGAAATATCTTTTAATTGCTTGTATTATTTTAAAATTATTATTGCCTTAATCTTTTTGCTAATGAAAAATCATCGTTAAAAATAATATACGACAAATAGAATATTATATTGAAACTATAGCATATCTATTTATTTAGCACAATTTTAAATTTCTAGGAATGATAGTAATTATAATTTTCAAATGTTGATAACTCAATAAAAACATACAATTGAATATAAAAGTCTTCTTTTAAATAATGATACATCTAAACAAATTTTATTTTGTATTAAAAGTAGAAAGCATTTTTTTTTTTTAATGTTTTGTTGCGCTTTTATTCTTATGATATCGTTTTAAGAATATTTTTTATGTAGTATAACTTGATAAAAAAATATTGATCGATTATCTATAATTGATATATTTTGGTATACATGTTTTTAAAATAAAATTTATTTTAATGACGTGTATATATCTTTTTACATATATATAATATTTTTATTCTTGATATGAGATTAAAACTGCTGCAAAGTATAATGGTACAAAGTACCTTTTATAATGACTGTTTGTTCGCAAAAAAAGCGAAACACTTTGCGTTTCACATGTGAATCCTTCTAATATTACGAGTCTCAGCGTTAATACGATCTCATTCGTTCACAATATTTAATACATTGCGTATTCACATTTTTCTTTGCAAATTTAAAAGACTGAAAATAAACGAAGTTTTTTTTCTCTCTAAACTCTTCTCTTTTCCAATTAAACGTATTTAATTTAAATGAGTAATATTTTTCAATTTATATCTCAAGAGACGGCAATACTGACAAGAGATAAAGTATTACCAAGTATAACAGCAAACTTATGATGCGCAAGAAAACATAATTAAAGCTATAAAATTAAAACTAGTTTATGAAATTTCTTTTTAATTTCTAAATTTAATTTATAAATTTATAATTGAAAAATTTTAGAAATTTAATTTATTAATGCTACAACATATCTGTTCTATTTCTAAATAATGTGAGCAGTTTTATATTTTTACGAAATATATTGGATAGAAAAATACTTTGTAAATCTGTTTTACCGAATAAAATCACGACTTCATTAAGTTATTATGCAATACACGGATGTAAGAAAAATTTCCGTGTATATATTTTGTCGAAATTATTCAGCTTCTCATCTTACGTCACGATCTAAGCTGTTCGTAGAGATATCGAGAATATAATGTTATTTCTATTCGTTATTAAAAAAAAAAAAAAGTCTCTTTTTTCTCTCTAAACAAGTAATTATCTTATTCTTGTTCAAAATTAATGATGATGGATGTCGCGATAAATTGCCGAGAAACCCAATAAGGAAATATATGATTTCGTAAAAGAAGGGAAATTGTACGGCAACATAATTACTGACACCTATGTGCATTATGTCACTTACGTACGTCTAATTACTCGCGACGTTTAGTAACATTCTTGAATTTTCTTTATAATGTTTATTCGCGTCTATCGTCGTTTGTCTTTCATCAAGTTATCATTCCTGTAATACATGTTTGAAGAAAAATGTTGTGATTGATTGACTATTATTGCGAAATCTCACAACTTCGTCGCAATTTTACAAATAACAAAAATCATACATTATTTTACAATCTACTACTATTTTATGTTACATTGCTTTCAAGAGAGAAATTTTTTTTAAATTTAATTTCTTATTTGCAAGAAAGGTTTGAATTAATTATGTATAAATAACAGATCTTTCGTGCATTGATATTATATAAAAAGTTTCTTGTAAATTTTCTTTTTTAATTTTTTTATTAATCGAATGATTATACGTTTATTCTCTCTAGGCAGATACTTTATTGATTACTTTAGTTACAACTGATATTTTTTCACATCATAGATCTTCATCTTTAGAACATGGAATATGCGTGGCTGGGCATTCTAGTGCTATCGGGAATAATCTCAAGTGTAGCCGTCGAAAGAGAATCGTAAGTATAATATATATTTATATAGATATGTTTGCAATATATATATATATATATATATATATATATATATATATATACAATTTATGGAGATAAATTCTTATACATTCAGCAGATAGTTTACCATATCAACGATAATAATAATAATAATAATAATAATAATAATAATAACAATGGTATCAATGGATACACTATTTTAAATAATCAATTCAATTTGAACAATTATTAGAACGTTGTATCCTGAATTCTGTCCCAAATTACAGAATTTAATACGCGTTTTAATATCGCTTTACGCTTTGATTGATTTTTATAAGATTCTTGTTTTCCTTAAAGATACTACACGATTATTGCTCCGAAAGTGGTACGTCCTGATTCAGAGTATCATGTAGCGGCAAGTGTTACCAGCGTATCGACACCATCAACGATATATGTCGAGTTAACTGGAGATCTCGATGCAGGAAGGATATTCAACATATCTCGAACAGTAGTCGTCGAGCCTTACTCCACTAAAATCTTACGATTGGATGTATGTATTGCGAGAGTACACTTATATAAAAAATTGTATAAATTTTTTGTTGTCCTGTCTCTTAACTTGTTATTCATATGTTGTTTATTCTGTTTACGTTTTGTCAGATCGGCGAGACCACGCCGGGAAAATACAAACTTACAGCACGTGGCTTGTCGGGTACCAATTTTTATAAGTCGACAGACATTGAATATGTGCATAAAAGTTACTCCGTTTTCATCCAGACCGATCGGGCGATTTATAAACCCGGTCACAAAGTTATGTTTCGCTGTATAATATTGGATTCGAGGTTGAGGCCAAGTATTGTTGGACCGACGGATGTGTATATCATTGTGAGTAATGAGTTTAATGCTCTCGTACAAAAAAATCATGTATATCCACATATAAACACCCTAATGTTCACAAGACATAGTAAAATGATTTGTCGAGGATATATACAGCGAGACATTAAGGAAAAAAATTGCTACAGGACGGCGATGGAAATCGTATCAAGCAATGGAATCGACCGTCGGTGGCTCACGGGATCTTTAGTAGTGAATTGGAGCTGTCGCAATCACCGGTATTGGGCAACTGGAAGATTATTGCCAATGTGGGCGATCAGACGTTTGAAAAGGAATTTGAAGTCGCGGAGTACATCCTGCCCAACTTTGAAGTGACAATTGATTCGCCGAAACATGTGCAATTCAAGGAATCAAAAATAATGGCGACTGTTCACGCGAGGTAAGCTATTGCTTTCTAGCAAAATAGACGATTTACAGAAGAGACAAAATATATCGCAAATTTTACCTTTTTAATCGTCCCTTAATTAATAACAAAATCATTCGATCTTGTGTGCTCTACATTTTTTCAGCGGTACATAGACTTTGAAAATGTGCTATCTTACGAGATATTAAACAAAGATCAATAACACTAAAATAATTTGACTTTCCCTTTTGACTTAAATGATTCTATTTAAATCATATACACAAAAACTTTCTAGACTTATACTAATATCTGTATGAAAAATTTGACCAAAGATATTCATTTGTAAGTGCACCTAATTTAGGTATACCTATGAAAAATCGGTAAAAGGCGAGGCTACGATAACAGTTTACCCAGATATTTTTTCTGGTGTTATTCAACCGATATTCCAACAACCCGTAAGAAAAGTGGTACCGATCGATGGGAAAGTTACAGTTGATTTCGACATTTTGTCTGAATTGAGGTAAATATTGCATTAACGTATGCACATGTCATTCCCATGCACATCCTGAAAATATTATAGCATTTAAAAATTACTGCTTGGAATAAAAAGTCGGATCAGATTTTTATCACTAACGTTAGTTATTCACAAACTTTTCTATCGTAGTGTTGCAAGATGCGTTACGCAAATTACGCGACTGATATTCTTGAATATATACATTATATATATTATTTTATATAGATTGACCGACGAATACGAAAGACCTGTCATGATCGATGTAGTAGTAGAGGAGGCGTTAACTACCAGGAGACAAAATGCCTCGATACAAATTACATTACATAAACACAAGTATACAATGGAATTAATAAAAACGTCGGAATACTTCAAACCGGGATTAAAATATACCGCTTTCGTAAGCATGTCTTATTATAGCACATTTAATCGTTGTGAATGTTCAAGTTAAAACGCATTTTTTTTTATACGTACGTACTATTATTTTGCAGTTAAAATTAACGAATCACGACGGATCGCCAGTACAGGACACTAAGAACGATGTCCTGATAGCGTATGGATATACGTACGATCGATCGAGATATTTAAATATTACAAGAATGTTGGATCAGAACGGCATGATACATTTAGATTTATATCCACCCAAGGCGAGCGATAATAATAGTTTTCCTCTAAACATAGAGGTAAAGTTATTAATCTCGAGTCTTCTTTTCTCTATCTTTACATTATCTACAAATATACAATCTGATTGTTTATGTAGGCACAGTATCTAAATCTTCACGAATGGTTTCCCACGACTAATCAAGCCACATCTGTCAGCAACGAATACATCCAAGCAGTCCTAAAAACGGAAAAGCCAATGGTATATATATTTTAAGTCTATTACATATACAAAATTCTCTTTCGGCTATAATTCTCATCTCACGATATTTTATAATTTGCAAGGTGAACAATTATATTGAGATTGAAGTAAATTCTACCACTCCGTTGAAATACATAAGTTACGAGGTACTCGGTCGCGGTGACATTCTAGATGCGGGATCAATCTACGTGCAAGATAAGTACACAACATCTTTCAAGTAAGTGTATAGGAAAATCTTAGATCTCTTTTGAATCATTCGAATTTTTATGTCTCTAAACTAATTTTATCTTGAATTTATGATTAATAATTTTGAAAGGGAATGTTTCTATTTTGAACATCCAGATCGCAATTTACTTGAATCTTTAGTCTGTATTTTTTAAAACTCAGAATCAGTTAATGTCGACGATATCTTATATAATACAAAAACATCTTTCAGATTTTTGGCAACATACGTCATGGCACCTACCGCGCATATAATTGTATATTACGTGCGAACGGACGGAGAAATAATAGCGGATTCATTGGATGTTGAACTCACTGGATTACTTCAAAATTTCGTAAGTCATCATAATTATTCTTAAAACGTTTATGTATTGGTGGGTTATATTAAAGAATTCGTAGATATGAATAACGGTAGAATTTTGTGATGTACAGGTCGATCTTAAAGTAACACCTGGCGAAGTCATGCCTGGGGAAAGCGTTAATCTTATGATATCAACGAAACCAAATTCCTTTATCGGATTGTTAGGTGTCGATCAGAAATCCATCCTGTTGAAATCGGGAAACGATATCTCTTACGTATGTAGAATGCAATACTGTAACATCTTAAGTAATTAATTAAGTAAATTTCACGCATATTTCTTACGCGTTTTTATCTCTTGACAACATAACGAACTAATTCGCCAATTGTATCGCAGGAGCAAGTATACAAAGAACTGCAGTCATATGACAGAGTGAAAGCATCACCATATACAGATTCGTTTTTCGATCGTCCTCTCTGGAGACCCGGCTCAGGAACGGCAGATGACGTGTTTCAAGTAAAATATATATTATTTTTGAGATATTTATTGATCATTATTATCTGATGTTATACAAATTAAAATAATGATATCTCTATCAGAAAACTGGTGTGGTAATTCTCACAAATGGATACGTCCACGAGAACTTTCCTGCGCGTAAGTATTAAAACGCAAAATATATTTCGAGTTGACACTGTATCCAGTAAAATATTAATGTAACGCGCACGTTCTTCAAATATATACAAATATCTTTAAATCATCTCATATAGAATATATATAGCTAGGAATCATTCTTATTTGTAATATAGCATGAGAATAACATTCTCTCTGTTTTTGATTTATATTTTCTTTTATTATTATCGATTCGTTTTTTTCAGTCTCGCGCACAGATATAACATAGATATATTTTTTTAACCGAGCTTATATGTGTGTAGTATACTACAGAGCTAATTTGGATGAAGTATATGCATCTGCTGCGGAATTCTCAGGCCCAGCTGCATTACCGCCCGAGAAGGTCAAAGTTCGCAAGAATTTCTCTGAAACTTGGCTTTGGCAAACGCTTGACGCTGGGTAATGCCAATGACATAATAAATTATCATGCATAAGAAATTCCCTTTTTACTTCTATACGTCTCTATACAAATTTAGTAAGCGATTAATTATATTTATTTGGATATTTTCTTTTAGTTGCATTGATTAGTAACAAAAAAACATTGTTCTATACCTTTTCGTAATATAGATATTTCTTTAATGTCTTATGTGTCTAATTGTTTCTAATTATCTGATGTTTTAATCTGTGGCGATTTTCTCTTCTTGATAGTAAACTTGACATCTCTTTCTTTCTCTCTTTCAGTCTGCACTCATATACATATGTACTTTTCAAAAAATATTAGTATCTACTGGAAAGTATACAATACGAAATAACTAAAAAAACTAAAACGCTTAGCGCATTAAAATTGCATATCGAATTTGTTGCGGCGGAAAATGGCATTGGATAACTCATGGTGATGGGTAAAAATTTTAATTATTCAGGGTCTTTGTCATAACCACGGTGTTTATTTCGGATTTGGGAACACTCTCTAAATATGTATATATTATTTAAATACGATTCAAATCCAATATTTAAATTAAAGTATCGTTTAATATATTTTATCTTAAATTTATATATCTATTTCGCGAATATAATTTGAAGTTATACTTGATTCTCCGTCTATCCGCCAATTGTTTGATTTTATTGGATGAACGTTTAATTCTCTCTTTAATAATTTTTTTATATAATATATTTCAATGACAGAATAGTTTTGTTACAATTTACGTGAGTCTTACAATACAACTAATAAAACTTTCGGAAATGGATGCGAATCCAAATATTAAATATAACAGATACAGATCTGGTAGAGTGCGTGGAGGGGGGGAGGTGGAAACATCTATATCATTTATCTTACAGAATTGTGTCCTGTACAAACCTACAATTTGATCTTTCGTTAAAAATTTATTTTTTCATGCATTAGGGTTATTTCAGCTGGACCGTTATCATTCATATTCTGAAACTTTGGTTTTTTTCATTTTCAGAAAAATTTGCGCATATTTGCATCCAAATAGGATAATTGAAATACTAAAATCGCAGAAGTTTATGTCTATCAACTTTTATAGTATAGAAATCGATTTTATCAAATTTAAAACATTTTTCTGACGAATCGTATGACATGGAATAACCCATTAATAATGTCTTTTAATGACATTGAAAAAAATGTTCCAGAATTGCCACTCTATTTCATTAAAATCACAAATCAAACTAAAAAAAACATCAATTTATGTTAATATCAGGGCTAATTGCTTTTGAATTAATAAGATCAACAGAATGTCGAGAAATAAACTTTACAAATATGGAAATAAATGATAAAACTTTCTTTTTTATTCAAGTTTAAAGGAAACTTTAATTTCATATGCATGAGATATGTTTGTGATTCTTGTAATATAAAAATTGAATATTAAAAAAGTATTATAATAGCAGAAAACAAACTTACTTTATTCAATTAATTAAGAAGGTATTTTGATTTGTTAAAAGTTAAATGATAAATCTTTCTGTAGCCAAAAAAGTGGTAGCAGTTCTGAAGCATTGTATGTGAAGGTAAACTCTCTCGATAATTATGCTACTGAGATTAGATAGTTGTGTTGATCGTATTTGAGTATTTGAGTACTCCAATTCCCAGGGGCCGTTGTAATACGATACACAGAATTGGATTGCAGGACCAGAGATTCTCAAGGGTAGAATAACGGGCTCAACTCATGGGGTGTCCACGCTTCGACCAGATCTTGGTCCACCTGTCACGCACAGATTAGCGACCAGACCGCCGCTGGCAGGTCCTTACGCCTTCTCTCGCATCCCAAACCCTGTCTGGAATAAGCCCCGTGTATTCCTAATGCATGACATCTTAAACACCTGGCTTTTTGCAAACTTCTCTTCAGGGTATTTATCTCGTATACTTTTTTAGCGTTTTATGCACGCCTATGTATACGCGTATATACAGGATGTAATGAAAAGAAAATCGCTAATACAATAGTTATCGCTACGTGAAAGTTGATCAAGGTAAAGATGTGACTTTATATTTCCTTAAGAACGTAAATTGTAAATGTTATATACACAAAGCTTCCTCTATATACATCAGGTCTTGAAAGAACGATGTCTTTTATATCATGCCATTCACAAGCGAACAATCGATTCTTGTTTGTAACATAATGTTTTCTACTCATATAGAATGTATCTATAGAATGTATCTATACATTCATAAAGGTGAAGGATACAAATTTAAGAATTTACAACACGATTTTTTATTTTATATCAACTTGCTTGTATCGTACATATTGTTGCTTTGTTTGAAATATGCGACACGTAATTTCGCTTTTATCACTGTTTGAAAAATTTATCAGAGATGAGAATCAGTTTACAATGTTTATTTATTGTACATGTATTATTATTTGCACACTTCATTTATTATCGTGTTTATATATATCTTATTTACTATAGTTTATTCATTATATTTGAGAACTGTAGGATATACACTATTGATTTAAATATCTCTTCTCGATTATGAAAGAATTAAGTATATGTACACTTTTGTAGGTATCAGGGAAAAGCTGAATTACGACGAAACGTACCGGATTCCATTACATCATGGGTATTGACCGCATTTTCCCTGAACGATGCACATGGATTAGGCCTTATAGAAGAACCCAGAAAGGTTCTTACTTATCTATAAAATCTATGTTCGAAAAATTTCAAGATTGAATTCATCATGTCTGCATTCATAGAAAAATAGTCTAAATAACATATTATAACAAAAAAGAAATTATTAAGAAAAGGGGAAAAGATCGATGGTTGCCATAATTATAACGCTATTATTTTAAAATATCGTTCGTTGTCTGTCTATTAGCTGAAAGTCTTCAGACCATTCTTTATATCCATGGATTTGCCGTATTCGGTAATTCGGGGAGAAATCGTAGGAATACAGATTGTAGTGTTCAATTATATGAATAAAGACCTGACAGCTGAGGTTCTGCTAACTAATGAGGGACAATTTGACTTTGCGGAGATTTCTAATGAAGTCCACGATGTACCGAGTGAGTGCACGACAGAGATAATAATATAATAATCTATATATAAATTGCACTATATATATATAGATTTAACTGCAATATATATATTATAGTTTTATAGTTGAATCATGATAAGTTTATATGAGTGAATTTTTATGTTTATTAACGTTTTTTCAGAATTGGAATTGTATCGTAAGAAGAAGGTGGATGTGAAAGCTAATTCTGGCTCGAGTGTATCGTTCATGATTATTCCAAGGGAACTAGGATACATCACTATAAAGGCGACCGCTAACAGCGTTTTGGCTGGTGATAGTGTCGAACATAAGTTACTCGTCAATGTAATTACGTTTATTTCAATTTTTTACTTTCGCGCGATTACTTACGACAATACATAAAGGCATAATCATTATGCTTCAAGGCTGAGGGGGAAACGCAATACAAGAACGAAGCGGTATTCCTGGATTTGAGAAATGTGGAAAACGCAGGTGCAAACGTTACCATCAATATACCTAATAATGCAGTTTTGGGCTCCGAAAACATACAAATTTCTGCAGTCGGTAATAATGCTTCTTGAATCATATGTTCAAATTAAAAATTAAATCGATGTCCTCCCGCTCTCTTTCTCTTTAATTTCTTTTAGGCTTTTCTATATCCAAAAATATATACTTATTAACGTGATGCGTACAATATCTACGACTTATGATATACTTGTACAAGATTTATTTTAAAAAGAAAATTGTTCAATTTTATTATTCATTAGGTGATATCTTGGGTCCCAGTATCCCGAACTTGGCAAACTTAATAAAAATGCCATTTGGTTGTGGCGAGCAGAATATGCTGAATTTCGTACCGAATATCGTCGTTTTAAATTATCTGAAGGTATTAAGATAATCTTTTTTGTTACATGATACATACACCAACATGTAATTTAAAAAATTCTCTTTTCCACAGAATACAAACCAATTAACACCAGCTGTGCAAAGCAAAGCTTTAAAATACCTGGACACTGGCTATCAGCAAGAATTAACTTATAGACATACCGATGGCTCTTTCAGCGCGTTCGGTATGTCGGATACTAGCGGAAGTACATGGTACGTGCGCGATAAGATTATTGCATATTCTTTAACAATTTGTATCTGTATACATCGAGATATTTAAATCTTTATATCTTAAGAATTAATAATGTAAATCATTTCATACATAAAATTATTCCATTCACCAGGCTTACAGCCTTCGTAGTGAAATCTTTCAAGCAGGCGGCGGAATACATAACGGTCGAGGCTAGGATCATAAATGAAGCCTTGGAGTGGTTGTCGAATAATCAAGCACTGAACGGCTCCTTCCCCGAAGTGGGAAAAGTCAGCCATCGTGATATGCAGGGTGGAGCTGCAAAGGGACTCGCTCTAACGGCGTACACGCTTATCGCTTTCCTTGAAAACGAGGTAAATGCGATCATTATACATACAATATCGTTTTTTCTCTTTAATATTATTATTGTATTTAAAATAAAAATTACATTTTTGCGATGATTAAAACTAAACTAAATGTGTCGACGCAGGATTCTGTAGAGAAATATCGTAATACGATAAACAAAGCCGTCGACTACATCGTTCGTAACATGGAAGGATTAAATGACACGTATGCATTGAGCTTATGTGCCTATGCTTTAAATTTGGCGAAGCATCCATACGAGACGTCCGCGTTTAATTTCCTGGAATCGATGGCTATGACAAAACAGGGTATCAAATGGTGGAGCAAAGCTATTCCAAAAGACGACAAAAATCCGCATTACTCTTTACCGCGTTCCGTCGACGTCGAAATGACATCTTATGCTTTACTCTCGTATCTCAGACGTAATCTGGTCGCTGACGCAATTCCCGTTATGAAATGGCTCGTCAAACAAAGAAACACAGAAGGAGGTTTTGCCTCGACGCAAGTAAGTACAATTATTCAAAGTGCGTGAACGCAAAATGTTATTATCTTTAATATCTGTTCAATATGTTGGGTAATTAAACAAAAATTTGTTCGAAATTATATCTGAAATAATCTAGGACACCGTGATTGGACTTCAAGCATTAGCGAAGCTCGCTGAAAAGTTGTCAAAGGATACGAGCTCGGTTCGAATCGCATTTAAATACGGGAGAGACGGTCAAGGATACATGAATATAAATAGCGGCAATTCTATGATACTTCAAAAACAGATACTACCCACGAAAACACGGTTCATCAATATAACGGCATCCGGAAAAGGTTTCGTGCTGGTACAAGTTTCCTATCAATATAATGTAAACGTGACTGGGGCATGGCCATTATTTACGTTGGATCCTCAAGTGGATAAAAACTCCAACCCCAATCATTTACAACTGTCTATATGCTCGGGGTATGTCTACCATATTGTCTTACAAATTTATCAATTTTATTACCGATAGTAAAGAAAGAAAGGTATCAGCGTTTTTAAGTATACTTGATATTCTAATCGTCGTACGGAAGAAGATAATTATTTTTAATTTTTTGATTCCCAAGTGAAAGATATGCACATACGGAAATTTATAATTTAATTTAATTTAATCGAAAAATAAAAAGATAGATAAGTACAATATATTTATTTTCCTAATTCTTTTTTACACGATTCTATTATTCGAAAATTATTATCAAATTCTTCATCGTCAGATTTGTTCCAACCAAAGAAGCAAACGAGAGCAATATGGCCGTTATGGAAGTAAGTCTACCTTCCGGCTTCACCGTTGACAGAGATTCTCTACCGAGTCTAGAAATATCATCGCATGTAAAACGTGTGGAAACTAAAAATGGTGACACAGTGGTGATTTTATATTTCGACAAGGTAAAATCTATATCGCAGCTTGTCAACAATAACTATAATTGCCATAAATTATTTTAATAGTTTGCTATTTTAATAGTTAAGAATATGATGAGAAATACAATATTAAAATATATGAAAAATCTAAAAAGGCAATTATTTATTTTATCATAGATGATCAAAGAAGAGTATTGCCCTACTGTATCCGCGTTTAGAACGCATAAAGTAGCTAAGCAGAAACCAGTTCCCGTTTCTATATATGATTATTATGATTCATGTAAGTATATCATTTAAGCTCTTTAATTTTAAAAAAATATTTAAAAGATATTTTAAGATAAAAATAATATATAAGAGACAAAAAAAAATAGAGATTATAAAAAATATATTTCTATTTTTTTATGTAGCGAGAAGAGCAAGAGTATTTTATGAGGCTAGAAAAACAACTTTGTGTGATCTATGCGAGGATGAAGATTGTGAAGATATATGTGTCTCAACACCTGGCAAACAGAAAGATAATGCTACAGTATCCGCTGCGTCTCATATTTATACTTGTGTATATTTACAACTCACGTTCTTTTCGTTTTACTTACTGCTTCATAAGTATTTGTAATTATGTTGTTATCGCGTGAGAATAATTATTTTACTATACACCTTAAATCTCTAATAACAAACTAACGTGAAGGAGCTGTATAAGTTGCGACCAAAGTACTTGTTATACAGAATATAAATTATAATCCATTTTTATGGAATATCCAAATCAAACTAACGTAAGATTTAATTATTTGATAATATTATGTTTATAATAAAACCTAATAATGTTTCTTGTTATTAGGGAAAGAGGTTATTTTTCACATCATGGATTCCTCCAAATATGCCGTTGCTCATATAAAATATTTATTTATGTTTCCGACTTAGATACTACGAACGGATAGCTATTAATTACTATTGTAAAAAATAATTATTACCCATGATATCCTTTTTATCATAACATATAAAAAAAGAAAAGGAGATGGTAGGAATTTATAACATAAATATTATTAATAGAATGTATTAATTTCATACTTTGTCCCATATGATTTTCAAGACGATTTATATTCGACGATTTACAGAAGAATATTGAAAATAAATTATTATAATTCGGTAAAATCTATAATTTTAGAACAAAAATTATAACATTATTTCGCTATGCATGCAAAAGATCATCATCGCTATCCGTTTGACACTGCGTGGGATCGGAAGCGTCGAACAAAAGTCTAGCCTCCTCAGTCGTATCGACCTACGATAATAAAAATGTAAAATATACGCGGCAGTTCATAAAAAGCTCATAAAAAGATAGAAGGAAATGAACGTACTCTACAATACTGGACACGGCCTGCACCTCTTCTGAAACTAAGTAGATTTATCCACGAACGAAAGCACGCTCTTTTCTCCGGATTTCGGAAATAAATTAAAGCGGCCAGCACCGCGATCACAGTTAGCACTATGCCAGCTATCGCTCCAGCTGTAAGCAAGAATATGATTTGTACAATCGTTGCAGCAAGATAGATTAAGACAAATAAGAAAAACTGGGTAAAGTAAAATAATTTTATTTGACAAAAATGTATTGCTACTAGTTTCACTATAAAAACAAGCTCGCCAAATGTCTTCTTAAAGTAAAGTAGAAAGAATAATTGACTTTGGTTTCCCTTTATGTATTTGTCACTTTATTTAGCGTCTGTGACTTTCAATTATCCAGAATCTTATCTTATTTTCCTCAATCTGTCTTGTCAAATTCGTCATCAATGTCGCATCTGTAATCTGATGCCATCAAAATGTATTACCGTGTTTACCGTGACTAGAAGAGACCAAGAGAATTCCGGAGGAAGTTACTTCTTCTCGATCCACGTCTCGAGAATTGGCATGTTTCGCACAGATCACTTCGGTGTGCCATTCAAATTCCGCGCTACACTGCGATTCCTATAAGTTACAAAAAAATAAAAATAAAAATGACATTGAAAGAAAAAGATACGGATTAACAATATCTGCATGTGTAAATTTTATTTGGCTGTACATCCGACAACCATCCGTAGATTATCGCTTAATCCCCCGTGACAAATTATAAGCTTTGATAATATTATTTCAATCCATCTCTGTCTCGTGAACAAATGTATATTTTACGCCATAATGGATATTTCAACTGTGAAAGTTGTATGCAAGGCAAATTAACAAAAAGCAGAATACTAAAATATTTCTTGAATTTAAAGATGTAAGATGTGAAGAACTGTAAAGGATTAATCTTATATGTTTCACATTTTATGTATACACACGCAATATAGCATTTTTAACTAATAATACTTTAATATCTAATGTAAATTGGGTAAAATAATTTCACATTTTGAAGATCTTTCTTTTTGTTTAATTTTAAATTTTTTAATTGAAGGTCAAATTAATATTATGAAACATATAATTAATCTCATTTTGATGTCAACCGTAATAAATAAGAAATAAAAATATATCATTTTGACAGAGAGGATAAGAATCTAGGGTATTATTAAAAATTTTTAATAAATTATATCCATTATCAGTCTTCAAGAAATATAAAAAGATGATTTTGGTGATTTTTTACATTTTACGGAAAACAGAAAAAAAATATAATAAGACTTCAATATCCGAAATCTGAATATTTTATAAAGAAATGCCCCTCTCTCTTTCATTGATATCATGTATTATATATACAAGATTTCCATGATAGGAGCAATATTAAAAATATTCCAAAATACTTTTCCTCTTCCATCATCACTATTTTTATCAAGCGTGCATATAAATATCATTAAGATACGATCGAAAATATTTCGCCTTCTTGTCCAACAGATAAATGGTAATCGGATATAAGCGTATACAAAATCAAGTTTATTTAAAACAGAAAAGCATAAAACGTAATAAGCGATATGAAATATTTGAAAAAGAAAAAGATCCTTGTTGTATATACAAATATAATTTTATAATATTTATTTAAAATTTGGCGTATGGTTCGCGTGATTTTATTCTATATATATATGTATATATACACACACAATTTTTTCCTCTGTTTCTAATGATAAGCAGAATGTTGATTAACAGAAGGAAAAGAAATGTACGGGTAAGTGAATGAATGAGAGACTCTGGAGAAAGATAGAGAGAGAGAGAGAGAGAGAGAAAGAGGCAGATAGAGAGGAAGATAGAGTGGAAAGGAGAAAGAGTGAGAAGTGGGAAGATGAAAAGAGGGGAGGTCACGATCTCACAATCGGTCGATCGCTCATAATCAGTCAGTCGGGCTATGTCGGACTGCGCGGTCGTACGATTGGCTTGACGGATCTGTGAGTTTGTACGTTAAAATTACATTCGTCGTTAGCTTAAGTTTTCTTTTACGCCTTCTACGTTTAAGACGAACCACATCTAAAGAAGGGAACAAAGTGCAATTAAAATAAACAAAGTGTCTATTAATTACAAACGTTGTACGAAAAATCACGTGTTGCGATATGAGAAGTGCGCGTGTGTGTGATATCGTTATTAATAATTAATCACCGTTGTCTTCCGATAAAAGAGGAATCAAGGTGAACAGAGCGAGACTCGCAAATGATCGTCCAGTAACGCATCAACTACCATATTGCAAATCGGGTAAGTAAACGGCGTATAGACGTCATTTCCACGAACCGGTTCAGGCACCGCCTCGCGGATGATCGTATCGTGCACACAGGATCGGATTTAGTTTAAAAACATCTATTTAGTTTAAAAACATCTATTTAGTTTAAAAACATCTATTTAGTAGCGGTAGCGTTTGAAAAATAAAAAGTATCTTGTTAATAAATTGATCGTAATTTTGGCTGGCCATATATTGATTCTGTAGATCTATGAATCGATAAATCCGCGTTTTTCAACAGACGCTCGTATATTTATTGTGTTTTCTAAACTTCCTACATCGTATCATTAATTAATTAATTTTTTTCTTTATATATCTTTTAAATTTCTCGCGAATTTACATATACGTGACGCGAAAATGTGTTTTCCCTATCTTGTCTCGTGTATTATTAGCTACGAATTCTAAAATGCAAAAGAAGGTAATACGGAACTTTTCCCCGTAGCATGATAAAGCAAGTTCATTTTTACTAACATATAATACATATATTGAAAATCAAAACACAAAAAGATCTTGAAAACTTGTCCGTAAAATTTTTGCTGGCTTAGGAGCATCGAGTGAATCGGGCCCTGTTCTGTGACGTAAACACTCGTTCACAGAGGATCGTCAAGGACGATCCATACATCGTAAACTCGTTTCATTAATCGTCGTCGTAGTCATATTGTAGTTGAGCGACGCGGAGCAGGATGTGCCACGTTTTTCTTCTTTTTTGCTTCCTCATAGAGGAAGCTTTGTTTTCGTGACAACATTTTTTTTTTTTTTCGAGTTTTCTATGCCAATGTGTTTAGAATGTCCCAAAACGTCGAAAAATCATATTCCTAAGAAATGTATCTATGTATGTATGTGTGTATGTACGCAATATATTGTACAATCTCTAACTTCCGCAATTTTTGAGATATCGGGTTAAATTTTTTTTTACGTGGATAAAGTATCATTCAAGGATGATTGGTATTGAATTTGAAGTGAGAATCGATGAAAAGGTTCATTTTTTATAAAATTTTTAATTTTTTTTGAGAAATGTCTGTATACATTGTAACTTTCGCAAATTTTGAGATATCAGGTTAAATTTTTTTAGATGAATAAAATATTATTAAAGGATGGTTGCTATTGAATTTGGTGAGTATCGGTGAAAGGGTGCATTTTTTATAAAATTTTGAATTTTTTGAGAAATATCTGTACGCGCTGTAAGTTTCAGAAAATTTGAGATATCGGATTAAATTTTTTTACACGAATAGAGTATTATTAAAGGATGGTTGGTACTGAATTTGGTAAGTATCTGTGAAAGGATTCATTTTTTATAAAATTTTGAATTTTTTGAGAAATGTCTGTACGCGCTGTAACTTTCAAAAAATTTGAGATGTCGGAATAAATTTTTTTACACGTATAATCTATAACGATTATATAAAAAAAAAAAGTGTGTAAATTAGAAAATAGCATATTGCTTCTTTATCTTTTTATTTCGTTCACAAAGCTTCCTCTATGAGGAAGGAAAAATTGCAAAAACCGCATGCTTAAAGTAGCTTAAGCTTTGTAAAATAAAATAATGAGGAAGCAATGTGCAAGTTTCTAATTTGCACAACTCTATTTGTTTTCTTTTACTATCGCGATATTCGTTGATAATGAATCGACAAAGTTTCCGCGTTTCCAAAGCTCATAATTTAGCAGCGTAATTTACGCTGATTATTGACGCGTGTCGGGAAAGGCCCGATGTGTGATTTTACGAAACGTTTATATGGCAACAAATTTCCAATGCTATTTACATAATGCGAGCATAATTAAGATTCATCAGGATTTCACACGAACGGACGATAAAAGCGAAAAATGATGGAGAGGGGCCATCGCGTATCGCAAAATCGAGATATAATTACACTGCCTATGAACATTGGATTGACATGTCTATCGATTTTCTTCACATTGATATTAATGAGAATTAATTAAAATGTGAGATATATATTTCAAGCAATTTACAATCACGGAAAAAACAAAATTATATAATATAAGAGAAAATTACGCCTGTAAAAAAATTTTACGTTTAGAGATAGATTCGTGTTGAGATAACTATATATGACGCGGAAAATGCGCATAAAAAGGAAGTTGAGAAACATCGATATGCAAAGATCATGTGTTATCATTAACATGATATCACTTTTGACGTGGAAACTGCAACAGGCGTATACTACGGAAACTTACAAGTTTGCGGAAATATACATCAGATTGATTTATTTAGCGCGGACATAAATCACTTCTTTTCTTTTTCTTTTTTATTAAATTTGAAACAAGGTCACTGAAATTTGATTATTTAAAAAAAAAAAAAAAATTGGAAAACTTCTTTCTAGGTATGCGAAAGAAGTGTATCGAAATCGTGAATAGTTTTATTAATAAATATTTGTGACAAAGGGCGAGGAATCTTTTGCTTCATACTTTCACGTATGTATCGTATCCGGTAAAGTAAAAATTAAGCCAATAAAGCCTATATTGTCAGTTTTAATAATTGTCGCTTCTGCATACCGTTGCAATTGTTGCGCTATTGACATTCTTGATTATTCTCGGAAATGAAAGTACAATATTTCGCAGAATTGAGCAAGTGTTAAATTAATTGTAAAAATAAAGTCACCCAGAAGATTTTGTCAAGAATGTAATTTTGCGAAAGGAACCATCGGAATTTAATGGATAAAATCTTTGAGTATGTCATTTGTTTGCATGCATGCAATTTAACAGGTGTTAATATCTCATCGGTTATCACATATATTATCAGTGATATATCAGCTAATTAGATTTTTTTTCAATTACGATAACATGTCACCAGTCGCACAATTATGTATTCGCATAATAATAGTTGATATTACGTATCTATAAGGAAAATATGATAATATAATGATATAAGGAAAGAAACTGCGATTGAAAATATTTCGTAGAATAGTTTTTGTGAATGAGACATTATAGAAATCAATCATTGATAACGTATCATATTCAATGTGATAGCCAGGCGGTAGCATAGTATTTATTAATGTATTTATATATATATATATTTATGAAATTAAAATTGCCAATGTTTTTAATTTTAATTAGTTTCAACCCAAAAACTATTTAAGATCACGTTTGTTAAGCCGCATTTTGTTTTGATTGCGTGTCTTTTAAAAATCGTTCGATGATAAGCCAAATCTTTTACATTTACTTTATCTGTATGAATATATATTTTTTATAGAATATAATAGATCTTTTTCTTTATTTAAAAAAAAAATTGGAATAGACTATTTTTTATTATAGAAGTTTTTAATTAATATATCATGCACACTAGGAAATACTTTAATATAATTGCGAAATTTTTTAAAACTAAAAAATCAAATTTATTCATTTGTATTTAAATGAATAAATAAAGATTTTGTTATTTAATTGCTTTTCGTGAATTTAGTTTACACGAAATGCCTATTATTTTTGATCTTTCGGAAATTACAAATATTTTGACGATGTAAAAAAAAAAAAAAAAACACACAATCTCTAAAGTTCAAAAAATCTCTTATCAAAATCAAGATTAAGAGTTTTGAGATATATTGTTATGACACATACTTTCTCCGAGAGAGTTCCGAGCTTCAAAAATAAATTAATTGTCATGATAACTTTCCACGTATGTTTTAAAACAGCTATTTGATGGATATTATTCTGCGAGTTTAACGTGAATGTTTACGTGAGCGTAAGTTTGCTCAATCAATATTATAGAGATCATAATGTTAATGTTCTTTTTTTAACAAAATAAAAAATATGAACAAATAAATGATTAAGATGTTGGCAATTGTATGACTATCACGAATTGAAAATAAATTATATATTACGGCAATTCTAAGAAGTATGTCATAATACTGATGTTTTTTCATCCTCAACAGAGAGACATACGAGAGACGATTATTTTACTATGAATTAAAAATAAATTATATATTGCGGTAGTACACCATGTTCCAACAAGTAGGTATCTGAATACATTTTTTTCCTTATTTTCTAAACAAAAGAAGAGATCTGATTTACATAAAATTTCACAATTTTTGAAAAGAGAAAAATATGAAAAAACATTATTTTTAGATAAAATAAAAATATGTATCGAGAATATAATGTGAGATTTTAATAAAAATTATTTCAAAATTGCGTAATTCTATTTTCAATTTTCTGCAACAAATTTTTCTTATATCGATCTAATAATTATTGTATTAAATTTGGAAAAAGATTTCTTTTCCGTCAGGCAATACATATAGAATGCAAAAAGCACATGTACATCATCGAAAAAACAAATCGAGATGCTAAATTACAATACTAAGAATCGTGAACTAGACTTTGGTCATAATAGTTTCCGTTTGCAATTATGTATCTCGTAATTCATCAAGGAATGAGATTCCACGAATTGTATTAAGATTTATTATGTTATCAATCTGTTTTATTACGAAATATTTTAAAAATTCTTATTAATTATTTAATTAAATTATTATATGTAAAGACAATGTAAAACAGACGCGATGATGCGTACGCATATTTTGGTTTCCTTTGATATTTACGGTTTGTAATAAAATTACAAGGCATTACAACATTGTTATAAGATGTCCAAAAATCATCCAATATCATATAATATTTTAATTTCAGAGACTAGTTGAAATAAAAAATTGTAATATTTGTTTTAATATTATTGTAACAATTTTCGAAATCACGTCACAGTTTTTATAGACTAATAATTATAAATGATCAACATTCCTCTCGTTATTAAAGAAGATAGATTTTTCTCTTACAATTAGAGATATAAAAATATATATATTCAGACGTATTTGTAAAAATTCATATTTTATTTATGAATACGATTTATGTGATACGATATTGTGTGTGATACATAAAAATATATAGCCAGAGTTGCAATAGGCTTATCTCGAAAAGAGGAAGTGTTACATTTATCTAAGCCACGATACTTCCGATTTTCACAATATTGTTCTTAACATTCACGACTTAGAAATATGTGAGAAATAAAAGAGCATTACATATAATAATGTAATAAAAATGTATTCTTTTTTGCTTGTTTAAACAGGTGTCAAGCTAAGGGAGAGAATTACGATACATCTTGGAAAATGATCACCCGTCGTGAGACATATCTCGTGATTTTGATTATCGCTATAAGCAGTTCCTCCGCCTTTCATTGCCCAACAAATACGACATGCATCTGTGACTTGAATTTCGATGGCGCTTTCGAGTTAAACTGTTTAATGGGGAACGACTCCTATTTCATTGTAAATATACAACCGAACCAGTATATAAAGGTACGTATCTATCTAATTTTACATTTGTCTAGACATAGCTGCAAAGATATCATCATACTGTCAACAATTAAAATTTATACTCAAGAACACAAAATTGTAAAAGAATGATAAATTTGGTATATAACATGTTAACTGATTTTCAACTATAACAATAGTATATGGTATAGCAGAATCTGAACTTTCTATTATATCACAATTCTTTCTTTCAATAAATTTAATGAAATAATTTTCTTCAAAAATATAAATTTATATTTTTAGAAATCTATTTAGATAATTAAAAAATTAATAGCCTTTCAAATATTTCATATCAGTTACGAGATATATATAACATTTTCTAAGATTCTATTTTATTTCCATGTATACTTTTCTTTGAAACTTTCTATGACATCATTTATACTAAAAGCTCAGAAAATTTTAAAACCTATATATAAAATCGATATGTTTTTCTTTAGGTATTTCTTTCTCTTCCCTCTCTCTCCCACTCTTCTCCCCCCTCTCTCTCTCTCTCTCTCTCTCTCTCTCTCTCTCTCTCTCTCTTTACATCTTTCATGCTATTATATAATCTTATAAATAAGAAATAAATATAATAAATTAAATTAGTTTATGTTAACATATTTTTTTCACATAGATCAATTGTATCAACTCGCCGGAATGGACAGATTTCTATTTGGATGTGACGTCCCAAACGGAAAATGAAATGAAATCAGTGTTCTTTCAAATGTGCGATTTACCGAACAACAGAAGTTTGGGTGAAATCACAAAAATGTTAGGAGCTACTGGCATTGAGAAATTGAGCTTCCAATCGTACAAGAACTTGAGCTTCACTCTGAAAAAGCAACATCTAGCCGGTTTCGAGAATCTAAAGTCTTTGGTTTTATCGAGCAATAATGTGTCCTATGTAGACAAGGATCTGTTGGCCGATCTGACTAACTTGACAGGGCTCAACTTGCGCGAAAACAATTTACACTTGATCAATGGAATTTTCGATCATACCCCTCAATTGCAGTGGCTCGAATTGTCCGATAATGATTTGCAATCGATAGAATTAGGCACATTTGGGAATCTGAAAAATCTGACATTTCTCAGTTTGTGGAAAAATCGTTTAACGAAACTACAATCGGGAATTTTTGATGATCTTGTCGCTCTCAAAACACTCGATCTTAATTGGAATAACATGATCAGTTTACCGGAAGACATATTTGCGAAGCTGAAGAATCTCGAGATTCTCAACTTATCTCGGAATAATTTTACACATTTACCAAGGAATCTGCTACGAAATAACATGAAACTACATACCTTCACTATGTCTGACAACAAAAAAAATATGACTTTGCCAAATGAATTTTTCGCTAATTTAACAGAACTAAAGGTGTTGAATCTGATCAAGAATGGATTTACCATATTACAGGAAGATCTTTTCTGGGGATCTTTTTCACTGACCAATATCACTTTAAGCCGAAATTATCTTAAATTCTTACCCGTACTAATATTCCGAGATTTGAAAGAATTGCAAGAATTGAAATTGAATTTCAATGATCTTGAAGAATTGCCTGATTATATTTTCTTGAATACCAAGCAATTGATAAAATTGGATTTATCAAAAAATCGCATCACTTTTATTTCCAAGTACGTTTATATACTGTTACTATACAAACAATAAATGTTTTTATATTTTCTATATTTTTATCAATGTCAATTCTTTTTAATGTTGCAGCCATGTATTCGACGGATTGTATGCATTGGAAGAATTAAATATAGAAGAAAATCAAGTGATGACCATTTCCGACTATAGTTTTACTTCTTTAGAACAACTGAAGATTGCTAAATTTTCCAACAATCGTCTTACGTTACGATCTACTTTTTTCGAGTATCATGATGAATATGGAATCAAGTCACCTTTTCATTATTGCATCAATTTAAAGGAATTATATTTAGCCAATAACAATATTTCGGAAATATTCAGTGATTGGACGTGGAGTAATTTGGAACTTCGAATATTGGATCTCAGATATAATAATATATCCTCTATAGAAGTAAGTGTTTTGGGGAAAGCATACATACACGTATGCGCATATCTACCCCCCCCCCTTCCCCTCTTTCTCTACACACACACACACACAATTTTGAAAGCGGTAAAAATGTAATTGACAAAGTTATAAACTGATTTTCGAAAACAATAATATACATACACATCTTTGATTTTTTTCTTTTTTAATTGCAGAGTGAAGATTTGCAATTTTTATCAACCGATATCAAAGTGGATTTAACTTACAATAAAATACAGCACATATTCTTGCGTAGTGCCGAACAAATCGCAGAATTTCAACATGCTTTTCATGATACGATAATATTAGTGGAGAACAATCCGTTAAGTTGCGATTGCGAACTGTATGACTTTTTACGATATATCGAAGGCAAAATGCATTCCAATGTTCAAAATTATTTCCACATAATACCTGGAAATTTAACTTGTCAAAGTCCAGAGGAGCTGAAGGACGTGCTCGTTAAGAAGTTAAAATCTGAATCATTAATGTGCACGGTAAATGATACAAATTTCGAGTGCCCCAAAATATGCGACTGTCACGTAAAGCCAGATGGCAACGTATTTATATTCAACTGCTCTCATAGAAATTTAACTAGTGTTCCGAGCGATATAAAAAATCCTGGCGATTTTTGGCAACTCGAATTGAATTTCGCGAATAATCAATTTACGCGAATGCCGGATTTGAAAAATTTAAAACGTGAATCAATGAAGAAACTTATTTTATCTCACAACAATATCTCTGAGATTTTCTTAGACGAATTGCCCAATACAATACAGGTGTGTAAATCTCTACACAACATTTTATTAACAAAGAATCATAAAAAAAGTATCAGAAAATTCAAGGATATATAAAATACAAAAAGAATATAAAGATTCGCAGAAATCAATTTTGACATTTTTTCGGATCATTGTGTATACATAAAGTAATAAAAAAATATTATATTATGTTTTATACGATTAAGATGTACGATTGAAATCTCTGTTTCAGGTCTTGGAACTACACAATAACAACATGTCAACAATACATCCTGATGTGTTAAAGTTCTTGAAAAACTCTAAGAATTTAAACTTGACGTTACACGAAAATCCATGGATATGCGATTGCAACACTAAGGACTTTCTAAATTTCATTCAAACGAAACTCGTGGATATACCTAATCTACATAAAGTGAAGTGTCCCGGGAAAGATAAGACCATATCAGAGATGACCACAATCGAATTTTGTCCGTTTGACAATACAGCGATTATGGGCATCAGCGTAGCGATTGCTTTGATCGGGTTGCTTATTGGCATCTCGGGACTATTCTATTACAAATATGAACAACAGATCAAAGTGTGGCTATTCGCGCATCAATGGTGTTTGTGGTTCGTAACGGAAGAGGAATTGGATAAAGAGAAATTATACGATGCGTTTGTAAGCTACTCGCACAAGGATCAAGACTTTGTGGTGAATGAACTAGTGTCGAAATTGGAAAACGGCCCGACGCCATTTAAACTGTGTCTTCATTATCGGGATTGGTTGGCGGGCGAGTGGATACCAGCGAATATCGCTAGATCTGTGGAGGATTCGAAACGAACGATAGTGGTATTGTCGCCGAATTTTCTCGAGAGTGTCTGGGGAAGGATGGAGTTTCGAGCCGCTCATAGTCAGGCATTGAGCGAAGGTCGAGCGCGAGTTATATTGATCCTGTACGGCGATATCGGTCCTACGGATGACTTGGATCCAGAATTGAAGGCATACATAAGTATGAATACTTACGTCAAATGGGGAGATCCTTGGTTCTGGGATAAATTGAGATACGCGTTACCGCATCAAATCAAATTACCTAGGAAGAGTAGCATGGTCGGAAGAAAAATCTTTGAGAATCATCAACTGTGTATTCAAGCAAACGGAGATAAAAAAGAACTTATGTATCCGATCGGGATTCCCGAAACTCCTCCCAACACTACGCCACCCGCTGATACATTTAAAACATTCGTATGCGACAAGAAGCTGGAAGAAAAGTTACCTTCGAACGAGTTTCCGCAAGACTCGTGTAAGTTAAATGGAACAATAATTCTTACACCAGAACATTTAATCAAACATGATCCTATGATTGATAATAAAGAGTGCATTGTTTGATACAAGGATAAAAATTTAAGATATAATGACGAACGATCATATTTATAGTTTTGTCTATGATAGACGCAGTGTCGATGTTCCCAGATTGTCTTGAGAATTTTTTTTCTCTGAAAGAAAACTTGATCTTAATCTAGAATCTTCAGATGAAATGATTAAGATTACAAACTTGATACAACAAGAGACAGAAACAAGAGAAAAGAAAGAAAACAAGATAAATATAACAAATAACTGACTGATGTTAGGATGAACCTACATATATATAAATGTTAGCATAATATGTAATACATATTTTTTATCAATTCCTGATATAATTATTAATATTAATTTTCAGGAATAAGAAGCTCACTTAAATAATTCATATAAAATATTATGTTCTATATATATTTTAAGCATATTATTGTAAACATTATATTATTCTGCCAGCTCTTCAAATACCTTTCGAGAAATGTATTTGAATGTGTGTACTTGGATTTAAACTTTTGTGCACGCTATGTAAAATTCCAAATCATGATTGCAAATTGTTATAAATTGGCTTTTTTAACACGATATATATTATAAATATTATTGTTAATATTTTATCATATAATATAATATCATATCTGTTATAGATGTGTTAACTTTAATATGCGATATTCTATCATGTAATATATATTATAAGTTTTCAGTATATCTTTTAAATTTTGAAAAATAGCTTGTATAAGAAAATACTCAGTGACTCTATTTGACGTATTATGATGCATCTTATTTAGATATCAAATACACTTATATATAGTGCAATAGCATTAGTGAGCATAAAGAATTTATATGTGTATATAATTTTTTATATAATAGTTATTATATATAAAATTTTCCACATATCTCCATTACTGTACCAATCCTTAACAGATTCTTTGATAAAATTGTTAAATACTGATGCAGTAATGATATAGAGAGAACAACCTGTATATAATTTAAGTTACTAAGACAGTACCTGACAAACAAAAGAATAATTAATTTGTAAGTAATTTTTCTTTACAAAATATTTTCCATGTCATGCATTATGCAAATATCATGCATTAATAGGAATGTTTATATAATATAAAATTCCTTGCTTTTTTTAAATATCCTCTCATATACCTATTCTTGGACGAATTTGATATACACTACTGTTTATGCATTTGTTCTTACGAAATATCTAATTGTAACTATCAATAATATTTTCCATCATTTTCACGAACTTTAAAGTAATTAAAAGTTTGTGCAAGATTAGCATGCTAAAAGATTAGCATGTTAAAAAACATGCAAAAGACATGCTAATTAAGGATTATATATGTATAATTTATTATAATTCTTTATTTTATTATTTTTTTATTCTTTGTATGATAGAACGTAGCGTCTTATATCATATATATGCACTAGAGATGCAACGAACAGTATATTCAACTGAATAGCGAATACCGAATATTAGGCAAGATCATGTGCCGAATAACTGAATATTCGGCGAATATTAGACACGGTTTTAGTGCCAACGACTCAACATAAACTATTCGAAAACAATGCAACGGCATTCCTGACCGCGCTACCCCGGATAAATACATTATGTAACAATAAATGTGTTTTATTTTACTTTATTAGATATATAAATAAATAAGTTAGATATTCGACCATATTAAAACTACGTATCCGCGGCTGAGTTGGCAACAATCTATTAGTTACTATTTCCTTCCAGTTTTACATTTAAAATTATTCGGTATTCGGCCGAATAGTAAAAATGTTGCAGAATACCGAATAGTTACCTAATATTCGTTGCAATTCTAATATGCATTGATACTTTAGGAAAAATTCATTATCTGAAAATATATATGCAGGGTACATGACGAAATGCTTTTATAATGTATATATATATGTATGTATGTATTTATGATGTATGCATGTATATATATTGTATATATGACTGTGTTCCGATATTCGCTGCCAGTATTGAAAATCTATAATTTACGTCGCATACACTATAGATTTTCAGTACTGGCAGTGAATATCGCAACGTAGTCTATGTGTAAATTTATAATTTGAGAACTTATTGCAAAGATATTAGATTTTAAAGATAGCAAACTTATAGTGTGAGAAATAATATAATGGATGTTCTCACTAGAGAATAATTGAATCTGAGTTGTTTGATAGATGTTGAACATCATATGTTCGTATAACCATTACCACAAAAAAATTTCAAAAGTAAGATATACTTAAAAAAAAAGTAGTAATAATTTTATTTCACGATTGGTCAGTAAAAATCAATAAAGCTAGAAAAAGTTTTAATGGAAGAGTATATAATGAAAATGTAATTTCATTATAGAGTAAATGCTATCAATGAATGTTGAATCAAACAACTTTTACTCACTGATTGCTGTGTAAATCGATCCGTTAAAATTGCTTACGAGTTTTTATCAGAAACAATTTTAAAACTCGTATTACATTAGAACAAATAAACAATCTAAGATTATGTGGAAAAATAAATGCGAAATAAAAATTTATTTTTTGATATATGTGTTCATCATGTAGGAAAGAAATTCTTTCCTACGGAGAATTCTTTCCTGAAAGAGAATCTTTATTTTTTCTTAAGTGTATCTTATAGCGTTATCTCTGAAAAATTACTCTTATTTTTTACTGGAGAATATTGCATACTGAATAAAAATTCTGAATAATTTTCACTTACCAGCAATAGTTTTGGTACACCAATGCCTATGGAATCGTTACATATAAATCTTACTTCAGATGTGTAGGAACCTATTAGAATATAAAATACATTTACATATACAATTGAAAAATGAATTACGAATACTTTAATGAAAAACGAAATAATCGATAACTTACTGTTGTTACATTTACTGCCATTTGAATATTTGAGCTTTACGTCATTTCGACTGTAATCAAAAACCACACTTTTCAGTGATCCATAACCATTGCCTCTGTTACATACAGCGAATCCGTTACAATATTTTTCTCCACCACAAATATTTATACTGTATTCCTTGCCTTGTTTGCCTTTCACCTACGATTTATAATTTTATTTCTGATAATATTTGCTAGCCTATGTTGTCATCATTAGTAGACACTATATATATGCATACATATATTTCTTTTTTGCATGCACAAATAAGGCAACATTAAAAATTTAGGAGATTAAACAATTGAAATATTTGAAATAATTGAATGTATATAGTAAGTATAAAGTTGACCTTATATTAGTAAAAAAAAAATTTAATTGAATAATGTACTTAATTACATAAACAATATACTATATTCAAAATGTTTTGAAATTTTTTTTGTAAACTCACATAATATATCTGTTCTTTTTTATATAACAAAGAAAGATCATATTCATATGATAGAAAACCATCCTTTATAATACAGGGTAGCGTCCAGCCTCCTATCACAGCTCCACATGCTATACTAGTATTCCATTCAAACACATAAGTACAATTAACATAAGTTTTGTATACTGGAAGTCCCTAAAAATATAAAAACTTTAGCAAAATATTGTTTTTAAAATTTCACTATTATGGATATAAATATAATATATTTCTTTGAACTTTGTTGATTTTAATCTTAATAATATTTCTTTATTATATTAAGTTTGATTTCTTTATAGTTAAAATATCAGTGCACCAAAAATTATAAAGAAACTAATAAGAGACCTTCTGAGAAGTAAATTTTGAAGAAATAGTTAAATTAAAACTATTATCTTATCAAATAGACTTTACATAATTTAGTTCAGAGAATTTAGTTATAAAGATATTAATTTTTTAATAATAATTAATTTCATATCAAAAAATTTTCTAATTAAAAGATTAAGATTAAGCAAATCTGTATATATTCTATATATATTGTTACCTGATTATTATTATCACAAATAAATGTGAAATTTGAAGATATCGATTTAACTGGATTCTCTGGACACTGTGATCCACCAATATAACGTAATATTATTTGTAGATCTTTATTTAATGTGGGGCTATCCTCAGGAAATCCCAAACTCTGTTAAATCATTATTTTAATAAAAGCAATTGAAATACTGTTATAAAAATATTTACATTATATTTTAATTACAATATTGTGATAACTATTTAAATATATCATATTTGTACTCACGGTTTCATTGGTATATTCATTCTTTGAATTTACTGAAACTTTACAAGCAGCGCTACCATGTACACATGTAAGACCTCGAGTGGGGACTAGCGGTCGGCATATATTTATATGGAATTCAGTACCGTTGGCTTTTACAATGTAATTATTTGTAGATTGTATAAGAGGAGTTAAGTTAATTTCATCGTCATTATTAGTTGCACATTTAATCTAGACAGAAAGAAATTCTCCATTATGTAAAAAAAAACAAAATAAAAATATTATATAACAGACTTAAATATGCAACACATAAATATGCTTACTCTTTTTTCACAAGCTAGATCTATGTTCCAATGTATAACGGTCTGACAAGGATACTCTTCCATAAGCAACGGCTGATTGGGCAACCCTTCCGGACCGCAGAAAAATCCGATAACTGTATAATGATGCAGTCCATTATCGCATAATTTACCATTAGTATAATTTAAATAAGGGCCACCCTGCTGCCATATCAAATTTGTGTTAGCTTGACCCAATGATGTATTGTATTTTGAATTGCATATTCCTGTATGTAAGAATAATAATTTGGTGAGAGAAATTTAGATTCATCATAAAATCATAAAATACGCGATTAGTAATAGCAATATATAGTACCTGTTCCAGTTCCACATGTGTTATCTGTAAGTGCTTCGCATACTCTGAATTTGTATTTTATACCGTTTGTATTTACGACGGTATAGTCTCTGTTCATCAATGACTGCATATTATATCTGTCATGTATAAGATATACAGTCAAATCATATAAATATATTATAGATTTATGAATATTAATCGCGCATAAGATCGAGGAATCGAATTCTTACATAAAATTCGTGAGTGGATTCGTAACAGAGCAATTGCCTGCTGTTTCGACACTGTAGTTATGTAGAGACTCAATACTGCACGCTGCAGCAGTATACCATACTAATTGATAATGGCAATCATCGCTTCCTCCAATATATTCTGGAATAGTCTCCTGTATGATAACAATATTTCAATATTTTCAAATGTATTTCATTAATATATGTACTATATTTTGTGTGTGTATATTATATTTGTATATAATATCTATTATTATACTTTGGCTTCCAAATGACACATAAATTTGATAGTTGTTTTAACATGTGGAGTCTTAATATTTTTGGCACACAGCGCACCATCTTGATATTCTATTTGTAAATATCCATCCTTGAAGAAAAGAGGTTTTTGTACTTCTCCTAAACTCGAATACCTGAAACTCCAATACAGAACTCCAAACGACTATTCTTTGAAAAAAGATTAACTACATTGTGCTGTTGTATCAAAAAGTTATACATTTGTGTATAATACAACATGATTATACAGAGTGTTCGAGTAGAAAAGTCCTCTACCGTTTTGCGATTTTTGCAATTATTAAAATTAATTTAAAAATTCGGCCAATTCGCACAAATATATAAACACGCAGCAAGAAGAGACTGCCACTGTTATGCAATTACTAGGCACAATACATAATTAAATACTTATTGGTCTCAACGTCACGCACTGAACAACCATGTAATTGAGCTATTTTTCCTCGCCGCGCACTTATACCCATGCAGATTGGCCAATTTTTAAAAATTAATTAAAGCGAAAATCGCAAAACGGTAGAGGACTTTCCTACTCGTCTTAATCTGCTCTACCTGCATGCGAAAGGTGATGCAATTATTATCGGACACTCTGTATATTGGAGTGGGTTATATATATATCCATTATATTTAATTTTAATAAAAAATTAAATATTTGCAGATTAAATCTACCTATTTGGTTTCTCAGGATCGTCCAGACAAGCGCCCGACTTAATTGGACACATAGCACCATATTGATGTATTATAGATTGACAGACATTTAACACTATTTTACGTGACTGCTTCTCATTGCTTATATGAATAACATAATTATCTGAAGACCTTGTTAAAGAACTTAAATCGTAATGATAACCATTATTGACAACTGTACAATTTGTTTGGAATTTTTGTGCACAAGCTAACGCCGTCTTCCATACCATGAATAAATTACATTTTCCGTCCTCCTAGAAATATTTTCATTATCATATATTTCATTTTTATATATTACAATCATTGAATTATATAACATACTAGAAGAAGAATCATCATAAATATAACCAATCTCTAACGGCTGATTTGTTTTCTATCTCTGTAACATTTCATTTTGCTCTCTAATATAGAAACAGAAACAACATCATTCCTCTCAGTTTAAAATCATTGAGCAGAATCCTTACTTATGCACTTTCCAGTATATTATATAGTTCAATGAGCATATTTGTACTTTCTCTATCATATCTAGAAAAGAAATTAACTACTTACATGTGGAAATAATTCAGGATACGAATTATTTTCTGCAGCATAATCACATTGCATAATAATTTTCACTGTATATTTTTCAAGTAAACAGTTATCACCGATAAAGTTAAATAATATTTTGCCAGAGTTATTAAGAACTTTCGGAGGAAATTTTCCTGTTTATATAAATAAAATCAAATGCTTTTAAACTCATAATGTAATACAATAAATAAGATATAAACTTTTAACAAAACTACCTATTCCCTTTTCTGTGTTATTTTTTATTAAACATATTGCATATCCATCTTGATTGTTGCATTTTTTTATCAATGGAGAACATAATTGCATACGTATTGTTTCATTTGGATAATCATGTTTGATAATGATATCTTCTTTGTTTGATGATAATTTTGTTAATTTATATACAAGACTTAAACTATGTTCAGGAACTTCACAAAAAGTTGAATTTGTTAAAGCCTGTAAGGTATACACAATTAATCATTTTTTACTTGACAACAATTTAATTGAGAGTCTTATTAAAAGGGGAATAAAGAATATAATGCGGCTTTTTAAATTTAAAAATATAGATAGGGAAAGTTGACAGATAATTTAATCAATAACAAATATATATTATATATTTCTGAATAATAAATTATAGAAATTGTTTACCTTTATCAAAATGCATAAAAATAAATAATAGCGAGGAAAAGAATGTATTTAAAAAATAAACGATTAAAATATTACGTACTGAAGTGATAACAGCCGATAAAGAGTAAAGAAAGAGTAATCCGTTGAATTTTGACATTGTTTACAAAATCAGGTTTTTCCCATTATATGATCGATATCTACGCGACATAAAGTGAATGAAGACGATGAAAATATCATCGATAATTCCTAGTGACAAGGATTCGTATCACATGCGATAGTAACAGCAAAAACGCGACAGAGAGGGAAAGGTGCCATGTCTCTTTTTATCGTGCTACCATTGTAAAAACAATTTCTCTATTTTGAGATTCTCTATTCTAAGATTTCCGTTATCTTAAATCAGCTGTTTTTTCCCTAAACTGAGAATCTCCCCACTTGCGCTGCTTTTTCGCTAACTCATCGATCATGTAATTATGTGCACCAAAAATAACGTGATAACATTATTTGGTCAAATATTGTATTGGATTCGATTTTATTCATCAAAGTTCTTGCATGTATCTTCATACTAAGATAACTATATATAGCAGCCTTTTTAGGGCATTTTAGGGCCTGTTCACTAACTACATACACCATCCACACCATACATACACACACACATACACACACACATACACACACACATACACACACACATACACACACACATACACACACATACACACACACACACACCATACCTTGACAGATATATAATGCACCTGTGCACAGAGAAATCATGAACCAATCACACATCTAGCACGAAAACGTAACGATATGGCATCCTTTACATTAGCCACATGATTGGTCAATTTCTTTTGGCTTACGTATTTATGCGGCTACCGCAAGTTTGCCTGTGTATAAGTCCCCACTAGTATAATCGTCAAATCAATAATAATTTATATAAACGCTAACGCGAGAAATAAATTATTTTAAACGCTTTAAAAAAAATCTGGGTATACATATTTATATATATATATATACAGAACTTTATTCTCCTTAAATAAGAGAAATTTTATAAACTAACATTAATAACATATTATATAACAAGAATGTGTAAAGTAAAATAAACTTAATAACAGCATGAATATAGTAACAAAAAAGATCACAAAATTTTATGGAGTCTATGAAAACGGTCACGTGCGCGTACACATGCGTGTATAGAAAGACGCGCATGCGTCCGATAATTTGGGATCATTGCACCGAATTCGCTAGCAAACTTGGGCTTATTTGCGCATGGAGAATCGTAGGGGTAACTTCGATTATAGATTTAATCAATTTATTTTTGCACGCAAATCGCGTGCCCTCCGCTAAAGATCCATTAATATAATTTCATTATTTATTTCACGTTCGTGTATTAGGTGATGTAAATAAATTATGGAAGCGTACGAGAATCGAGTGCAGGAAAAATCGCAGGATGGAGGTAAAAATTTTAATAATTTGTTCGTTTTATAAATTTTGCTTATACAGAATGCGCGCACGCAGCATGCGAAATGGTTGTTCTTTCAGAATTCTATTGCAAGAGTATAAAATTATCGCATATATTCTTTTTACACGGTTAACTTAAACGCTATTGTTTCTGATAAAGGTAGATATATATATATATATAGACAACATGGTAGTTCAACGCGTTTTCAAACGAACTTTCAAGAGATAAATTATATGCTTATTATATATATATTTACATATTCTGAAAGAATTCTACGCTATGATAATTAATTATTAATTAATAAAGTGTATAATGCATTGATTTCATATAATCTTATGTTTTTATATGTTTAGAAATACATTTCTCTCTTTCTACATATATATATATATATATATATATATATATATTACATATTATTCTCTTCTCTATTAATAATATAGAAGATGGCGTTTTGCGCGTCATTGTAATATTGAATAAAAAAAAAATAATAATTCGGTAAATCAAATATTCTTATTTATGACAATCTATAATTTTTAACAATAATAATTTGGTAACATATTAAAATAAATGTTATTTGTATATAAAAAAGTAATTCTTAAAAAATTATTTTTTTAAATTGCTGTTATATTAAGATAAATATAAATAAAATTATTGTTTTATATATTTTTCTTTTATTTTTAGTATTACTTAATAAATAATATATAATAATAAATATTTTCTTTTTTTATAGTATATATTTATTTAATAGACATTTTTTCATAACAAATTTTTCTGTCAGAATAAAAGATTTGTCAAGATAAAATAAAAATTATAACTTGCTATATCAATTTTTTGAATTAATTGAAAATTGTTTATATTGAATTAAATTTTACATTTTAGAATATGGGTTTGTTTGGCAAGATTATCTTGATGCCACAGACAGTGTGGAAGTTCCACAAATTATGTTCCCTCATGTGGAATTGACATTGCAAAACAGTATTGAGATAGGTATGTCACTAGAGGTACCAATACAGAAAAAAAATGGCCAAGAAGAATTATCATACTGGGTAGCCTCTATTGTCATGGCTTGTGGACCTTTGTTACGGTTGCGTTATTTTGGCGGTGATGATAGATCATTAGAATTTTGGTTTAATCTTACAAAAGAAGCTGGTCATGAACTTGGCTGGAGTGAGAAAAATAATAAAAAATTAGAACCACCTGACATTATACTGGAGAAATCACCAGATTGCATAGACAAGCTGCGTGATTTTTTAACAACAGCGCGTACACTTCCATCAGAGATGTTAACAGGGGTAAAACACTAAATATATTTTCACACAATTTTTTATTTTAAAATAATTAATAATTTAATATAATGATCCTCTCATCTTTTTTCTACATAGGATGGCTTAAGTATGACAGACAAAATAAAACAAAGCATGAAAATTGAGATAAGTGATGTCTTGCATCCATATAAGTTATGGGTAGCTACGGTAAGAATTGCAAAAATTTCTGAAAGGAGAGAGATTTAAATCTATATTATAAAATACAGTACAAAAATAACATGCACACATATAACATAAATTTTTATGAAATAAGAGAAACCCACACACAGTAAAGTAATTATTTTTATGTGTTGTAATGTTTATAAACATTATATTTTTTTTACAGATTATTGAAAACGTTGGAGGACGTCTTTTATTAAGATATGATACACCAGGTTCTTTTCATGAAGACTTTTGGATATTTTGTACATCCGAACGTTTACATTCATATGGATTTGCATCTCAATCAAATTCCACTTGGTTCTTAGAACCGCCTGGTTCAATAGTCGACTTGTACACTTATGAAGAATGGAAAGATTTGTTGGAATCTAAACCAAAAGATTGCGAACTACTGAAAAAATTATTTAATAATAATATAGATCATTCAAAACACAGCTTTAAAATTGGAATGAAAGTAGAAGCTCTGCATCCAGTAGATCGAACAAAGATCTGCCCTGCTACTGTAACAAAAGTATTTGACGATATATATTTTCTTGTAAATATTGATGTGCATATTGAACACTCAGATAAATCAGATGATACATTTGTGACCAGTAATTCAGAGAACAATGGATGGTTATGTACTGCAGAACATCCGTACATATTTCCAATTGGGTGGGCACAAAAACACAATATCATGTAAATATCACCTAAATAGTACAAATATATCTTTTTAATCATTTATGATACTATAAATCTGTAATTATAACTATATTATAATTTTATAATTCTATATAAGTATCATTATTTATAATTATGTATAGAAGATATAAAATATATTTTTCGAAATATCTTTCTGTATAATTCTTTTTTATCTTAATATATATATTGTAGTTTTCTTAATTTTGATTTGTTGCAGGATTACTCATCCACAAGGTTGGACTTCAAAGACTGAAAACTTTGATTGGAATGACTATCTGGAAACGTTTCACACTAGTGCAGCATCTGAAAATTTATTCAGCAAACGTGCGAGCGCCGTTGAAGCGGGTTTTGAATGTGGAATGAGATTGGAGGCTGTTGATCCGGAACATGAACATATAATATGCGCCGCCCACATTACTAAAATCATTGACGATCTGTTGTGGATAAAATTAGATAATTATGAATATTTGCGGCCAGATCATATAGTTGACATGCATTCCTTGCAAATATTTCCTGTAGGATGGTGTGAATCTAATCACTATCCATTGAAACCTCCGCACAATTACATTGAGATTTGTAAGAAATTAGAAATATTTATAAAGGAGGAAAAGAAAGCCAATCCTTTGGACATACCGATATCCGAACCACGGTCTTCGCTCTGGTGTCCGAAGATATATTTTAATTATCGATGTTTCACAGGCCCGATGATCTCGAAAGGAAAATTGGCGACTCTTCCAAAATCAGTAGGACCTGGACCAGTTATATTGGTCATGCGAGAAGTTTTATCAATGATAGTATCTGTTGGATATAGAAGCGCTAGAATTTTGAAGGTTCTGCAATGCGATTCTAAACCAGATCCCGGATATCATTTAGAAGTTTTAAAGGCGAAGCACAAAAATAACACATATCGCGCGAGTGTGGCCATTGTCACATCAGGAGACATGGTAACGGATTTTTGCAGAAGTATTTGCAAAAAATTAATGGTATGCCCAAATTTATTTGGTCCGTTGCACATACCAGAAAATGAATGTCCGGATGAGTGTTATAAAACATCGAAAACAAAATATAGTAAGTAATAGTATCCTAAAGAAATTATATGTATAGAGTGTACCTGAATTATGTATATAGAGTGTATCTGAAATAATGCACTAAATTTTAGGAGCATATTCTAAGGTTAAAATAAGACTTTTTTTCCTATGAACATGGGTCCGCAAATGAACCCTCCTCCGAGCTAGAGGCCTCTAAAGTTTGGGGAAAAAATTAAAAATTGGATGTATTTCAGAAAAAAAATAGCAGAAGATTGAAATTTGGTATAGCCTAGTAAATCATGAAGTAAAGTAAGCCACTAAAATAAAAACATATATTATGAAAACATTAATTTGCCAAACTCGGAGAGGGGTTCATTTGCAGACCCATATTCATAAGAAAAAAGTCTTATTTTGACCTCTAGAATATGCTCCTAAAGTTTAGTGCATCATTTTAGGTACACCCTGTATATAATTGTTGTATTTATACCATAATTATTAATTAATATGAACGCGCGTTTCTATCGATATCTTCGTGTTTTTAGCAGCAACGGTTGGGACTGGAAAGAGAGGAAAACCGAAAGGTTACACAAGTATTATGGTGCAAAAGCCGAAACCTTGGGGTAGGAAACGTAGAAAACGTCGCGGCAGATGGGCAAACAAACACAAGGAGGCTCAGGAAGAATACGATCAGGAAGATGAGATGCCATTTATGTCGTTAGATCTGGCGAAACATGTCTCGGAGAGTCATATTCACGAGGTATTCGACGGAAGACAACCACTTTCGGAAATAGATATCATGATACAGAAAGGTCTGGAGAAATCTGACAAGTCGGATGATTTTAAGACTGAAATACCTTCTAGCAATGCTTCGGAAGATTCTGGTAGTTCGTTTAATGACAGAAAAATAAAAGACAGAGAATTGTCCAGTCCTCCTAATTTAAACTCTAAGCAACATATGACGAGATTTAATCAAAACTCTGGAGTCACTAGAGGAATTAAAAGAGATTGGGACACGAGCATAGAATCTGATTGCTCTGAGGCAGATGCTGAATACGTAAGAATGCAAAAGACGCAACGGCGACCGAAGACTCGTAAGCTGGATTCGAATCCGTTATATTGGAGTGTAGACGATGTGTTTCGATATCTTAGAAAAACTAACGACTGTAAAGATCTCGCATATCGTGTCAAAGAAGAAGTAAGTATCTATGCATATTTTAATTCTAGAAATTAAAGTTTCTTTTAATTATTTAATTATAACTTATATATTTGATGATAAAATCATTCTCTGTTAATTGTAGGAAATTGATGGTCTTGCATTTTTGCTGCTGAATCTTCCTTCTCTTACTCAGCATATGAAATTAAGGACGAGTTTAGCTATGAAATTATGTCGACATGTTGAACAAGTTAAAGTTACGTTTCTCCTACGACATATTCATGACGTAAAGCCTGATCAATATCAAGTTGTTTAATCGATTAGCAATAAAACCTGTAATTATCTTCTGTATAATAAATTTTGCTTTTTTCTTCATGTTGCACATTATGTATTATACATATATATATATATATATATTTTTTTTTTTTCATAATAAGAGGGAGTAAATAAATATAAATATATTAATTTTATATGGATACACAAATAATCTTATTTGCAATTTGTTTAACTTTTTTTATTCCATGGGCTTCAAAAAGCCAAGTTCGTTTGTTTTTCAGCAGTACAGAATGACAATAAAAATTAATAAAGTATTCTTCAATTTATGATTGAAAAGTCTTGAACGCTATTTTTAAATTCGTTAATTATTTATCCTGACTATACATATATAATTCTTCAATTTATAATTGAAAAGTCTTGAATGCTATTTTTAAACTTGTAATGTTAAATTTATAATATTGTTAAATTTGTTTTTAAAAATAGCATTCAAGACTTTTCAATTATAAATTGAAGAATACTTTATTAATTTTTATTGTCATTCTGTACTGCTGAAAAACAAGCGAACTCGGTTTTTTGAAGCCCATGGGATAAACAAAAGTTAAACAAATTGCAAATAAGATTATTTGTGTATGTGTATAAAATTAATATATTTATATTTATTTACTCCTTATTATGAAACAGAAAAAAAGTATTGCCAAAAGTTTGAAAAAAAAGATAATGAGTCTGCAGTTCGCAAATCTTATCTTATTTTTTATATAAAAATATATTAATATTCGGATTACAAAATTGTATCGCTGACAAAAATCTCTCTTTAGTATAATAATAAAATATTTTTAATACATATTTTATTCACATGTCATATATATATGTTTACGCGGCTATATTGGCCATTTCCGTTTAAACTATTATGGTCGCAACAACAAGTATAATTAGAGTTGTTCCAATTTTATTATATAAAACAGTAATTTAATATCCAAGTTGAAACACTATACTTGATTAATTTTTAGTCAAGTCGAAATATATATATATAATTGATAATTATTGCCGCATAGATAATCACGAAATTTTAACCATCGGTCGATCTTTAATATCTCTAATGATAAAACATTGATCTCTCATCCACAAGTTATCCTTCCAGCTGATAAGTAAGATAGCATTACAGTATCTAGCGTTGATATAGATAGGATAGCGTCCCAACGATATATATATTCGATGCTTCTACCCAACACATACATATACCATATGCAAGACATCACGCGCACAACAACACGATACCGTACGGCGAGTTACGTATCCGAGTTAGTCAGTGGTTTCCGCAGTTTTTCGATGATGGCTTAGTGGTGATGACGATGTGCTGGATACTGTGACGCGCCGCCCGAGATCTCGGTGAATCCGCGATTATATCAATCAGCGATCACCGGCCTCAATCTCGTTGTTGGCAAGACGAGATTGACGAAAAGCGACGACAGGCGTGGAAACGAACAAGAGAGAGAGAGAGAAAGAGAGACAGGTAGGTGGATACCGACGGCGTTGGACGATCAATGCAATCTTGCGGGTGTGCCCGCTTTTTGCTGCCCCTGCCTTTCCGTTTTTTGCCGCAACATTTTGTCGTGTATCGTCGAGAGAGAGAGAGAGAGATCCGGCATTCTCTCGTGACGAAACGATGCGCCCTACGTCGTCGTAAGATTCATCGTGAAAATTTCGAAGGACGGCCGTTTCAAAGGACGAACGAAACGAGTCCCGCGAGATCCGCGACGAAGGAAAGCGAGTGAGATCATCGAGTGAACGAGTCCCGTCATCGATGCTTTAGTCGGCGAGACGAATTTTAATACGGAGGTTGACGAATTTCTTTGTATTTTCCCAACGTTAAGGTCATTCCCCTCGATGGTATTGACAATCGGCTCATGCCTATTGTAACAAACATATGTGGGAAACGTATCGTATATCGACTTTTTTTTTTTTTTAATTTTTGCGGCGCGGGTACACGCCCATTTTTAACGCGTCTCTATTAGCAACTGTTGTTTCATAACAACATCCCGGCAAATTTGAAAATTTCAGATATAATTGGGTCAGCTTCGATTTTGCGGCAGTATATACATATGCCTAAGCGCACGCGCGCGTTATATATTATCATGTATATATGGGTATGTGTGAGTATGTGTACGTGTGTGCAATTTTCTATTTACCGCAATATCAAAAGTGTACGGGGTATATAACCGTGGATTGATGCGTAATTAATTAAAAAGAATTCTTATACTATGTTGCCGCTTTCGTCGAGTATTACATTCATTAGCGAATATTATAGGGCATGTATAACATTTGATCGATTATTGTTTTTAGTAAAATCGGAAAAATTTGATCGCTTAGAAAATAATTTTTAGCACAATACGTTTCTTCTCTTAATGATTTTTATTTATCTTTAATATAAACAAAAATTGTTCTTTTTTTTTTTTTAGCTTTCTAAGTACGCTGCGACCATGAAGCTCACTGTGTACGTTATTTCCATACTGGTGCTGGGGGCATCAGCTATAAGTGAGTTGAAATTATATTGTATTTATTTATTAAAGTTACTTTTTTAAATTGTTGTTAATATAATATAAACTCTATGGTATTGCAATAAATTTTGCCATTAAAATTGCAACATTTAATTTCTAATTATAGTACGTGTCCCGGATTATGTAGAAGGTGAAAGACACTGTTATAAAAATTATTATAAATAATTGTGTTTTCTGTTACATAAGAGTAATTTTTATTTATGCAAAATATTTTTGCGCAAAACAATTTTCTCTATATAGGGATGCTATGCTTTTATACACTCACATATCTACATGTATTTATCTACACTCTTCATAATATATGTACATTCATACACTTAATCATATTTGTGTACAGATTGTTCTGACTGCCAAAACATATGAGAGAAAGAATGATATTGTATAATAATGTTTTATAAATTTTCTCTTTGTGAATTTTATTATTATGATTGTATTTTGTATAGGCTATAATTTTCATTTTTATACACACGCAAACTGTAGAATTATTTCTACAGTTACAATTATTTACTAACTTTTTATTTTGAATAAGTATCTGTATGTGTATTTTTGTACATATACTTTGAAGAATATTAATATTCTGTTTTTCCTCCTTTGTATCTGTGCGTGATCTTTTATTTTCTCTATACTTTATTATCATAATATATATATTACTTAATTTCAAACAATTTATACTGTAAATTACAGTTGCTCCTTACTACAATTAAGCTAAAGTTAAAAATCATTAGGATCATTCATCATAGCAAAGTCATTGTATTAAATATAAGTAATATAAATGTATTTTGTTGTTTGTGTTTTATTGTTCTTTTTAGATTATATTTGTATTACCATTATACATGTTATTTAACTTTTTTACTAGTTTATCTTTTTTCCAATGGCATGATTGCTCTAACACATTTTTCGATTATTAGTTCAATCGCCGCCACGGATATCTAAACAGCCACCAACAGATGAGCAGTTGTTTCAAGTGGTCCAGGCAAAAATCAACGAAAATGATAAACCATTTTTAATTGAATGCGAAGCAGAGGGTGAACCAGCTCCAACGTATGTATCTATTTCTTTTCTCAAAGCTTATTTGTTACACATATAGAGAACAAATCTTTTTATTACATATCTCTATGTCACTAGTTGAGCATATTGTTTTCTGACACTATTAGACAATGCTTAATAAGATATCATCAAGGAAATGACTATTATGTAAATATGTCCTGACAGTCTCGCTAAGTTTCTCAAGAACGGAAAATGTACTTTGGAGACATCTCTCACTCATAAAGTTTTATTGCACTTATAGCAATCAAGCTTATTCATCTCGTGCAGTCGGTAGAACCGGCCGATATTAATTACAAAGATGATCTCATAGCTTTAGGATGTATGAAATAATCGTCACTAATACACAGATATCTGTCTTGTATAGGAACGTGAACAGAGTTTTTTATGTAGAGTTTTTAAAATAAATTCGTGAAAACAAATAAATTTAAAAAACTTTAATGTCAAACATTTATTATTGTGCACTGTAAAATTGATTTTGTGCTTTGATATTTGATGATATGAATACAAGTATACTCATTATTATGTAACTTTTTTTTTTTTATGCATAATATATTGAGTGTTGTAATTTTTGTATGATATATATATATATATATATATATATATATATATATATATATATATATATATATATATATATACAAGTATAATACACAGTGTAATATTACTTATATATATTATTTAAATATATTAATATACAATCTAATATACTTATATACATTATACATAAGTATTATATATATATTATATATTTACTATTGTATTATAGATATCGTTGGATTAAAAATGGGAAAGACTTTGAATGGCCGGCGTATGACGATCGCATTTCTCAACAACCTGGTAGAGGCACCTTAGTGATCTCAAGACCAAGAGATGAAGATTTAGGGCAGTATCAATGCTTTGCGGAGAACGAATGGGGTATAGCCACGTCGAACTCGGTGTTTGTTCGAAAGGCTGAATTGAATTCTTTCAAGGACGAAAATCCGACAACTGTAAGCGCGAATGAGGGTTCTCCTTTCAAACTTACCTGCCAACCACCCGACGGCTGGCCTAAGCCAAACGTTTATTGGCTAATTCAGGATATTGCTGGTGGTATCAAGTCGATCAATAACTCGAGAATGACTCTAGATCCGGAGGGTAATCTCTGGTTCAGCAATGTTACCAGGGGTGATGCCTCGGATGACTTTTACTATGCCTGTGCCGCCACATCTGTGTTCAGAAACGAATACAAATTAGGCAATAAGGTTTTGCTATATGTAGTTTCTACAGGCGCGTCCGCCGGCCAGAACAAGTATCCTCCCGAGAGACAATATGTCAGTAGGAAAAACGAGGTCGCTTTGCGCGGCAAGAAAGTAGAAATGTATTGTATATTCGGTGGAACACCCTTGCCTCAGATCGTTTGGAGCAAAAACGGCGAACTGATCAGCCCGAGCGACAGAATAACTCAAGGTAACTACGGCAAGTCTCTTGTCATAAAGCACGTCAATTTCGAAGATGAGGGAACGTATACTTGCGAGGCGTCGAACGGAGTAGGCGCTGCCCAGTCGTATTCGATAAATTTGAACGTGATGGCCGTCCCGTATTTCACGGTCGAGCCGGAATTCGTGAACGCCGCGGAGGACGAGACCGTGGAAATTAGATGCGAGGCTAGCGGAGTGCCCGTTCCTGAGATCAAATGGATACACAACGGCAAACCGATATCCGAGGCTCCGCCGAACAGCAGGCGGCGAGTTACATCAAATTCTATCGTCATCGAAAAGCTTGTGAAGAAAGACACGGGTAATTATGGATGTAACGCCACCAACTCATTGGGATACGTTTACAAAGATGTATACGTAAACGTGTTGGCGCTCGATCCGGACATCACGCAACCGCCCACGGACATGAGCACAGTCGATGGTAAGACTGTGCGGATCACATGTCGCGTTTTCGGCGCGCCCAAACCCGAGGTCAAATGGATAAGGAACGGACAGGAGTTGACTGGTGGTCGTTACAAGACTTTGGACACGGGTGATTTGGAGATTGAGAACGTGATATTCTTGGACGCGGGTACTTATACGTGTCACGCCTCCAATAAATTTGGCGAAGTGAAAGCGTCCGCCGAATTGGTTGTGAAGGAGCACACTAAAATAACGGACGAGCCGGAGGATTACGAAGTCGCAGCGGGCGCCACTGCCACATTTAGGTAAAAGAAAAATCTCATAAATAAATTTATAATCCTGAAATTATACAAAATTAAGAATCTCGTTTTTGATCTTTCTTTTTTGTGTTTGTTTAGGTGCAATGCTGTTACTGATCCCAGTCTACCTCTGATCATAGACTGGCTAAGCAACGGTGAACCGATAGATTTCGAAATGGAACCGAGATTCATACGGAGCTCCGATTACTCTCTGATGATCACAAAGACGACCGAATTGGATTCCGGTACTTATACTTGCGTCGCGCACACCGATTTGGACGAAGCGAGAGCGCAGGCGACGCTGATAGTTCAGGATGTACCTAATGCACCGAGGTTAATCGGTGTCACGTGCATGTCTACGGAAGCCATCGTTCAATGGATACCTATGGGCGATAACAGAGCACCTATTCTGCGCTACACTATTCAATATAACACTAGCTTTGCGCCGGATACTTGGGAGATATCCAAAGATTTTGTTGCCGCCACCGAGCAGAGATATTCAGTGCCTATGTCACCGTGGGCCAATTACACATTCCGTGTTCTCGCGTGGAATAAGATAGGTAAGACTTTAATCACTCTTGAAAACTAAAAAGTTATGTCTATTGCAATGATATAATTCAATGCGTTAAATTAGTCGCTAATTTTTATATGTTATTACGTAACTTTTTATTTTGCTTTTAAATGAAAGAGAATAGAAACTTTGATATATTGGTATTTATAATAGGTCCATCTTTACCATCACCGCACAGCGACATTTGTACCACTTTAGCAGATGTCCCTTATAAAAATCCGGATAATGTCATGGGCAAAGGCATCACACCGCAAAATTTGGTTATTTCGTGGACGACCATGCCGCAAATAGAGCACAATGCTCCAAGATTTATGTATCGAGTGTATTATAGAAGAGATATACCAGGCGAAAGGTGGACTATACAAGATATAAACGATTGGAGAAAAAACAATCTGGTTGTGGAGAATCAACCTACATATCAGAGATACAAGATTAAAGTCATCGCGATAAACGAGAGAGGAGAGAGTAAAGCTACGGCCGAAGAAGTTACCGGATATTCCGGAGAAGATGGTACAATCCACAATGAAAAATTATTTTATTATCAATTAACATTAAAATTGCTATATTTAGCAGTCGATAATTATACGATATAATATCGTTAAATTGCTTCATTTCAGTACCCCTGCAAGCGCCAGGTAATTTTACACTGAATCAAGTAAAGTCGAGCACGACTGCTCAGTTGTCGTGGAGCCCGGTACCGGAAGAATCGGTGAGAGGCGAGCTGCAGGGATACAAGATTCAGACGTGGACAGATAAGGATGGCGAAAAGGGAATGCGCGAGATTGACATTCGCGGCAACAAAACTCATGCATTGGTCACAAAGTTTGTTCCGTACAGCAAGAATAATGTGAGGATACTCGCTTACAATGGCAGGTAATGAAAAACTTTGAATATATACGTATTCGATAATTATTGATGTCGTATGGTTCTATTTCATTATAATAACGTATTTGTGGGATATACAGATACGCTGGTCCTGCGTCTGAGACTTTGACCTTTGACACACCAGAAGGAGTGCCAGGAACAGTCCTCAGTTTAGAAGCATTTCCCATGGGATCCAGCGCTCTATTTCTCGTGTGGACGCGACCTGCGGAGCCAAACGGCATTTTAACCGGATATAGGATTTATTATCAAGTTGTGAATGGTACGAAATTAGGAACTCTACTCGAGAGGAAACCACATGTTATGAATCCAGAAGCGACAACTGCCAAATTAGCTGGGTTAGCGCCTGACACGATATATCGCGTTCACATACGTGCCACAACCAGAATTGGCGAAGGCAATGAGTAAGTTCTATAAGAACACAGAAATACTAATAACATTTCTACAAGACGATAAATATTATACTCATAATTTTAATATATGTTTGCAGCTATTTTATTGAACAAAAGACACGAACGTCTCAACGACCTGACGTCCCATATTTTACATGGGAAACTGTACCAGTGGAAAATGGATATTCAAACGTTAGAGTGATTTGGCTACCGAATCTGAACGGCAATCCGGGCAGTCATTTTTTTGTTAAGTATAAGCTTAAGGGTGAAACGATATCTTTGATGACTGATCCGGAATTTCTGTCGAAGTCTATCGAGGTAAGTTTACAGAGTAAAATAATGATGACAATCTTTATTGCAAAAAAAAAAAAGAAATAATAAATAAAGTTAAATTAAAAATTGTACGTATTTAACAAAAAATGATTAATTCACGCAGGTTCGCGGTCTTCAAAGCAGTGAAGTCTACGTGATGTCGATTGTTGCTGTCGATGGAGATTACATGACCGAAAGCGCTACTCAAGAGGTAGAGACGAGCAGCGAAGGTCCCATTATTCAACCGAAGGAGAATGTCGCGACGGCTGGCTGGTTTATAGGTAATGCATCTCTGGTGTATTATCGGATTTGACTTTAGCAAAACTGGCGTATGTTAAAGACCACTACGAATTTCCCGACAGGAATGATGCTGGCGATCGCTATCCTTCTACTAGTGCTGATAATCGTTTGCGTAATCAAACGAAACAGAGGTGGAAAGTATGCGGTGCACGAGCGAGAATTGGCCGCTGGACGCGGCGATTACCCCGAGGAAGGCGGATTCCACGAGTATTCACAACCATTGGATACGAAATCGGCTGGTGGACGTGCGTCCTTGGCATCGTCTTCTCATCAGGATGGTAAACATCCTGAATCCGACACAGACTCCATGGCGGAGTACGGCGATGGTGATACAGGTGATTATAGAATTTTACACGGCTTGCACAATGAAGGAGTCTCAGAAATATCTAGAGCATTAGAAAAATCTTTGTGGCATATATATATATATATATATATATATGATGATGATGATATATAATTAAAAGTATATTTGTTATGCACGAATTTTTCAATTATTCAATATGATGATTGCTTAGATTTATTTGCATACATATTATTATAATAATAACAAAATAGCATAGGTATGTATTACTGAAATCTTATTGTGATATAGACAGATGCATCAAATTTTTGAATATTTTCATATAAAAATAGCACGAAATAACAATCTCTCACGTGAGCACAGCTGAGATTATGGTCACGAAATTTTTTTTATATCATGCTTTTCTCTTTTATATATTTCATTTTGCAATTGCAATTGCATAAGCTGATTATATTCATTTTTTAATATATATGTTTTTGTCTTAAACTTTTATTTTCAATTTGTTATATTCAATTTATATTTTATTATACATTTTATTTGCTTTACACGTTTTGCTTAAATCAATACAGAGGGTATGAACGAAGATGGTTCTTTCATTGGTCAATATGGCCGACATCGTAAGCAGGAACCAAATTCACAAGCATTTGCCACTCTAGTCTAAGGTAAGTTTGACACAAACATGTTTATTTTAATGCTTAAACCATTGCATCTAAGCTTTGAAGTAAAAATAAATGTTGGACTTTTGACACATTTAGTATTTTACAAAGTTGTATGCTAATATTTCTAGAGCACCAGCCATTAGTCATTTTAAAGCAAAAAAATCTTAATATGCACACATGCACATAGGTTTATATCTTTTCTATATTTTTCGTATAAGAGTAATATAAAAATTACTACAAAGTTTGGAATTCGTTTTTGTTCTAGGCCGCTTCACTGAAGATGGATCCTTCATCGGACAATACGGACCTAAAGGTAGGCCAGAGGAAACACCATCAATTCCGACTGGTAATATGGCCACATATGTGTAACATCCGCAACTGTTAATCAAAGTCGCATAAAAAAGAAAAAAGAAAAAAACGTTTTCTCGTTACGGTTAAGGATCTGCCCGATCCTTGGCTATTGCAGCAGCTCTGCTATGCACCTTGCGCTGGGCGCAATGTCCAACACTATACTGCCAATTAGTTTCTGAGGTTTTGGGTTTTATGATTTTCATAGAAGAAACCGTGACTATTTTTTACACTCGTGTTCGGAATATCCGTAGATTTTCGATGCGCAATAATCGGATACGGTTTTAAGTTTCTGAAATATTAAAAAACATTCCGAACTCTTTTTTTCATTTAACATTTTTGAATATGTAGTAAGAATGAATCAATTTTTGTTACGATTATTATTCTCTTCTTCATTCCATTCTCAAAAATGCTGATATGTGTATGCATCACAAAAGAGAACATATTTCTATTTTAATTATAAAACCCGGAAACTGTAGATGTTCATAGCGTGCAAGCTATTTATGGAAATAGTATCGTAGAAACTATTCTAGCATTGATCGTAATATTTGACAGAGCCAGATTGAATTGGACACGTCGATTGGTAACAAGATATACGAATTGTTCCAGACTTGTGAAATACTTTTAAGACTGCATGTAGTATCCAATATTTCGCAACATGACGCGCGTTGATTTCTAAATTTATCGACGTATTTATATCTTTTAACATAGCGTCAAGTGTTGCAATTGGAAAAACGATTTGGAAATTGGTTCTGCTAAGAGTAAACATTATTGCTTATCCGATACAAGTATTTGCGCTTTCCAAATAATTTGATGTTTTACCTATATATTTACTAATGGTTTTGTCACATATTGGAATTTTTTTCTGCTAAATTATCGAATTGCTCTTCAAAACTATTTTGTAATGTTCATTTGAATTGTGTCCATAAAGAGAGATTTAACAATATTGAAATAATTTAGATGAATACAATAAAAAAATATAACATTTTCACATATACAGAAGTATTAGGAATAAATGTATAAGTATAAACAGAAAATATTTTTCGCTTTTAGAAAAGTTAAATACTTATATCGATAGTCAATAAAATCTATTTTTAACACAGAAATTCTTTTATTCTAGTAGTATATTATATTCGAGTGACTATATATATATATCGAAATGTATTCACCAAGTATTAAATCTTAGTGCCTATATTGAAAAATATTTATAATACTGAAATTAATTATTTTTTTTTAAACCTAAAAGTGACATTCATGCTTTAAACGGAACATATTAATCGAAATCTTTGCGATAAATGCTTTTATTCGAATAAAGCTTTATTATGAAATTGGTGCACAGTGTAAGTAGAAAATTTTTATCATCTTATATACAAATAAAGTGAATATGAGCTATATAACTTATATAAAAAGAACATAATACCTGAAGTTTTTGTAATGAATAAATTAAAATTATATCTAAATTTGGAAACGAGAAAACGTACAGTATATGAATATAGTGAATAATATTATTATACATTTACATGCAATCTTGAAAATGACGAACAATGTAAAAAATAGTGTCGCAATCTGGCTTCGACTGATTTTAACTTTAATCTTCTAATCTTCTAATGAACGGTTATTCTAAGAACCTTTAGCTGCGATCAATTTTTACTCTGCCGAAAAAGGGCCAAATCTAAACGAACGAATAATATAATCTCTACAGTTGTCATGCACTTACATTCTCATTATTAACAAACACATATACATATATATTTACATATATATATGCGCAAACAAGTGAGGACATACGCGAAGGATATAGTAAAGGATAAAGTAATATTGGAGGAAAGATTGTATATGCACTATATAAGTAGATAACAAAAATCACAAGGCCTCTATAAGTAATTGTTGCTTTTGTATGTGAAATATGCTTCGAAAACCCTTTTATTTTTATGAGAAAGTTTACTTTTTTTGCTTTTTTGATAATTTTATTATCCAGTAATTATAAGCTAATGCTACATGATTATTTAATATATATATAAAGATATTAAATATATAAATATATATATAGAGAAAGAAAGAGGAAAAGGAAAGAGAAAGAGATATTATATAGATATATATATATATATATATTAATTATGAATTATTATTATTAGTAATTTTTTAAAGGATGCGACGATCACAGCAGAGCAACTATAATTATTATTACTTAGTGTATGGGATGTTAAAATTTGTTTAAACCTTTAAGTACAATTTGTACAAAAAATTGATTTAGATGAATGTTAAGTTAATGTAGTCAAATGCGGTGTACAGGTTGTCTGCAAAAGTGTCGCGAGCAAATATGTCAGGTACAAAGATAAAACGAAACAAAGATAGGTACAAAGTGTATAATATTTATGATACGTATGATACGCAAAGAATCACAAATTATAGTACTTTTGATATATCAATGATATATCATTACCTGATATCAGACAGGACTAGCCCGTGTCTTTCTTCATGACGCGAATTCTTATAAGAGATATCCTTTTACATACCGGATGCAAAAGTATCTTTCTCCCTAATGTGATTAAAAATATATTTGTTACGGTCTTTTTTGCCGAACATCCTGTACAAGTGACTTGGACGTCACATGATGATTAAGACTTTTTCTTCTAATTACACAATATTAGCTTACATCGCGTAATAATATACGAGCGTTTTCGTATTATTGTACATCCGTTATGATGTTATTCATTTATTGATGTTGAAAACAAAAAGAAATCTTAATTAGATAGAGAGCATGAATCTTGTAGACGGTTGTGTGACGATGCTAAAGACTGCGTACTGCGATAAACAACGTCATATTCAATCCGTTATTTGTGAAGTAATCATTTGCGAATTTACTCAATCCTGATTTATAGCTATAGCTTTATACGTACATAAGCAAAAGGTTGCGATATTAACAGTATGAGACAATCTAATATCGTCGATATAATTGTGAGGGTGCAATTGTACAATCTTTAAACTTACTGTCGAAACCGCAATTATATACAATAGATAGACACATAAGATTTTCTCGGATCAATATCTTGATATATGATCGCGCAAGCAATAACCATGACGAAATTGACAATGAAATTCTAGAGTTATCTTGGTAATCTCGATGTCCAAGTCACAAGACACATACACAAAAACACATACCACGAGAGCGCATTTTTAGAGTATTTTTCTATTGCGCTAGCCTCTCCATTTTTATCGCGGGATGTAACAAGGCTCATTCGTTTTGCACATTATAAACTATTTAGATTCGTTAATCTATAATGTTATACGTATATACATGTATAAAAACTTCCAAATACTTTCGCACGAGCAGCTCTTCATTGTAATATTTGTATTTCTCTTCTTTATTTTTTTTATAATTTTGTACTTTGTATAAAAAAAAACATTTGCATTTCTTTATATGCGATTTCGTGTCGATAACGGATGCATGCGTTGCATCGATTTTACGTATCTCGTCATCTCGTGTCTCCTTCGGGATGGAGAGCGAGGGAACATCTATTACTACTCTGCTTGATATTAGATTGTGTCGATGAAGGAAGAAATGATTCGTGATTTACTACTCAAGAGTGTTCATTGTATAACGAGCGCGCACACGTTATTCCCAAAAATATTATAGAGTCTTGACTCTTTTTACGGCGACATTCTCTCGTTTGGAATCTCAATTATTTCTTAATGTATGAAGTGTTCATTCTCGATTAACTTAATTGATCGCGATATTATATTTTATATCGAGATTATATATCCTATTTTTAAATGATAGGCGCGAGAAGATAGTATTATAGTCGTTGATAACGTTCGCATTAACGTACTTCCAAATCTCTTTCGATATAATTTAAGTTACTTAAAAGCATTACGTCGTAAGATCATCGTTCGCCGTAAAACGAATCAATGATGTAGAGATGATGAATCTCAATGACGTATATTAACGTGTACCCGTTTATCGTCGTGCGAGTTCTTTATTATATATTATCTTGATATTTACTAAATAACGTGCCGATGTGTTTTTTTCGCCGTTTTATTACACATGCAGTTATAGAGAACGCATTTCCATTGCATCGGCCGTCACAATTTTAGACATAATTTTTCTACGAGATTTAAAAGACCGCAGAGTTCTAAAAATACGCGCACACAGGGCGCTCCATCCAGCTTTGATAACGCTTCGAATTTAAGTCGACTAGAATGTATCTCGAAGAGAAAATTGCTTACGTAGAAAAAGTTGCGCATTGATATAAGAAGGCACAAAACTGGCCTAACTTTCGTCGTGCAAACATCTTTCGTCCACAACACACAAGTGAGCTGTCAAATATCGCGCGATTGGATGGATCACCCTGTAGAGAGATCTTCTCATCTCTTCGTGAAAGCAACGAGATACCAAAATCGGAGATCACTATATTATATATGCGAATATAATTATATCTTTTAAGTTTACTCTCTCATTCACAATACGCGCATCGATGCGCATCTTGACATTTGCCCGTATAACTCATGTCAATGAAATTAAAAAAAAAAAAGAAGAAAAGAATAAACGAAGAGGAAATCTACAAAGAGGATCATTGTAGTTCGGATCCATCCATCAATTCTTACATTATAGGTATCATACCATCCATTTTTACATTCAATAAATCCAATCATGATAACAATTCTCCTCATTCGTCATTTTCATCCGGCAATAAAGTCTTTAATACACAATTTAATATAACAAAATATAATATTTAGTTTATTATATATTAATTTCTACAAAATAATTTAAAATCCTATTCAAAGGAGAATGTAAAAGATTAAAAATAATGCGTATATTCTATGTATAAAAAATACATCATTTATTTTATTAATTTTTATAAAAATGATAATATATATATATATATATATATATATATATATATATATATATATATATATATATATATCGGTTTGCCTAAAATTATTTTCAAGAATAATTATGTTGTTTTCTCTAAACAGAAGCTCGTCCTGGATAAGTTCGCTAACTATTCTGCGAACGCAGAAATCGAGCAAGATGTGACCGATAATGTGATTATGCCAGACGGGTTTTTTTGCGTCTGTGTTCTTTCGATCTTCTGCGAGCTACTCTGGATCTTTTCTTTCTCTCCCTCGTCGCGGTTTGCGCCACAGACGAATAAAAGATCGAGGGAGAATAAAGGGAGATGCAATCGGGGCCGTCCGCAGAAATATAACTGCGATCCGCGCATGCATCGAATGGCAATTCTTCGATCGCTCGAGTCTCTGTACAAAAATAAGAATATTCAAATCTTGAAAATCCCCGGGTATTGTACATTCGAAAATAGTGAAAGTTGCATCTTAAACTAGCGAGACAAAAATATTCTATTTGTATAGAAATATTTTGTATATATACAACTCTCACATTCTCTGGTTTAAAATTGCTTACTCGGTTTCAGATCACATACAATCGAGAATTTAGAGAAAATTATTATGAGATTTATCTTTCGAGAAGATGCAGAGACATTACAAGATAAAATTGCGATCAAAGAATTTTCACGAAGAAAATGCGCTGAACGAGGTTCACTCTATGACATGTACGAAAATTGTTTGCGCATCCTATCGGAAATATCTGTTGCGGAGAGTCTCCGACGATAAAACGTATAATCGATAACGCCAACCCGTACGCGTTATATATATATATATATATATGGTCGACGAACGGGAAAGCGAGACGAGTTGTAAAAGAGCGTCCGCGAGGCAGGCAGGATGCCGGTTTATTCCTGATCGAATGTTTTTGTACGATCGCCGCGCAATCCTAATTGAATTCGCTGTTGGCAGGCGGAGTTGCACCGAAAGAACCGTATATACGTGGAGAATCGCCACACGAATTTCTTATTCGATAAAATTTTTAATTCCTTTTCTTCGCAGAGAGAATGAGATCCTAAACTCCTATGATCTTCTGATTTCAAAGAATCACGATTAATGTAAGAGTCAGTGTTAGGTTTTTCTCATTCATACAGCTCATTCTGCAACAATTATAAAAAACAATTTACAAAGATAAAATCGATCGAAGAAATGTACTTGTATAAGAGATACCGTACGAGATATTTTCCTTCGTTTTTCATTTCATACAACGTCTCGCAATCTTCCATCGTTGTTTCTGAGCGTGCGTTTAAGAATTTATGACCATTCACAACATGGTCACGGTCGTACTCTGCGCGTACCGGAAGAAGAAGGATAAAATAGGAGGAAGACGGAAACCTCTTTCAGCTACGTAGAATAACAATGGACCACTTGTTGGAGGTAGCCCGTTCCGCGACACCAATACAACGGTTACTATTGGTTATTCATTGAAGCTTCTTAAAGGAGAGTCTATTGGCGATTCGGTAGATCCGTCTAGAAATAGAATTTAATTCAGTTATTTCCGATTATCGATGAACGCGAATTTTATTATCAAAGCCGGCGAACTCTTCCGCTTCGTCATTGATCTTTCGTACATATATAGAGCCTTGTAAATCATGAGTTTGTGATAACATCATGAATGCATCATGCGAGAACAAAAATAAAAAGTAAAGTTGAAAGAAGAAACATCCGTAAAGTAAAATTGATATTTTATATTAATAAGATGCTCTCTCCCAATTTTTTCTCTTTCAAGAAGAAGGATAGATTTTTTTTCTCTTTGTACATTTAGTGTTTTCTCTATATATTTAAGTTTAAGCGAATTTTATAAATAAGAAAATATATTTATAGCGACTTACATATATCTATAATGTGTGAGTCAAATGTAGAATGCAAATGCGATATATGATGAATTTACGCGGAAGTCAAATTCAATTGTCGGCGAGATATAAAGAATGGAAGAGAGGAAGAGAACACAAAAGAGAGAGATAAAGCGAGATAGAGAATAATGGAAGAGACGGCGCGGAAGACCAGCAATTAAACCAAACTTTAAAAAACTGATTCTCTCCGTCAAGATCTCTTTTCACTTTTTTTTACTAATATATTTCAATTTTGATTCCTATGTACTTTTTCAACTCTAATAAAGTTAAGTTTCCAATTTCAAAGCACAATTTAAAAATGATTTATTTATTAGAAAAAATTAATACGTGAATTGAAATAAACGGCGAGAATTTTTATCTCCGCGACGTTGTGGATGCCCAATTCACAATATTAGGAATTCGATATATTCTACAACAATTCTTGCCTCGTTCTTGCGTTATATCATTTAATTACATATTATAATTCAAAATTCTATATGAATTAATCCACTAATTCTTTATAGAAGTTAATTCTTATATATTAACTAACAAGAAAATATTAGCCGAGAGATGAACTTCTAAAGATTTAGTAAAATTAAGAATTAACTTATACATTAATATGCGTAAATTAAAATTTTTCAAGGCTTATTTTTTTCAAGATGGTAACAAAAATGAAAAGCGTACATCGTACATTAGTGTGTGTAAAAAACCGAAGTGATGCTCTTTTCTGCGAGGGCATTGTGCACGCAGCCTTATTCTGGCGGCACGTTCGAGCTCGCTCTCCCCGGCGTGCCCCCGAGTCCGTCTGCGAGATCTCTATCTCGCTCTTCACAGAGGGGTCTCTCGGCCTCCCTCTCATTGAGAGTCAGTCAGTCAGCCAGTCAGTCTGCTGGAGCGACGCGGTTCACACGCATCGCACCGTACGCGAAGCGTGTACGCACGCACGCACGCACGCGAGGGATCATCTTCGAGCGATCATCTTCCTTCCCTTTGCTGCCTTATCGATCGAGGGGGTGGACAACCGCGCGTTGAAATCACCTTACATCGGGGAGAGGGGGGGGGGAGGGATAGGAGAGGATCTTCTCCGCACCGCAGGTGACGTCCGCGGTGACGGCGTGAAATCTGGGATTTCACACACGTCGAACGGACGGCACGCGAGTTCCGCTTTCGCAGGAGATAAGCAATCGGGGAAACGTTGCCCTCTGCGTTACCTATCTACCTGTGTATTTTGTCTTTTTTTATTTCTTTTACGACTGCCACGGGAAAAGGGCGGTCTTCTTCTTCTTCTTCCTCCTCATACCGGTGTCGTGCGTGCAACACCTGGCGGTGGCACTGAGCGGCACTCGTCGAGGACGATTATTATGCGATCGGCTGCGGCCATCCTGGCCGCGGCGACGGCGCTCGTTCTACTCCTGGACGACGCGCTCGCCCGGCACAAGCATCGCTCCGGGAACGGCGCGCAAAAGTCCGATATATCTCTCTGGATCGACCAGCAGCAAACCAAGATATTCAGCGGTACACGTTATTCGAGCGATCATCTCTTCTCCCTTTGCAATTATCTTTCTGTCAGGTGACTCGTCGCGATACCTGAAATATATGTATCTTCAATGAAGCTCAATAGTGCAATATACCGTCGAAAAATTAAATACTACTCATATAAAATAACTTTTCTTCCCCCCCCCTCCGTGCTGTTTTTTAATAATAAAATTAATAAACATGTCACAATGTACAAAAAAAATTGCATTTTTATGATCTAGGACTGGCAATGGAAATATACGCTATTGCGGAGGGTAGAGTGCTCAGTCCTCTGTTGGATCCAGAATTTGAGAGTAAATTGCCGATAATTCCAAGCGAGGTATCGCATGTAAACTTTACGTGGAAGGCCGGGGCTAAAAAGTATTATTACAATTTTTTTCGCTTGAAATCGTTTGACGAAAGCATCTTGAAAACTCCATCAATTACGATTGAAACGCAAGGACGGGTGCCCAAGAGACCGAAAGGTAACAGAAATTTAAAATATATATTTTTAATTTATATTTTTGTAACTAAAGTTGTAACTAAAGTGAAAAAAAAATATTTATTTGCATGTATGAAATATGAAGCAAATATAAGCAAATATAAATAACGCGTAAGAATTTATGCACGCGATATATTTTATGTATAATAAAAAATTTTAAGAAAAATTATATATATATATATATATATATATACTATATATATATATATATATATTTTCCTATGCTATGTATATCGTCAGAATTTCGTGACAAACATTGAAATTTGCAAACGAAATATTGCAAAAGATTCATGAAAGCTTAACCGAAAGAATCATCTGCGATTTTTCATTCCAGAGGTAATAATCCTTGAAATAGAATGATTTAAGGTTTGAATAATTGTGGAAATTGCGGTCAAGCGTTTGTCTACGAAATGTAGCGTTTGTGCTTAATAGCATTTTCGCGTTCGTCAGTTGAAGTATATTTGATTCGAGTTGAATATTCGATTTTATATATGATGCACATTTAGCTCTTATCGCGCAGCGAGATATTTTTAGCTAATAATATTTGTATTTAAGAATGTATTATTGACGTTTCACAATTTTCTAAAATAACAGCAATATGAATTTGCTTTATAAAAAAAATTATAAATATTTCATTAACTTTAATCTCTCTTATGGCGTAGCATAAGAAATACCGCGTCGACAGTCCTTATTTACATAGCCAAAGGTGAAGATGTCTCGTTGCGCAGCGCGTGAAATCTTCCAATATTTAACAGACGAAAATATTTTACTTGTTTGCACGGATATATATATATTTCGCATTCTCTTCTAGTTTTAAAAATCTTTCGTTTCAAATTTAATCTGAAATTCTGACATGTACGAGTTATTTTTGACAATTTCGAATACTAAATGCTTCATAATAAACAGATTAGATAAATTGTCGATCCATTATTATTTCACATCGTTATTACTTTTCGTTGTGAACACGCTGGAATAACTTGATCGATAAAACCTGCGACATATGTATTATCTCTGTGTTATGTAAACAGAATGTACAATACTTTTGTTCTTTTAAGCTAGCGCCAGACTATGCGCGTATTCGCAATTTGTGATTCGTAATTCGCGATTCGTGAATGATATATAGAAATCTGATTGATTGAATTTGACGAATCTTCCATCCACGCTATTCACGAATTATAAATAAATCGCTTTGTACAGATTGGATATAAATAATCGAGCGTGTGCATGCGTGAATTAAAACATACACGAACACGTCAATAATGAATCTTTTTTTGTCCGTTGCAGAGTTCAGTATTTTGCTACCTTGCGCCGGCAAGGGTATAGCGCAATTCGGGATCGGTCTAATGATCGAGTCGCGCAACGGGATACCTCTGAACGGGACGCCGCTACGTTTCCGTTTAAGAAAAGAATGCAGCGTGCGCGGTGAGTGCGACAGTCGCGCCCACGATCACCACCTCTTCGCTCGCACATACAGTTCTGTATCAGCAGTAATTCATCAGCCTAATTTGTTGCCGCATGCTCTTTTGATTAGTTGCTTGAAGAGGGATGGTCGGACGTGTCCGAAAACGACGAAGCTACGTGTCGTTTTACGCGCACGTAAAATTCGGTTCGCACATATTCGATTGCCTCTCTTCTTCGATAGCTATTGCATGTACCTGTAGTCGTGTGAACGTTCATTTTGATATCTTATAAGAAAACGATACCCTTACCCATCTATCTGCCTACCTGTTGACCACAGCGATGGGTCCGATAATTGTGTAAAGTAGGCGCGTCGAATCTTCGCTCCATGGCGTGTCGGAGAGATTTACGGTTGTTAAGTCGTTAAAAGATCGCTCTTGGAACCTCGAACATTGTGACGAGGTCTTGGTCTAATGCCAACGCAGGTAAAATATCGAAAGGAGTAGCGAATCGATTCATTTTTGGTTTACATTTTTTTCAAATACTTGAATGTTGTGTGTGTGCTATTTTTATGTTTATTCTTGAGCTGTAAAAAAAGATTAGTATTATAAAAGAGAAAAGAAAATTCTCTAAAATGTTTTTTTAACAAATTCTTTCTAAAGTTTTTAAGTGTATTTCACAAACTCAGATGCGCCATACCGCGCAATGGTTTTGGACCCATCGCAGATTAGATATGTAAACCGCTTTTGCGAAGCTTACCTCTTGTATAACAGAAGACATGAACCACTCGTTCTAGATTCTATTAACGATGTCTTAAAACGTACAATTCTTTGTTTGTAATTACTTTATTAATTCAATTCCAATTAAATAACGCAAATATTGCGCTGATGTTATGTTCAGGAGACACACAACTTTCGCAATTTGGGAAATATTAATTGTCATATGACGATCAAAGATTACTCGCTTTAGTTTATCTTTTCACCCAAATATATTAATATTTATATATTCCAGATTCAACCGTCTTTGTGCTTGTATGTCTTCTACATTAGCATCCATTTTTCGTTTTACTCGGCACTTCGTTAAGCGTTAGCTGGCTCTCCGCTTTCTCGAGTCATTGTTCGCCCGCGAATCATGAATTAAGTGCCTAATTGCCTACTTAAAGAACATGCGAGTCCACTCGGCCTTCTTGGCATTATCCTCAGCTCTCTCGATCTATGTGCATTCTAAATTGCCAATCATCAAGTCAAATATACATTATATTAAAAAATTTTACATAAAGGTGTTGATAAAATATTAAAATTCCCGAAAGGGATTTATTTACGGCATGTGCATGCGATCAAAATGATTGATCGAGTTTATCATACGGATCTTGTGAAAATATAAAAAGAAATAATAAAACACAGCAAATATAATGATCCACATGACAGGCCATTATTTTGATTTACTCGAATTCAGATAGGCGGAATACGATACTCGATATATAATCGCTCTTGTGATAATACATTGATAATTCGGAGCACAGCATGTCAAATGTGCAAACACCAATAATTATCTTTTATATTGACCGAAGTTGTTGACTATGTTTAAAATAAGATTTAAAAATCACGGTTTGCGTGTGTCACAAAAATAAGATAAAATATATGCTTTATTTTAATCATCTCATGCAATATTTTCAAAACTAATATTAAAAAATATAGATTGAAATCATTTTTTTTCTCAATTTGCGTCATTATTTTCTTTTTTCGCGAATGTATTATATATTCTATTAAGCTAAATGAGTATTCTCCTTAAAGGATTTCTCTTTTTCTCATCATTAAGAATATTCATTTACGAGTAATAAAATAAGATTATATAGATTTTGAATTTTCGCTTTTATATCTAGTCATTAAATAAACATATATCATATTATGATCTAAAATTCGTGGCTTATCGCACGATTTTGAAAAAAGAATCCGATTAAATCTGCATGTGTGAGATTGCATGCAACAATCTTATCTTATCGGATTAACGAAATCGTATTCGACATCAATTATTGAAGTATTCTTTGTTTTTAATGGAATTTATACAGAGATTTGAATTGTTGAATACGTGCGCGCGCGCGCCCGTGTGTGTGCGCTACAGCAATATATATTTTTTTAAATTTTGATGTTATTTCTTACAGAGCCTAATCCTGGTCCTTGTCCGGACGGTTATCTAGGACCACCTCATTGTAACAAAGCGCTCTGTTATCCAAAGTGTATGAATGGTGGTAACTGCACGGCACCGGGTGTGTGCTCGTGTCCACCAGGATATCAAGGACCCTACTGTGAAGGAGGTATAACAAATTGTACAAACTAACATAAATACGCCACTTATACAAGTAAATCTTTTGTCATCCTAGTACATGTGACTAATTTTATTAGATCCATAAAGATTTACTTGAAATTACATTGCAGAAAAGATTTTTTCACGTCTGTTTCCTCTATTTAGTTTGAAATTATATATCTTCTTTGTAATATCTTATATTATATATATAAAATTCAAAAAAATCTAATAGATTCCCCTGAAATTATTTCAAAGGAAGATCAACTATTCATGTCCATGAAAAGAGATCAGTGATTGAAACATGTTTCAATCATTAGGACACCGTGAAATTAACTTGTCACATCTGCTATAAAAAATTCGAGTCGATAATTTATTACATCCTTACCTTAATTATAAATTACAATATCTACACATACAATGGTATTCTTTAACGGTGAACGGGTTCATATCACCTTGGAAATGGATATGGCTGTCTTACAGCCACACTTGATCATATTCGTCAGAGCTTGGTAGAAAGGCGCTTGTTCGGCACCGTGATTTATACCCGTGTCATGATGCTCCTGTTCCTCATCGCGAAACTTTTTGATGGTCTCGAGTATCTCCTCGTCTACGTTCCCGTCCTTGTTCTCCATCAACGTGCGTAGCTGATCGTTGTAGTGCTCGACGATCACGGTCTCCACCGCCACAGTGCACGCCATGGCGGCTCTCTCGCCTATGAGTGCAGTACCGGCACCCAGGGCGAAGCCGGCGATATTCCACAGCGGAGTAAGAGCAGTGGGTCTAACTCGATATTTGCGAATTAGTTCCTCAAACTTGGCGCGATGTCGTTTCTCTTGATCCCACATGTGTTGTATCGTCGGTCCGACTGTCGTCTTGCCTATAGATATTCGCATATAAAATTCTCCGTCAGAATTTCAATTTACATCTATATCTCTCTTGTGCGTTCGGAACGATTATACCTAATACGGCCATTTGTCCGGCGTATATTCTATCCGCTCCCAATTCGCCAGCATGATCGACCCTTAGTATCGAATCCAATACTTTCCCAGATGCGCTCGTGGCTGCTGATGTGCTGGCCATTCGTATTCCCACTCCTCTGATGTGTAACATTTTTCTGTAAAATTTGGATTAAAATTTAATAAGTATTTGGGTTATCAAAACTGACTACATTAATTAAAATTTCAGGTATCTGCAGGGAGAAATGCTTGAATGGAGGAAAATGTGTGCAAAAGGATGTCTGCGAATGTACGAAAGGTTATTTTGGTTTACACTGCGAGTTCTGTGAGTACAAGTAGTGTACACTTTGAGAAATCTTTACTATTGCTATGCGTAAAATCTAATGAATGAAAAAAATTTTATTCATATATCTCTTTGTTTTTTCAGCCAAATGTGTCATCCCTTGTTTGAACGGAGGTAAATGCAAGGGCAATAATATTTGTAGATGTCAAAAGGGTTTTAAAGGTAACCATTGCGAAATTGGCAGACGTTCGCCGCAACGATCGACGTGTACGAGACCATGTAGAAATGGAACCTGTCAACCGGATAACACATGTCTCTGTGATCCTGGTTGGTTTGGAAAGTTATGTAACAAGAACAAACCATGGGCTTAGAAACTGATAAAATACTTTGCTATTTTTTATACTAACTAAATACTTTCAAAATAATGTCTCATTCTAAATCTCCAGACTTATGATAAATTATGTTTATGTATTCTTAATTACATATATACGAAGAATCAATCGCCTATGCATCGATAGAGAAAGAATATCGTGATATTAAAATGATTTAAAGAATGATTTATAGAATCTTGTTCATTTAAAACAATGACGAGGTACAAATGTATGTGCAAAAAAAAAGCCTCACGAGATTTAGATCCCAAGAAATTTCAATTGGTCACTAATGCATGTAAAATTTATAATTTCTGATTTACTTTGTTCCAGAGATGTGATATGTAAAGCTGCTTTATGCTATATATATTTTATATAACATTATTATATGTTTAGTTATATATTTTTGTGTTTAGTTATATATTGTAGATGTGTAATTGTAAAAAAAAAAAATGTGTTTCTGAAGCATGTCAGAAAGTATGATTATAAAATAGTTCAGCATTGTAATAGTATCTGTGATGGACTTCTTTTCTTGACAGCTACGCTGTTTTTCTCTGTGTATGTTTTAGGATATATAGATGAAAATACAAAAATGGATTTTATTATAAATTCTAAAAAAAAAAATGAATTAATGTTGAAGCGACTCTGATCATTTTCGCATTTATATGAATCATACTGACAGTAGCATAAATCTCATTTCAAAATAATCTCTTGCATACTAATTAGGCTAAGATCTAAGGTCAATCTTTTTATCTTAATTTCATCACTTGCGAACTCCAATTTTTTTTTTTTTTTTACAGAGCGAAAACAAAATTAAAAAAGAAAAGAATAGTGGGAAATTAATGAAATAATTTCCCATACTTATAAAATAAAATCGGCGATAAATTTTTCTGAGAAAAATGTGAAAAGAAATTGAAAAAAAAAATCGATAGCTTCGTCAACTTTGCATTTGATACGACAATGGCAAATATAGCGATAAGGATGATTGCGATGTGCTCGTTGATTTGAGACGCCCGCAAAGCGTGAATAAATGTCTCGAACCTTGGATAATAATTACGATCATCGGATTGTCATCAAATATCGGAGATGGCGAACGATCGTTTGGTTTCTCTCTCGGGCGATGACACTATCGCATACACAGCCAGGGCGCAGACAGGTTATGTTGTCCGACATTACATCGAGTCGTGCGTCACATGTCCCGCCGACCAATGGCGGCGACGGTACGCCGTCCGCCATGACGCGTGCCCCAGCGATTCCCGCCAATCGTGCTACTTCAGTCTTGTATATATGTATATGGCGTTGGCGTTCTCTCGGATCGCTGCTGGCGTTTAGCGGATCTTCAACGGGGAAACGGTGAGTGCTGGCGCGGTGGCCGCGCAAATTTGGCTGCCGAGAATCCGACGGTCGGGGTGGGCCGTGCGCGGCGTCTGCGACGTTCCCGAAATCCGGGCAATTTCGCATCGTCTGCTCGGGCGGGCCTGCATCGCGCAGGCTCGCCCAAGATGGCCGGTCCGTGGCCGCCGTTCGTGTTGTGTGGTGGTGGTGATGGAGGCCCGCTCGGTACCGATCGATACGCCCGCCGCCGAATACCGGCCATGGCGGCTAACGTTGTCGCGCGTTGTCATCACGCATCCTGAGGTAGACGCGTCGGCGTGTGCGGTGTGTGGTGACCGGCCACGGTGATGATAAGCGCGAGCGCGGGGCGTGGTGCGAGAGCGTAGCCGAGGCACGCTGCCTCCCCGCCAAGAGAGCTCTCTCCCTGACGTGTGAGAGAGCCCTCCCTGATCTCCATCCATCCATCCACTCCGCGGGACACACCAAGGTGCGTACGCAACTCGCGATTTTCACTGGGCCTGCTCCATCGCGTTACCGCGTTACCGAGCAGCCGTCGTGAGCAGCTCCGCGGCTACCCGGAGGTGGTGGTCTCTTTTGCGTGTGCCCTGCGCATTTTCATTGCCCCCCCAAAGTATCGGTCCGAATAAACGCGCATATCCCCGCGTCTCCCTCTCCGCCTCGTTGTCCCGTTGCGTTCTTCGCTCTATCTTTCTCTCTCTCTCTTTTTCTCTTTCTCGCCGCCTCTTATACGCGCGCGTTCTTTATCGCGCGTTGTCTTGTTGTCGCCTGTCCGTCTGTCAACTTTGCGTGCGAGATGTCACGAGGAGGTGGAGGAGGTGGAGGAGGAGGAGGAGGAGAGACGCGGCAGCCGCCACACTGCCGTTGCGACCGCCGCCGCCACCGCCACCGCCACCGCTACCGTTGCAGTCGTCGTTGCTGCAATTGTCGCCGATCAACTATGTTTTGTGTAGCATCAAACGTGCCGACGATATTCGTGAGAGCCGCATACAGGGTGCACACGCGCTACCTAGGAGTCGCGTCGTCAGGAGGATGCATCGCGGCGAAAGTCTTCCGCGCGAGTGGTGTCTCGTCGCTCACGGCAGACAGGAACAGATGTTCTCTCGTCAGTTGTGCAAAATGTATATATACATATATATGTGTATATATGTAGTATATACATATATACATACATATATACATACATACATACATACATATATATATATATGTATATATAATGTATATGTATATATTTATATTTATATATGCTCAAAAGAATTATACTTCTTCATATTTTTCTCCGAAACTGAATACACGTGCTTTTATTTTGCTCACCGATGCTCCAAACACGCGACGTTTTCCCGTAATGTGAAACGCGTGTACATCTCATGCATGGAATAATATTTGTAAATAATAGCTCCAATGTTCTAACAAATAAAATTTTGCTGTATTTCAACGACTACTATATAAGAATTTTTAAAAAAGAACGATGTTCTGTTACATATCAGGCTAAGGTGATGTAAAGGAAATTGAAACTGCCAAATCGAGACGACGCGACGACTTCCTCTATCACGAGTGATTTCAATATACAAGATACCAAAACGGGTGACGAGGAGAAGAAGATGGTGTCTCTGCCTAGCGCAGAGACTGGCACAATGGACAGAATCTCGGACGACGACGATGATGAGCCTAGTAGCGGGTCAGAGACTTACGAGGAAGGAGATCTTCTTTCGGCTGCTATGGGCGATGACGTCACAGCCCAGCTCGCTGCAGCAGGTTGGCAAAAAAACATTGATGGTGATTTCTCATTTTTTGCTTTTTCAGTTTTTGATTTTGCTCAGTGATCGATCTATTCCTAATCACTTTTATTTACAAATCAAGCACAATTAGCAGGATGTCCTCGAGGCATCGTTTAGCATTATGGGTAATATTCCGTATCAAGATCAGTGAACTTCAAGTAAGAAGGGTTGAAGCTTTTGTTGTGTACAATTAAAGATAGCCTCTATACAAGAAGGAAAAACAATGCCTTTATATATTATAATATATGCCTTTATATATGTATATGTATTAAAATATCGAACTTATTGTCTCATAATAATATATACATAATAATACATATATTTGTATAAAATCTTTTTACATTAATCTTTTTCAAGATAAATTCTTTTTCTCTCTCATAGATCTCTTTTGTAACTTAACATAATATTACAATCTCTTATCTCTTGCATATCAGACTTATCAGATGTTAAATAAATATAATCGCTTCTATAAATTTATGCACTTAAGACTTGTATTTGAATATTATTTTTTTCAAAGCGAGATTTTGATAGTTATAATAAAACTTTCTAGTAAAAATTATGTGCTTGTAAAGCATGTATATTGTCCCAATGCTATATTTCATAGTTTTACTAATATTATTTATTTATAATTAATATATAAATAATTTGTCAATTGCTTTTATTTATATTTTACAATGTTTGTGTGCTGTATCTTTACATTACACTCTTGCTTTACATTATCAACACTGATTATAGATTATATTCATCGTCACTGGTTGAAACAAACTTGTGGTTTTATCATGGAAGTTTAAAAATTTTGAAAATCAAAATATCATCTTCAATTCTTCTTTCTCATTTCAAAATGAAGCAGATTGATTAACTATACTATAGAAAAATCATATTTTTATATATTATATACATATTTTTCTTATATAAAAGCGATTAATGCGAGTTTATACATCAAAGTTTTGTAAATGTTAATAATGTATTATAAGATTGGAAACAATTTAAGTTTAATTTTCAAAAATTAACTATACTATAGAAAAATCATATATTAATGCCATATTTTTCTGATACTGTAAAAGCGATTAATGCGAGTTTATACATCAATGTTTTGTAAGTGTTAATTATGTATTATGAGAATGGAAATAGTTTAAGTTCAATTCAAAAAATGAGGCAATCTAGACAAATTATGTTCATCATATTGTGTTTCCATCTCAAGTTTCAACTGTGAATGTAATTCTATATTTTTCTATATTTTTTTTTATTCTGTATATTTTCTTTTTCTGACTCAATGTGAAATATCCTATATAAGATTTTTTTATACATCTACAAAATTCCATTTTTTCTTGATACTTCATTCTTTCTTTGTTATTTGCTAAGATAGATTTTCAAAACTTTTTTCTCTTAATGACAATTATTTTTATGTTGCAATTATTTTTTAAATCACAATTTCTCTATGATTTTTCAAACACGTTTTATTTCATTTTTGCTCACGCATTTTTGTTCGATTATGTTAGAGATACACTTTTACTTTTAATATGTCAATGTAATTTGTTGAAATAAACTTTTTCATTTTATATAAATATATTTTTTTGTTTTTATATTAGTAATGAAAAGATATTTTTGAAAAACTTTTTTTTTTTTTTCCTTTTTGATTATATTGACATATTAAAAGGCATAGAACTGTAACAATTGAAACGTTTCTCCCGCATTAAAAAATCTTTAGGACCAGTCGGCGTCGCTGCAGCTGCTGCCATTGTATCAGCCAAAAAGCGGAAACGACCTCACAGTTTCGAAACTAATCCCAGCATCAGAAAAAGACAACAAAATAGGCTTTTAAGAAAACTTAGAGTAAGTATAATATGGATATTATTTTAGATCATATATATATATATTGTAGGCTCTATATAAAGTCTTTTTACAAAAAGACTAGGATTTTTATAAAATACTGTCTTATAAAGATTCGACCCTTCATAAAAAAAGCTAATATATTTATAATATGTATCATATTTTCTGATTTATATATATACATATCATAAATTAATATATATGTGTGTGTGTGTGTGTGTATATGTGTGTAACATATTTTATAATTTTACATATTATTGCTATGAATTATTGCAGCAAACCATTGACGAATTTGCAACGCGAGTTGGACAACAGGCAGTAGTGCTAGTGGCTACACCGGGTAAACCAAATAGTAGTTACAAAGTATTTGGAGCAAAACCGTTAGAAGATGTAGTAAAAAATCTAAGGAACGTTATCATGGAGGAACTTGAGAACGCCCTTGCACAACAAGCACCGCCACCCTTGCAAGAGGATCCAACACTATATGAATTACCGCCGTTGATAATCGACGGTATACCAACTCCGGTAGAAAAAATGACGCAGGCACAACTCAGAGCCTTTATTCCGTTGATGCTAAAGTATTCCACTGGCAGAGGCAAACCTGGTTGGGGAAGAGACAGTACACGACCACCATGGTGGCCCAAGGAATTACCTTGGGCTAATGTCCGGATGGACGCGCGATCTGAGGACGAAAAGCAGAAGGTGCGTGAAAACCAATAAGAACAGTTTTGATTATCTCCATATGATATCACTGCTTTAATTAAATAATTGAAATATTGCTAGATTTATTTGATTATTTATTAAACGAAAATAAATGTCAATCATTATTTTTTAGAGAAAAAATTAAAATTTGATTCAAGAAATACATCTCTATTTCTTAATAATATTTTTATTTTATTCTTTATCCCTCTTATTCTATTTTATTCTTTATTTATTTCATATGTATTTTTGATAAGGATTTAATGAAATTTAATCAATCATACAATCTATTCAATATAATCTATTGTTTCGATTAATTTTAGATCTCGTGGACTCACGCACTACGGCAGATTGTAATAAATTGTTATAAATTCCACGGAAGGGAAGATCTTCTGCCGGCATTTAGTGAAGAAGATGATAAGTCTAATGTTCTGATACAACAAGCGACGCCTCATTCCTCGTCGCATCCGTCACATTCATCGAGTCAAGGGCAAAGTGGAGGAGGACAGTCGCAACAGCAACAGACGGTGGGAGTTGTTCGCCTCAACAGCACGGATTCATCTAAGGGAAACTCTTCGCCAGCACAAATCATTGCCGCGTCTCCCACAACTCTTGCCACTGCCACTCAGGTGGGAGTGGATGGAGTAAATAAAGAAATAAAAATAGAATTTAAAATAGCATTGCATGAAACAATATCTCGATTACTGGTTATTCAATTTCAATTTTGTGTATAACATTCTTATTTTGGTATTTAAAAACACTAATATTTTTCTTACCTTGATCTCTAATCTTTCGAAATTTGGTTTTCATTCATGTTGTTTCTATATAATCTATGTCTCAAGGAGAAAGAATGAATTCATATAATTTTGAACATGTATGCTTTATGAGAAAACGATATCGTTCTGATTTCCACTTTGTGTTTGGTTTCCCTTATTTGAGTTGTAATTGCTTTTTCTGTTACTCTATTTATTGAATGTTATAATTAAAGGGGATATATGTTAAAATATTTTAATTTTCATATAATTATCTATTGTGGAATATTTAATAGAGAATGAATTTATTTGTAATTCAAATTATAATTAAACTGTAATTAGAATTAATGTTCAACAATATTCTTCAACATAAAGTTGCATTCCAAAATCCTGCTTCAAAAAGCAGAGTTCTCAACTCATTGTCATTCTGAAAATACGAAATAATGTATCTATATAGCAAAGTCTATTCATTTCAAAATTTCAGATAGTATTTAGAAAAGTATTTTTCATATAATTTGTGTTTTTCTTATTAGAAAAATAGAATTAAGATCAATTCTTATGTTATTTTATATTGAAGGTGTTATTTTTTACACATCTGTTGTGCTCAATTTCGATACTTCACTTCTTCGTCACCTTGGCTTCTGCTAGATTGATAATCCGCGAAATTTTGGAATGAAACTCTGATATAACATTGAATTTAATAATTTAATCTATAATTGTTTAACAGATGACAGCCCAATATCCGACAACTGTATTGCAGACAATAACAAATCCTGATGGTACAGTTTCAATTATACAAGTGGATCCTAGTACACCGATCATTACTTTACCTGATGGTACAACAGCCCAAGTTCAAGGAGTCGCTACTGTAAGTATTCTCTAGGAACTCACAGATATCTATGTCAAACTTCATATAGCATGTCTTATAAATTCTACAACATTAATTTCTAAGGAATTCTTGAAAATGTCTATAGGATGTTTTGGGACAAGTGTAAAAAACTTTGATAAATTGTTTGGGAAATCACTTTGAGTAAAAAATGTCATAAAGATACAATAATCTGAATTGTTTAATCACATATAATTATATTCTCTACACCAACAATTTGAAGTTTGATTACTGTCATCGTTAAAAGAAAGCTTAATATTGATATGACCTTTAAGAAAACAAAACAAAATAATATCAGACATCAATCTCACTTGTTCTTATCATATGTTCTTCATATATAAATGTATCTCACACAAACTTCTATATGTATATTATACCTAGCCTGTTAACAGCAATGTGACAAATGAAGCCAGGGCAGCCATTTACAATTGGGCAGAACACACACACACACACACACAAAAGTTGAATTAAATACACATTTATATTTTTACACTTACTCACATATACATTACACTACACTACACACACACTCACACACATCCAATTGTAAATAGCTGTCCTTGTTTCATATGCCACCATATGAAACATAACTACGTTAGCAGTCTAGATATAATATATAAAAATCTTATATATATAAAAGTAAAGGCCGCTATATATGAACCAAATACAGATGGAAGTACGAGAAATCAATATAAATATTAAACATGATATTTATAAGGAATTTTTCAATTTTTTATTTCTAGATTACCTTCATTCTAAGAATACAAATCAAAATTCAGATAATATAAAGGAAAATGGAATTATAGCAGGCATATTAATATAATATTTTATTTTATAAAATATATAATTTTAAACATTCCAAATTGTTTTTGAAATATACATTTTATTGGGTTCTATTATTTTTTAGAAAATTATCTTTTTGTGAAAATTAGATTAGAAACAAGAAAATTCATAACATTCTTAATATGTTGTATAATTTAAAAAAAAATAGAATAAAATCTTTTTTTTGCATTATTAATCACACATAATATACAAGTACAAATATATCTCGTTTACGATTGCATTTAGATCCATACAAGTCAAGGAGAAGTGCAAGCATTAGCAGAAGTAGCCGGTAGTACGGATGGTGCTAGTGTGGCCGTTGATCTGAATACAGTTACAGAAGCGACATTAGGTCAAGATGGTCAAATCATCCTCACTGGAGAAGATGGACACGGTAAAACAGTTTTTTATAGGCTCTGCACCGTCGCCGGCCAGGAGATGATCGAGCAGTAATGCGTTTCCTCTTTTTTTTTCTTTTTTTTTTTTGTTACTTTGCATGCTGTCTGCTATGCTCCAATCGGTAATCATGTCTATATGTGTTGTACTACTTTGTATTACGGAGTAGGATGATGTGGAATAGAGTTTATGTATTTGCCTTGTATTATATATACATAGCAATTTTATATAAATGGAGCTACGCACAGCGCTTTATTTAAAATCTTGTTCTTTAAGAATCCAAAAAGCGCATTTATATGTGATTCACAAAATAACCGTATTCAAATATTAATTAAAGAAAAATATCTGCACTTTGACATGTGATTTAGATTACATCATTTATTTGACATATTTATGCGTTACTTTATGCTATTTTATGCTACTTTATTTTGAATTTTCTCAATTTTAAAAGAATAGCATTTATTTATATGTAATATGCATGTAGATATATTAAGTTTTTCTTGTGTGTGTGTATATATATATATATACATATATATGTATATACAGGATGGGGCATTTATATTGAGACATCTAAATATCTAAAAAATAAAGCAAGATAGAAAGAAATATTTCAGACAAAAGTTGTTCGGTTCATAAGGGGTTATAAGATGGTGCCATTAGTTTGACCTTGAGTGGAGAGGTTTCGGAGATTTCAATGTCAATCTTGTTTTATTTTCTTTACACCAATTGATTGTCTCATTTTTTGAGCTTAAAATATTAAAGGAACATTATTGCAAAATAAATAATTTTATGAGATATTTCATAGTTTATGTAAAATTATGTCGAAATAAAATAATAAAATAAAGTATAAAATATCTCGTAAACTATTAAACTTTTGGATATCATATCCCTATAACTTTTTATACAGAATATTGCAAGGAATCGATTTATGTAAAAAAATTGGGATGTTTCCATTTAAAAAAACAAGATTGACATTGAAATCTCCTAAGTGCCTTCACCCAAGGTCAAACTAATGGCACCATCTTATGACCCCCTTAGAACTGAACAACTTTCGTCTGAAACATTTCTTTCTATCTTGTTTTATTTTTTAGATATTTAGAGATGTCTCAATATAAATGCCCCACCTTGTATATGTGCAATATATGTATTGATATTTTTCAAAAACCAAGACTTCCATTGAAAAATGTTTCATACAAAAGTTTTATGATTTTAAGGGAGATATAAAATGTTGCCTTTAGTTTGATCTTGGATGAAGATTTTTTCAAAATCATCTTCATTTTTTATATAAATAAATAATAGTTTCATTTAAAAAATAAAGATAACCTTGAAATAATCTCATGATATTCATCCAAGATCAAACCAATAGCATTATTTTATATCCTCCTCAAAATCACAAAACTTTTGTATGAAACATTTTTTGATGAAAGTCCTGATTTTCGAACAATATCAATGCATTATACAGGGTGTATCTGAATGATGCATTAAACTTTAAGAGCATATTCTAGAGGTTTGCAGACCCATATTTATAAGAAAAGAAAGTCTTATTTTGACCTCTAGAATACGCTTCTAAAGTTTAGTGCATCATTTCAAATATACCCTGTATAAAATAGGCCACTCTGTATGTATTACACATAATGCATGTATAACACACATTTGTACATAAAAGAAATTATTATAGTAGCTATATATGTCAAAGAACTCTCCTGCAGAAAGTTTAATAACGATTCAAATAAAAAAAAAAATGATTTGCAGATAATCACTTAAAGAAAAGACATATCTTTCGCTATTGGATTCTTAAAATTTTCAACTTAATAAATGGCTAAAAATGAAAGACTAAAAGATGCCACAATAATGGAAGAAACTGTTCTACGACTATTATATTTATCATTATCACTGAAGATTGGTTTACCGACTTCAATTAAATGAAGAAAAATAAACTTGCTGTACATAGAGTATCTTTTGTTGATGTTTTATTATTTTTTATACATCTTAGCAGTCTCTGTGTTTAAGTTGCTTGTAATAAATAATGTGTCTGTCGTGTTGGCATTTATGTGCTTTACGAGATTTTTCATGTGACACCTGAAATTTTAGGTTTTTTTTTTTTTTTTGCAAACAGCTTAAACACTTATGCTGCCCCTTATAAACGTCTTAGTTTTCTTAGATAGAGCGTTAACTATATTTCTTTATTATAATATATAAGTTAAAAGGTGACAAAGAGGGAATTATCAGATTATAGGATTAAATTAAGTATCCAATATTAAATCTGTTTCTCTCTTTTAACACATGCCACATTGATTAAATGGTATTATTTTTACGTCTTCAAATTGTTCGATATATACGTAACATATATGATTCTGCTTCTATGATTTTTTTTCAAGTTTCAACTCTTAACTGATACATAGTAGATTGTCATTTCCCTTATCCTCTAATCTGTAAAACCTATAATATCATCTATACTTCCATCTCGATAGCAGTATAAGTAATTCCGTTTTAATATTCTTTTCGTTTCGCAAATAAAATTACCACAATAAAAGAGATGACGCAAGATCAGTTAAAGAAAAAAGATAGGATGTATCAATTAAGGGTTAAAATAATGCAATACATGTTCGATTGTATAAAATGAAGTAGTAGTTTAATTGTTACTATAGATACTAAAATTGTTCCGAATATAAAAAATTCGTAGTGCGAACAACATAATTTTTAATCACGCACAGATTCAATCGTTGGTTCGATTTTAGTGCTTTGCAAACAGCTTCTTGTCGCATTGTGAGTATAATTGAGATACTTGTTTATCATTTTTTCTTTTTATTCTCTTTTACAATTTGTGCAATATAAATCACTGCGCGTTCCAGGTCACAGATAGTACGCGAACGTTAACTGCGTGTTTGTTTCAGGATATCCTGTCTCAGTCTCGGGAGTGATCACTGTGCCAGTGTCCGCCAGTATGTATCAAACTATGGTGGCCAACATTCAAAGCGACGGAACGATGCAAGTGGTAACGCCGATGGTACAGGTACCCAAGGTAGAGCCAGGTAACGGCGACACCACCATTGAGGCTGTCACTATACAGGGTCATCCTATGACTATGATAAACGCCGCCGGAGAGCATCAAGTCCTTCAAGTAATATCGTTGAAGGACGCCAATGTTTTGACGAAGGCTATGCAAGCTGAGGTTGTTAAGGACGAGGATAGCCAACAACAACAAACTGTATCTAGCCCGGAATAAACTCGTGTTTTAAGTGTAATCTAGTTAATCCGAAATCGCTCCATATCACCCGCGCACGTATGCGCGTGTACCACGGTGATACACGGGGAAGAAAGATAAAAGTGTGAGAGAATTAGTAATGGATTGGTGTTGTGTTCTTTTTTTCTCTTTGAGTCACTGTACTTGTGTAGTGTGTCTTGCTCTGACTGCGTACAGCGATTATATCCGAAAGTGAGAATGGACAAGTGCGTAATATTGATTAAGATTAGTCTAGAGTATTTGTACTCGAGATTCATCGTAAATGCTTGAGGGTCACTTGCAATTCAATTTTTCAGATGTAGTATTAATTTTCAAAGATGTCTATCGCATCGCACTGGGCGAATGCCCTGTCTCTGTTTTCGCAAATAATTTGCGACATTATCTATCTTTCATTGTTTTTTCTACCGAAAGTCATCAAACGTGCTTTCCGGTATTGCGCAAGCATATATTTTCGTCTAGTCTTAGAATCAGGTTGATATACACGCCAAAGACATATATTTTTAATTATTTTCGATAATTATACCATGGCAAGCATGAAAGCTCCTCCGCTTCCATAATAGCGCAGTAAAGAAAATATGTTTAGTTTTTCTTTTCTTCGATTTTCACATTAGCACAAAATAATTGACTTCAAAATTTAACAAAGGCATGAAGCTTTTTTTATTTACAAATATTTGTTGTCTAAATAAACGAGAAAAATCATGCAATTCGATTTCAAAAAAATTGATTGTTTATGAGTCTATGAACATCGAGACTATGTTTACAAGTGAATGAAAAAATTGCTATCAGACACAGATTTAACGAATCGCGTGATCAATTTGTTTGAGTAATTGGAGCTATTAAAGTTCTTTATAGCTGAACTATTTGCACTAATAGCATTAGTTTATAGTTTTTCTTTTTCTCTCTACATGGAAGGAGAAAGATAAATTCTGACTAGTGCAGCCAGTTCACCTATAAAGAACAGATCTCAAATTGAATTCGAGATATATTTCGAACTGTAATATGTGTTTGAATTGTATGATCATCAGAAAATTCCGGTCATTTTCTTTTTCTATCGCAGAGTTATGTAACAATATACAGAATTTTATTTATCTCGAACGCTTGGAGTACATCTGTTGCTTTTCTGTAAATGGTGCGAAAAAATTTTCGCACCGTGTTAAAAGCAATGAGGGTCCAGATGGTCAAGATAAATAAAAACAGCTCCTGTATATGTAATATATACATAAAGAATCGATAGTAGAGATAATGAAAAAAAAAAAAGTTAAGCATTTCTGACGGGTACAAATAGGATGTAAGATGTATGTTTTTTCGGGGGAAAAAAAACAAAAAAAAAACCAGGATATTAATGGATTTGAAATTTCAATACGCACCAACGCGAGAGAAGCGTGTGTCCATAATCTTATTTTACAAGAATCTTATATTGCACCACTTACTACTTCTACTATTACTACTCGCTTTAATTAGCATAATCGATAAGGGCAATCGTAAAATCGTATGATTTTTATCAACGCGATAAAAAAAAAGGTAGTAAATTATATTGCTATGAAGGATTATTTTAATGTCAATCTCTTGAAAATTATCGAAATTACGATCGAATGTATGTATGTACTAATTTTCTAAAACAGAATATGCGATTGTAAAAACCAGGATTCATATACATATATATTATCCTTCGATTCACTTGAAGGTAATCAAAAGTAAGGATTCTATTTTACATTAAATAGTCGGACTGTGTCACATATGATATTTAAATCATCAATCCATTTTTATATAATGTATCTAAAGCGATGAAAGGTGTATTTTTTGCGTGCAATCTTGTTTCAATGTTGCGGTGACAAAAGTTAGAACCATCTCTTTTTGTAATAATTTTGTTTCCTCTATTATGATATATACTTTTTTATACTCTTTTTACTTTTCCATTTTTTTCTGTTGTATATAACATACATTATATAAGTATGTATTGTATATGTTGATTGTGTAAATTGTAAATTGAGTTGGGAAACTACATAATGACCATTTATCTTAAAGATCGTAACATTGAAACAACAAACTGCTCTCAAAATCGTGTGTAATAATACCAAAGAGATTTTTATAACATTATAGGGAGAAATAGAGTTGAGATTAGAAATAAATACTATATTAAAAACGTATCATGATTAGATACTAATTGTTGCGTTGTTTTTTTAAGATTCAAAGCCACTATATTAATGATGTAATATATCAGTATCCATGTATATGTAAGATAAACATGTTATATTTTCCCTCTGTTGTTTGTAACAAAGCACACACGGAGCATAAATTAAGTTAAATGTCATTCAAGAAACAAAAAAAATATGTATTACGACTTTAGATAATTATAGACGTATGTGTACATGACTCTTTTCTGCTATATTATTCCAATCTCCATGTCATATAATTTGTAAATATGTTATCGTATCATGATTTCAATTTTGCCTCCAAATTAATTACTTAATATTGAGATTAATGAATAATATTGGCCAATACAATTGTATACAACTCAATCGCGTTTACAATGCAACATATGTGACGTCCGGAAAAAAAAGGCGAATCCGACAATCTTTAAATAATCCATAGAACGTCTCGAAATTTGTGATTTGAACAACAATGTCTTGAAGCAATTTAGTACAGATTTTTCTTTACCAAAAATAGATGATCACTATTTGTTGCAATTTAAATATTTTTAATATTATCATATATTTTTGCAACCAAGTCTTAAATTAAATTGTGACAAGTTCTATGTATAATATAATTAATCACGTTTAATTTTTAATGAACAATAGACTATAATTATGACAATCGTGTTTTTTATTTAACAACGCTGCTGATAATGCAGATACATGGAAAGTTCTGTCTTGCCGATAATTATTCTTTATCATATGCACCAGAAGCAGCAGCTAAGAGAATATATAAATACTAATATTTATAATATAATTTGTAACCTGTTACATATGGTATACGGATTCGCAGGCTAATTCCGGCTTGTCGTAACCTAGCTCCTCGGGCGTACTGATGCCTAGTTCGTCCAAAACGGGTCTGATCTCTTGAAGAATGTAAGGATAAACCTTGTCGGCATGTGATCCAGCTTTATCTTTTATAGATTCTAGGAATCTTACGGCGAGCGCAAAATCATTTAATCTTCTGCAAGCTTTCAATGCTGCGCATATAATGATCGGTTCTGGCACATTATCCATACCTAAATCAAATATATAATTGTTAGCACATATTTTACAATCTGTATGTATTAACAAGAAAACGAGACAGTATAAAAATATAAACACACTTATATTTCATAATATAGATAATTAAGGATGGCGATTTGTTACTGATATTTTAATTTTGTTCTTTCTATTGTAGCTACACTTTCTATGCTTCTTTAAACTTTTATCTTTTCTATTTTTTCTTCTAAATTAGGTATTTCAATAATCATAAGCAAATTTGGTAACATGAATTGATCGATCAATTTAGAATAAATCTATTTTTCAATAAAAATGGTCAGAGTTTTAGATATAATTTATGATTGAAAATAAAGAGCTTATAGCAAAATAAAACTTGGGAGAAAATAGGTGAAAGTCATATTCTTCAAGCAACTCCAAATAAATTTTAACTGCGTTTTAATTGAAAACTTAATGAAAAAGTACAATGAATGATGATCTCCCTCTAAATCTAAGAAAAAACAGTTTTGGAATCGATCAAAAAGAAGCTGTTTAAAAGACATTCATTGCAGATTCCACTTAAGAAGTATAACGCAGTGCAATTAAGAGGAATTGACGTCTTTTCATTCATTTCTAGTATTTTTGTCACGACAAAAACAGACTAAGTATCAAGTCTCAGTTAGTTCAAATATAATTAGAGAAATGTCATTTTGGCCGATTTACGAAGGAACGTTAATCGATGACACGAGCTTACCAGCCATATCATTCATGGCCTTTCGAATTTCCCAGTGATCGATGTCGTTGCGGCTGAAGAAGTTGACATATCGCTGATCGAACTCCTCATCGGTCTCCTTGGGACCGTGGGATGCCCTAGTGCTCTGTACACCGACGAGGCTGGTGGCCGTCACTCTGGGCACCATCGCCGAAGCCACGCGTGACGCTACGACGCGCAACATCCTTTCGAGGATTTTCTCTTCGCCCGACAAAAATTTCTTCCTCTTCGATACCGTCCGTCTCGATCTGTTGCGTAAACCGGTCAGGACGGAAGTCGATGAACGTGCCGAGTCGTTCGCAGCATAAATGGCGCGACTTCCGGCGCGTGCTTTTAAATTCGAATCATTTCAAGTATTGCATTTGTCCAAGAAATTGCAATACAGACAGCGATTTCAGAGAAATCTTATCTTCCTTCTCAGAGTTTCTCAAGAAATACGTATTAGAATATATCTATTTAAGTTTTTCTTTCTCTCTATCGTAATATTTAAAATAATAGATTTTTTTTTAAATGAGTACAAATCGATGAAACATTATTTATATATTTTTGTAATTTATACAGAAGTATCTTTTTTCTATAATAAATTCTTGACAAAATCGAGCTTTCTTTATTAAAAATTCCAAAATATTGAAATAAAAATGTTTTTATAATTAATTTGTAACATGTTTATAATTAGTTGCAAAGATAAGAGATATTTATCTTAATGAAACTTTTTTAGTGAGTTTATGAGAAGTGAAGGCCAACATGTTTTTTAGTACAGTTTGAACATTTTTAAGGTATGTATAAAAATATACAAAGATTTTTCTTACAATGTTATTGTATTTACAAAAATTGGATTATAAATCATACAAGTAGAGGGTCGCAGTTACAAAAAAAATTCATTACATCAAAAATAATTAGATCCTTACTATGTTTGTAGTAATAGTCATGGTGCAATTTATACGTATATTAGAGGTATATTGACTATTTTTTTCCCTTCTGCGAACTTATAGAATACAACTTTATACAAAGTATATAAAAGCCGTCTCGCAGGCCGCTTTAAATACGCATCTCGAGTACTCGCATATGTATACAAAAATTGACTTGACTTAAAGAAATACTTCTCGCTTAATATATTGTACATAATTTCGCGCGTGTCACACCTTACGTGACGATGCGTGTCGCATGTATGCGTGACTATTGGTCACTAGTACTATATATATATATATATATATATATATATATATATATATATATATATATATATATATATATATACATATATATATTACACAGATTTATACACAACACATCAGAGGTATGAATCAGAATAGGAATAGGATACTCTATTAAATTAAGTACCATCATTGTACGCCGCGTACGCAACGTTGTTCTATTCTCACTTATATAAGACATAAATAAAAGTATTTTTACAAGTCAACATCAGATTCGTGCGCGAAATCGTACAAGCACCGCTTCGCACACGCATATCCGCGTGCGAAAAACACCGAGGAATATTATTATTATAAAAATAAATAATAAATAGGTCTCACACACAGAGATTCGGTATATCGCTCGTAGTCACATACACATTGCGCATTACGTATACATATACATACACATACATACACATCCTCATACATACATACATACATACATACATGCATACATACATATATAAATATGTATATATGTATATATTTTTCATTAACATCGAAAAAATAAATAATAATATCGGAAAGTTCCGTCGCATCTATAAAAAAGGCATTTTTCTTCTAAAAATATTTCGCAATTACATTTGAAGAACATCGCATATCCTAGCGGCGATAAATCTTTAATTTTTCTAATTAAAGATACCCGTAATAACACAGGTATATACAATTAAATAAGTGCTCTCTCCCAGTTAAGTATATATTTTGTAAATATTACCATACATTGGTGCCTTTCATTTACTAAATAGAGACAAAATAGATATTATCATATACTATCTATAAAAAATAAATCATTTAATGTCTTTATGTCTTTGTTGATAGTATATGATCCAAACTATTCTCTTGTCTCGCAGTGCGTAAGTCATTAATTAAATAAATTTAACTAAAATAATCTAGTAAATTTACTTATTAAAGTTGTACGCGCGCATTATTGTCATTGATAATACTATCACATATTTAATACACTGTTGAAATATTCAAATAACATGCCATTTCATTTTATTTTGCTTAGAAATTAATTTTGCGTATAGATACATAGACACAGTACATATAGATCGGGCAAAAGTTCTATATTCAACTTTGCTGGAGGAAGAGATAAAAAAGAGAGAAAATGAGGGATAGGTGAAGAATCAAAAAAGTATTTTTTTTTTTCCATTTATGTTTGTGCAATCTTTTTTTTTGTCAGAAAAAGAAATGGAATTTTTTTCTAATTTTTCCTATTCTATTCTTCAGGTTATTTCATCAATATTCAATTTATATTTTATATTTTATATATATATATATATATATATATATATATATATATATATATATATATATGCATATGTATATGTCTATGCCTATGATTTTTCTCATGATTAAAAACTTTAGTAATTTGGTTAAAAAACCGTTATAGATAGCGCAGTTTGTATATTTATAATATATGTATAAAATATAAATATGCATCCTGATCTTAAAAATTCTAATTAAATTCTATTATATTGTAATTGTATTATATTATATTGCATATATATAATTGTATAAATACAATTTTGTTTTTTATATTTCCTATAAGTGTCTGTCACTTTAAAATTCGGTATAAAAAGTATTAAACATGCGATATTAATGTTTTCCAAAAAGTACTTACATACATTGTAAAAATACAATTGTGTGTGCGTTGTAATACTTTCGTTTTTAAGATTTGAATAAGACAACTATGCTGTTGTATTACTCATATGAGAAAAAGAGAGAGAAAGAAAGAAAGAAAAAGAAACGGATAAAGGGCCGAGATAGGAGAAAGAAAAGAGGAAGAGAAGATGAAAGATTTATTAATCTATACTAGTCAGCCTTCTGTGTTTTCCCGCTTTGCATGGTACTTGAGCAGCAGCTGCTGGTCCCCTCGGTTCTTGTTATTAATGTTTTGGGTTAGAGTCTGAATCCGGCTCAGAACTGGAGCCGGAAGACTCCCCAGCATTAACGTTCGCACTGCAGCGCGAGCTCCTTCGACTACCGGTGCTAGTGTGCCGGCATTTTTCACTACGATCCACTCCGCCTATGATAATGTTGACAGACGTAAGCATATTTTATCATGATATTAAATTGGATAACTTGCAAAGCTATTATTATAATAACAAAAAAATGAGGATTAATACGTAAAGACTTATTATGAGAAAGTAGAGCGGTATTTATATCAAAGAAATCAGAAAAAAATATACATTACATAGTTTTATGAATTCTCTTTTAGAGTTTTGCAATGTTATATATTTTAGCAATGCGCGAATTTATTCTAATTTTCAAAATAAAACTTTTCTAAAAAGTTAGAATTATGGATCTCATGAAAAAGAAATTAGATCGAGCTTATTCAAAAGCGAATTCCAGTACTCGATCACAATTGTGTTAGTAAAAAAAAAGCATCTCAAGTTAGTTCCTCAGGTAAATCTCAAGGGGCATTTTTAAACATTAGAGAATTTTTTAAATTATTTATACTTACTGGTTAATGGTGTGTGAACCTCGACTTTGATGTTCGCCGTTGCGGTGACCTTGGTGGTAATGTGTGGAGTGGACGGAATCGGTGACGTTCGACTAGACCCGCTCGTGTCCGATCCGCTACAGTTCTGTTAGTCCAAGTGACAGGAGAACACGCTCGTTAGTCATGCTCGAAGAGGATGCGCGATATTACACTTTATTAGGGGAGATACGCCTCCATGCTGATTGATTTATCGCGAATCTATTATTAAAACAATTTTCTGACGTACCTGATTGCCGCACGTGGATGTGGTTTCCACCTTGAGTTCCGGTTGAACAATGATGCAAGACTCCTGCGTACTGTGCCACGAGTTAGGTTCCTCTGTGATGGTTGTGAGTGACGGCTCGGCGTGCAACCTAGCATTCTCGATTTTATGAGACCTCCTTGGCGGTGCGGGAGGCTTACATCTTCTCACAATGGGTGATGCCGGCGGGGTCGGCGTAGATATACGATCCGGATAATCGTTCGGGATCACTTCCGCTGATGGGCCGATCAGAGACAACAGAATCGGGAAGAAGAAAATACCATTTACGAGACCGACGCCGATTACGCATAATGGTATGAAGAAGAAATATTTGACTATAAAGTCAAATTCGGAGAAGGCAAGCATTGCCACCGCAAGCAACATGGTGAGCGCGCCATGGACAATCGGAGCACACATATGCTCCAGAGCTAAGCGCATTCTGCGATCTCTGCTTCCCACACTAGTGATAAAACTCTGAAAAAGATTCATGTGATATTAGCAGAAGCGATCAATAAAATATAAAGTTATTAGAGCATATTAACTAATGTGATCGTTGAAATAACGATCGCACAAAGATGTCTAAATGCATTGAGTTATATTTTCAAATCTTGAAAAAAATCATGTGATTTCTCGCTTTTGATGTTATAATCTAATATGATCGAAATAAGGAATTAGAAAGGAACATAAAGTTAAGCATAGGAAATAACACTAAACGAAGAAATTTATTTTAAATTACACTTACCAGGCAAATGTGCACTGTAAAGTGAATAGCTATGCCGACGCTGATTACTAACAGTACGGCGGGTACAGCACTCAGTTTGATGTCAAATAGACCCATGATGCCTAACAATTGTAGAACGACGGCACCTAAGGAAATGCCGACCAGCAGGGTAGCCCACATATTTAACAACAGTACCCCAACGATGATGATGCTTGTACTCAAAGCGGCCAGAAGAGCGATCCCCAAGCAGCTCCTCAGATCCATGTATTGCTCCCAGAAGAGAAACGGTATGCCGGATGGGAAATTTGGCAGGCCGCGCTCCTCGAATCTTTTGCACAGTTTCCGAATGCTACCGATCAATTCTGTAATCTGCTGCGTATCGGTGAGCTTATGAAGATTGAATGGCATCTGCGCATAAGTGAGCGGCATGCTCTTTGGGATTTTCAGCTCATGGTCGTTGGTATAGATCCACTGACGCGGTTCGGGTCGCAGATTCGCCTGTGAGGCACCATAGGCAAGCGCATCGTTAGATGCCCAGGCACTCAGATAGTTGTAGAAGGCACGCGGATTGATGATACCTTCCGAATCGACCAATCGCACTTGAGTGATCAACGTCTTATCGATCGGATTGTCCACATAGCCAGTCTGAACAAGCAGTTTATATGCCAGAATTGCTTCGTCGCTCGCATTCTTGTACCATCTCTCTTGGGTAATGCAACCATTGTTATAGTCCTTGTCAAATGCTGTTTGTAGATTTTTCAGCCAATCACGGAACAGACCAAGCCAGAACTCGGACAATCCACCGTTGTCGTTCTTGATAACGTTTTTGATCCGTACAAAGGCATCGTGATATTCGTACAATAATCGTTGATTGTTTGGGTATTCGAAGTCTCGCTCGGTGATCGCGTACATGTTATAGAAGCCAAAGTGCTTCGCCTGGGCAGCTAAAAATGCATGCTCGTTCGAGTTCTGCGGCACCAGGTCGGTCAAATCCAAGCCGTCGCGTACGCGCATCGCCTCCCATACGCTGCCAACCAACACGATGACTAAAATCATCATGCCGAATACTTTGGTGGAGGGTCGACTGATGAACGGAGCATAATGCCGGGCCGCGAGTTTTGTCAAGGAGAAACTCAGGCAGTCATCCTGGGAACAGCCGGTCAGAAAATCTTCCTCGGTGCACTGCTTTTCCAGTTCCACGTCGATATGTCCACCTATCTGCAATAATGAAGGGATATTTATAAGCATAACTCCATAATTTAATTTTTAAACACGTAAAAAAATAACATTATCATTTTTTATTGCTTTATTTTATTCGTAAAAGCGAGTTCCTTTCACTTTGTTGTATTACTAGATGATAAAATTCTTCCAATTTTTATTAATTTTTATGTTAAAACACATTTAGCTTTTCGCAACTTTTCGCTTTTAATAGAATAAGATTCAGTATACACACAATATATGCATACATGTACATCATTTCATACCCAGGATTCGTTCTGCGTGTTGTGTGATGTTAGGATCTGAGTACAAGTCTCTCGTCTTTCAGGTGGGATTGCCCTAGTGACCATTTGCTTAATCGTGCCGTTATTCTTCATCAAGTATTTGTTCTTCTTGAGATTGGGCAATGCCGGCAAACAACAACAGAGAATATCTTTCCTGCCTGAGCGTCTACGTCGCAAGTCCAGACTGACCATTGCAGGGAAGATCAGCAGCATAGCGGCCAGATTGAATAGCAGCAAGATACCGGTTTGCAGACAGAACGTTCTGAGAGCCGGGATCGGGATTATCGCCGCGGCGAAGAAGGCGGAAACATTGGTAAGACCCGTCAGCAGCACCGACAGACCGGTTCGTTTGAGAACGACTCCCGTTTGCTCGCCGCTGGGCACTTCGTTCACCGACAGCTCGGCGTACGTATGCGTCAGTAGGAACATGTCGTGTACGCCCAGACCGAGTGCGAGAAACGGCACTATCTGCGTCGTAGTGGCGTTAAACGGAATACCCAGAAGCGCGCAGAAGCCCAATCCGGCGGCTACAGTAGCGCAAATCAGCATCACGCCGGCTATTCCTACTCCGGATTGCGAGCGCACCGGATCTTTCCAACGAAGGAGGGCTATCCCGGCATATAACAGCTAGAAAAATAAAATATGGAATTAGTATATGTGTACGTTAAATACAAATAAATAAAATGAGTTAAATAATACGAAATAGTTAAATTAAACGAGTGTTTTAAGCTTCATGATATATCACAAGCGTGGTAACAGTATGATAATTATATGATTCATCAATTACAGAGTTTGATTTCTAACCATAAGCGCGCCACCGATCGCGATCTTCATGACGGACACCACGCTGTACTTCCCGAGGATGTCATTCAAAGTGGTCGTACTGAAGGCGTTCATGTTGTACGGCATCGATACGTTCATCTCCACTTGCTTCTTCACTTCGTTGCTAAACGCTCTCTGCCAAGTCTCCAGCACCTGGGCTGCCTTTTCCTGTGACCAATCGATATGATGGACTTTGTAGGTATTCGCCAGAAAATCGTACAGTTCCCGTTCGCCCATGAGCTGCACTACGGTCTGCAATGCGGCCGCACGAGTCAAATGGCCTGTCTTGTTGTGCTTGGCACCGCCGATTAGGAGTTCTTCCGGCCAATGCATGTACTTGGCCGCGAATCCGTAGCAGCCGCCTGTCAATTCGACTGCTACATCAGGTACCTATTGCAGAAAGCATTTACATAGAATGGAGATAAAACGAAAAAAATCGCCTCGAGCGAAATTAAATATTTTGACATAAAAAGAGAAATCGGACTCAAAATATAATTTTATGGAAATAAAAACAAATTAAAAATAAAGATCTTTATTTTCTGATACGTGTGATAATTAATTTATGACGCTCAAACGTGCGAGAAAAGTGCGTTTTTCAATTATTAATAGTTTTGAAAAATACGCGGCAACATAATAATTAATATTAAAAAAAAAAAACAATATATAAGATCTTTTTAAAATAAAATTTCGATCTTTCATGCGTAATTTAAATTTTAAGCCTCACGCTTAAATTAGAGCGCGTTTCTTCTTCTATCCGTCACCTTGAGAGCCCTTCTGCAACATTTTGTTTTTCATCTATGAATCTCTCGAGTGTGACCGCGAAGGCAGAATCGTGTCAAGTCACGCTAGGAATTCCTCCGGTAAAAAATTATTACAGAGACAGGGGGACAGGGGACGATTCGAGCGACGTTCTTTTCTATAGGGTAGTCAGGGTGCCGTGGACCCCACAGCGAGAAATTTTATAGAGTCCTATAAAAGGGCATACCGCGACTTTGGGCGATCTAGCAGCTTCGGATAACTTGTCCTTTATATCATGCAAGAACAGACGAACGTCCTAAGCAACGCAACAAAGAATAGAGTCTCAACAACGGAATTCTTTTGCTGTATCTGGACATCTTGAGCAAAGGTTTTCCTTCCCCAATTGTGTAGAAATACAAATGACGTCTCTCTCACTTTTCTCGAATCGAGTGTCGATCCTTTGATCGATTTTCTCTCTTTACAAAAATTTCGTGGTCGCAGCTTTTAACCGCAAGGACCGCAGCCAATAATTTATAGGCTTTGAGTTGATAAGCGATTGAAAATAAAAGGTTCTTCTCAAGAAAAAAGAAAATCAAACTTGAGAGAAATAGATAAAATCACATTCTTCAATCTCTTTTATAGATTTTACTTTTGTGATTCAATTTAAAATTTAATTACGAAAATATCTAAGATCAGAAATTGACAACTCGTGACAAATGGAAGGCTAAGAAAAACAAAAGATTTATAATTCTTATCTTACCACTCTACGTACCATATAAGAGCATATCTATATATCAATTGAATAAATACGGTACAAGCTAATATGATCAGAACGAGTCGCCCTAATCGAATTAGATGAGCGCGGTCGAGCGCCATTGCATCGGAAGTATATAAACGAAAGGTATGCTATATACATAGCAAAGACATATATATACCAAATAAAGCCTCACGATCGTCCCCACATTGCGATTCGAATCGGCTACCTCACACCTGGCCGCTGTTACGTAATTCCAGAGGAAGAAGCGTGTAGAATGTAGTCGAGTCATCGGCATGCTTTTCGTGCTTTTTACTCGTGCTCGTGACACCTTCCGGCGTATTTGAGAGAGAAACGTGTGCACGAACGCGTTTATATCTCTATTTCCAGCATCTCTATGCGTGTTTCTTCAATTTTTCATCGTTCAACAAACGTGTTGAGAAAGTTGATTTTTTTTTTTTTTTTAAGATTATCGACGAACACGAAAATTGATCTATTATTTCCATTTTAATCAGCAACGTTAATCATAAATTGATCCGCGTCAATTCCATTAAATTAGCAAGAGGGAACGCAGCGTTATACATCGATGCCAAAGCGTCTTCGAGACACCCCATGTATAGGCGGCGGAATACGGCTGATGCCGGTTCTTGACTTAAACAACGTGCCCCGCCTGCAGCTACACTCGAAATATTCCGAAGCGTATGCATGCCGCGTGGTGCCATTAAGTGCAATTACTTTAAGTACGAGAGAGCGCATATATCCGTTATGAAAATAGAAATAGATGTGTGTCTGAGAAAGACGGAGAAAGAGAAAGGGAAGCGATAAAGAGAGAGAGAGAGAGAGAGAGAGAGAGAGAGAGAGAGAGAGAGAGAGAGAACCAGGGAACGGAAAGAGGATGGGGCACGTAACTTTGCGACGTACGCACACGTGTCAGATCATGCCGGCCGGTGCGTACGTTAATGACACCGAAATGACAGCCGCGTAATGCGATGCACGTGTGTGTGTGTGTGTGTGTGTGTGTGTGTGTGTGTATGAGCGTGTGTACGTGGGATCTGCTGAACCGGGCGTGGTGCTCTCGCGACCACCGGCGTAGCGCAATAATGACGCACGTCACTCGATTTTATTATTTTAATGAACGGGGTGGGGGGGAGGGGCATCGTGTAACCCCCCCCCCCCTCCTACGCCGCGACCCACGCGACTCGCATATTTATCGGCCGTTTCGCGCGAAGAATCGTTTTTTCATTTAAACCGAGCCTCTCCCTCCCTCATCTTACTGTCTCGCGTTTGACGAACGTCCGAAAATCATCCGTTGGCGCCGATCGTCATGAATGACATTCGTTAAATTGAGAAATGCGTTTTTTTTTTTTTTTATTATTCAAGATTTATATTCTATCTCCGAAGAAAATTACAGACGATTGGATCTCGATTTAATCATTTTACTATTATTTTTTAAAGCGATGAATATTCATATTGAAAATTAAACAGATCCATGATAGATTACCAGAGAATTAACGGAAACTACAATGAAAACGATTTAGAGCAAACTATAGTCATTAGAATCGTGAGGGCAGCGACACTTCGAAATAAGAATTTTTGCGAGCAAACGAAGCGAATACACGATATCGCCAAAGGAAATTTCGATCGTAGAGACGCGCGGTTAAATATTCATCGTAGACGACGTCCGCGGAATCGCTGGTTGGACATCAAAGCGACTATCAATTCGCGGCCGTTGTGTCCGCTTCAGAATATCAAACGTTCACTCATTATTCTCAACGCGAATCGCACGCACGAATATGCCGCCGGTTGACAGTCTTTATATTATCTTGTTAGTGTTTTTTTTTTTTTTTTTTTTTTTTAACATTTTCTAATATTGTGCACACGAGCGTCTGTCTATCGAACAGCTCACAATCTTTTTATGTCCCAAATCTCGTCCCATTATCAAATTGTATGTATTTTTACGATCGATACATCTCTCGTATACTTTTCGCGCTACAACATCGTAAATTCTCCTCGAGACAAGTTTTTACGTACTTTTATCGTTCAACGGATCATTGTGCCATTCTAGCGATTGAGCGAATATGTCGATGAGTCTTACCTGTTGGGATTTTTTGTTAGGCGCGGTTTCCGGGCATTCCGGATCCGCCGGATTCAAGCAAGGCTTGCTCTGATAGCCGTTCGTTATTCCGGCCCTCTTCATGCAGTCCTCGAGAGTTTTAAAGGGGAACACGAATTGCAACTTCTTCATCTCGTCCAATATCCTTGAGGGATTAAGGTTCGTCCATTGGACAGGTTTGTTGTTCTCGCTGCTTAACCGAAAGAGAGATCTAAATTATTTCATCGGTCATTAGCCATATGTATGGTATGTGTACTCGAGACTAATTGTAAGATTTATGCGTCTAACGTAATTGATATAAATGTCGTAGAAGAAATTTAAGAAATAAATAAGATTTGATCCTCGCTTCTTTTGTCATTTATTATAAAAATAAATTATGCAAAAATTGATTTGCAATATATACTTACGGTATATGAACAGGATATTCTGGACCCAAAAGTTTGCTACCTTCCCAGAAACAATCAAGGGGTGTCATAATGGCGCAAGGTATAATACTGTCAAAGATCTGCAAATAAAAGATGAAAAACACATCAACCATTTTCTCTCTCTCTCTCTCTCTCTCAAATAGAAAGACGAACATATACTTTATAATATCGTTATTATAATTGGAATTTTAGTATCATTTTAATACCGTTATTAATTAGTCGGATCTTTAATTATTGTCTCACAGAAAAATTATATATATATTTATTTATTTAAAATGTCTAATTATAGTTTTCTTGAACTTCGTGCATTTTAAGTTGATTGACTTGATTCAGGGGAGAGAAGCTCCCTTTCTCTGTTCCGAGAAATTGGCGATCGTTTTCGTGTGGAATGACTCGAACCGCATCTGACAGCGGTATCTCAGCGGGGCGTCGGTGTCATTATTCAACGCTAATTGCTCCTTCCCTTGTCCTGTGCCCTTCGCAACCTTGCCCCACGCGTATACAATCTATACGGCGCTTGAATGTCCACGACGTAGTTGCATACCCATAAGCGGATTTGTATCGAGAGAGTGAGATAGAGGCAGATAAACGCGAAGGAGTACACAAGCGTACGGTACATAAATCTTTTCACCGAACATATTCTATATCTTTACCACGTGATTTGATATTTAGATTTGATTACCGAGCTTTAAATTTAATTCAAATAACGATTATGCTCATAAAAAAAGTTTTCTAATTTAATTTTTATTTAAAATAAAAGAAGCATAGATTTAATACAAATCTTTTACAATCTTACTTTTTTATTTCAGTTTCAAAATTTATTTAAATCAAAGTGATATTTAAAATTATTATTATTATATTATTGCTCTTGTTATTAGCAATAACACTTTCTAATTATTAATTATAACTGATTTTAATTATTGCGTGGACGATAGCAAAAAGCGATAGAGAATAGTGTCGGGCATAAAATAGGATTGACATGTTTTAGGGATGCACGGGATAAATTTGCGATTCAATCCAATTCAATTGGTATCGCCTCGCGAAAAAAAAAAAAAAACACTGCGAAAGGTAAAAGGTAATCGAATCGTCGTTCTTGATGAATGCAAATTGCAAATTTGGCGAGATCGCTTCTCAAGCGTCATTCGGGAAATGCGAGCGCGCCGAGCTGTTTAAATCAGCGCTTATAGATACAAGGTGTAATCTAAGATGATCCTATCCACAGCGCCGTCGGATGTAAGACGCGCGAGGGTTACGAAAGAACGCGGACCGCCCTATTCGAGTTTCCAGGAACCCAGAGGTGGGCCCTCGTAATGGCCTACTACCCAGAAAAACCGTGCGACGAACGTTAATGTCGGGGTCGGATATTAGTACGATCAGATTTTTTTTTTTTGTTTACCGCTCTATACGGAGAAAAATCATCTCCTCGCGCCCGCTTATATTTTTTTGTTATTGTTAAAAGAAAAACAAACTTTTTAGGCGCTTCTTTGAATCTCAGGCTGATTATATTGCGGTGTCCGGAAGCGAAAATTTCGCAAGAATTTCCTAGAATTAAATTTTTCTAACTAGAAATAAAAACTAAAATTATACGTATCGTGTGTCATGTGTTGAGAAGAGGATTTCTCTCTCTCTCAGTCATAAATGAGAATTTTGGCAGCCCATAAGAAAACATTTCTCTCGCGCGAAACACGTTTATAATGACCCAGAAGCGAGACATTGGTGCGTTCTCATGATGAAATCTCCAGATTCGAGTTTTTCCTCTCAAAATGCCTTCACCGCGATTCTTTTTAACGCGTTTTACGCGTTTAGTTGCGTGTGAAGGAATGTGAAAACGAGCACATATTTTATTTCGATGACCACTGAATATAGAGTCGTCAGAAATTTTTAATAATTTTTCTTTAAGAAAACTATTACAAGATCACGTTAATTCTTATTTGTATTAACATATAATATATATATAGTATTAACTGAGCTGTCGATTGATATAAATTCTATTAAGAGATAACAATTTGCGTTACAATTAATCAAAGTTCAAACTAATACAATTAATAATCATAATACAATTATCAATTGTACTCGAAGGTTTCACTATTTCTTAGCAACAGCTATATCGATACTTTATTAACACATGTCACGTACGTGTCACGTGCGCGCGCTGATACCTTCGCTAGGGGTCTAATGGGATCCCGGGAGACGGTGCGTAAACACGCGTTCGCGCGCGCCATTCATGCTATACGTGCGCGCGTCTGCGCGGTTGCGTATGTGCGTCGTGTATACACGCACGTTTGAATTACCTGATCGATGTAGTGCAGGTCGAAGTTGGGTATGCTCGGCGCGTAACACAAGTCCTTCAGCCTCCACGTGCTGCAAATGACACACACATTCGCGTGACTTCGTTTCACTTCAGTTTCGAATAAAAACAAGATTGCGCGATTACAAGCGAGAATTTAAAACTTTATCAATGTGTAATACATTTGTGAAACAATTTATGCATGAAAAATGAATATCAATAAGTAACCGATACTAAATGAATATTAATAATTGATAAATTATACCGGATTATACTCGAAGCGTGCGATGAACCGCAGAGAGCAATATACTCGGATAGATTGACGGTATACAACCGGGAGATTGACAATCTTATATATGAAAAGATATATCGAATACGTAAAATAAAATTTTTCTTCGTGACATGACTGACGAGTGTTCGAGAGAAAATCATATTTGAAAATTACAGAGTCGATAATATCGCTTGAGAAAATATATTACTCTCATTATTATTTTAATAAATATATCTTCGACTTGGTTTTTCACGTGGAATTTCTTCTCTTTTTTTTTCCAGTTTGTATCACTGATAATGGCGTCACTATTTTGCGCAATCCCTTTCGCGTGGAAATTAAAATACTGCCGAATAGCCTAGTATGTATATCTCTCTCCCGAATTAACTTTGTTCTCGAATCGAGACGCTCCTTTTTCGCGCGGAAAAGAGGACTCACATGTCGAACAGGTGCACCGTAACTTGCGTCGCGGCCTTCAGGACGGCCAAATGTTCGTCGAGCGCAGTCGGATGCAGGATATTCACTCCGGGGTGCTTCGGCGTCTGGATGACGAGTTGGTGCGTCGAAGGGGCAGCCTCGCCGAGCGCTTCCGAGGCGTAGATCAGCTCCTTTTCTAGTCTTCCACCCTCTGCAAGTAAAGCGAGCGAGTGATTCAAGAGAATTGCAATTTTGCAATCGCCTGAAAAAGTTAATGGATATTATACACATCGACAAGGGGACATAGTTTATATTGAGCAGTGATTTATATTAATTGTTTCTCTGTCACAACACGATGCACTTTCTTTCATCCTTTATTTAAGTTATTCGATTAACAACCGTTATGTGACGGATGTTCTTCTTTTCTTGGAACTAACAGAATCGTCCTTGTGGATTCTTCCCGATGATGAAGAACGAGATCAGCGATATATATGTGTGCAAAATGTAGCTTTTACGAGAAGGGCTTTTAACGAGAAGATCAAAAAGGGGGAAAAGTGAAAAATTTACGTGGCCCTTCAGTCGAACGACTTTATAATCGGTCTTCCAGCGGACGATATTTGCGGCCAGCGCAATTCTCCGAAGGGAAACATCGGCCGAAGCGGTGTCGTAACGTATCTCCTCGCGTCTTTGTACCGACGCAAAAATTCCTGGCAGTCTACTAATAAAACATTCCCAGAAACGATCGTGAAAATAGTGGTCTAAAGTACGGCGAGAGAAGACGGATTCGCGCAATCCGAGACTGCCATAGATCGTCCCGGTCTATCCGGTGCTCGTGTTGTTTTCCTTATACATATGTGATTACAGATCGGTTCCATATATTTAAAATGTCAGCGATATAAAATACGAGTAAATAATAGCATGTGAAACTAATCCATTTCGAAGTATGATGCGAGAAGCGGAAAGAAATTTATACGATTCTTTGGTTCTGACGATTCTCTGAAGAGAAAACTTCCGGAATAACACAAGGGAAACAGCTTTAACTTTAGGAAAAAAATACATCGGAGTGCTCTCGTATTACAGCTGCTCTTCTTTCAAAAAAAAAAAAAAAAAAAAAAAACACGACGTCTCTCTCGCGAGAGAGACGTTATTTTTCCCTCGAAAGTATACGCGCGCGTACGTACGAGCATCTCTCTCATCCAGGACGGGGATCTCCTCTTCTTTTCTCGCTCGTCTTTTTTTTTCTCTTTCTTTTTACAAGCGATTTGAAAAAGCCGGAGACACGCGAAGCCCGCGGAGAGTCGTCGTTTTTACGGGAAACGACGAGACGCGCACGCTGCGCGATTTAAAGAAGTTATACACCGTATATACAATATATGAGCAATAGTAATGGACGAGGAGCATACGAGGATGATGGCCGTTGCGCGCGCGCGCGAGTACCCTGGGGTACCCTGGTATCCCACCTAGTCAGATTTCACCGTCAAAAATGCCGACGGCGTATTTGCTCGTTCCGCCACGACGCGGTCGCCGTGGACCACCCGTATTGCTCGCCGCGCCAAAGTGGTTCTCAAACGATGATTTTGCGGAAATCATCTCGCGGAACGCGGACGCAAAGTTGCGATGATAAAGGCTTCCCAATTACACAGCGGTAGGTTTTTTTCACATTTCAAGATGATTGGAAAATCGATTGATTCGGAACCGCGATTGGACGAATATATGTAGAAAAATATGTAGAAATATAAATACGAAAGAAAGACAAGAATGAATTATTTTTTACCAACGTGAGGATTATAAGATTTCGTTATTTTAAATGACAAAAGAAATCAATTGCACAATTTATTATTTGATTTGTTAAAAAGAAAAAAGATATATTATGTGATTATATTACAATTTTGCAGGTTAGGTACGCAACGAAGTTATTTTTTATTTAAGAGAATAATTCAATATATTTAACACCGATTGAATTAAAGATCCTAAAATATGTTACAATTGATTTAAAATTAAAGAAAGATGAAGAGTAAGAGTTATTTACAAAAATCGAGATGCAAAATTATATCAAATTAATATAATAATAGCTAATAATAAAATAATTAAAAGTTTTATATAAATATAATTTCATATTATGGTATAAATATTCCATATCTCACAAAATAATTGCAGTAAAGAATCTGAAGAAGAAGATAAGTACCGATTATGAAATTTAGACATTTTCTTTTATCCTGTTTACATCCGGCGGAGGAGCTCTTGAATACCCTTCGTTCTCTATATAAAGGAACGATAATAAGGGTACTGGAAAGAAAACGGATCTCCGGATTAATTTCTTTCAAGTTTGAATTATTTATTGTCCGTTTATCCGTGAACAATTATATTTTTTCAATCATAATAATATCTTTTTAGTTATGATATATATATATATATATATATATATATATATATATATATTGTATATGTATCGAGAGAAAATTAATTTTTCTTAAAATCATGTTTACATTTAGCGGGATTTGTTTCTGCAGTTTGCGATTCGCGTTGTCATACGGTTTTAGATAAAAATTGTTAAATAATAAATTGATGCGAAAGGTGATTTGTGTGATCTGTCCTTCTATTAAATTCTATTATAGATAACAGCAACAAGTTTCTCTAAAGGAGAATCACATACGCTCTAAAAGTACATTCTTTTCCAAAAATACAGAAGTTCTATCAAAATCATTAATAACAATTTCAATATTAAAAATTAACTTCGAAACTGCATAAATATATATTTTCAGTTTTATTCGTTCAGTAATATGAGAAATTACGTTCAAAGCTAATGATATATATATATATATCAGCTTTTACTGTTTAACGTATGACAAATATTTCCATCATTTTAATAGATTCTGTCACTCACGTAATAACTTTCGCGACATAACGTGTCGCGATGACAGCGAGCTCGTGAGTTTGTGAATCGGCCTGTAGAATGCGGCCAAGCACCGAGCGTAATAAAGACACTACTCTCTGCTCTACGAAGCAAGAAACGTGTGGCTTAACGGTGGAAAGCCGGGTAGAAAAACAAGGAGAGACAAAATATATGTGTGTGTGTGTGTGTGTGAGGGAGGGAGGGAGGGAGGGAGATAATAAAAAAAAAGCAGCATCGACGGAGATGCTTAGAGGAAGGGGGGGGGGGAGTGGGAGAGACTAGCACGCAGAAAGAGAGAAACAGAGAGGAAACGAGATGAGGGAGGGAGGGAGGGAGGGGGAGAGAAAGAAAGAGAGAAGGAGATGGAGAGAACACCGGGCTTGATTTATCGACGAGACGTCTCTGTAATTATTTCTCCGTCCCTGTCTCGTTCATGGGAAAGAAGGAGGGTTGGGGAGGGGAGGGGAGGGGGAAAGGGGTGAGCGGCAAATCGCGTTCCTCCCATCCCATCGTCTATCTGCACCCTTCCGGCTACCGTGATCGCGGGCCTCTCTCCGGGGCACTCTTGAATGACCGCGTCCGTCTTTCAGCTCGATCGGCGCGCCTCTCATTCACCATTCTTCTCCTATTGTTTCCGCAAACTTCCCGTATCCCGGAGAGGATGGGAGGGGAGAGAGACATCTTGGGCGACAAAGTCCCGATTTCCCGCGATGTCCCCCCTTTATTCTCTTTCGCAGCGCGGGCACAAGAGTCTTGGGGATCTCTCGTTCCTTTCTTCAAGAAAGTTCTCTCTCTCTCTCTCTTTCTTTCTCTTTCAGGATCAGATCGGGAGGTCAGTCATCGACGTTAATGCGATATCGTGGAGTCTAACGATCGCAACTTCCAATTGCCGTACGGGAAAGAGCTCTATTAGGTCGGGAATAACGATTCCCAGCTCGATCACCGGGATTGCGAGATCGATGTGTGTGCGAGATCGAAGGTTTCTGAAAGTTCTCCAGGAAGAGGATAACGAGAGCGCCGTTCTCTATGTTTCTTAAAGAGAGGCTCGCGTGAGCAACGATGAAGAGAGGGGAAGCAGGTGTACGCAGATTCCCCTTTCGTTTATATATGTATACTTGGAGATTTTTTTCTTTTCTCATCTTCTCTCTCATTTCTCTTGTCCCGTTGTGCTAATCAATTTAAATCGATATTGCTCGAATTGATACAATCGTCAGTTTAGCTGCCTCATTTATTTCATTAAATAACATTTAAGAACGTTCCGAAAATTGAAACTTTTGCGAAACATATCGCCGTATGTCGATTAATATAAACAATTTTTGATTTGCAATTTTTTTTTCTTATTCCATGCATTATTAAAATTACAATTGGATATTTGAATATTTACTATAAAAATAAAAATTTGCAAAAATTTTTTTATTCTCAATTTCTTCACGAAATCTCTTCGTGTGCGAATGAGAAAAATCCAAAAGTCACTATATCTTTGCTAATTATTAATCGTATTTATTTTTCAAAAAAATCAAAAAAGTAAAAGCCGCTCGAATGAAAACAATTCCAATAAGTGCAATGTCGGAAACTACGAGTAATAAGAATTTTTAATATGAGGAGAACGAGATTGTTATCTCAATTATTTATTTCAGATCGATCGATGTGTGGTTCCTCAGATCAGAGTCGGATCTATTCATCTTCGGTCGGCGCGTAAGCGCGGACAGCTTTATGGCGTGTGAAAACGTAAGAACCACGTGGCCGCAGCCTCGTTAGGGGTCCTTGTTCCTGCGACACGCCTCGGCTGGCTGTTGCCGCGTTTCGAGTCCTCCGGAGGAAATGCTTAGAAATTCCTACGCGAGAAGTGCCCGCCCGCTTTCCTTTTCGTGAGATTAATGGGCGGTTCCTCGAGGCGTACAATTTCTCGTTTCCTGTATAACGAAATTCCGTCGAATATCGGTCAGCGAAGAAAAATCGTAAGATACGATCCCCAAATTTATAAATCTCATTAATTAAGATAATTATCGGACAAAGAGATCTATCTTGATCTATTTTATTCGATTTTTCGCGCGTCTCCAATTTTAGGGAAGTATTTAAACTAGTTGCATTAATTATTCTTCACTAATAATAAATCGTTACTAATTTACTTAAAATGTTGGCATTATAATAGTTTGTCTCTTTTTAAAAATATACGTTGTTTAAATTATTCGTAAAAATATTAATATATAATTTATTTTATAATACACTGTGATGATGATTTATATGACTTGGAATATATTAACACAAGATATTAAACAATCGAGACTACCGTACTTAAAATTCTTACACTAGCCATAATCGTCAAATGCATGAAATGATTAACCATGCGAATTATAATATAGCCAGAAAAAAAAAGACAAGAAAAAAACATTTTATAGCTACACGTTCAACGTAACATGAAACGGAAAATGTACTTGTAGCATTCCTGTAACCGCGCAAACATAATTCAAATGTAAGTAAATTTTATACGCATATATATAGGATAAATCGCGTAATTCAAACCTGATTATTTATGATTGTTTCAAAAGTCATTAGATTTTGAAAATTCGCAAGCACGTAATCATATTATTCCTCATGCGTGAGAAATTTGCAAGCCGCGATTTTGGCGAAAAAAATGGATGTACATAAATAAAAAAAATTATATATATATAAAATTATTATATACACGAATGTAACTATTATATATTATAACTAAACAATTCGCAACAAAGCAAATAAGATTCCAAAAAAAAAAAAAAAATTTCCTCAATTATTTCCCGTTGCATTACGGATAGCAAATCGGTCCTTTCTCCCTCCCTGTATCTTTCCTCTTTGGACTCTTGTGGCCGCGAATCTCTTCCGCAGCCAGATGAGAGTCACTGGGAATGGATGGGGCTCGGTTCCGGTGAATGGTCGCGGTGGGTGGCCCGGTGGGCTCTCTCCCGTACGCCAGGCCAACCCAGCCAGCCAGCCAAGCAGCGGTGGGGCCTGCGTGCCTGAGCCGAGTCTCTCGTCTCTCGGATCTTCTCTCCGGAGAGTCGAGCCGTGTCGGAGTCGACCGGGAGAGTCAGCTTCGTCGCGGGGCCCGGTGCTCGCCCCCTTTGCCGATCGACCCCTTCCGCGCCAAACGCTCGCGATCGTCGTCGCTCGCATCTCCGCCGCTCTCTCGGTCTCGACACTCCGTCAGGAATAGTCGGTTAAAGGGGCCACGGGAGAGTTCCTATACCGAGTAAGCTGGCTCCATCCTATCCCGATACACTTCCTTTCTCCTTCCCGCATGACACCTCTCTACTATCCGTCATCAGCGCGCATCAATCCCACACACAGTACCGGCCATTCATCCGCGAATTCATTTCGCGGAAAATTCGACGAATCTTACGGCGAAAGAGATTTGTTTCGTCTCGAAAATATTTAGTCCAGATCGTTTTCGAAGGAGTTTATAAAACATAGAGATAACTTAAAACAAACAAATATACAAAGTACTTTTCTGAGGGCGCGAAGAAACGAGAGCGCCTACACTGCGATTTTAAAGATACGACGGTTGATGAGGAAAGAAAAGAAGAAATGATCAAAAATTCTAAATGAGTTATTTGAAAATATCAAGATACGCATTTTCACATCCTGATAACTGACAATGAAACCAATTCGTCGACCTATGGTATGATGCAATTGAAAAAAATCATGCAAGTTTAAAACAGAGACAAGAAATCGCGAAATCTCAATTTTCCAAACGCGAACTTAAAAAAAAAAAAAAAAAAAACTTGTATTATTCTGTAATTTTGATTTTTTTTTCTTTTTTTGTTTCATATACAATCTCTTCTTGTCTTGAGTTATCTCATCAATAACGAGCCCGCATACGCAAGATCGAGTTGAATGGATTATAATAAATACCGGCCGCTGATAACGGTCTTTTCTGCGTATGAAACTTTAATTTCGCATTTCTCCCTCACATATATACACACACACACACACACATGCAGCGCATCGTATATAGATCGTTTCTTAAAAATTTTTAATTAGGTTATCAATTTATTTGTATTAAGGTCAGTTTTTATTTATGCGATTGCCGTATTATATATTCGTCTTTTGCTTTCATTAAATGCTATAAATGTTTGAGCATGATGGCAATTATTATTAAAGAAATTCGCAAATGGCATTATATGTTGTATCTACATAATTATTATTTCAAACGAAAATAAATTTGTTTATTTTGATGATTTCTTAGATATTAATCTTGTATTTCTTAACGGATGGATAAACAACTCCCGCTGTGTTCAAGGATGATTTACGTTATCCTACAATAGACGATGGCGAATTGTAATCCCATTGGAAAACCTAAGAGGATTACGCTCGAATAGCAAACTTTCAAAAATATTACTAAACGTTATGATAAATGTTATGAGCCGAGTCAATTATAAACGTCTGATCAAAGTGCGAAGAGATAGAAATTCGATAAATTATGTGTACTTATTAGATCAATTCACCTTAATCGGATACATATGTCTACCATTCTTATCTACTTCATCTACAAGAGATCAATGGAATATATTAAACACAGACAAGATTCTACACCAAGAATAAAATTAGATAAAGCAACTAAATAACGAACGGATATTATTAAAATTGCAAATTATATAAATAAAAAAACATCGATTTATATTATTAATTAATCACGCCGTAGAAAATGATAATTTATCAAAGATCAGAAACCGTACCCTCATCAATTTGATGCACTTGGAACGACCTGTACAGGGCCAAGGAGGCCGCCTTGTCGCGTTAGTGCGACAAGGACGGACGGAGGACGAAAGCAAAGCACGACCGTGCACGAGAGGGCCGCGGTCCGAGTGCTTACATCTTCATTAGGCCTCCATGCCTTCCAGTGGGCGAGAGAGAGAGAGAGAGAGAGGTGAGAGAGGCAGGGACGATCTTCGAGGGAGATCGAGAGAAAGAGAGGAGAAACCGAGAAAAAGAAGAAGGCCGGCGAGAGTGAGTTGGAAGAGACCGTCGTCCAAAGACCCACCAGGAATCTGTTGTTGTTGCACCGACGGACGAACGGACGGACGGACGGCGGATCGACCGTATAAACAGAGGATCTCATCTTCTGTTTACTCGCGATACATTGTTGCACGCGCGTGGACCGCTACACGCGCGTGCGTGCGCGCGCGCGCGCGCGACGATATCGCGCGTATGTACATGGAAAGTTAGTTGGCTACGTAATATACGCAAACTGTCTACTCTCTACCGTGTTTTTCGAGACGTAATTGGATGCAATTAGACGATAATTAACAAATTCCCGATTTTGTAATACATTAATGGAAGCGATCGCTGAAAACCAATTGTCGCACATATCGGAGACGGATAATTTCCTTTTATCCGGTATCTTGTATTTTTGAATTTAACCTTCTTCGAATGCGAGATGGGGATTGTAAAGATGAAAGTGTACGCTATATAGGACACCCTGTATGTACCCGAGCGCGCCGATATGCGAATAATTTTGTTCGGCGCGGCGTGTCGAGTCGCTTCGCTGTGTAATTTCTTCACATCGGCTCTAATTCTGGATTAAGTCATATATTAAAGCGCTCGAGAGACGAGACCGGTTGACGAGTGTGTCTCCTAGTTTTCTCATTTCGATCTTGCGTCCTGTGGTTAGCGGCAGCGAATGCAAATTATGCCCTAATGAATGTGTTATGAGAGATGTCTGTAATGAATGTGTTATGAAGAAATTGTAATTTATAGGCTGTAATCTTTCCGCGTTGCTACAATAAGTTCTCTCTGTACAAGACGACGAGTTTACAAAGAAGAGAGATGTTTACCATGTAAAAGAAAATCAATTACGTAATGGACGGTAATATCAAGAAAGGGAATATAAAATATAATTACTAAACATTTACTTGCTTCTCTCTGATTACCTTTACCACTTTGAATTTCACTCTCTCTCTCTTAATATATAATGTTTTTAAATATTTATATTTATATTTAGAAAAAAAAAATTATTTGATCCGCATGAATGATATTTTACATGTTACGATTTTAATTCGCCTCTGTGACATTTTTAAATAACAAAATAGATATAAGGTAAATAATGATCTTAATCTTTATCTAAATAATAAAATCGAAAATCGGAACGTGACATTCGTTAAATTCGGATCCTTAATGAATAAGACGTGCTGTAAGAGTAATTCAAAATAAGAATATATTTATATAAATAATTTATTAATTTTTACCTCACACAAGATATTAAATTTTGATCTTTTTTAAAAAGGAAAAATGAATCTTTCTTGAAACGTCCTGTACGTATTGTTGCCCTCTTACCCGAGATGGAGGTAAAATAAACTATTCTCGTCTTTTTCCACCGCACTCTTCTTCAGTCTGCTCTCTGTGAATGCTAAACGCTTCCCGCCACACGCAGTTGTCCGAATGAAGAAAAAGAAGAAAACGGATATATTAGCGCGTGTGCCATTCACGTTTCTGCTTAACCTTCCGGCAATCGCGTTTGTGTATTGTGAAATTCACGAATTTCACGTTTCAGACGAAACAAGAATATTCTTTTATATTAAATATTTCGCGTAGCGTGACACATTTATTATTTTCAGTATTCCATTTTTTTATGACGCAACACAATAGAAATATTGAATTTTAATAGAAAACGATACACGCGACTTTCTTTCATTTTCAGAATATTTTTTTCCCCCTTTTTTATCTTTCTATTTTTTTTCTTTTTTTGCTTCCTCATAGAGGAAGATTTGTTTTCGTGACAAAATTTTTTTTCGAGTTTTCTTTGCCAATGTGTTTAGAATGTTTTAAAACGTCGAAAAATCATATGTATGTATATGTGTGTGTGTGTGTGTGTGTGTACACACAATATATTGTACAACCTCTAATTTTCGCAATTTTTGAGATATCGGGTTAAATTTTTTTTACATGGACAGAGTATCATTCAAGGATGGTTGGTGTTGAATTTGATGAGAATCGATGAAAAGGTTCATTTTTTATAAAATTTTTAATGTTTTGAGAAATGTCTATATACATTGTAACTTTCGCAAATTTTGAGATATCAGATTAAACTTTTTTAGATGAATAAAGTATTATTAAAGGATGGTTGCTACTGAATTTGGTGAGTATCGGTGAAAGGGTGCATTTTTTATAAAATTTTGAATTTTTTGAGAAATGTCTGTACACGCTGTAACTTTCGGAAAATTTGAGATTTCGGATTAAATTTTTTTACATGAATAGAGTCTTATTAAAGGATGATTGGTACTGAATTTGGTGAGTATCGGTGAAAGGGCGCATTTTTTATAAAATTTTGAATTTTTTGAGAAATGTCTGTACACGCTGTAACTTTCGGAAAATTTGAGATTTCGGATTAAATTTTTTTATATGAATAGAGTCTTATTAAAAGATGATTGGTACTGAATTTGATGAGTATCGGTGAAAGGGGTCATTTTTTATAAAATTTTGAATTTTTTGAGAAATGTTTGTATCCTAACTTTCGCAAATTTTAAGATATCAAGTTAAATGTAAGAACATGAATAGAGTATCATTAAAGAATGGTTGGTAATTATAACGTAAATGTATAATCTATAACGATTATATAAAAATAAAAAAAGTGTGTAAATTAAAAAATAGCATATCGCTTCATCTTTTTATTTCGTTCACAAAGCTTCCTCTATGAGGAACCAAAAATTGAAAAAACCTGATGCTTAAAGCAGCTTAAGCTTTGTAAAATAAAATAATGAGAAAGCAATGTGCAAGTTTCTAATTTGTACAAATCTACTTGTTTCTTTTTGCTTTACTATGACTTTCGTCGATCTTATAGAAACGGTATTGTATTTTTCGCTGTAACATCAATAACCTGGACTGCGCCCGTTTCTCTCACATCGAGAACAGTAGAAAGAATTCGGAACGAAAGGAAGTGCTCGTATAGATATAGGTATACGAGTGAGCAGGTGATCGAAAGCCGATACTTCGCGCTTTGCAGCACCGGATGTTGCAGTTGCATTCACTGATCTCGTTGTTCAGCTCCCTCGCTCCCTGTCAGACGATTACGAAATGTTTCGATGTGAGTGCTCCTTCACGATTACAAATTCTCTCTTTTCGTACATACATCTCGAAAAAATTGCGATTTTTTTCCGACCCCATTATACAACTCGAAATTAGATATCTATGTATTATCTACGATTATGTTATCTTATATATATATATATATATATATATTTAGTCTACTATATTTTTTTCGAGGATACTAATAAAATGTAGAAATATTTTACTTACGAAAATTTAGATGATATATGCGCGGCAAAAGTGGTATATCGACTCTTTTGCGATAATATTATCTGAATTGTGTGAAAGTTTAACGATGTCTCCCGCTTGAGGGTCAGGCACATTCCTGTGGGGGAGTACGTCTCGTCTGTCGCGCTTGGATTATTTACCGAGATACCGATGAAGAGAAGTAGTGGAAGAATTACGCGACGCGCGAACGCGACGTTAAATGGGATACAGCACCTCCAGCAAAGGCAGAGTCCGGTGCTACGAGACGTACGCGCGCTCGCTCGCCTCTACCCGATACCGGATATCCGTGAGGTGACTTGCGTCGTCGTATACATTCGGTCGAAACATATGCGGGCGCAGTCTTCTCATTGTCAGAAGGGCCGATCGAGCGCCACGAGTCGCGCGCGTCCGGGATAGGTGACGACGACGATTGGCCCCCTTTCGTAAAGAGATCGAGGGATGATTTAAATTGCTACCGTACAACGAAAAATGATTAACTCTTCGAGCGTGTGCAAAATATTATTTTCTTGACGTCGATTTTACGTACTATTATCGAAATGTTTAATTGTCTTATTGTTAAAGAACATTGTATCTCTATATTTGAGATCATTGATTTGTGACGCGATTTTAAATCATTAAAATTTGTAAAGTATTATACAATATATATGATTCTAAATATATCACATATGTTGCACCTTGTGTAAAAAATTCTAAGACACCACACTTTGCTTTGACAGAATATATTTTCTCATTTCAATACTTCTTCGAGGAAAATATTGTATATTTTTAAACTGTCTCTTAAATATTAAATCTCTATTTGAGGATTAAATTTAATTAGAAATAAATACGTATTGCTGCCAAGTTGCACGATACACGATTCTATGTTATTTTATGTTATTTTTGAAAAAATAAGTTATACACAACACAGAATGATATAAGTACACACGCATATGTACATCATATTATGCAATATTAAAGTATAATATAAATTCCTCGACGACCGTAAACGTTAAGCCGCGCAATCGTACAATGGCGCAAAAAAAGAAAAAAAAAAGAGAAAAAAAATATCCAAAGACCAGGATCGAGCCTCGGGCCAAGATCGCAAATCCAACGCGTTCCGCGCCTCCTTTAACGATCCTTATAAATCCTTAACAGCGGCGGGTTTATCGCCGTGATTGCCGACAGCGATCGGGTTGCGACTTTCGTAGTTGCGGGAACCAATCGGGCGCATACCGATCGTTGAACGATCGTCGATCGTGAAAGGTGGAAAGAATTCGCGGTTTTACGCGCGAAACGTGCTTCCGAGAAACGAACCGCGGAAAATTTTTTTTACGTACAAAATCAAAATATCGGGAATCATCAGCCGACAAAAATATTCTCCAATTTATTAATTCCAAAGAAAATACGTTTCAACTATAATACTGATTATTTTACTCTATAATGTTTACTGGCGCAATAATCTTTTTATCTAAAAACTCATCCGTTAAATTCTTAAAGTTTCTCGATTTTTGCGCCGATTAATTTTTCATTATCATGGAAAAAAATAAATACCGGCGAGAAAAACACTCGTCTTGGGTGTGAAGTTTCGCATGGTCGAATGTCACGGAACGTCCTCGAACGACACGATCTAGGAGGTCCGAGATAATATCTTCCCTCCGATCAAAAACCGGGACACGACTTGGCGTTTCTTCGTGCCGAGTCGAGCGCAACGAAAGAATCTCTATATACAGTTACCCATGACATCAACGAGGCAACATCTCTCTCTCTCTCTCTCTCTCTATAGTCCCGACGAACGGAATGTTCCGTCAATTTGTGGCGCGAATCTTCGTTAACGAGAAATTCATCTCAAGTATGAAGAGACACATGTCTAATCTTTCAAAACTAATCGAGGTATATATCCTATCGAACGCGAATTACGTGAAAATTTTTACTTGTAAATAATTTTTTTTCGACGTTATCATTTTATTTATACTTCGCTGCATTAATATAATAATATAATGTTATTAAATAAAATTTGTGCTTTGTCTAAAATAAATATGTGTGTATGTTGTAATTGAAGAAATATTAGAAGCATACATATATATATATATATATATATCAATATTATGTGACATGTAAAATTAAAATAATTTATGTAAAGTATTTAATTTTTTTTCCACAAAAAATAGTAAAACCTATAATAAATAAAATAAAATGGCAGATTTTTCCGACCTGCTTCCCAGTTGCATTAATATATTTTTCTTTATCCGCGTTCACAGGAACATCGCATGATTCTTCGCTAATCTGTAGTTTTATGTAACAACATTAAAACGTGAAAATCCAACATATAAAGAATGTTGATAAGATCTTTGACAGACCTTGATTTTAACATATTTGTGAACGCTATTGCGCCGTTATGCAAATGGAATAGAAGTAAAAACATCCCGAAACGTTCGATTTTTCCTCACGGCCGCCCTCGTTCACGCCGTCATATATAAAGTTAGCAACGGGTGTTCGAATTAACGTTCGGGGCATGGGTAAATATAGAAGGGCCACCCAGCGTGCAACTAATGTAGCGAGTGGTGGGGAAGAGATTCCGCTCAAGTCGTTTCCCTCTTTTTGCCAGCGCAACGAGCGTATCCTCCTTTTCTTTTTTTCCTCCCTTTCCTCCCCGCGGACGATTTATCCTCCCTATCTTTCTTGCTTCTGCTCGACCGTTTTCCACGCTGCGCGCCGTGAAAATTTACGATCGCGCTTCTGGCAAATGAAGGGGCAAAGTCAAGCTCCCCATTCGGAAATAATCGATCCGATGCTCTCCGATTTTCTCACATTCATTCGTTCTCTTCTGTCGTCAGATTTTCTTTACGCATTTCCGACAAGTTTCATACAACGAATTCTTTAATATTTTCATTTCTCACAATTCAAAGAAATATACATTAAAAATAGAATTAAACATTAATATTGTGATTTTCATTACAAAATAACATTTATAAAATACGCATATAAACCCGATATAAAAAGTGTTTCTTACTTCTTCGTTATATATATATATTTTTTATCGCTGTGATTTTAATCTCTCTATATATTTCATACATTTTCACGACCGAAAGTAACACGGATATGGAGTTGTTATTGTATCGTTACATTGTAAGGATCGTTAAAGAGCGAAGCGATGCGACCTTGAAGGATGAGAATAAAGTACGCGCGCACAATGGTCACTTACCCTGCACCCACAGCTGATCGACCTTACTATTGACTTGCACGGATTTCAGGGCGACGCAGAACGTGGCCAGAGCGAGGATGGCCACGAAGAGAACTTTCCCGGCATGCCTCTGCAGGAAGTAACCCAGCTGACTTAGCTGATCCTGTAGTCGCGCCCTAACCCACACCGCTGACCTCTGACCTTCCGCCTTTCCCTGAAACAGAGAAAATTTTGAAAACTCGTCATGTTGTTGCATATAGAAAAATTGTTATGTATTTTTTATTTTTACCTAAAAATCATCACGCTCTCGTGGATTATATATCAATTAAATACTTGTTCGATCTGATCGATGGATTTTCAATGATATTGTATGTATGAGAAGCAAGAAATTCACATGATCTCTCTCTTCTGGTATCGATATACATATGGTTTTAGCGACCAATCGGAAGCTTTAAGTCTAAATTGAAAATGGTGATCCAAGCTTTTAGAGTAAGAGATTACTGCTTAAATAAAATTTTAAAAAAGAAAAGAATATATATACATATATATATATATATATATATATATATATATATATATATAGAGAGAGAGAGAGAGAGAGAGAGAGAGAGAGAAAGAGAGAGAGAAAAGATATAAAGAGAGAAGCGATCGAATAAGAAGCTGGGATCTTACAGAGGGATGAGAAGGGAAGAAGGGAAAGCCACGTTTGCAACATTGCGAATGGCAACGTTGCCACACTACCTGGTGGCCGCTCTGACAATGTGTACCACGGACCACCCGCAACAATACCTATCTTTCGAGGAAGGAGGAGGGAGAGATGTCTAATCCAAAAAGAAAAGAAAAGAGAGAAATCAATCGTGTGTGGAATGAGCTTCGCTAGTTCTTCCTCATCTCCTCTCTCTTTCGTTTGGTAAATAAATAGACAAGCACTATTCTATGATAAATAATTGTAAACAGGACTCATTATATCATATATATATATATTATAATAAATTTTGGCCGAGTTTTTTTACCGTAATTCGTATTTATTTTTTACAAGTGAAATAATAATAAAAAAAAAATCTAATTGCGCGCGCTCTTCGTCAGTTCAAATATAAAAAATCGCCTTTATACCCGTCACATCTGTTCAACGCCGCCTTTTACACACCGCGCGAGGTACAGTTATCTTTCAAGAGAGGGGCAATATACGCGCGCGCTTACAACGGCTGACAGATGAAAATATGGATTACGCGGGGCCACGTATCTCGGGGCGGTAGCTGCGTCGAGTATCGGATAGCAAGGTTTTCCAGCCAATTAACTTTCGTGGCGCGGGCCTACGGCTGCACGGACCCCGGGGGTAATTCTAGACGCGCGGACAATCCACGTCCGCCACATGGTGCGCCGCGAAGGGGCCCGCTAACACGCGGCAGGGCCCACCGCGCTACGCGCGCTCCGGCGTTGTGTTTCCGCGTGACTTTTGCCGTCTAAGCTTTCCTCGGAAACACGCATATGATTATGAGACCGGTGTAACTCCTGGTATGTATACTTAATATCGCGCTATTTCAGAATCATACCAAAACACGCAGCATATTTTTCGATATTTAATAAAATAAGATACGATCTGTTAAAAATATTATCTATATTTTTTATATATATATTCTTTTCATTATAAAAAAATGGTACACTGTATATATATGTATATTAAGTGAAAAAATAGTTTCAAAGTTTCTTTAAAAATCATTAGCAGGAAAAATTTAGTCATGAATAGGAAAAAAAAAATTCAAGATAATATATATATATACAATAAAATTTGAAAGATTATTTTTAATATATATACAATAAAATTTCAATGATTATTTTTATGCATCCAGGAATTATTAAAAAAATGAAGGAAAATATTTAACATTCCTCTATATAATTGTGTCCTTATTATTCCTTTGCAATTAATATTGAGAAGCGAAAATTTAAAATTTTATTTTAAAGCTTACATTATATTCGAGACTTAGCTAAATAAAGACGTAAATCAATATATAAGCAATGACCAATCGTAATATTGTCGCGAAAGGCGAGATCGACTCTGAAAATTCATTCGCGAATCTGCCAATGATGGTCGCGAAGTTGTGAGACACCCTGTATACTACCGAGAGAGCGCACACCGGTATTTTCACCGACCGTTTTGAGAAAGAAACCGAAAGGACGAAGAAGAAGAAGAAGAAGAAGTAAAAGGAAGTCGAGACGCCACGAGTCGCTCTCGAGACGTCTATATAACGTCCTCATACACACACGCGGCAGTACACGAGAGAGGGAAACGAGGTAGGAGGAGGAGGAGGAGGAGGAGGAGGGGGACAAAGACGGTTCCCCCCTTTTTCCCGTAAGTGGTCTCTCTCACCGCGGGCCTTATGGGGTTTCTGCCGGCGGTTGGACAGTATCTACATATTACAAGCTCGCGGCGCGGAGACCACCGTCGTTGACATAAGATCCTGTTATGCTGTCTGCTATCTCTCGACGCAGCTCGTGTCGCGCCATAAAAAACATTAAAAGTACAAGTAACATAAATTCGTTAAGCGCGGCGGCGGCGGCGGCGGCGGCGGCGGCGGCGGCGGCGGCAATCGCCTCGCTTCTCTCGCGACCCGTCTTCTCTCTCGCAAGTGTTCCTCCTCGAGAAAGAGACGAGTCCGATCGACCACTCGAACACTCTCATCCTCCTCTCTTTGTCGGACCTTCCCGCGTCTCTATTTTCCTTGTGATACCCTTTTACACCTTAAATCGTCCGCCAATTATACCAATATACTAATATAATACAAACATATGTGACAAAAAAATATAATAGTAATACTTTCTACACTCTTTTAATTGCTAATATTTTTTTTTCTTATACATTTTTTATAAAAATATCAATTTTTTATTTTAATTGAAAGAGAAAAGAATCTTACATGACGTCTTACTGACAATGAGAGAGAAAATTAACATATTTTGCGAAGCAGATTTCAGGGTTTTTTTTTTTTTTTTTTTTTTGTCACACCGTGTGAATTCCAGGATACTCGGTATGCGCGTGCACGTAACTCACGCGGTACGCTACGCACGCGGCTCAACCGGATAAACGAAGAGATTCTTGTGGTAGGTACGGTACGAAAGTGTCGTAACAAAAAACTCGATCCGGCCCGGCGCTCTAATCAACCGAGGAATTTCACGGCGATGTCTATCCGAAAGGGAAATCCAAAGGTTGAACTTGGTAAAGAGCCTTCGAGACTAATTAATAATCGCGAATATTCCCTCTAAGCTTATACTTCTATTCTCGTTTGTGACTTCTACACCTTTACGATCATTTTTAGAATCTCGATATAATTAATAGTTTTCTCCCCGCAAACCTATAAGATACTTGATAAATTATTTGCAAAAATTTCTAACAACTAATTGTAAGTATAAAAAATAAAGAGTAAACACGAGATTTCAACCTCGTATTTTCATTATATGAAAATTGATAATAATCTTTTTAGGTCAGGATTGATCTGATAAAAGTTTTAAAAAAGTTTCCAAATTTCCGAGGGGGAAAATTCTGACGAAAGAGAGAGTTTGAAAAAAATCCCACCTGGAGAAACAGTCTCCTCAATTTGTGAGATGAAGTTGTAACTCTAAAAAGAAGCGGTCTACGCTTCGGAAGAAAGATCGTGACTTCTGAATGATCTTGCAACAAAACTGACAGCATTGAGAACTCTATTTGAAATTTTAGGATGCCATGGATATATATATATATATGTACGCACGCACACACGTGTACACAATGCGTATGTACAATATATAACGGGAGTCGCAGATACAGTGGACAAGCACGACGGACGGAAGATGAAAGGCGCCCGAATGACGCCGGGTCGTGTGGGCGTACATCCTTCAGCAAGGATGAAAGGGAAGGGCCGACTCTTACAGATGCATCGGTGCCCGACGTACTCCTCATCGATTGTCCTTTGCGGATCGGCAAAATCGATGAAATTTAAGGAAAAGCGTGACGGTCGGTGTCTTTGGGATTTTTTTTTTTCACGCTTTAAGAACGCGTGAAAGCTTCCCGTCGTTTTACAAAAATTGAAACCCGCGGGAAAGCTCATAAAATCGATTATTCCACGTATCCGTATTTGGATCTGATCTCAGGTAATAAAACTTAACGACTCAATTTTCCTTACCTTTCCTCGCCTTTTCCTTAATAAAAAAAAAAAAAAAAAAAGTTTCTATCAGGACAGAATCGTCTTGAATCATCCTATTGCGTAAGATAAAAAAAAAATGGATCTGTAAATATATAAATAAAATAGAGAAATTTGTAGCTCTCCTCGTTTATATATAAATAGATTTAAAATATATACTTTTGCATGTGTGTTGTATGTGTACGATACGTTTTTACGCAAAAAAAGAAGAAAGTCCGACCGCGTTCTCTCCGGCCGTGCAAGGCGGAGAGAGATGAACTTCTAGGAAAAATAGAATTAAACTCTGTTCGTCTCATCTTCCTTTTCCGAGGAAAGGGAGGCTTCGCCTGTCCCAGTTTCGTGTGAGTCACATTGTATACAGAGTATCTCAGAAATAGACACGCATATCCCCTCTCAGCGATATATAAATTATACGATGAATTTGGGGGATCTGTTTTCTTTGAGACAAAAATTTAAAGGGAATGTCATTACTTTTTGTTTTACGAATCGGACAAAAATAGAGAAATTTTGCATTTTATTATTATTATATACACGTATCTGTGTATAATTTATTACAAATTTACATGAATTATTCTCATAAAATATATTTCATACAGATAAAAATAAACCTCCAACTAATAATAACGCCTATTAATCTAGCGTTGCCGAATTATTAATAACGTGTAATAAAAAATTAATTTTGATTTCCCGAAATCTTCTCATTGTCAACTGATACATTTTTTATATTTCTTTTTTTATTTTTATAATCAATTTAAAAAAGAAATTAATTTATATACATGTAATTTTTTTCCTTTAATTTCTCTTTTAGCGATCGTGACACGGGGAACAATCGGTGATTCTGGGACACCTTGTACGTGGACAAATTCCCATGGGTCGCCTTTAAGGCGGTGCGCGCGCCGCACGTCTCCACCATCTCGTAGGTATTATTAGTGCTGGAAGTTTCTCTCTCATACACGTATATAGTGTCGGCGCCCTTTAATCTCACACACGTACGTTCGCAAGCGCAGGCGCGCGAGCGTGCGTGAATGCCCGGTATTGCGGGCCGCGCCGACGATGGTCGCTTTCAAAGCTGCCAGAAAATTAAGACACATATTACGGAATAGTGCGCCCGTACGCTATTTCGTGCCGCTGGAATTCAACGTTTATCTTCGATCGTGATCTTTACGGGGCTATCATCTCTTGGATGAATCAGTTAGCGATAGAATCTTCCTACGGAAGCATCGCTAGAGTCATCGAGTATCCAAATCCTATTAAGTCATTAATGACTTAATAACCCCACTATATATGTCTCCGTTGGAGTTTTATTACGAATTCTATTTTACAAATAAAAAAGTTTATTTTTTTAATAATTGAGAAACAGAGAGAGAGAGAGAGAGAGAGAGAGAGAGAGAGAATTCAAAAATAAATGTTAGTTAAAAATAAATTTTTCTATTTCAGGGATCCGATAATTTTCTACTAGTATCAATCGAATGTATTTATAATGTTTTTAGGAATTTATATTTATAGTTAAAATAATTTTCTGATAATAATTTTGTAAGCGTAAACATCGCTCTGGAGAATCTCGTAATATGCTTTTTCAGAAGCCGAAATCAATAACTTCGTGGAAAATAAAAATAAAAGATTTAATTAGACAAATATTTTTCATACTACAGCCTAATAATACTTGTAACCGTAACAACGACGTCCTTTCTACGTACGCGCGCATACCTAAATGTCTGCGAACGCGAGATGGTGCAGCAGGTCGAGGCCGGTACACGTGACTGAATCGTCTCTGGTGAACATAAACAAATTGGAGTAAATGAACTCTGGCGTGCGTGCGTGCGCGCGTGCGCGCGCGCGCGTATGTGTGACGTGACGATGATAACGGATCCGCGTATTCTGTAAACATTTGGGGGGGAGGTGGCAGGAAAATACGCATACACATGAGACGCAAGGCCAAGGTTGATCCGGCTCGATCGAGTTGCACATTGTCAATGAGAATAAATCAATTTCGATCAGCGCGTTTGCGAATCGTTCCTTTAAAAGCGAAACTGCACTGTCGCATCTTCCCGAATCAATGATCGACATCCGCTATGCGGAAAAGTGTTCTCGTATCGTGGAAAATAAAAAATAATAATTTGGATATTTTAAATATCAATCGTACACTCATCAATCACTTTTCTAAATTCGCGAATAAATAATATTTTTGCACAGATATAGCAGAAAAATTTCTTAAATAATTTTTGTGCCTGATACATCGGAGATAAATTTTTAAGAATAATATGAAGAATTAAAAAGATTATTGTTAAAAGATACAATCTAAGAAAATAGAAACGATAAAACGTTTTCGATAAATTCGTCGAATTTACCTTTTCGTTTTCGTATTAAAATATTCTATCATATTATGAAATGTTCGCACAGAAAAGTGTCTCATCGAGCAAATTGCTCTAAATTAAGTCGACTCACAGAAGATCAAGGTACACGATCAAGAGATATAAAAGTAGAGTGATAGTATTATTTTCAAAGAAACATATATATCACACTTTCATACACACACACACATGTGCATGTATCCTCCGATATTCCCCGACGAAACTAATTCATCACGTTCCATTATCATCCTGCACATAAATCCTCGCGAGAGAGTCGGTCTCCCTTCTTTGTGGAGGGAGAAAAAAAAGACAGTGAGAGAAGGGAAACAGACCCCCGTATGCATACGTCTCCACGCATGCACTCACGCGCGCACACGCACGTTCGCCTTGTGGAGGCCGGGGCCACTGACTCACTGACTCATTCCGCGTAAAGGCGAAGCACGAAGAGGCTCGTTCTCTTCTTCGGCCGAGAGCCGCCTCGTCGAGAAGAAAAGTGGAGCATCGACCTCGAATTTTAATCTCTCTGAGTCGCTCATCCCGACTGTCATCGCTTCTCTGCCCCACTGGTGATCGCGCTCTCGATTGTGCAATCGCGCGCGAAGAATCACCGAAAATCCTTTCGCTCTATCGCGGATCATACGATAAAGTTGAAAAGGTGCGTACATCATCAGTTGAGAGTTCGACTCGACTTTTCGACAAAAATAAATCGTCGGATAAATTTTCAGTGTATAAAAAGGCCAAGATTTTAATTTAAAAATTAATCTTAATCGCTACTTATCTGAATAAAATACTATTTAATTAATATATTTCCATCTCTAATCAAGATTCCCTAAGCCTTGGATATTAACAATCGTTTACGAGATTTTTTACATCTCTTAATGTAAAAAAGAAAAATTTATTACGTGCGTGAATATGCCATAAATATTGTTTAAAAATCACTAAATAAATGTGGCGCGTATTTTAATAATTTTATAATAAAATATTATTGCCATTCGATAATGGCAAAGCTGCTTTTAATGAAGACATAACTGATTTCAACGGAACGACCCGGTACATCCGCGATGTAGAAATCGCTCGTGCGGCCACCCAGCGCGATTATCGCGAGCAAAAAGTTCGCGAGGCCTCGCTACTCCGCTTCGCCTCTTATTATAGGCGCGCGTTTCTCGGACCATCGGCCGGGATACGTCGAACGCAATTGAAAATAGCATCAACGGGGATTTAAAGTAGCGTAATCGAAATTAAAGATGACGGATATTAAATTAAAAGATGTATTTTTTTTGCACAAAAACAAGCTTGAATATGTAAGACTTTAGCGGATTAAAGGAAAGTAGGAAAATATATCTGCAAATGAATTACACGTGCGTTAAAGAACGTTCACGTGCCACGCACATTTTCATTCGGCTGAGGATTTCCCCGATCTCACCGCGAGTGACAAGTACCACGAGATCCTCTCGATTATCGAAGGGATACGCTAGGGATGGCTCTGACGTGCCATCCCTAGCGTAGACAGGAAGTCGATCCTTCGATTTGGATCTACGACGAACCGTATCTCGGGGCCACGTGGCTAGTGAAAACTCACAGCTAGTCAGCGCGTAATTCCACAGAAGCTGGTGTATTTGTTGGTATGCGTATATGTGTCGAATTATTAATGCGTAACGTAGCGCGAGCTTCCCCCAACTTCGCGCCCGTAAGGATATTTCAGAAATCGGTGTGATTGTCATCATCGCGATCAATGACATTACTTGAAAAGCTCGGGAATTTTTATTGTTTCGAGAACGAGGGGGTATTTCCAATACGAGACAGTTTTTAATATATAACGAGAATTTTTCTCCCTCTCTCTCTCTCACATCAATTTTATTGCCAATTTTAACTGCCTCTTTATTTTTTCAGATAAAAATAAAATTCCACATTCCCCCCCTCCCCCACACAAAATCATATATTTTCGCGATTGTACCAGAAATAACGGATCGCCCTGTAGTTTCCCGCGATAAAATTAAATGATTCAAGATCGAGGTGCGATGGGAAGGAGAGCGAGCGGTCTCGAGAAGCGTACGATTTTGCCGCAGCAGCGCAACCAGATTGCGACGGCGTCATCGGTGATACCGCTTTTCGAGAGGCCCTTCGCCGACGATAAGGGGTCGGGAGCGCTAACCGCCGCGTTAAAACCCATTTCTCGATCGTCAAAGTGCGCCTCGTTAATCGGCGATCGGAGATAACGCGACGCGCCGCCGGTAGGAGGAAGTAACGGCGCCCGTTATCGGCGAACGGCCAATGTAATTTGCATCGAATTCATGCGCTTATCTCTATCCGTGGAGAACCCTGAATCCCCCGTTTATATGCGCGTGTGCGACGCGCTATTATCTATCTACATCTAGTTGTGTGCCGGGGTAAAAGAATAGACCTCACGGAACGAGCCTCGTTCCACGGACGCGGCGAACCGCTAAATTATAGCTAACCGTCTTAATTAGTCGTCCGGGCGTCTACACGGAAGAACGTAACATTAACGTGGTATTTCGTAACGTAAATAACGTTGAGGATAATTTTATACACGATGTAGAACCTTTTTTCCACGCCACATGTGGCGGGGATCAAGCTTATTGTATATTGTCTCTCTTTTTTTTTTCCTAACTTTCAAATGAGATAACAAAGAGAAATTTTTTTTATATAACGCAATTCGCACGCGCGTTAATTGCAAAGAATTTCAAACAATTCGATTTAAATTTTATTCTTCCATGAAATTTTTTCAAATACTAACGACGATTGGACAATTGATTCGTATTGTTAGATCTGTTTGGCGCTCGCAATCTACAGATTATGATGTATCGTACATACTTAAAATTGAAAAGATTTCAAACAGATAATTTATCATATTCATACATACTAATTATTATGCGACGAATGTCGTACGCGTGAGAAAAGATATATGTAGGTTCGGTTTCACAAACACACAATCTGTTTGTGGCTATGTTTATATAATCCCTTTTATGCCAGCTTCTCTTTAACCACGAAAGGACACCGACCATCACACTTAAATACGATTGAAAAGAATCTTCAAACGTCAAAATTTAAAAACATCGGAAACTTAAAAGTACTTTTCGCTCCATTTTTTTTTTTTTTTTTTTTTTACTGTCGTGTATAATTTTCTTCTTTTGTATATATATTTTTTATTTTTCCAACTTATACAATTGTTTAGTACACAGCTATAATTGGTTTCATCTTTCGACAGATCTTAATGCTAAAAAATTTTATAGTAAGCTATAACAGTAAACTTTATTATATATATAGTTAATAATTTAATTAAAAATTCCGAAAAGAGAAATTAAAGAAGAAATTAATTTATTATCAAAAAATTATATATTTCGCTTTTTTCGAAAAAGTGATACGAAAGACTAATGGATCGAGGAGGAATTCTAAAGAGAAACGACGCGAATGCCTACCTTTTCGAGTTGATCCAACGCTATCGCGGCATCCGTCCAGCTGGGCCTGACGTAGAGATCCGACTCATGCCGGATCTTGGCGCTTTCCGCCGCCTTGGCGTCCTTCTCATCCTCCGCGCCACCATTCTGCCGCGAGCCCTGCGATCCAGAAGGGCGTTCCGCTAGGATCCCTGTGGATATGGGGCCGGACACGGAAACCATGATCTGTCATGCATTCGCCCGCACGCCACGCGCGGTTACGATTTTACGAACTCGTTCACCTTCGCTCTCTTCTTCTCTCTCTCTCTCTCTCTCTCTCTCTCTCTATCCGTCTGTTCTGTCTGCCTCGCTCTCACCGATCGACCGACCGATCGAACGACCGATCTTCAATTTCTCATCGATCTCTCGTTACGGATCTCGTTGTGCGGCTTGCTAAAGATCTCCTCTGACAACCCTCGAGGGTAATAAATAACTTCGCGTTGACGTTTTAATATCGGTTCTTTTTTTTTTTTAAGGGGGAACTCGAACGATCTGCTTCCAGATCGAGACGCGGTGTTCTTTTCGGAGCTGTCTTTCTTTCTCTCTCTCTCTCTCTTTCTCTTTTCGATCTCGACGCGTCGCGAATTCGAGCGTGGGATCGAAACGACCCGCGGGACGCGCTCACCCTCGCACTCACTGATCGGAGAAATCGTAACACCTTTCGGGAGCACTTGTTCACCAACACTGTCCGCGGGTTCGTACAATAACCACGTGACCCCGCGCCTCGCTCGAAATTCGCGCACGAGGATAGCGTGCCGCGATGCGCATGCGCGCGCGTCCTACCGATATATGTATCGTACTGCGCCGACGAGATCGGTTTTTAGGTTACCCGCGATAAACACTCGTCTCTCTCTCTCTCACCCCCTCTTTCCTTCTCTTGCTCGCTCGCTCGCTCTCACTGACGGAGTCGAGAACGCGCCAGTGCGAAAAGAACGTATCTCGCGACGGTATTTATTTTTTTCCCGCGTACGGATCGTCACGTGTCGTAATCCGCCGGATAGCCGCGGGGCCCGTCACGGGCCCGGCTCGTTGTCACACTGTCACAACACCGAACGTTATCGTCGTCGTCGTTGTGGTCGTTGCCGCCGTCGTCGCTGTTCGAACGCGTTCGCGGAGTGCGACGGGCCCTCTGCGCGGGCCCCTGGTGCGTCCTAGCGATGCGTATTCGTGCGTAATGGTGCGACGACGGGCGCCGGCGTCCACACGACCGCCACTTAGAGCAGTCTAAGTCGGTACTAAGCGAAACGCGCTGCCACATTTCTTTCCTGGCCTGCCTGCCGCGCCGGCCATAGTTGACGGCCTCCCCTCCCCTTCCCCAGAACAGCGCTCGATCGGTCTGCGCAAACATTCAGGCTCGTACGCGGTCCACGGACCCCGCACGTTCGATATATCAAGATTTTTAACGATAGATTTATTACCTGTATTCGCGCGTTTCGCCAAGCGTTAAAATTATCTTTAATCACGTAATATATTAAGAGATTTATCGATTTACATGACGCCGATTATATTCGATCGATCGATCGAGGATCGGAAAAGGTCTTTTACGTCGGCGGTCCGCGCACCGATCGATACGTTACTGCGCGCGGAGATGACGTAGAGGCCGAGCGGAGCCGAGATGGACCGAAGTGTCGGAGACTCGGAGACGATTGGCGGAGGCGTTTGGCGTTCCCCGTTGCTAGGATACCCAGCGACTAACGCGAGGGGAGCCGGACTCTAGACCACACACGCGTTCCCATTTTTCCTCCGAGCAAAAACATTAGCCGCACACACCGAAACGCGCGACGTACGCACACACGCACGTACGCACGCATACACATGACGATACAGCTGCGCTACGCGCGAATCGACAGCGGTGTCTAGACGAATGAAATTTTTGAATTTTTTTTTTGAAAATATCATCTAAATAGGATATACAAATATAATACAATATCCATACGTATATATACACGCATATTCGCATAATTGCCGATTGACAGATCGCGATACAAAATCTCGCGAATAGCAATATTTTAATAAGCCGAAACGATTTTCACGACGGATTTTCTTATGTCGGAAAATCAATATTCTTTGAATATATTCTTTAATTATCTCGATATACGGAATAATGCCCAGGCATTTCGTAAACAAGAAATCAATTTAAAATTTGAAAGAAAAATCTAAGAGAGCCGCGCGCCAAATCTTTCTCGCTTCGCGTAATTTCTAATTTTATCGTAACGGGAAAGGCGAGTACAAACGAAATGATTTTAAAATAATATTTCACTTAGTTTGACGTCTGGTCCCGATTTACATACAGCAGCTACGAGAATACGTAGAAACAGAACTAAACAAATTTTTCACCCATTCACGGGCACGTAAATTATGCGACATTATGTCATACCTGGAAGCACGGAGATGATGAAGAATACAGTAAGAATACAGAGGTTCGACGGAAGAATGTTAATACGAATAATTGCAGATCGATAAAGAATTTTTTTCATCGATATATCCTATTGGTACGAATTTTCCGAAACAAATTATTACCATGATCCGTAAACTTATTTACACTGTAAGGATAAATATGCGCGGTGCCCCTATTTTCTTTCGTGCTTGTTTGTTTACGTGCATGTTGATTCGAAGAAAAGATGAGATTACCAGGGTGCCGCCGAAGATTCGTAATATTTGTATTCATAATACAATATAACGCCCATATTCGGACACGGCTTAATAAATCGCGCAATAAATTGCGACATACAAATGGACACGAGGAGAAGACGAGAAACAAAAATATATTGAATTTGTTTATTTGCGAATTGTTTATAATGCGAAAAAAGAGAGAAACTTTTTCTCATGCTCATCTTTATCATCGCGATATATTTTCCTCTCAATCCATTTCGTCTCTTGTACATACATTGTCAAACTATAACTGTATGGTAAATCACTTAGGACCGCAACAAACGAGTTAAACTGTCTTTTCAACAGAACGTTGCATTGGGGACACATTTGCTGTCGGCATTTTTCCTATCGGCGATGCAACATCTAAATGCGTGGGAGTGAAGGCCGGCCGTTTCCGGGGGGGGAGGGCGGGGGGAGGGGGGGGCGCCGCGGAGGCGCGTTACTTGGCACGATTTTAACGTATTAAACGTCATAATATCCGCGTAAACGACTTCGTCACACCGCTCCACACTCGCGCCTACATACGAATGTGATGCGTGTGCAATTAAAAAAAAAAAATCCCCCGCCCCCCTCTCCCCCGATATTACGAGACATTATTTTGAAATAACACCTATCGACAACCTCGATTGTAACTTCAAATCTGCAGCTTTTCAAGAGATTTTTATTTGTACAAGTTTGTACAAATATTTGTTATATAATTTTATTGTTTGTATAATAGCTTTTCTATGAGAAAGGCCACTTTTCCCATTTTTCTATCATTCTATCTAAAATTACGATAGAAACAAAATATTATACGTAGATATTGACTGATAGATCTGAAGAAAAAGAATTTTTTTATATTCCTTTCATATTCCGCCATATAATAAATGTTTGTATAAATATTATTTATACAATAAATATTTTTATTTTGATTAAAAAATGATTTCGCGTATACGCGAATGTTAATATCCTTCGATATCGAGGGATTTTATTCAAGCCGTTTGTTTCTGATTAAAAAAAAAAAAAAAAAGAAGAAGAAAGAATACTAGACGCTCTCTTCATTTGCTCGATAAGAAGAAGGAAAGGAGGAGGATGAAGAAAAAGAACGGAGGGGAAAGAAAGGCGGATCTTCGCGTATTGATGCCCTCTTTGACGAGCGCACCCCGCGGTCGCCTCGCCGATCGGCGATAAGGCGAACGCGCGCGCGCCGAGGAACCGTTAATAATTTTTACGACACTCTTAACTCGCCACCCGGTATTAAGCGGTCGTCCGTAGGAGACGGGACTTTGATCTTCGCCGACGCCGGTGTATCGGCTTAATGAGTGCGGGAGCGAGATAGCGGCCGCTGCCGAATCAGGGAGCGAGAGAGCGCGCTCGCCTGTGGAACCGCCTGTGGTTTCTCGTCCATTCACGGATGCATGTCGCGTCGCATGATTCCAGGCGCATCCTCGAAGAGAAAAATAGCGCGAGAATACGTAATCTTACAATCGATAAGTCCGGACGAGATTGTCCGGCGAGAATTTGAGTAGGAGTCGAAATCTCGCTGTTGCAATCCCAACTTCGAGGGTGCTACGAACGATATACTTTAAATATTTAGCACCAGCTTAAACACTTTCACTTAAAATCTCACGATTTGTATGCGTTTCGAGAGTCAAGATATATTATTTACGCGATCGCACAAGCGCAGCGCGGTCAATACGAGTATAACAAGATTAAACGTCGCTTTTAATTATACCGTTTAATTCGACCGTACTTTCAAATTCCTTCTAATCTAAATGACTCAATAATTAAGATTACATCGAGTACTTTATTTTAATCTCGATATTGTATGCGTAATATAATCGACTTTTGTTATGTAGAAAAATTCCCAGCACCAATAAAAAATACATAATTTACCAATTGGAATTATTTGAAAATATACTAATATTTTTAAGATCGTTATCAGTAATCTTTTGTTATTTAGCTTAATATTTTATTGAGATTTAATAGATTCGAAAAAAGGAGAGATATGTTAGTATACGTACATGTATGTTTTTTTTTCTTTTTTTTTTTCCCCTAGACTTCAATTAAAACTATCCAGTTTGATCTTTAGACTTATCGACGTATTATCTCTCTATTGGATAGAAATAAAGAAGAAAGAGGAAGAAGAGAGAAAGAGGCGGAGAACGAGCGAGAAAGAGACGAAGAAGGAAAGAGTTGGAGAGGAAGATATCCGACTTACTAATTGCAGCGACGTCGGTGGTCCGAAGGCACACCGCGGGCCATAATGAAAAGCAATATGGTCAGGATACATGGTACGGATCCGCTTGGTCTCATCTCGGTGACTATCCCGAATTAAAATCGTAAATTCAGCTCGAAGGATTTGTAGCGGCGCCGTCGCCGGTTCGGCTTTAAACTGCGACGCGCGTCGTGATCAAAACTCTGGAAAATAATTATAATTTTTTAAAGCAACGCTAGAAAAAGGAAACGAAACGTATGTGTACCTGAAATAGGTATATAAGAAGAATATATGATCCGTTTATTTCGACACAAGAATGTGTATATAAGTCCGTATCTTTAAAGTATTTTAAAATTTAATTTAATCTTTTACGCGCACAGATGAATTCTGATCCTGTTGAATATACGACAAAGTTAAGAGAAATATTTCTTGCTATAATAAATGTAATCCTTCAGTGACAAAATGCGATAAATATTGTAATAATCCACAAAACGCAATTGATTAAAGTAACGCTGTTATCAGTGATCGAGTCTCGGAATAATACGATGTAATGGAGATGATTAGAATCCATGACGACCAACGTTTCACGGATGGAAGACCTTCTACGGATAGATAGATTGAGACTTCAAGGGCACTCCGTAGGATACCGAGTTACGATTCGTTCGATTTCGGGGGCTGTTAAACGGTCGTAAAGACTCGGAGTAAGCCACAAACGTGGGGTAAAATGGTGGTCTACGAATTTAGTAAGACGAATCGTCACAGGCGGCAGGGACTTGGCTATTGTGTCGAGCACACTCCTGTGAGAAATCCAAAAGTCAGTAAATTTCCTGCAAACCCGAGAGAAGGGAGGGGGAAGTTATACCTGGTCGCGTCCGTTGGATGTACGACTCCGGGCTCTACGTACGCTCTGTTTGCGTAGGACGGGGACCACCCAGGTCGGGCCGACGCCTCTGTCCGCGTGGATCCGACTTGGCGGAATCCTTCGCTTCGCCGAGCGAAGCGGAGGCGACGCATACGTAAGGCAGGGGCGGATCGACCATGAAATTCGGACGGTTATTCAGAATTGTATTGGATAATGACGTTAGAGGCGAAAAAATCCTGTCAATACTTTTCCCGCGCTGTATGTAGGAACACGTAATTTAGACAAATCAATTCTTATAGCATATCATCGATGCACGATATCTGATGTATTAGATATTGACAAAATATATATGCCAATAAATATTTCTTATACAGGGTGTATCTGAAATGATGCACTAAACTTTAGAAGCGTATTCTAGAGGTGAAAATAAGACTTTCTTTTCTTATGAACGTGGGTCCGCGATTAAACCCTCCCTTCCTCCCCCCCCCTCTCACACCCTCAGAGCTAAAATTCAAAAATGTATGAAATTGCCAACCTTCTGCCTTTTTTTTTTCTGAGATACAGCCAATTTTTAATTTTTTCCCCAAACTTTAGGGGCCTCTAGCTCGGAGGACGGTTCATTTGCGGACCCATATGTTCATAGAGAAAAAAAGTCTTATTTTGACCTCTAGAATATGCTCCTAAAGTTTAAGTGCATCATTTCAGACATTCCTGTATATACTGTATTCAATATAAGATTATTTGTTTATATTATTATTTGAGAACGCAATCTCTCTCGTGCAAAACCATTACATTATTAAATGCCCTTCTTTACATTGACGATGAGTGATTTTTCTTATATTACGATCCGTTCGTTTCTGACACATGGTAACGAAATTTTTAACCTGATCCACAATGCACTATTTCTCATCCCATTGTACCCTAACGGCAAGGTCGTGATTCCCTATGAGGATTCTTAAATGATTCCAGTGATGGATACACGGATACGTCTCCATTGTACAACGAGGAAAGCTTTAGGAAATTAGCGTGTCAAACGTACCAGACGGGCACTTACCGTCTATTCAGTTCGTTACCACCCGTGAATACGGTCTGTCTCCATTCAGTTACGCTATTATATGTAATAGAATAATGGATTTGCGATAATTTTAAATGCGCGTGCTCAGTTCATCAAGTTCTCTTCTACTTCACTAGCATATTTAAACTTAAATATAGTTTCTCCGCTTTAATTTCACACCTATTTTATTTCTTGGAATATGAAAATGCCACGTGTCTTAATATCAATATTTTATTATTATTATTATTATATTAGAGGAATATAAGAGAGCGATATTTTTAAATTGCAAGTAGTTTATTTAATCTTGTTAATATATAATATTGTAAATTGTAATTTTAAAATGTTTTTGAACTCATATATACATATGTCTCGTTTATCGGCAAATAATCAATATCAAAGATAATTTTTTGTAAATAAAATTTTAGTAAGAAAATTTCAACACACGCGCGATGGTATTAATAAAAAGCTAGGGTATCGTTTCTCTCGTCAAGGAAAAATTACATCATGAACGAAAGGTATTCAACAAATAAGGGTCTGCATTTTCATGGGACATACAAATACGTAATTCACAAGAGGATTTTTTAAATCGTTCTTCACAATAATTGTAAATATTAGCCTTGAGAAAATTAAAAAAAAAAAAAAAAAGAAGATAAAATTACATATAATTGTCTGTTCAATAAAATATATTTAATAAATTATTTATTATTTCCAATAATATTTTAATTATAATATATACAATTTTTTAATTACATGCAGCTATCTCTCTGTCTGCGTACACAAGCTGTAAAACGTAAAATCTTTTGACGTGAGAGGCTTCGGATTTATAAATATATCGTTAACGATTAAAAAATTTGCATTTTGTTATTTTGATTTTGAAATCGCACAGGCACACATTTGGACATTCTCTAGACACAAACTTTCGAAAATGTACCTAAGCGCTATAATCGTTAAATAACGCAATACGCGGCGATTAAGCGGGATTCTCGCGTACGTGTGCGTGCGTACACGAATGCGGCGTACGCGTAACTCACGTGGTCCTATGCTCAATATCAAAATAGTGTTAGTGACTGACCACCCACGGCGAAACCGAGGGACCACCTAATGAGACGCGCTATTATAAGGGGGCCCGTCTCCACTTCGCACTTTGCTTCAACTGCCGTCCTCCTTTAACCTTTTAACACGGCAGACACCCCTGCCTGCTTCCAACGGAGCAACGGAGCTCGTTCGAGGACACTAGAACGCGTCTTTTTTTCTTTTTACTTTAGAGAAATTATAGATAAATCGTAGAATATATATCATATTTTGAAATATATCAAAATAATATATCAATTCCAGATCTATTCATTTAATTAAACCTATATCATATTAATCTATATAATCCACAAATTCTCGCATTATTTGGAAAACCCTTAAATTTTACATAAAAGAGACATACGTTCGATTAATTAGAGCCATTTTCGCTGAAAAGTTGTATTTGTAAAATAAATCAAAGGGTGACCTGATTAGATTTTTTTAAAAATCTACGCTAAACGCTACGATATAAAATAAATATGTTATTTCGTTAAAAATCAAAGAAAAAACTATAATCGACTTTGAAATAATTTTAAATGATTTCATATGCAAAGTGTCAAATATAGGTCACTAGTAAGTTTATTTTAAGAGATATTTCATAAAATAAAGAATAACTTTTGTCTGATAAAAATTTGCAACTTTATTATACAATAATATAATTAGAGATAATTAATAGTTGAACAAAACACACTGTATATTCAATCAATTTTTTAAAATAATAAAAAAATTGCTGATAATAAGTTCTATTTGTAAAACTTCTCTCGGGCATCGCTGTAGATAGGAATACACTCAACGCTTTGTATCCTCTCGCGAGAAGATGAGATCGAGATGAAGATTTGTAAAATCCGGTCGGAGAGCGAGACGGTATCGCGAGGAGTTCGTTCCACGGCCAACCCGCGCGCAAATCAACGTTTACACGTGCGTCATTAGAAATCAATAAGCACGCTCACGCACGCAAGGTTGCTGCCGCGTGTGTGCGTACGAGCGCGCGCGCGCACATGGCGCGCGTGTGCGCGAGCGCTCGGACACGGAACGGGTCTCTCTCTCTCTCTCTCTCTCTCTCTCTCTCTCTCTCTCTCTCTCTCTATCTCTCCTCTAAACCTCGTATTTCGTGATTGTGTGGACCACCCAACTAGTCGATCGCGGAAGTACGCACGCACGATTTGCACGCGCACGTACATACGCGTGCGGCACTAACGGGATATACGGGGTGTCTCGCAAACGCTGACACGCAAGCCTATTCCAATTTTTCACAACGTTGTTTTTCCCTTTTACGAATATCGTTAACTATATGTACACATATTTAAATATACATACATATATATATATGAAAATGTGAGTGTCGCGAGAATTTTGCGACATACATTGTGCTATCGTTTACACGCGTTTGTTTTGTTGTCTATTGTCATCCATATGGCGAGTCTCGAGCGGGGCTCGTACGGCGCTTTGTATGTCGTATTATCTTTCGAAATACGATCGCGCGACAAGTACATACTAAGAGAATAAAGGGCGATAATTGTTTCTCTGTTGCCTACTTTGTCTCCTCTTTTTTTTTTCACAATTTTGTCACTCTACAAAGTTAATTTTACTACAATTTACGCATTCTCGCGATCTGTTTTTAATAATCCGCTAGATCTGCGACACCCTATACAAAGTTTAAATGCGTTGTTTCCCGAAGAAATTACGACAATTGCGTCTTTCACCTCTTAATTCGTCGATTCTCGTCCTTTACGACCGTTATTAAAAACGTGTCGTTCTTTTAGCTTCAACTTTTCAGCCCCTGATTACAAGCCTTCTCGTTCTCGAGCCTTCTTCGCTCTCGACTCCTCAGCGCCCATTATTACGTACGTTTATCGATAATACCGAGCCCAATTACGATGACGATTTTCACATTTGGTGAATCGTCGTCGCGTCAAGGAGGGACGCTCGTTATTTTCCCAGAGACGGAGATGATCGATTCCGTCACACGATAATCGAGCTCGATTTTTTTCCCCGCTGCTATTTCGCGCGGAGGGAAAAGTGAGCGATCCATATTTTTCATTCTTTTTTTTTCCTGTTTCTCTTTTTTCCTTTCCTCAGGGGACGAAGGAGAGTCCTCTCGACACGGATATCGCCTCCGGGGAAAGAAAAGGGGGGAAAGGGAGGGAGGGAGGGGGTTGATGGCAGCAGCGGGCCCCGCTCAATGTCGTCTTCAGGGTGGTTACGCGCGTTCGCGTGCACAGCAGCGTCATTATACGCGAAATAATATGTTGCACTCGTTCGCTGCATACGCGTCTGTGAGCGAGGTAAATTAATAATTGGAACGTTTTGGACGGACTGTCGGCACGCTCACGGATGGTATAATGTCCGCGTGGAAAACGAATTCGATTCGCCGGTTCCTCCGACTTTTCGTTAGGAGAGCGCAGCTGCGACGATAAGAGGATAAGTAAGAGTAGGGAAGCTGATGAATAATTTTGTAATACTTTAGGTCAACTTATTTTTTAGAGAGAAAAACAAGAAAGGAAATAAAAATTATCTTTATTCGTGACAATTATTTTGAATAATCAAGAGGGAGTCGAAACTTCACTGCTTTTTTTCTCATCTGGGAGAAAATATTTGATTTCATTTCTAAATTATTTATTATCTTTAAGGGAATATGACAATGTCAATTTTTTCGCCTGACGTAAAAACTATAAATTATTCTGTAATATCGTGTTAGCACGTTAGTGCGTGAAAGAGAATCTCGACCATGTTATCGGGAGATATCAATTTAGAAAAATAGCACTCGATAAAAAAAACACCAAGATACAGAAGATATTTAAAAGGCAAATTTATTACTCGCGTTTATCGCGATCGTTGCGGGGGCGAGGTGTCGGATAGGATTGGGGGTCTTTGCGATTTTTTTTTACGATTTCCGCCGATTATGTGGGCGCGAAAAGAATCGCGTAGAAATGAGCGAATTAGGCAAATCTGTGGAAAAATACAAGACGACGGTTTCTGAGCGAGATAGAGAAATGGGACTTATCGTCATTTTATCGTGTAATTATAACTTATTTAATTATTTATCGGTAGGGAAACTTTCTAATATTAAGTCGTATATGCATTTTGGTTGAGATTAAGTTACAAAAAATACGTATAAATCCTTGAGTATCGATATGAGATTTACCGAAGAAATAAAGATCTAAGGATTCTCCGGAAAATTCTGTAAAATTATATTCGAGGAAACTCGATACAATCGATTAAATCAATTCTATTTGCTACTATAAGATTAACCGTACGCTATCTATATCTACATTGGCTACCGGAACTCTTAGCCGATCACGTACGGACGTTTTATCAGTGCTCGAAAGATCGAGAGGTCGCGACTTCCGGCGCTGAACACCATCGTACATTCCTTATCCCTTCGGATAATCGCTATTATCTTCGTTGACTCAGCGAGTTTCAGGCTATCCGATGATCGATCTTGTCAGAATACCCGATCCGACCGACTCATCGATCTATCCTTTTGGACCCTCTGCGCGAATATTAATGGAAACAACGTTTGTCATCTTATGACAAAGCAAAAGTAGAAGATTAAAAAACATAGAAATACCGCCAACAACTCGAATTATTTTCCTTTGAATTAAAAAAAGTAGCGCGTATTCTATTCTTCTAAAAACATAAAATACACGCGTAATTGTGAAATTTAATCACGCTGCAAGAGTTTCCTGCTATGTAAAAAAAAAAAGGATTAAAAATATATGCGCTGTCAGACAAGATAATGCGATCAATACCGAGGATCTAAAGATCGCAATTCTAAGCTGGGTGCAAGTCAAACGAATACGACAGATCACGACGAATATCAGTAAATCTCATTTAAAAAAATGTTACATTTGATTATATATAACAATTTTAAAAAGTTATTTTATAAAAAAAAAAAATAAAAAAAAATTAACAATTATGGCTTGACGCTTGTTCGCTGATATTTGTTTGCGATCGTTTGTATTCATTCGCTTGGTCTTCTGGATCCGCCTTTACGCACTTATGTACGCCGTAAACGAGCGCGAACGAGCATTGTGCGTATTGTATCATCGACTTTATATCATCCTGTGTAAATTCTCCTCGCTTTCCGCGCACGTCGCTGCCAACTCGTTTGCACACTGACTTACCGTGACACTTTAAAGCCACGTGTCCAAACGAGCATGATTTATCAGCGCGACACGTACTGGTCACTCTTAAGAAAGATTTTACGGATGAAAACATTCGACTCAACTTTTCAATTGTTCGAGAAAATTGATCGAGCATCACCAAATATATGATGACGCTATATACAATATATTATTCACTTTTCGCTAATTTTCTAAATATGCCATTTTGCCATTAACGTCGTTAAATATGGACAGATATACATATATTAAGATTACAAAGAGAGAAAATGTTTTTTTAGAAAATATTACGAAAACTTCTTTCAACACATTGTGAGTTATTTCTCTTAAATGTATTTACAAAATCATATTTTATATGTGATAAAATATTATCTGTTTAATTGATAATTGCAAGAAATTCTTTAACGTTTCAGTGTACATTTATAGTGGACTCTTATACAAGAAATATGAATTTAAAGAAATGTTTATCGTTAAAATATCGTAAAAAAAAAAAAGCATTTATATTGATCGAATAAATAAGTTTGATAATATTTTTTTCACAAATAATGATAATTTTTCGCTCTATCTCTCTTTTTAAATAAAATACCTCGTAATACTTTGACATTTTCAAATATTGCTTCGTGCATTATCAAATAAATCAATAAATAATGAATAATAATGCACAAGTCAATATATATTCTTGAGTTCCACCTAAAGAGAGAGAGTGCTTTCTACTTTGATTGTAAGAAATGAAAGGCACAGACAGAAGACTCGGGGCTCTGTGCGCGCGAACCGCTAGTAGATTTCAATTCGGATGGTATCTGCAAAATAGAAAGCAAGCGAACGAACCGGTGAACGAGCCAGGGCGATGGACGGACGGACAGACAAACAGATGGACGGACGGACGCGTATGTCGCATTCCGTGTTTATTATTTTGTCGGTGGGTGGTCCAGAGAAGTCCGGAGTGCCGTCTTGGTGGCCGATAGCATCTCTCGTGTGCACGCACCGTTGAACGCAGTCATCTTGCGTAAGGAAGTAGTCGACTTCTCTCTCCATCTCTCTCCCCCTCGCCCTTCCATTCCCTCTTTTTCTTTTGCTCTTTCTCTCTCTCTCTCTCTCTTTCTATCGAGCGGAATACTCTCGTCTCTTCTACCCTTTTCTGATTTTCTCTTTCCTTCTCCATCTCTCGTGCCGAAGCTTTGGACCGCAAAGCCTTCGCCTTTCTCCTCTTTCTTTCGTGGAAAGAGGAGTGAGAAAAGAAAAGTAAGGAGAAAGAAGATCGAATATTGCTATGTTACTCCTCGCAATATAGTATCGCGTACAGGACATATGGGCGGGATACTAGAGTCCTGTATCGCCCTTGTACTGATATTTAAAAGAGATACATTCTCTCTTTCTCTTTCTGCCTCTTGTAGGACGATTTTACGATAAAAAAGATTGCGATTAAAATTGACGTAATCAGATGGTGACACAAAAATTCATAATAATAAAAATTAGATAGAATAAATATATAATCTCTTTCGTCTTGCAAATATAGCAAATCGTTTTCTTTTTAAATTGCTTTTTACACGTATTTTCATTAAATAAACTCGATAAAAAGTAGAATTTTATAACAAATTTTGCTCATTTACTAATATAAAAATATAATAAAAATTAGATAGAATAAATCTAATCTCTTGTTCGTCTTGCAATTATAGCAAATTGTTTTTTTTTTTAAATTGCTTTTTACACGTATTTTCATGAAATAAACTCGATAAAAAGTAGAATTATAACAAATTTTGCTCATTTACTAATATAAAAATATCGAATTATGTTAAGTATAATATTATATTATGATAGATTATATATACGGAATACGGAGAAATAGATTACGGATAATAATGAAAAATGCTAATTTTATCGTAAATTTTTTAAATAAAATATTATATTATAAAAAAAAAACTATAATCATTATTTTGTTTTTGTCACACATGTTAATTAGATGTTAATATTAATGTCAGTATCTATCTTACAACTTTCAATTAGTAGTTCTATCTAGAAACATTTTTATATATTCGAATAAACTATGCCTCTAATAAAAATTCTATATCACATTCCATTCTATAAAGTACACATTCTAAAATTTATATTAAAAAACGAATCGTGTTCCTCGCACAGAAATATATTACGTCATAAATCTAATATATAACGGTGAATCTTGCAAAATGTTGCGGACAAATGTTTTTCACACCGTGTAACGTGTGTATTGCATGTGACTTATCCTTGTTTTTTTTTTTTTTTTTTTTTTTAATTGTAGATATATTCATATCTCAAATATGAATCATTTTTTTACAGCGATGAATTATAAAAAGGTTTATCCTTGTATTAAAATAGTTTGAAAATCAATAATCAAAAATTTTTATTTATTATCAATTATTCTGTTAAAAATTTATTTTTATACACAAATATATATAGATATGTCTTTTAGTATAAATAAATTTAGTAAATCAAATTCCTTTAATAACAATAAATTATAAATTATATAATTGGCAATTCTCCATATTCTTCTTCGATGAAAAAGCTGAAATTGTGCAAGAGCGTTCTCAACTGCCAATTATTTCGTTAGACCTATTTTAACTGTTTGACAAGGAGAGTATAAGTGTCGAGAGTTTGCCGAGCGTGACGCGAGAAATTAACGTATCGTTAACTCTAAATGCCGGTACTCCGAGAAATGCCGGCTCGGCGGGCGGGAAACGAGAAAATCGTAGCGAAATGATGGCGGAAATCGTTCTGCGAACCGTACGCTAATATATTCGAGAGAAAGAGAGAAGGAGTATCGTTATATTATATATTATATACAGAGAGAGGCCCACACGCGCGCGTTCTCGGTTTCGTGCTGCGGGACCCGCACACAACGACACCCAGCGTGCACCCTGAAATAAGGTAGCCCAGGCTCCGGCGACGAGGAGCCGACGTGGGTGGTCCAGGAGAGATTTGCCTTCCGCTAAATATCGCCTTTGCGCCCTCGACGTGGGTGGCCATCTCGCTGCTGGCAGAGGGGTTATCCCTCCTCCCCCGCTTGCTCACCTCCCTCTCCTTCCCCTTCTCACCCCCTTTCCACTCCATCGAGAGTTGTCTCCTGTCCTCGTTCTTCGAAGGAGAGCGATGCTCGCTCGTGCGCGCGCGGTGGCGATCGAAATTTTCATCTTAACGCCACGCAAACGCGATCTTTTATTCCGAGAATCGATTCTGTAGAGGCGACACGACGAGAAACGAGGCATGCGTATTCTGATCCCATACGACAAATCTGCGCAACGTAGGCTCGAGGAATATCATTGTTATGAGAATCAGTGGATTGGAATTGAATAATAAATAGATTTTTATTGTCGTCTATTTATCTTTCTATTAAATCTTGCTCGTAAATGACGAGTAACTCGTCGATTCAATTGATCTCATTCGCCATTTTTTTCTCAAAGGAAAAGAGAAGAGAGAAACGTTACGCTTATTGTTAGAGTCGAAGCGAGTAAGGCAGTATCGCGGACTCTCTGGAGAGATAGAATACACGGATCTATCGGGAAAGGAACGAGGGAAAAGGCGACAAGACGGCGTGTGGTCCGCCGAACGCCGATGAGTAGGACAGGACCAGAACGACGACAGTATCTTATCCGAATCCGAGGCCCCGGCCGGACCGATCGATCAATGGCGAGATCGATCGGCCTTCTCCGACCGATCCGGGATATCGCGGCATGCTCGGCCGCGCAAATATTTTTCACCCCGCGGGCGGTGGCGGCGGCGATGACGCCGGTCCATGACGCCGCCCGGCCGGATGCAGAGATAGACTTCTCAATCGTCCACTTCTCAATTGTTTAGCGAAGCCGAGCTTCCCCGATCGAACGATTATTATTACCATTATCATTGTTTTCGAATTTTTCATCGTCGAAAATTATCTCCGGTGATTGAACAAGGTTTAATATCATTCGAATAGAAATAAAAATTTTTCCTAGAAAGTAAAAATATTCTCTAAATATTTCAAACATTTTTATTATTTTGTTGAAAGATTATCATATATTGTATATAAGTATAAATATAAATGCAGAAAATAAATAAATGACTTTTAATCCCCTTTTTCATTTCTTTTTCTTATTGTATTTGTATTAATTATGTTTCTTATATAAAATTGGGATTTATTTCATATGTAATTGAATAGACGAATAAAGTAATATAGTAAAAGATAAATTATAAAGATATTTGAGAATATTTATATAAAAGGATATCCATATATTAAAATAAAATTATGCCAATATTCGCGTACGCTCTGTCCGTTTTAGACGCGCATTCTTTAGACTTTAACGCAGAGCGTGTATTATGAATCCCGCGATTCGTCCGACTGTTCGTTTAACGAGGGTGCTCGATTCTCGAAATCATTATCGCTCGTCAAAACCCGATCTGGCGTTACGACCCTAAAGACAGGTAGCCTGCTTGTGAAACGGTCGCGCATATGGCGCACCCACACCCGTGACCAATCGCTAACACGCTCATATCGAGGACCTCGTTCACCGCGTTACACGCATCCACGCTACATAGGGACATACTTACACACGCACACACGTGATGCGAAACCAAGCTTAAAACGCTCGTTTGCATTCTCCGAATGAATGAAGATATTGGAACGGGGAGATTCTCGTCCACACGATTCTGCATTATATAAAGAGCCATATAATTGTCATTAATTAAGGTGGCTCTTTAAATATTTGAACGAGAAGTCAACGATATAGAGAAGTCGACGTTATTATAATAGTTATCAACAATGTTGTTATCTTTTTTTTTTTTTTTTAAAGAGATTGAATAACTTTTATTGCTAGGGAAAGAAAATATTTCAGAAAAATCAATTTCAAATAATTATATCAATAAAAAGAAGGTAAGAAATTATTTCAATAAAAAAAAGGGAAAGTACTTTGAGATTGCGTAATCTCGCTCTCGATTTTATTTGACAAATGTGTCTCGCGCTCGCTCGCTCTGAAATTTGCCGAATCCACGGCACGTGGTAAGCGCCAACACGAGGACGCACGCTCCGCGAATACCAACGGCTACCGGACCGGGCATCCGACCTCGATCCCGATCTCGATTTCCATCTCGATCGCGAAAACGGAGCGGACGGACGGATGGTCGGCCTCGGTACTCGTCGCCGGCGACGAAAAATTGCACAACAGCAGGTTTCGTTTCGCCGCGGCATATCATGCGGAGAGAGAAACAGAGAGAGAGAGAGAGAGAGAGAGAGAGAGAGAGAGAGAGCAACCTAATGCTAATGCAGCTACCATTAGCAAGTAGTGAATCGAATGTAAAGTCGGACGTAAGGTGGGACCACACAGGTCGTGCTCGCTCGCGGAGGGTTATACGGGGCCAGCAGATGCAGTGCCCCATAAACAGCGGGGCGAGACCACCCAACGCGCTTGTTCCTTCGTTTCGTTCCTTCGTCTGTTTCCTTAATAACCACGATAGCCTGCCTGTTACCGTGCGGGAAGGTGTGCAGATTCTTTCTCTCTCTCTGTGTCTCGAGCACGCATATAGAGATATATGTGTGCGTGCATGATAAATGTGTACGTGCGCGCGCGACACGTGCATAGTGGATCAAATCGCGAGAGCGGCTGCTCGCTCTCCTTCTCTCGATCCAGATCGTTTTCGAGCTTTCGTAGGAAGCTGATGTCGCTCCGGACCGGAGAGAGATCGGTGTGTAATTTCCGTGTAATTGTCGAGTCGCGCGCGCTTGCTTCCATCAATTCGATCTCCCCGAGAACGGACGTTCCGTTAATAAATTGCGTGGCGATTGCACGTCACTCGGCTCTTTGTGCCTCGCCAAGATCTTATTATAATCACGCATCGCTCTTCGGCTGACAATCCGGGGCTCTATCCTCGTTTTTCTTCGCCTCGCGCGATCGTTCGAAACTTCGATATTTCTCTTCCCATCCCTCCCGGGACAATCCATAATCCCGCACGTGTTCCTTTCGTAGCTAGATAGCCACGGGTTTATTACTACGCGACCCTTCTTTTTTTACTCAGATCCCTCGAGCTTCTGAGAATCTCGCGAAGGGTTGCCCTAGTATGATGACCACCCGCGTTAAACGCCGAATATCTGAGCTATGAGATATTTTTGGTAATCCGAAACTATACAGAAAAGATCGTCGGAGAGATCTCGGTCGTCCTTCATGTCGCGTTTTTGTTGGTGGCATGAGGAAGTCTTTCTATAACCCTGCTTGGCGCGTCGTCATCCTACGAACGTGCCTCGAACGGGCCCCGATTGCTTTGACCTAAATCTTTCTTACCTATAATTACAACGATAGCTATAATAATCTAATCTGTTGCGAGGAAAATTATCGCAATAATAATTATCTCCATTAGCGTAAATAACGTGTACGATATTATAATTATGACAAGGACTGTATGATTGTATGCAAGGGGAAAGGTCAAAATACAAAGATAAATACCTTTTTCCAATTTCTCACAATAGATGAGACGAAACGGATGATTTCTATTCAATCTGCGTCTCGAGTAGAAAGTATCCCCGCACCGAGGGAAAAGGACAGAAAGTACTCGACGGCAGCTCGCTATACATTTCCAACAGACAAACGCTCGATTATATCGTCGTTGCTTCAAATATTCACATTTCGACAATCACGATATATAATTACGATCGCGCGAAAAAACTGATTGAATTGCGGCGATCCGGACAGTGCCAGCCCATCCGAGTATTTGCTCATCTCTTTCCATATATTTATTCACTCGCGAATCGAATTAAGACGCGATACCCCCGGTAATCATCCGATATTTCGCACTCTTCGCTTCGGCACTTCCGGACACTCGCGATATATGGTACGTTGGATAAATCCCGTGAAACACGGCGACATCGTCCGCGTTGCATGTTCCCACGACACGCCCGATGTCCGTTACGGACGACGCGATTAAATTTAAATACTCGATATATTGCGTGAAAAATTTGAACTCCGTGACAATAACTTCACGCTTCACGCCGATCAATCTGATACGTGGATCGTAGGTCGCCTGATTTCGCTCGGTTCGCGAAACAAGGGATGCCAACTGCGAGGCGATCTTGCGTATCCCCAGGAGGTTTTTTTCTTTCAATGTTGTCGTATAATCGAAATTGTTCGTAAGTCGCAATCATAAATATTGTATACTCAAAGTGTCGATTACCCTTGTTTAATTTGCACCGCAAGCGAGAAGTATCTATTCAAAAGGAACAGTTAACGGAGCTCTAGCTAATTCTTTTCTAATGCGTATAGGTTACTGCAGGTTAATGCAGGTTGAACGTTTGCTCAAAGCTTTGCTCTTTCTACTTTTGAGAGAAAGTGAAGAGTTAAGTTAAGTTTCGCTACCTTTTTCGTTTTTTACCATGTCTAGCTCGAGTAATTTATATGCTTCTTATCTTTATGCATAGGGGAGGACGGAAAGAGCCATTGAAAAAATTAAATATAATTATTTCTTATCGACTAAAATGCAATTGCGAAGCGTAATCTGCTGGTGGATGTCAGTATTTATTGCACAACGGTCGATAAAGAAGTGTGACATAAACAGTATCTCGTCGGTGAGTGAGCTATTCTATATATATGTATATATAATATATATCGAATAAATATATAGTCGGTAAAAAATATTTTTTAAATTATATTAGTATATGAAATATAATAAGTAAGTAACATAAACACTTGTTCTCTTTTTTAACAAAGTAAAATTACAAGATTATAAACGAGCAGATAACAAAGAGAGGAAACAAATCGCAAAATGACAAATAATATAATCAATCATTTATATATATATATATATGATACACATATATAAATTATTGATTATACATATGTATATACATTTAATAAACATCTCTATTTTTCTTTTCTATTTTCTTCTTATTTATTATATTGTATATATATATATATATATAATATAATATAATAACATTGCAAAAATCTTTTTTTTCTCATGATGCAAGAACAATTAAATCGGTCTTTATATCTATCTCTATACATATATATATATATACGTGCAAAATTACAGCAAATCAATTATAATAAATTATTTAATATTACGCATCACTAATAATAATAATCACTAATAAGCGTCAATTTTTTTCTTTATATATTGTAGTATTCCAATATTATGATAGTTTTATGAATTAATAAATCTGCATGAGAAACATGTTGGCGAATCCTTGCCCATATATTGTCAATATATCGAAATAATAATACATTCTAATAAATTATATACGCATTAGTGATTTAACTAAATGACGTAGATAAAAGAGCTCATAAAAATATTCTTCGTTATTTATGAAGTATTATAGGATTACCATTATTCAATTAAGTATTTATAGCAAGTATACAAATAGTAAAATAGAAATATATTTATTCATATATATATATATATATAAACTTGTACGTGTTTCGATTGGGAAATAAAAAAAAAATACAAAAAAATATTAACAAAATGTAAAAACTGGATATCTTTTTAATGATTTTTTTTGTGTCATAGGATAACTTCCATGCTGAAAAGTGATGAAACGCGAAAGATTGGATCAAGGATTACGATAAACAATCAAGTCCAGAGGATAGCCGTGGTCGGCATTAAAGATCCTTACGATGCGAAGAAACGATTTCAATCCAATCTACTTCCTTCATGAGACTTGTTTTCCAAGTAACGCCGTCTATATGCTCCGGTAGGATCATACTTGTCCTCCAAAAGTTTCCAATCGTCCGGCTTGTTGTCGATCAGATGATGAGAGATTTTGTCGGCCGCGTTCTTTTGCACCTCGCTGCATCCGGCGCAGTCATGCTCCAACGCGTCCGGCAGATTTTCTTTAAGGAAGTGCATATTATATAATGCAATTATTACATTTTATTTTTTACATCTCTCTCTTCTCGTTTTTTAACATTTTCAATAAATTCTTTTTATTTTAATATAAGAAATATTTTTCTAAATATATTATAAGTCTTTCTATTTTTTAAATTTAATCGGAATTATTACGGCAAAAATTTTCGATGCAAAGAATAAAAAATAATTATCTGCGCATTATTTTTCTAACACACACAAAGTCTATCATATAATACAATATATAAAATTTTTAATTTTATCTACAGTAATAAAATCTAGAATAATCTGAATAAAAATAATCTTATCTATATTTTTAATAAGCTGCAATAAAAAAATTAATATGAAAATTTCTATATTCAGAGTACAAAGATATCTGTTCTAAGAATATTAAAAAAAGTCTCGATTATATTACGCTATTCGCAATTTAAACAATTACAATATATTTAAGTCTGTAGAGGAGAAGATTATAGGAAAACGCTCTTCGCGCAAAACACTTACTTTTCAGTTCCGCCGCATCTGGGGTACAGGGAGTCCGATCGAGCAGACAACCCACGTATCCATTCAACAGCCTCTCGCTGTTTATCACAGCATCCACATCTATATTGTCATATTTCGTAGTATACTGCACCTCCTCTGCGTAAACGACGGAGGACGAAAGGGCGCACGCAATGATAAGAGCGACGACTAGATGCCTCATCGTGGCGAACGAGATTGATGCGTTGCTTCCGATTCACTGTTCGTGAAGTCTCATTAGTTCCAATAGTCTTATAAGGAAGGCTTGGACACGGTTCGTTAGTCGCACGAAATCATCCTCGTGCACATATCCTCGCCATAATTTATCGAGAAAAATACGCGCGACGTAGTCGCTTCCTGCATCGAACAGCAGACTTTTGTACTCTGAACGTAGAAATGTCCATGCTAACATTTTTTTTATTACGGATTACTAATATGACTAAAGCTGTTTTAATATTGTTATTTAGATTATTATAGGTTATTATTATTGTATATGGGTAATATTAAAAATTTGAGATATATATATATATATATATATATATATATATTACAGACTTTGTATATGTTATCAAAACGTAAATAATTATTTTTTAGTTTTTGCATCGCAAAGTTATATTAATTATCATTAAATTTGATATAAAAAAACTTATAACATATATTCAGAGAAAAATATTTCTTATATATTAAAATAAAAATAAATTATTGCAAATGTTAAGAGATGTTTGACGGTAAAATGTAATAATTGTATTAAATAATATTGTATATATTGATAATATCATAAATGTAAAAGATTAACCCTGTCCCGTTGAATGATACAACGATCATTGTATTCGTGTCAAGTACACAAAAACATGTATATATGAATAAGCAGATAAGTTGCATAGCAAGCAAGAGAGGAATTTATACGCTTTACGTGGAAAGAATATTCTTGTACCTCAACTCTTTTCAAGTATTCCATAGGCGATGTATTACATGACCTCGACTTTTAGATAAGTAGCTTGCGTAAAGGATGTGATTGTTTCAGTGTCTCTCGTTATCTATTTCCATTCTTTAATTTGTAAATTTAAATTCCTCGCCGACAAATGTATTTCGTCCTTGTTATAAAGTGCTAGTAATTGTATTGCCGCATTGTGCTTCGTCATACATCGTATCTAAATGTTGATAGAAATCTTTTTATATAATCGCTATTATGGTCTTGACAATAATAATCATTACATATATTTGAATTACGCAATCATAGTCTCTTGTGAATAAAATGTATTAAAATTTTTGCTTAATTTGAAAAATTTTAAACCATTCTTTTTCATCCATACTTTGATAAAAATTCTAAATTAGCGGATACGTAACGATCGATAATTAAAACGATTGATGAATATATCTACATTCCCAATGTATGATTCTCAGCCAACTACGAGAGTTTAGAAAAATTGCAATTAAAATCGACTCTACATTCGACATTTGTCTCATTTCAGAGACCAACTCAAAAGTTTCGCATTTCATAATCCGCTACAAAGTAGCTTATCAGCGAGGATTTTCAATTTCGCAAAAAGAGAGGAAATGCCCGGCTTGGAGCGGATTAATCGCTGCGGCCATCTGATCGAGAGGACGCGGAGGGATTTCCTGAAATATTATCTGAAAAAATGCCCGGCCCTGTTTCACATTTGCTACGATCCGATCGGCACTCATCGAAAAGCGAGGGCCTTCATCGGATTTCTCTTCGGATTTCTTGCAGCTGTCGTGCTATACGAGGGCATAATCGTCGATCTACAATTTGACGCGTATACCAGCATCTCTCTGGGAGCCATCCTCGTCGTGATGTTATCAATAGGATGCGCTTCATCGATACAGGTAATCTCTTTTTCTTACTTCACTCGATTTTACGTTCTTCGGGGAGATATTTTCTCGTTTTATTTTGATTTTATCGTAGTTCAAGTAATAGCAATGATTCTTTCTTATTGCGCAAGAGATATTTTTCTTTTCAAAATTTACAATTGTATTAGTGTATCAATCATATATTATGTATCTTTATCATTAGGCACACAGCATGAATTCTATATAAAGCTTATTCATTTAATCTAGCCGTTGCTAATAATGACACGATATAACAAATAATAAGCAGTTTATATAAGATTTCGTCAACTAATGTCTTTCGATATTTCTGCCGAGAATAAATTAATTTGACGAAAAAATCTATCAATTCCGTTCGTAATGTAATGGCAAAACGTCATGTGTAACGTTAATCTTCTCAATTAAGCATATTAGGATGTACAAAATGTTTAACGATAAACTTTGTCATTCGTTATTGATATAAAAGCTTAAAGAATGTTTGGCATTAAAGTTATTACTTCAAATAGGTGAGATGTATCTGCCTTTTGACAATCCCGACCTTCCTCGGTCGATCTGGCCGTAACGTTTTAAGGGCGTTCATCTTAGGATACCTAATCGCAGGACCGATATTCAATTTAATGTATAATGGCAAAGAGGTGATGAGAACTTTTGCTTGTACGACGCAGTTGACCTATAATCTTACCCAAACACGTTTTGATCTCATGTTTAAGCCTTTCCAGCAAGTAAATATATGAACACATCCACTTATTAAAATAATACAATATATTGTAATAAGCGCAATTTATATTTAAAAAAAAAAATACAATTGTTTATACGCAAATGACAATTTTGCACGAAAATGACTACACATCCAATGATACATAGGCGGTGCTCGCCATGCAAGCGGATGCGAGCGAATTGAAAGATACTTTATCTTCGGTGAGAGATTTGATGAGTCCGATAGTTGAGGAAATCGAAGGGGAAGAGGAGATGAGGAGGTTGAAAGAGGAGAACGACTATCTGGACGAGCTTCAGGACGATACGAAGCGAAGTGACGAGATTGAGGAGAAACATGAGAAAGAAATGGCGAAAGCAAAGTCTGAGGCGGATGTTTACGAGGCGAAGTACAAGAAGAAGATCGAGACGCGATGTGAAGAGCAGCTTAGCCGCGGTGCCGAACGATGCAGGTGAGACAGAGAGAGAGAGAGAGAGGCATTCTTTCTCTTTTTTTATATAGGATTAATAACATCGAGAAAATCGTCAGTCAAAGTATTCGAAAAGTCTTTGTGTGTTCAGTTTAAATGTTAAAGAATTGACAATTCTACACAGTTCAATAAATAGTATTAATGATATTAATTACGGTACAATATTAGTGATGATTCGTGAACCGATTGAAGACAGAATACGTAGAATAAATTCTTATAATCGATTGCGTAATTTCCGAGAAAAATAATTTTGAATTACAAGAGTTTGAATTACAAGAGAGTTGAATTACGTGCATCTAGTCCATTCTTTGTAATAATTGTCCGCAGCAGAAATATTATCGTTATTAAATTTCTTAAATTGTAAGCATACATAATATTGCTTTATTGATTCAGATTAATCTCGGATAAACATATTTCTTTCTTTTTTTCGATTTGACTTTTTTTATATTTTTATCTTGCATTAATTTTAATAAAATTAATGTGCGATTTTTTAGAGATATGTTTGGCGACGCTTACGACAAGTGTTATGACACGGTGACAGTCTTTGCGGCCTGGCTGCTGTGCTGGCCGATGAAGCTCACCTTTGTGTGCAACCTTGTGCAGGCACTCGGTGGCTCTAACATCTGCGATCCCGAGGGGAAAGTGGACTCCGGCATCGGCGAAGGCTATGTTGCTTTAAAAAGTGAATAAATATCATTTAATTGCACATTGATAAAAGTTACATAACGTATTGTGACATTTTTTTTCGCGGTATTTTCGCGAGATACTATCGCCTCTTTGCGAAGGAGCCAGGGATACATTCAGCAAGAGTTTGAAGGAGGCAAAACTGCAGTACAAAGTGAAGAAGATGCCGGTAATCCTTGATCTTCATGACGCCACGGATGCTGCTCAGGCCGTGATGCACGAATTCAACTCACGTAGGAAGATTTTGGAATCGGTGATGATGATTATCAAGAGGTACGGCGAAATTACGGCGAGATGAGTCTAAATTCAAACTTTTAGTTATAATTCTTTTTAAAGCCAAAGTAAAAAAAAAGATTTTGCATGGTTTAATGAAGATTACTCTTTTTGCTAATTCTTTATAAAAACTTACACAATATAAATTATACCTTGACTTCGACATACATATATGTATGTTACAAAGAGTTTATTCTTAATTAACATTTGGAATAAAAGCTGGTACTTTCTCATAGTTTTTGAGATATTTTAAGTTAAAGTTCAGTAATTTTTATTACACATTGGGAGTATATAAAATATCTTAGGAACTGTAGGAGAGCGCCGCCTAATTCCACGCGCATATTACTTACAAATAGATTCTTTGCAATACATGTCAAGATCAATGTGCGCGCGTGTGTGTGTGTAATCTATGTTATATAAAGTTTTTGTTGTTTATCTTCTTTTTTAACAGAATCGTACAATTATTTCTTTAGATACAAAATTGTTTCCGGCAAGATTTGTTTATGTAGAGACAAAATATATTTCACATAATAATCCAGATGCCTGTCCTTCGTTTTCTTGAGAATCATCATGAACGCTCAGACATATCACGATAAATATCTCAACGAGATCGAGCACGATAACGTGTATGTGACTTCGTATTTTCGAAAAATCGACGCAAGACGGAAGGCACGCGGCAGTTTGGTCCTGCTTCCCTTGAAGAAGATTGAGAGATCAAAGTTCGTGGATCCGTATAGCCTGCGGCCGAGCAAGATCGAGCGAGTCAATTTGACCGGTCAAACGGTGAAGTTGATACTCGAAATGATTACTGTGACGACGTTTATATTGCTCGATAGGTTGTTCTTCGAGGTGCTCGATTTGGTCAGAAGACACACTCATATGGAATATACTCAGGTTCTTGGTTTACATTGTTCGATTTAATTATTCTCGCAATTTTCGGATTTTTCAAATTCAATCCAGAGATTTTTTCAAAGTATGTCTATCATAAATCCTAACAAGTTCATCGTTTATCTTTCATCTACGGATCTTATGCAAAAGAATCTTAAATTATTAATTTTGATATGTAGTATAACAAATTCGTATGGCTTTTCTTTTTCGACATTATAATTCAATACGGTTACAATGGCAGAATCAGGAGCTTTTAAGTAATCGGATAGCATATGCAAAATGGATAGAAATTAACACAGATTTTTTTCTAGATCGTTACATAATGCAATTTATTCTTCCTCTCTGTTCCGATTTTTTAAATTTTAATTTTAATTTCTCCTAGGCGGGTCATCATGACATAGTTTTGGAGGTTCGCGGAATCGGAGTGATAGCTTCCCTGATACGTCGCGTTATTCATGGATTCAATGTAAAGAGACGAGTGAAAACCGTGGTGTCCAATAGCGCATGTTTACCGAGGCCCAGCAGAGTGCCGGATCGCATGATCCTCAAGATCTATTTGACCTATCTCGGCATTTGGCTGTTGCTATTCACCGCCGCTTACACCCAACGTCTGCGGCGCGTGATCTGCTCGTTCTTCTATAGAAAGCGCGAGAAGAGGCGCGTGCTATATCTTTATAACGAGAGCCTGCGACGTAGACTTGGACACGCCAGGTAAAGATACGGCATCTCAAGGGTCACGCGAGTTAAGATTCGGAGTAGACGCGACTGCGATAGCTCCGAATTCTCTTCGACTATTTCGAGCAACAAAAGCGGTGCCTCCGGAATAAAATCGGATGCCGATCGAATAGTCCAAAATAGTTTCTTTTACAAGGAAAAAATGCTTAAGAATATATCTTTGAATATATATATATATATATATAAATTAAATCTGTTTTTTATGCTAGATTTATGCGAGCCAAAATTAGAGCTCTGGTCAGGACTCGTCAGCTAGAATACGACATGGATCCATGGATCGCTGTGAGGCTGCGTTGGCCAATGCTCTGCAGTTGGCTAGCGTTATTCGCCCGGGCGCGTCTCAAGTGTCTCGTTTGCGGCGAAGCGGAACCGAGAAAAGGTCCGCAATTTCGCAGATGTACGACACCGGGGTGTTCCTTCGTCCATTGCTCCGAGTGTTGGAAAGATGTCGGCGAGTTCTGCTATGCCTGCGCCGATATCGGCGAGACGACAGACGACGATACAGATGTTCCGATAGAGAAATATTAATATAGATAAGGATTAATACGATCTCACGAACGCGCTTTGCGTACTTGATACGGGGCGCGAGTATTTTCTTTTTGTAAACAGACTGTATCCTTAGATAAATATATATTTCTATTATTAGTTATGAATCTTGATATATGATTAAATAGATAATACTTTATATGGAAGAGATTTTAATATAAAGACAACCATCATCGCGTAGAAGATTCCTACCTGAGATAAAAAATTTCTTCTGATAAATGTTGATTCTATCATGTTTTTTAATGAGTGCATAACTATTTATAAACTTAACAATATATATCTCTAAAACAACTGTGTAGTAATGCTTGAACAAGGATGGAAAGATTTATCGACAATAAAAAGTTGATTTGTAACCGTTTTCCTAGTCACGCAATAGAATTAGCGTTTGTCGGAAGACATTTTCTCTTAGACAGGAATCTTCCACTCGATGACAACTGTTTTTACGTTGAAATCTCTTCGATGTGTGTAAAGATACACGACCAAGATTTAAATATGAAAAACGCTAAGAGGATTCTGCGATTGAGTCACGTGGAATATATTATGTATGACGCATATATATTACGACTGATCATTTATTTTCATGCAGCAAATACGCATCCTACATACTAATTGGATTAAGTTGCAGCTAGAAAGACGATAAGGCAATTAGCGTTACATTATAGTAATGTTGCACATGTATTATTTATATATTCCTCCATTTCTCTTCTCTTTAATTTCTGTTCAGATAGTCTCTTTCTTTAAGGCTCGATCTTCATATTTCTTTGTGTATTTATCTTCCGGATCGTATTTAGCCTTCAGTTCATTCCACATATCGCTTTTGTTATTTATTAAAAATTCTATCGCCTTTCTCGCAGTTTCCCTCTGTCGATCCGAGCACTTCGCACATTCAGTTTCTAATGCTTCAGATAAGACTTCTGCAATAGGAATTAAATGATTATTATTGATTTAACAATACTAAAAATATGTTGGTATTTTAACGTTGATTTGAAAGCATCAAAATAAATCTCATCGTATCGTAAATTGAAACGAACAAGCAATCGCTAAAGATATTAGTTTACATTATTAAGAATATACTTTTAAACGGATTGAATTTCCGTTAAGACTTGCATTATTTAACTATCAATTAAATCCATGCTGAGGAAACACGTGTTTCATAAGATCGACAAAAAGATAAATTTCCATATTTCGCAAGTAGAATTCTATTAACATATCTCACATGTCTTATACGCGCATTACAAGTTACAAAGTTCTTTGCTTCTCTAAGAAATACAAGGTCTTCTATTGTAAACTAACAAAGTAAATGGATCGTTACTCGTTTTAACTTAATATTGTCTTAATGTTATCAAATTTTTTATTTCTATGTTTTGCTACATAAGATAAATTTTTAAAACGAGTTATTACGATTCAATACATTTAAGAGCGTTACTTTTCGATATGTATTCTCATTTTTTGCACGTTACTTGAAAATAGATGATAAAAAATATTTAATTTTTGTGAGTAGTTAATTTAAAAAATTTGAATTACATTGAATTTAAATTAATATAATCTGACAATTTAATTTTGTTTAGTGAAATGGATATTCTTATCTAGACGCGCTGCGTTATATAATTGCGATTCTCTGTCATGTATAATATTGTATATGCATAATACTCACTCTTTAATTCAATAGCTTCAGCAGGGCATCGGACATTGGGCCTGTCCAGCAAACAATCTATGTATCGCTTCAATAATCGATCATTTTGTAGAATTTGGTCTATATCTATATTGTCAAATTTGTTGGTATAATGTTCTTCCGGCCGTCCATATACATAGACGGTAGCGCCAATAGCGAACAGACACACCAATATAAACTTCATAGCTGCAAAAAAATTTAATTAGACACGTGTCTAATTAAATTTTTATTCAACAAAAGGTAAAAAAAACTATTATTGTATCGCAGTTATGGTATCGGGATATTTAAAAATCTATACACGTGCACGCATCTCAGATCGCAAGAAATATACAACAGAGTAGTCTTGAAAATTGTTAATAATTAATAGACATATAGACAGTAGCTACATATATTATAATTTATTATAATGTCTATCTCTGAGCAAATTAAGAGAGAAAATAACTTTTAATTAAAATTGGAGAAAAAATAAATTTTTAATTAAAAAAGTTGAAATTAACATTTATTACACATTTTCCTTCGAAACATTTGATGAATATCAATGAGGTGTATTCACTAAAAAATCGAATTTTATTTTAAGTTTGATTCGGCGCGTCTTCGAAAATCAAATGTGGCATCAATTATATTGATTCATAAAATACGTAATATGCATTATGCGATACACAATGAATCGGAAGAAATCGCTCGGAGAAGTATTGAATAATCGCGTGACATTTGTATCCGAATTGGGCGTAATTATGTAGTAAATAATCTACTCCAAAATGTAATTTTTCAAATACGAGGTCATTTTACAAGTAGAAATTAAAACTTCACAATAATACGTACATTGAATACGTTACAATACGTACATTGAACTAAAAGTAAAATAATCCTTTTTTCTTTATGACAGCTCTCTGTTTTGCTAATAGAATTCTATTCTAATATAATATATTTATACACATATTCTACTATATTTTTGGCAACAAAAATTCGAAAGTTGAAAAACTGACAATTGATCCGTTCATATGACTACGTCCAATTCTTAAGAGAACGCATTGCACTTGTTGTATGATAAATGCTCACCTAAGACGTATTATTCGCAATCGGATGTAATTGTGTACGGATATATTCCCGTCACTCGACTTTATATACGTTACACAACCGCGAGAGTGGAAGGATGGAAAAGGTACCGATTTATTCCATGAAATCCCTCTCGTCATCGGCTCGAGACTTCATCTTGACACCTGCCGTAGAAAACTATGCGTCGTTGGCTTTAATGAGATACGTTGTGGTCTTCATTTTTCTTTTCTCGCGATAAAGGTGGAGAGTTCAACGACAAAGAATGATTAATAAAATTCTATTGTTGTTCTTAGATAGAAAAAGCTATCCAGCTAACATATATTTTCGTTATTTCCAATTTATATGTATAATTCGAAACTCGATTTAAGTGTCAAAAAGGACGGATCTTTTTTTCGAAACTTAAAATTTATTATCCGCGCGTGCAATCTCCAGTCGCATTTGCATGAAGTAGACTATTTAAAAAAGTATCTAAACTTATTCTACATTTTTAATGTCTATACACTTCTTTTTACAAAAAATTTCATTGAATGATTATATAATATTTGCATACTACGAGAAATTTACACGAAGAGAGTATTTAAAAATAATTCTTTTTCAAGTATCTAAAATAATTCTTTTTCTTATTATATAACTTGATACAAATTATTTTATATACATAAAATAATTTTGGGTAAAAGGAAATTATTATAGCGCAGTATCATGGTAAAATCCAATTATAAAGTTAATAATTTTTTAGTACTTTATAGCTATATTAAGAGAATAATTTATTGACATTTCGACAAAAAGCTTATTACCAAAAATTGATGACGGAAATTTTTGTCTGAATATTCCCGAATATTTTAGAAAAAAATTGTTTCTCAGAACATTTCCCTATATCGACTTTTCGGGATAATGATTTTTAATTAGAATTTCATTTATTTGTGTATATGCACTTTGTAGTATCAGAAAATATTCATTCTATTTTTTTCATCTCATTTTCCGTATTTGAAAATTTTATGATTTTTCGGTATTCTTATCTATTTTTGTTGTTGTATCATTAATAAAACCATTTTGATACATATCCGATTTGAAATTGAAAAAGTATTATTTTACATAGAAGCGTTGATTAACGTGTTTGTTCGAGGAAGCGTAGGATGATATAACAAAAAATATTGAAAATATCAGATAATTATTAGAAAGAAGTTGCAAATCGTCCATAATAAACTTCTATGACAGCTATTAATTAATCGTGATCTTGATAAATTTTCGAAGCTGTTAGGAGTAAACAAAATAATTTTCAAAGTAATTATAGCATATATATAATTATCATTTTGCATAAAACTGTCTCTGCATAATTCTGCCGTCATCATCAATATTAACTGCATTTGTTTCTAAGAAATCAATGAAAAATATAAAGATACAGCGCATACAAATTATATACGTTTTTTAAATGAAAATATCGCACAATTTATTTTGCACATTCGACGAATATCCATGTCGGAATACATTATAATCTGTAATGTTGTATAATTGTTTTGTTGCTTTATATTGAGAAAATAATGTATATAGTAATAACACTCGTGTCAAATGTTATATAGATAAATTATTGTGACTGGAGCTTACTACTTTATACCGTGTGTCATTATTTATCCGATTACAATTATTTATGTGAGAATTGTTTTGGAATTTCGATGTATTGACGCATGATGTAGGACTAAAATATATCGACGTTTTTATACACATATCGCAAGGACGAGATTTTTAATCATTGATCTCGATTATATGTATGCTTGTGAGAGAAAGCAGTCATTAATATAATTAAATACGCATTACCAAATACAGTCGGGTAAACGGAAGGAGGTATTTGTTTATTATCTATACAAAATACGAACGTCGTTTGCATCGCAAATTACATATGTGAATGCTTCTCTCGATTCTAGATGAAAGATCTGGATATAGACTTCGTCTATCTACTTAAACCTGAGTAGGTCTTTTTATGTGTGTCGTTATGTACAGATACATAGGCTCTTTTCATATCTACAGCATTAAAATTTATACAGTTTATTATGCATTTAAATCTATATACATATTATAATAATCAATGAAACAAGGAAGTATGAATATATGTATAGAAGTGATGGGTGAATCTTGTAAAGATTTGGGATAAGAAGAAATAAGATGAAAATATGATGTGATAATAGAAAATAGAAAAATTTGTATAGCTTCAAGAGGAATAATAAACATATTCGAAAAAAGAGGTTCCAAAAGTTCCCAACGTTGCACCACAGCTTAAACCGCTTGTAGTATCGGCATCTATCGCTAGGAAAAACAGCATACATCATTCATCTATAATGCACCAATGCGTTCATCAGACATCAGAATATCAGACATCAGTCTATCAGTGTGCCGGTTGGCAAGGTAATGCGAACACGTTTCTTTGTAACATGCATTTTCACATATATCGTCTGCCATCTTGAAATGGCAGATTTTCACGAATAAAGTGTTTATCAAGTTTTACCCAATGTTTGTTTAAGGATTTTATGAATTTCTGTAGCCTTCTTGCCGACTTTGAAGCAAACTTTGATGCACACTCTTTGCTCGTGAAAATTTGCCATTTCAAAATTGCAAACGACACGTGTGAAATGAACTTACAAAAATGCATGTAAAAAAGAAACGGATATTCCTATCTTGCCAATCAATACATTGATACATCATAGATATATATTATCTTTTTTAATAGTAGATGCAACTATAGGCGATTTGAATAATGTCAGGAACTTTTGGCACTTTATATATTACATATTCGACAAGAAATTTCTCTAAATATGCAAACTATGTTTATTTGTTTCGTATGATAATATCGCGCGATCGGTGAATTACTAAATATATACACATAAATTATTTACATTTTACACATTTAAATTATAATTATCGATAATTAATAACTGCAACAAAGTATATGTTGATAAAATACGACAAAAATATATTATTTATAAAGGTTTAACATTTAATTAATGAATTTTATTTAAAAAAACTATATTTAATCGATATTATTATATGAAGCGGACAAATATGATGGAAATCTCATTGGATATTTACATTTCAATGTCATCAAAAAGAATTTGATTCATGGAAGCCATTAACATATATTTTGCTTGAGTATGCAAAATGACAATTTTCTGATTCTTAAATTTTAATCGTTTCAAAATGTATCACGATTTCGACATTTTCATATTAGGATTTTCATCTTTCAAAATTTTCCTAATAATATTTTAAATCTGTTATCTGTTAAGTTAAAATAATTTTTGATTATATGTGATTTATGTGGAGATATCCATTGCATATATTGCTTAGAAGATATATTTCAATGAATGACTTTTTATGGAGACAATTTTGGTGCATATTGCAAAATTTAGCATATGTCTACATATAATTAAGTGATAATCATTCTTGAAGGAACATTTTCGTACATTTTGGTTTCTATACTAAAAGTGGCAGAAAATAATTATACTCTCAAATCTCTCTTTTAAATATTTTTTTTTCCCTTTGTTATTGCGAGTTTAGTTTTAAATTTTAATGATAATGATATCATTTCATATATTATGGAATTGTATCGTATATAATTCTTTGTGCTTTATAATATATTATCACTAAGAAAGTATCACTCTTTCATCATATATACAAATGTCACACAAAGTGACAGATAAATTATTTAATATCATGCATTCTATATTATCGATGTTCTATATGTTATAGTATTTGTACCATTCTTCATCAATAAGAAATTTTTTTTTAACAAGTAAAAGAATTTTTCAATCGCCAATCGCCGAATAGATTACGTATATATTTACAAGTAATTATACAACTAAGCCTTGCATGTAATTTTCAAAACATACATAAAAAATGTATATTATAATATTTTAATTACATGAATTACACGAATTAATCAATTTATTACTTTGGGCTTTTTGTGAAATAAAAAAGTTTTTTTTATATATCACATCATTAATTGTGATTAATCCAATATGTATACTAATATTTTTACTGTGATATATATTATTTACTAAATAATAATAATAATAATAATAATAATAATAATGAAATAGAATTAAGTCATAATTATATAATTTGTATGTAATTATATATAATCTATCCAATGATTTAAAAATTTTTTATTTGCAATTAAAAAAAAATTGTTATCATTTTACATTTAAAACAAATAGAAAAGAGAGTGCTCGTGAGCATTATCTATATATGGAAATAATATAATGGAAGAATTAATTGAGCAACATGTTCAATGGCTCTACATAGGCAGTGTTAAGAGATTCTCTCAAACAGCATTTACAAAATTCTGAAAACGATGAGTAAAATATATTTTAGGAATTGATTCAATCAAAACATTTTGTTAATGTTTCTTGCGATTAACTAAATTGTCTATTCTCTGTATTATAACCAGTATTATATGATCTGAAGAAAGAACAGAGAAATTAAGAATTTGGTGAGAATTTATCACCATAGAATCAGCTCTGAATGCATTGCCAAAATTTATCATAGACGCTAAATACATCATGGATCGCATCTGATTATTTATTCGATCTAATAAACCGCACATTGCATTGAAATATTTTGCTGTGCAAAAACATTGTGACACAAATACCAACAGCATTTATGTTCTTTTTTTCTCTTTGCTCATCTGCCCTACATATTACTTATCAGACTCGAACTCTAGTTATATCTAGGACTTTAGTTTGCAAGATTAAAGATGACTTAGAATAATATAATGTTGCAAATCTTTATTTATTTAATCAATTAGCTGCAATCAAGCCGTTAGTTACCAAATAATGGAGAATTTTGCTCTGCCGTTCTGACTGAGTTAAAACATTCAATCTCCTATTACCTTCCAAATATGCCTACAACATTAGAAAAATGATATTAATTGATAATACATTACGATTATACATACAATATTAAGATAGATTATATATATGTAATTGGCATTCATCACATACTTACATCTATTACCATCGTTTTTTGTGTCAAATATGCAGTCGGTTCTAGATCAAGTTGAATACACAAGGATTTTTCTTGTTGTGTTAAAAGATGAGATGCAGCCTCCAATTCTATGTTTCGTTCTTGGGTGCAAGCAGTATCGGCGCTGTAATTTTTTCTTTCTTGAGTAGAACTGGGGCTGCAAATCGATTGACTGGAAGCAGGATTGCTATCCGACTCCGCCCACTGATTGGCTGGAATCGTCATCCGATTGTGACAGGTTTGATTGATTGTGGAGTTGCTGGGCAAGTCTTGCTTTATGGTATATTTTCGGTCGATGTAAGGGCAACTTTTTTCTTCTTCTCTATTAAAGCATGAAAAGATGTACATAGATACGTAGTTAAGTCAAGAATTTTAGTAATTTAATATAATCTAAGATGTTGTGACAATATTATTGTTTTTAATGTATATAATTTGAATAGGAGAACATACAAACTATGGAATAAATAAAAATTTTCAAAAAATAAAAGCACAAAACACGAAGATAGTATATGTGTGATGATATAAAAATAATATATTTCTGAATTCTACACAAAACATAACATGTAGTTCTATAAATATGAATTTACCTTCTTTTTGAGGTGCTGCGGTGTATTGGTGTGAACGGCCCACTGCTGCCCTAAGTGAAATGCAAACTGATACAATCTGTTCACAAATGCCTGGCAACACGCATCATAAACAATAGAATTAGTTAAAAAGCAAAAGCTAGTATATACAGTATAGTCAAGGCTCTGAATTTTTTCTTGTTTAATTTGTATTATATATACATATAAATGTACAAAAAGGGCAAAGACCAAGTATAAAAATAATTGCAATTATTTTACATAATTTTCTTTGTATATAGAGTATTTTTTCATTGTATCACAATTTAGAATGCAGTAATTTATGTATGCAATAATGTATATACAATATAAATTATAACATTATGCTTTGCATGTAACATTATACAAATTCTAATTTGAAATTATTCAATTATAATTTTGAACAAAAATACAATATTAAGTATTGATTCATATTATATGGTAACATGATAAAATCTATAAATATCATCTGTAAATATTTGTTTTTATATATTGTTGCCGATTTAATGTGGATGAATATATTTATGTATTATAGAAGAATATTTTATCATGTACAATATAAATCAACCTTAATACAAAATATATATAAAAATGTATATATTTATTAATAATAGAAAATATAATAAAATTGAGATCTATATAATTTGTTTTATTACATAAAAATACAAATGTTATAGCTAAATATTTATATAGAAAATGCAAATAAAAGAGTTAAATATTTACACATAAAAACTTGTACATTAATACAATTATATTTAGGTAGCCATAATAATGTACACAAAAATCTATAAATAATATGATAATTAATAATAAACACAAAAATATGACTATTTATTTTTATCTTTTATGTGAAAATTGTATTTTACATATCATACATTAGTATATACTCAATTTTAGCATGCTTTTAGTAAATATAACAAGATATGTAATATTTTTATATTTTAGAGATTTACTAGCTTTTACGAATGTGTATGTATAAATGTATTACAAAATAAGATCATCCCATTCTATATCATAAGATGAAAAGTTTGTGCAAATAGAAATTCATACTTACAGATTTTTTTTCTGTCCAATAATCCATTGTATCGTTTTGCCTCTGAGTTTGCGCGAGAACCTGTTCTAGATGAGCACATTCCTCGTGCCTCGTGATACCATTCTCGCGATATCGATAAAGCTCCGAGAGCCGTAAGCGCAATTCTCTTTCCCTCTCGAGATTTGTTAGGAACTGTTCGTGCTCTTGTGCTGTGTAAAACTGTGCGAATACACGCATTCTGTCCCTAAATTCTCTGCATCGAATAAACGAATTACTTAATACGTTTTGAGCGAGCAAAAAAGAGTAATTATTTTTTCAAAGTATTTCAAGAGAAACGTAAAGAAAAAAGTACATTTATATGAACCGTACTTTTCTTCTTTTGTATGTTTCTTTTTTATTCCTTTGTCTTTTCTGGATGATGCAAAGAAAGCCGACACAAGTTGATAATCTCTTACGACGCGTTTTCGCCTTGCTCGCTCTCTCAAATTATTGGTGTACATATCAACCTGCGCTAATTTAAGTGCAATGTCAAGATCATCGTCCTCGGCAGGATTCAGGAATAACGATGAAACGAGAGATTCGGCCTCATGGTTATAATCCTGGAAGGAGTATCATAATAATGATGATTATCAAATCAAAACTTTTTTCAAGTAAAAATTGATCAAACCTTAAGATTGATTATTACCCTCTCAAAATCATCTCGTTGGGGCATATAACCCAATTGCGTGGCTTCTTCCGGGGTGATATCCAATGGTGGTAATTTAGATGTGAGATCGGGCGACAGTGGACCATGATCAGACTTAGTTTGATCCATAAGATTTGGTACATAGCTCTCTGTAGGTGGCCATGTATGCTTTCCGATGTTACCATTGAGATATCTAGCAATATATTCTTCCTTTGCCTCTGTAAAAACAAAATGTATTTTAAAAAATGATTACGTTTAGAAAAATTGACTCTATCAAGTTTTTCATGTGATATTCAGAAAATAAGTCAATTAAATTACCTTCTGGTGTGCGTGTTTCGATATGTGTACTGATATCTTCCCAATTTCCAAATCCAAATTGTTCAATAGCATCCAGAAGCCTAAGTTCCTCTCTAGCTGTCCAATTACCACGTCCATTAAATATACTAATCGTACCAGAATCCTACATCAATATACACACAAGTAAATTCTGGTACTTCTACAGCGCAATATAAAAAAAAATTTTTTTTACAACTGCTTACCATAAACTGATAGGCATGATTATTTTTGTGTTGACCAATTTCGGCACCAGCAGAAAAACACTAAACAATGTACATAGTTGATATATATATATATATATTTTTTTATCCATATATTTCTATTATTTATAAAAATAAGTTTTTAAATTTTAATAGTTTTAAACAAACAAATATAAAATACAAGTAATATACAGAATTGTAAATAATCTCAAAAATAACTGCCCATTGAACAATCACAGATAAAACATTTATATACATATTATTTCTGGAGATTAAAATAATAAAAATTCTATTGGCGCCATAATTCAAAATATCCACCAACATACCCATGTGTATTTCATCAATTAATAACTTCATTCGTGGATTCGCGATAGAATGAAAGGTGTAGGAAGGGAAACGTGATGACAAAATACACAAAAAAAAAGAAAAAAATTCATAAAACATGATAAAATTAAAAATATCATTCACGATAAATATGAAAAAATTATGAATAAATAAAAGAAAAAAAAAGAGAAAAAAGATACGAGAAGAGAAACGAGTGATGACAGAGGGAGAAAGAGGATACCACGTGATCCAGAATGGGGGTTCGAATGTTCGACCCACCTGCAAGCAAAGGTCGAATTCGGGACATTCGATGCACTTAACACGTAGGCCTGCAATGTCCTCTTGGCAATAGGTACAGTTGTATTTAGCGTATAGATCTGAAATGTAAAGAGATCAAGAGATAAGGGGTAATAATCGAAAGGTGTGACGTGAGGCACCGTCAATGCCGACGTGTAAATGGATTACGCACCCGCCATTTTTGTTTCGCGAAACTTCTAGAACAATCTGGATGACGTCACCGCATGCCAGTGTCCAAATTTATGTATCACGACATGCCATGCCGCGGCGTCAGAAGCATCCTGCTTCGTGTGAACAAATACGCGGCGAAATCGCGAAATCGCGTCCCCCACGAGACAATCCCGTCAACCCCAGGCGCAATAATCAGACGCGAGGAGCGTCAACCAGAACGCAGTCTTGTTTATGACTGTTGCGTCGCGCGGCGAGTACGCATGCGCGTCGAGCGGCCATTGTTGAAATCGCAACCTCCCTTCCCTACTACCATAGCTGCGTTCAGAAATATCCCCTGATGCACACGAGCGTCGTTCTACCTTTTGTTCAACATTTAATAAATAATAAAGATAGAACGATGCTTGTGTGCATTCGGGGATGTTTCAGGAAGTGCATGCGCATTTCGTACACGTCATCGGCGCTTAGGACGTATTACATTTATTATTCGACAAGATTTGTTATGTCCGTATCAGACTACATTAAAAATTGAGGATTGAAGATTAAAGATTGGAATTTGTCTAATCAAAACAAAAGGGACTAAAATTTCTTTCTCCTGATTGGTCAAATTTTAATCTTCGATCCTCAATCTCAATCTTCAATCCGTAATCTGATACGGGCTTTAGACATATTGATTGGCTGCCGTTGCAACAAACTTTCGAAATCCTAGAAATTCTCTAGCCGATATCCAATCAGATAAACCTTTTATCGCGTCATATCAGTATAAATATATGGAGACTTGGAAATTTGCGCTCTATTTGCCATTTCGATTTGAATTCTTTCGCGAAAAATTGTAGAATAGAATGCGTCCTTCCTTACAATATTATGGCAAGGTTTATATCAATAACAGATACAAAATATTGCAATTACATTTTTGAACATATGGTTTCTTAGCAACCGATAAAACAATAAGATAGTTTATTTTATTTTTCAGCAACGATCGTGATGTGATATGGACGGAGTTATTATATCAAGAGTCTCAAATATGTTGCTTCTAAGAAATATACAAAAGGTAACGTATAACAAATAATTTGAAAATTAAATTATTTTTGTGTTGAGAGAAATATAAATATAAAGATCTTAACGATCTTATATGTATGTTATATTAAATTATATTTAAAGTTTACAAATTTTGCACAGTTTTTCAAAGAGTAAATTTTCTTTTTTCTTAAACTTTTTTTGTAAAAACTCACATTTAAGATATTATTTATAAAACAAAAACATAATAGAGAGAAAATGTAGCACCATCTCTTTTGCACCAATTCAATAAATATAAATGACAAAAGATATTAAATTATAAAAAGTTAAAGAATATATCCATTTATATATCCAATTTAGATACGTTTTTGCGATACTCCATTATTACAACGATCATTCAACACAAACCAAACACGCTTCTTCTATGAGGACAATAGCAAAACATTTCAGAATTTTAAATTAAAGCAAGCTAAAATGCAGGTATATATAATCTGAAGCAATTTTAAACATTTGATTTATAACAATTGCATAAAGAAAATTTTTATATTAACATACATATCATTTATTTTGGCAGTGCGACGATGAACTTCCTGTCTATTTAAAAAGCGGCACACGCGATAAAATATTGTTTAACTTTACACTAGCTTTGCTTTTATGTAACACGATCGCATCGATTTATGGAATCAGAGAAATGCTCAGAAAATTTTAATCTTACATATATTATATTATAATATTCTTTTTTTAGTTGCGTATATCGTCTGAAATAAATATCAAAATTTTAATAGAAGTGTTCTGGGAATTAATTTGTAAACTCTCTTTATAATATATTGAACTATTTCAATTTATAAAACACTAATACATGGTATAATTATTAAGCACACATACAGTCATTATATTCATGCATATGTGTACATTTGTTTTTAACGCCATTCCGAATATTGGAAGAGATTTAATAAGGCACTTGATTGCTCTATAGATACCAATGTAAAAATTAAATATCCATCTGTAAATATTGCATGATATATTACATATGGCAGTTAACTTATATAATTTATTTACATTTATGATTTAATATCTGATTCGCTACATACAAATGCATAACGCAATATAATTAGAGAAACGCGAGAAATTTTATATAAGCAATATCTAAATGCAAAAGTCTGATAATAATATAACTCACATGCCAACTCAATGTTTACAGTTAATGAACAAATAAAATATCTATTATTACATTTAAAAATATATGTAATGAAGATATGATGAAAGAAGAGAAAATAATAATGAAGTTATCTCTCTTTCGATTACTATGTGCAAATTAATACAATTTTTTTTGTATATTTGTACAATTTTATGCAAAGTAAAAATTTAATTATACATCTGTAATATGAATCTATAATATGATAAATTATACAGTACTTTTCCACCAAACCATTTCCGCAATTCATTATATAAATATCTCACATAGGAAAAGTAAATTTTATACTTCCTATATTGGTAATATGTAAGCAAACATTAAAAAATACAACATTTTTGATATCACAGGGAAACATATTTACATAATTATAAGTATACAGTTGTTTCACTAGTAACACTTGATGAAGTTACTTACGAAACAATATTTAATTTTTCTTCACTATTTTATTACTTTTTAGTATTTTTCTACAAATTTTCTCATAGTATCAATTTTTTATGGACATTATTTGAAATTTATATATTTAAAATAATGTAAATAAGATTGATACTACGAGAAGCAAAAACAGATATTTTTAATATGATTTTTAAAACTTTTAATATATAGAGGTACTTGTTTTGTATTAGAAACCATAATAGCATCTTGTTTTAGCCTATTTATAATTGCACTATCGTATCTGGCTTTTTCATGCTTTTCGTTTTATTTATACAGCTTTTGACAGTTTATAATCATTTGTCTTATAATCATTTTTCATTTTGCCTTCTTCGCATAATCTTTTGTTGCTGCTTGTGTGATTTTTTTCTACCGTAAGTTTTCTTTGATGTTCTGATATATAATCATCTTCTGATATCTGATATGTTTACATTTTGATTATCATACAAGTCGGTCGTATGTTCGGACAAAATCTTTTTTCTATGCTGCATTAAACTTTTTAGAGCTTCACTAAATTGTAATAAAGTCTGAGCAATTGGCTGTTCCATATATTTTGCTGCAATTTCATCAAATTGGTCATCCTCCTCTAAAGTTAATTCATCCTTGATATGCTTAAATTGATCTAAAATTTCTTTGAAACTTTCTTTAGCATCTTTTACCACAACTTGATTCTCACTTTTCACAGAATGATCTGTAATACTATTGTCCATTTCTGTTATGTGTTGATCGCTCTCAATATGATTTGTTTGGCTTATATTCATTGATGTCATTGAATCAATATTATCATATATAAAATCTTTTTCAAATTCTTTAAATTGATTTATTATATTTTTTATGCTTTCTCTTACATTTATTGGTTTTGATGGTTTAAAATCTTTTTTACCCTCTTTCTTTATGATTTGTCCCTCAGTTACAGATAATTTTGTGTCAACACTATCATGTGTTGTTGCAATTTTCTTTATTGTTACATCTACAATTTTTTCTTTATTTAGATCTTCGTTTTCCGCGATTTGTTCTCGATTAATTGGTTTTATTACCTTGATTTTATCTGTCTTCTGTGTAGTGTCTTTTGCTTTAATAAAGTTCTGTTTATCATCATCTTTTGCATGTTCTTTCGCAATCTTAATTTGATCTTGAATTGTTAATGGCGATTTATATGTAAAGATTTTAAAATCCTTTGCTTCTTGTAAATTGGATTGTAACATTTTCGTCTTTTTTGGCCATTCTGCTGCTATAGCTCCTTTTTTCACTTTTATTGGAAGCTCTATATTTTTTCGTTTATCATTTGTTTCTCTTTTTTGGTTGTCTTCTCTTATCTTTTCCTGGATAATTTTTTTAACCGTTTTTTTAGTACCCTGAGTTTCTTGTTGCAGATTGAAATCGTTTTTAGGTTTTTCTTTAATAATTTTTCCCTCTTCAATATTCGTTTTTATTTTTTCGTCTAGTTTGACATCATAGATATTAGGAACACTTTCGAAATTTTCCTGAGAATCCAAATTTTTTTCTTTTTTATCTTTTGAATTTGGTGATAATTTATTTGTATCTTCAATTTTCCACGTAAAAGTATTTTCCATAGATGTTGCATTATCTTCTATTAGATTGTTATTTATTCCGATTTTTTCTTCGGTATTATTAATCATTTCTTTAATCTCTTCTATATCTTTCGACAAATTTAATTTATCAGTTTCTTGTGGTTTTCCAAATTCTTCTAATGACTCCACAATATTATGAACTATCGGTTCCATTGTCTTTATTCCATTGTCTTTACCTCTATCGTCTTCATGTGACATGTTAAGTTCTACATTTTCTATATTATCTGTTTGTTTTGAAGAATTCTTTATAGAAATCGAAGATTTTGCTTTATGAAGATCGTATGTGATATTCGATTTTCTTTTCATAATAAATATACTCGGTTTTGTTTTAACTCTAATAGGCGGTATCATGTTATAATTAAATGCTATATGCGAGAATGCATCGATAGAATCGATAATATTATGGGTTTTTAGATAAGATTTTAATTTTGCAGAATATTTGCTTTTTGCTTCCATCAAGAGATGAGTGAATTGTAGCATTTCAGGATCATCGACAGTTAAATTCTCTTGTTTCGAATATCTGTAATATAATTAGAGTTTTTTCCATTAAAAGATACTGTAATGAAAATAAAATTATTGTAGATATAACTTACATCCAAGAAGTGTTAGTCTGTGCAAATCTTGATACCCCGGTTTGCGCAGTGAATACATCGATATGTACATGTACTGGCTCAATTGAGTTTTTCTCGAGTCTATGTAATCTAGTAATTGCCACACCCCCAGGATAATTAAAATTAGCCACATATAGCAGAAATGTGGAGAATACAATGTTTAATGCAACATGACTCAAGATTACCAGTGCTAAAAAACCATTCCATTTTGTTTTTGCTCTGTTTTCCCATCTAATTATCAACGAGAAACAGTTTTTATATTATATGCAGCTACAAGAATTTGTAGTTTTAAGTTTAATCTATCAGCTAAATTATAGATTAAGCTATCATTAGGATTTTATAAATACTGATATTTTAGTTTTGATAAACTGATAGAACTGAGATGGGAAATTAACTAAATGTAATTTTAAGGCGGAATATACACTTACATTCTATGGCAAGCAACAGCCGCACCAACATTTAGTAACGGAAAAACATATATGATAAATCTCAGTTCCTTATGTGGTAGAAATGACAATATTGCGATGAATACAATAGCTGGGATGGTAAACGTACGAACTCTAGCATCCCAAAACATCCCCACAGGAACTAGAAAGTATGAAAGTGCTAGACCTCTCGGCAAGGCTGAATAAAAGTACCACAAAAATGGTGATGTCTATTCATCAGTTAAGTTTATTTATATTTCGAAACTGCTTGTCCAAAAATTTCCAATATTTTAAACAGTAAAAAATATCTATTTAAAATAAATTTATGATGTCTTGAACATCCTTATTTTATAATTCTGTAATGCGATAGATCAAAAATAATTTTTTCCAACATTCAAGACAATGATCAAAACAGTATAAACAAAATAACCATTTAAGATGCAGAAGATCTTTGAAAAAAAAAGCTTATTATTATTATATCTGAAAAGGATACACCCCATTCACTGCTCTTATTAAGAATAGTGTTGAAATAAAATACTTCGCCTTCTGGCCATACTAAGCGTCCCCAGAATATTGAATCTATAGCAACAGTAAGTGCTAAGAATAGTATACCAGCTGGAACTGCGATTTTAAACAGTCTAAAAATTATTATAAAACATTGTGTAATAAACAAAATAATTTTGGAAAAATCATTATGCATTATGTATATAAAAAATAAAAATTTCTCTAATCATATAAAGTTTTTCAATTGTAATCAAAGCTATTAAACTTATATCTCAATAAGATTGGGGATGATTTATTTATTTAATATATATAATAAGGTTTACAATCTATGCTGTTTTGCAGAAAATTCCTTCATGATTTTAATTGTTTCTATTTGTAATTTTATAGCTATATTGGCATCTGGTATAATATGTAAATACCTTTGTACAGAAAGTTTCTTGCTAGCTATATCAAATAATAGGAACAATCCCAAGAGTATAGCAAGTTCTGCTCTGAATATTATTATTGCTGCAGCTGATGACCAGATAAATATCACATAATTTTGCCTTAGCCATCCAAATAAGGCTAGTAACACTATAACGTCAGATCCATTTGCAATTAAAAAGAAAAATATATATGGTATATTATTATATGTGCAATTTAATAAATTGCAGTTTTAAAATAATGCATAAATACAAACTCTAACTAACAAAGTTTTATTTTATTACCTAAAGGCATAGCTATTATGTTTGGCAGTGGGCGACTGAGATAGTACATAAAATGATACTGCGTTACAGTTATGGCAATAAACCATTTTGTAAATTGCAGCCCAAAGATATTCTGTAAAGCATGCCTATATAATTTGAATGTAGCTATCACCAATAATCCCAATGTTGCTCTTACTGAAAGGTATTCCCATCATCTTTATATTATATAAAAATATGTGAAAAATTCTTATTATATATTCTAAAATTACTCACTACTTACCTGCATATTGAGCAATAACTTTATTGAGCTTTAGGTAATTAATGCATGCTATTAGTGGCGAGGCAAAACCGGATACTATAATAGGCCCCAAAAATGAACGTGGTACCACTCCAGGAAATTCGTGATGATCATACTATTAAACATAAAAGCACAATATATTAATTTACGAACAAATTCTTGTAATGTTAAATAGATAATTATATGAAACAATCTGAAAATTATATAAATCTCTCTCTCTCTCCTTCATTGTTGCCAGATACTAATAATAACGACGCATATAAAAAAAAGTGATCATTGGAAAATAGTCTATTTATGTCTATCATATCATCTTGAAAGATTCGGAGCGGCATCAGCTGATCGTGCGTTTAAAAATACACGTGTCCGATGCTATAAATATAACTGCACGTTTTACGTTTGCTCGATCACAATCAGTCGAGCGAAACGGACAATGATCGCCGAATAACTCGAGTTCTCGATTCGATAGACAACGCTGTTATTTAATATTTTAATCATTACCTCTGTCAGATTGAAACCGTGATAGAGGATATCATGCATAGCCTGCAGATTAAAACTTTCCTCAACTTTTGTGAACGGACAATATAAATGATACACCATCGATATTAGGATAATTAGCTGCTCCATGATCGTTGTATTGCGTTTATACTAATTGTGTGTTCTCGCTCGGCAAATTCGTTAACCTTGTCATGATAGACTTAGGAAGTAAGACCGAAAAACTTTTTTTCAACGTGTTATTGTTGCGGGGTATTACTGTATGGCCGGGCACCAACCGCCAACCACGTATATTGTATACTATTACAAAATAGACGGTTTACGCATGCGTCTTTCTCTACTAACACGAATATCAATTTTGAGATATTTACAAAATTTTATTTGATCAATTTATAATTACTGCAGCATATCGCTTGATTTTTTATTAATTTTTCTTTTGATAACAATTAATTATTGGAATTACAATACGCCACAGAGGCGATGATTCGAACCTGGGATTTGTCGACTGTTAGTCCATGACTTCTACGCTAGTTGAAAGTTTTAGGCTGAATAGTTTCGTAGCTGAAGGCATCAAATAACTGCATGCAGGCAGCTGACAAAAAAAAAAAAAAAAAAAAAAAAAAAAAAAACAATGTTATGTTTATCGAACATAGTCATAAATTCAAATCTTGTTAATAAAAAAGACTGACTATATATAATTTCGAATTCTAAAAATATTTTAAAAAATTGGAATTATTGATCAAGAATTTATATTGTAATTTGACATATTATACGCACACTACACACTTCAATTGTAAATAATCAAAATGTACATCAATTTGCTTATAAATAAAATAAATAATTATAAATGTTACCTGTTTATTATAAATACAAAAATAATACATTATATATAATACATATATTATAATACAAAATAAATTTAATATTAATTTCATTTTTCACTTTTTTTATATGATTATTTGCGTTACTTTAATGTTATATTTACAAATTTGCAATATTTATTTAAGAAATTATGAATGTGATTACTTATATAATATGAAAATAATTTCAATTGCCTTTTCCTTTCTCATAATTTAAATATTAGCGAGATATTACTCCAAGAACATGGCAACATAACTGCGGTCGGGAAAACCCTAGAAATACTTCGAACCTTGCATTAACCAATCAGAATAAAGAAATCTTTACTCTTTTTGTCCTGATTGGTCAATCAAACTTTGAAGCATTTCTAGCGTCTTCCCGACCGCAATCAACAAAGGCTGGATTCAGGAAGACGCTGTCAGCGCTATCTCTAGGCCCGGTGCTACGCATCGCTCTTTCATGGTAGCATAATGCCGGAATACGCAATACACGTGATATTGCGAGACAAAAATCTGGTTGGCTGTGATAATTGCATTCTTTCTCGGTTCTTGGTGGCTTTTTGTTAAGAAGGCAATCCGAACAGAAGAATTTATCGTTTTGCCATGTCGATCATGAATAAAATGTAAATTATTTTTTATCTGTATATATTTTGCATGTATTATGTATATACATTATAATTATGAGCAATATTTTCATATAGAAAGCCAGTTACACCTAAGGGCAAGAGGATTTTATCTAAAAAAGCACCTCAAATGATAGAAGATGCCAAAGAAACTTTGTGTTTTAAAAGTAAAAATACATCACAAATTGCTGTCAGTATCATGAAGGATTTGGTGAGTGAAATAATTTTATATTGTGATTATATATTATTTAACCTTTTTTATGAGTTAATTTTTTGGAAATATCGATAAAATTTTGAAACTGAATGTATGAGGGTGGATTAAATATATAAACGAGACTTATTCGAAATATATTTATTTGATTGCGGTCGAGTATGGGATGGTATACACAATTCATACTCGCCCTGCTACTTTTTATGAAGCAGGGATGAAAAAACTGCCAGTGCGATGGCACAATTGTGTAGACATTAGTGAGTGCTATATAGAAGAATAATTTTGTGTTAGTTTTCACACGTATTAATCGAATAAATATTTTTTGACCAAGTCTCGTTTATATTTGATCCACTTTTACTATATTAAATATATTGTATTATATAGTATTTTTAATACATTATTCATATATTTTATAGTATGATCTAAAGAAACCTAATGCACAAATGATGCAAAAGAAAAATGATATACTACCATTCGAGAATATTGTACCTATCGAGAAATTTGCATCAAAATATGAAGCATCTCTCTTCATGATGGCTTCGCACAATAAGAAACGTCCACACAACCTTATCATGGGTCGAATGTATGAGCATACATTATTAGATATGATAGAGTTTGGTATAGATAATTATAAAGGATTAAAAGATTTTAAAGTTGATAAGATCACAAAGGGAATAAAACCATTATTGATCTTTAATGGTGAACTCTTCGAAAGCAATTATGAATATGGAAGAATTAAAAATCTACTTGTTGATATGTTCCAAAGAGAAGTAATTAAAAAGATCAGTTTGAAAGGTCTTGAACATGTCTTAAGTTTTACAGCTGTTGAAAATAAAATATTTTTGCGTAGTTACAGGTAAGATATAAAAATAAAATTGAAATAAAATGATAAATATATCAAAGAATGCTTTTTAGAAATATTTAAAATATATTTTTAGGATACTTTTGAAAAAATCTAATACAAGAACACCTAGAGTAGAACTGGAAGAAATAGGCCCACATGCCGATCTACTCTGTAGGCGTAACAAGTTTGCCTCTGAAGATTTATTCAAGGATGCTTGCAAGACGCCTAAAGGACTCAAGGTACTTTTATAAATTACACATACTTATATGTAATATGCAAAATATAAATATTAAGATCTCATATTATAATCATGATCATAGGTAAAGAAAAAGAAAAATATCTCAACAGATGTGTTTGGAACGACGTTTGGTCGTATACATATTGGAGAACAAAATATTAATAACATTCAAACAAGAAAGATGAAAGGTTTGAAAAAAACATTATTGGAAAAGAAGAGTGTCCAAAAGAGAAAAAATGGTGATGACAATGATGATATTTCAAAAAAACTTAAAAAAGTTGATGATTGAACAGATTATTGTTTTAATAAATTTTTATTTAATCCCTAATATTACATAGAATTATTCTTATGTGCTATTTCCAACTCCAACTAGTGATATCTTGTTGATCCTGTAATTGATTGATGATATAGATTTTATATGGTATTTGTTATAAATACTTTTTAATATTATAAAATTTTTACCTTTATTATAATTCCACAAGTAGATAAATTCATTCGCGCGGTATCGCATTCTTTTAATAAAATTGTGTCTTTTGGATTTTGCTTAAGTGCTCTAGTTCTGACAGCCATCCTGAAGTTTAGAAAATTATCAATAATATCTTTAACTTGTCGATTTTCTGTCACTGACATTGTAGATCGTAAAATGCCAAGTTTTGAAAGAGTATTTGAAACGTAATTTGAAACAGCGGCAACAGCGCTTACTCCCTTACTATGAGGTATTACCTAAATAAAATTTAAATTTATTATTTGAATAATTAATTACTAAATAATTAAAGTATTAAAATATAATATAATGTGATAAAAAATTTTGCATTGACACACACATAAATAGATATAGATATCACATCTAATTATTATAATAATGCATTTTTTATGCAAATAATTTACATTATTTTGGTGCAGCATTTTATTTCCTATCCCAACAAGATTTATGATGGCATACATGGCCTTTGAAGTGTCAAAATCATCTGCTAATGCGGAATAAACTTTATTTCTTGTTTCATGTAAAGTCTAAAAAGTATTCAAATTATAACATTTGTATCTTAACTATGTCACATATAAGATTATATAATCATTTATTAGTAATTCAAAAAAGTAATCAAATATGTTTAAAATTGCACTCTCTCTTCTTTTACATGTTTTTGTATAATGCACAAGAAATATAGTATTAAAAATATTAATTTATCAATCTTTAATGAAATAAAAAATTGATTCTTTACTGTAAACAAAAGATTTTCATCAATTTCACCAGTTTTAAATTTGCCAGCAACATAATTATCACAGTCACTTATGAAGTTATGGAACTTTTTAGTTATCGACACCGCATTTTGCATGATCTCGTCCGAGAATTCAATGCCTGCAATAAAATTCGATTGATTGCACACAAATTAAATTATTTGGAAATTGATGCTAACATTAATGCATACCGTTTCGATAATGAGAAAGTAGGCAAAGCATTCTAAGATGATCCGCCGAATATTTTTCGAGATAATTCTGTATGGTTATAGTATTATTGAGACTTTTGGACATTTTTACATCCCCTGTCAGATTCAAATGGCCACAGTGAAGCCAGTAATTAACCCATTGGTCGACATTGTGATAACAGCAAGATTGTGCTTCTTCGTTTTCATGATGAGGAAAAGCCAAATCTATTCCACCACTATGCATATCAATAGAATTTCCAAAGACTGCGCTGATGAAGACATATACTTCTATATAGGTAAATATTATCACATAGAGAAATATGTATTTTAATAAGCTTCTCTCATAAAAATTATTATGTAAGATCTTAGCATATATATATATAAAGATAAATAGAACTTATTGTTAAAGAGAAAGTCCATATAAAAAAATTTCTATAATATGAAATATATGGAACAAATTTTTAAAATTACCTTGCAATTGCACTGCACTCTATATGCCATCCTGGTCTACCATGACCCCATGGGCATTTCCAAGATGTTTCATTATTTTTTGCTGCTTTCCACAAAGCAAAGTCTAGCACTGATTTTTTATCCAGATGCTGACTTTTTATAGCATCAAGAATAGGGGTTGCCAATTTACCATATTTGTTGTACTTGCTTGTATCAAAGTAAACAGATCCTGTAACATGCATAATTTTTTTTTTGTAAGAATTAATATAAAAACTGATGAATTAAAGGCAGTTTTTCGTAGCATTAAAAAAAAATTAAAATATTTCTTAACAAATATCTTACCATCTTTTGTAACATAACCATAGTTTCTGGCTAGCAACTCTTTAACAAAGTATATGATTTGTGGTATATAGTCCGTAACTCTACAGTATAAATATGGTTCACCAACATTTAACTTATTCATATCTGCATAAAACTCAGTCTCAAAATGTTTCGATAATATCTTGAAATCTTTACCGCTTTCAATAGAACGTTTGATTATTTTGTCGTCAATGTCAGTTATACCCATAACCAATAATACATCAATGTTAAAATAATTTGACAGAATTCGACGAATAATATCTGATCTTATGTAAGTACTGTAAAGTAATAAAAATTAGTTATTTCTAATAAATAACTCAAACTATATACCTATACATCAGCAAAGTAGCTAACGTCTTTGCACAGAATACAATCTCCATTATATTACAAGCAAATTAAATAATAAATTTTATAATGGTAACAGAAAAGATCATAAAGTTGTACATTATAATATACATTATGATACTATAATTTATACATTGGAAAGAATTATAAAACGTTTATATCAATTTTAATGATTGTAAAGCATGCTTTATTATAAAATGTAACAGTAGTGTAAAATATAATCTTGTCGAATTAAACACTAATGTCAAATTGTGATTTCAACTACAAAGTAACAGTTTAACAATAATAATAATAATAATAATAATAATAATAATAATAATAATAATAATAATAATAATTAACACGCGATAAAACTTTTTAAATGACATTTCTTACGTTGCATGTCCGATATGCGCTGAATCGTATACCGTAGGCCCGCACATATACCATTTCAAAACGTTTTCCGTTTTTAATATCAGTGGAACTTTGCATCTCGTTATCGGATTATATATAGACACTGCGGTTTGGTATCCAATCGGCTTTATCCATTTTGATCTGTCTTGACATTTCGTCTCAGTATGTACGAAACGTTTGCACACTTGTATTAATCTGCGCGTTACATTCATTCTATTTAAAATATTCTTTTTACAGTTGATAATCACCGCGATGATCACCACCCTTACGCATGTATTTAATTCCTTGAAAAAGAATTTCTTGATTAATGTTTTAACCGATAAAAATCACGCGGAATTGTCAACATCAACATTTATCTTAGGTTAGGTTAAACTCTAAACGGATGAGCGAAGCCCATAAACATAGTATATCTAGACCGAGCGTTTGCCTTTATTTAAGGAGTGGGGGTAAAGATGCACGTAGAAAAGGACATACTCTGTTTCGTGCTCCTTGCGTTCTCTCTCGCTCGCACAGAGTATTAAGTTTATGGTGAAGCCTATCGCACAATGTAGCGATAGGCGGTATCCAATGAGAGCACGGCTTTTTCGAAAAAGCCGTGCTCTCATTGGATATCGCCCATCGCTCATTGTTCATCGTGTCCAGTGTGCAAAGGCCATAAGTAGTGAGGAAATCGAGATATATTCGTAAGCGCGCGCGTGTCTACACGTTTAATTTTTGAAGTGACAAATTGCAGCTTGGATATATCATCAAAGGAGGCATCGGATTTACGACTGCATTGTTTATAATTAGCAATGCTGTTTGAGGGCAGAGTCCAAGGTTTGATATGTTTAATATGTTAATAATGTGTATTAGTATTTTGGTGAACAACAGAGATATGGAATGATTCTATGAGCAATTGCCAAGTGGAAAGTAGTTAAAGTAATGGAAAAATCGCGATAGATTCGAATCTATTCGCAGATATATATACGTCTATATATATAATTAAAGTGACAAAAAAAGTTCAGTTTAGATATATATCGTTGTAGAAAGCAATACAAATTTATGATATAATATTGAATAAATTGCAAGCACTTTAATTGGCAATGGTTTGAAAGTAGAATACAAATGTATGTGTTTCAAATCGATATATACATATATACATATATATATATATATATATGTGTGTGTGTGTGTGTGTGTGTATTATTATTTAGGAATGTGTATGTATGTAATGAAAAAAACAAATCCATATCTTATTCACAAATAAAAAAATAAAAAATACAGCGCTCTATCAATATCGCAGATATTTTCATCAAACACGGAGAAATATATCTATATATTTCTTTATAATGTGTATTCTGTGTAACAAAATAAAACTGCAATAATAATATAATTATTGGCATAGGCAAAATCGTTATTTATTGAAATTTATTGAGCACAATTAGTTCTCCTTATATTTTACACAAGTAAATCTATATTAAAAGTTATTTTTGAAATTATGCTTATATATTGTATATCTTAAGTTATCCCTCTTTTACACAAACACACGTATACATATGCGTATGCTCGTATATTGTATGTGTGTGCGTGTACGATGTACGTTTTATATTTAACTTCATTCTTCTGTAATATCCACGACGCATACTAACAATACATATCAAAGTCTTATGTTACACTGGCAATATAATAATTATAATAGTTATCTGACAAAATACGGAATCTCTGATTTTGGCGCGCAACTATCGGCCTTTTATTCTCTTTTTATACTTATTTCTTTATTATTTATCATTCATCATTCGCGTATGCACGAATCATGAATTTTTCTCGCTATATTATTAACTTACAAAGTATTGTAAAATTTAGATTAGAAATAGAGCTCCGACTCGTCGAGTCATTCAAATATGTTTGATCGTTGATTTTATCGAAATGACAATAATCTCACCGTTTCAAGTGAACCAGAAAGCTCGCATACGTCAGAATACGTTGATATTCTATCGTTCATTCGAAATACTGACAGTTCTTCGATATTTATTTTAAAAGTTTTTTTGTTATATGCTTTAATGCATACAGATAATTTTCATAGCGTAACTTAAAAATAGACGTTTAATGCTGAAATGTACATGCCAGGAGAGAAAAATCATAAAAAAATACATAATATTATAAAAAAATATTTCTATCCTCTGCATACATATTTGTGTTCTTTCAATAATTGTCATCTAATTAAATTAGCATATATTTATAGTGCATTCTTTGTTGCCGCATTCTACCGAATGTGAAATCTCTGATTCCTCTAATATCTACATCACGTATTGTTTGAGACATTGAGCGGAATAGAACGGAGTCTGTGTTAATCGATAGTGCGTTATACTTATTACTTACTATTTCGGAAGAAGTGATTCAAAAAGACAAGTGATTAAAGTTTGTATGCAAACAGAGTATTTTCCATACGATTACAAAATTCATGTAACAATTGTATAAAAATCGCTTATAAATTAGTATTGTTGTTGGAATTTGTACGACAGTGAGAACACAAATGTCGAGGTATCATTTACAAATGTTTAAAGGATGAAAGGATGAAACGATTGGAAGTATATTTTTTATACATTTCTGAAACATTTCTTTTTTTATGTTACATTGCTCGGCACTCTTTTTCTTATGGAGGTAAATATTAATTAGTGAAATTCGTATTCTAAATTCGCCAACATTGCCGAGTGTTGTCCTCAATACAAGAAAAGATACGAGTAGTTAACGCGAACACCGTTCTTTATTACAATCGACACCGGTTTTTAGCCACGTTTCGTTCTCGATAAAACGAATCATGTGATCATTACATTATACAACAACAATATCGAATTCGTTCGAACAACAGTCGCTCTTGCGCAGCGATTTTATGAGTGAACCAGAATGAGAGCGATGTACAATTATTTTCGGCCTTATTATTAAATTAAGTAATGAAGAAAGTAAAGGAATAATCCTTTCTTTATTTTTTCTTAATTTTTCTCTTACATCACTCCCATTGTTATAAACTCATAGGTCAGAGACGGGCGCGCGATTATTTATATTATAAATCAATACATTTTCTTGAATTCACCATATATGAATTGTTTAGAGCGATCTAATGAATAGATAGGTTATTTATTATGCTATCGTTAAACATGTTTAACATGAGCTACAAAGCCTATATTTTTATATAAACTCTTAATTGATAGTATTAATAAAACAGATTACACATGCGAAAATAGAATTTAACGTTTTTTTAGAACATAATATTTTTACTCTCTTCCATAAGAAATGAGACATTGAAATGAAAATCTGAATGTTTTTATTCTGAATGTTTCTCTCTTTTTATATTCATGAAATATTTCTCATTTAAATGTCTCATTCAATAAAGCAAGATAAAAAAGAATTCTTTTAAAAATTATTGCTAAATTTCAATCCAATATTAATTTTAACATACAACGTACAAAAAAATCTTGAACAGAAATTCAATTGTATACATATTTTTGGAGTATAGCATTTTAAATTGATTTCCGATCAATCGAGCAAACATAACTCGAAACAAGCCCGTCTCTGTTATATGGCACCTATACATGTATTACAAATCCTGCATCTTTGCTCCATTCAGTCTTCACAGGATCGCGTGTGACAAAGTTTGCGCGAGGATTCTTTACGATTATCATCATGATAGACATGATCACTATAACTTTTCATTTTGCTTCTCAGGTTTTCATCCGATGAGACTGAAGCTCGCAAGGATTCGTTACATCGATGATCGGTTATGATCCTCGGAATTACGCTATCTCGCTTCATTCGACCCTCTTCTTCGATTTCTATTCTGCTCTACTCTGGTAAGTCGTCTGACGAATAAAACGACCTATGCTAAAGTAATACTACACAAGTAGCGGGTAACTATAAAACCAAAGTGAAAAAGGAGGCATTCTTTTTCGTTACCGCGATGTTAAAAATCGCATATCGCTTCTCGCTTGAACATACGTGACAATAAAAATAGATGGATTAAAATGTGTCGAAGAGAATTCACGTTTCTTGAACTCTTGATTGTACAATATTTCAATATTCTGCGTGAGAATAAAAATGAATAGATAATAAAATGGAAAGAAATATTATTGTAAAGACATTCTCTGACATGTGTCCAATATACTAACAGTAATAAAATTTCTCGGAATTAATTCCAATTCTCTTTTAATTCATATATTTTTTATAATATAGGTAATATAACATATCGGAGTCTTCGACACGCGTTCGTATTTAACGATAACATATTAATTACTTCAGATATCACAATTTAAGAATTTCAAGGCAATAATTCTTCGAAATTATACAGCACACGTTTTAACGTTTTCAAAAATAAAAGATAATTTCATATTATTTTAATCATAATGATTGGAATCTCTAGAGTTCTAGTGATTTCATGTTTTATATGTCTCATTAAAAGTGAAGTTACTTTCCGGTTGAAAAAAAATATTAAACGAAATTTAGAAAATATTGGATTATGCGATCGGAACAATAATCGCGCCACTAACTTTATCCTACCAATCACACTAAATCGTTGCGTTCGCGATCCACCGACGTCATTTGATTTACACACAGAGGCGGGCAAAATGCTATTTCAATTTGTAACTTTTAATTGCAAGTTAAAATCAATTTGTTTAAATCAATTCAAATAGTCGGATAGTAATAAACACTCTCTCTTGAAGCGTTGCTTATCTTTTTAAATATTGACATTAGTAATATCTTGATTCAGAAAGAAGAGCGTCGTAGATATGATAATAAATTAAAGAATGCAGAAAAATTTATTCAGTTTAAAACGACACGCATCTTTTTATACGCAATTATTGCGAACTTTTCGATAACATTTTTTTAACAATCGAATTCTCGGTTGTACGACGCTCCGTTTCAGGATAAAAAGAGTGCATTCGCCCAACCTCGAATTTTACGGACGGCTGAAAAACAGTTCAATCCTTCCCAACTCCAACCAATCAACTATCACAAATCATTCGGAAAGCGCATATAATCTATACGTATAATATATATACTCCGCGCGATTTTATTAATTACTTTCATTGTCGAACGAATCCTCTATTTATATAACACTCGTAGTAAAGATCTAACAATTTCTATTAATGGGAGAGAGAGAGAGAGAGAGGGAAGGGGGAGGGAAAACCGCGGCGCCTTCTTCAAGTTACTCCTCACTTAACACGTACATGGATCGATGTATGTGTGTGTACACTTTTTATTTATTTATTTATTTTTTCTTTCTGAGGGGAATACATCGAGAGACGTTTAGGAGTGAAATGGAATTGTGAATTACGATGTAGCTTACTGGAATCATGTCGTTGATGCGTTCGAGCAGGGTGGCGTATCGGTGCGCCAGATCGAGTTACTCGAATGACTGATCGTAGTGATCTAGAAAACATATGGAACCGCAATTAAATCTTGCTTATCTCCTTGCTTAGCGAATAATTGAAAGTAATGCGAATAATAAAATTGTGTCTTTTCTTCAATTCTAATTTTATGAATCCATCGGAATTTTCCATCTACCAGGCTAATTTAATCAATGATGTGATTACATTATATTATTATAAGATATTATGATTATGTTATGATTACGTTATAATTATGGTACATTATTCGATCAAACATCAATGTATGCTCAATATACTGCACTTTATTTTATTTTGTCACAATCTATCGATAGTTTCGGCATTTTTAATGTTAACAATTATTGTAACTCCAATCATGAGCATTTAATTACAAGCCGAGTTTAAATCATTTAAAGAGAGAGAGAGAATTGTAATCTGAGTCTAGATTACTTACAAGAGAGAGAATTTAAACAAAAATTTGTTCCAAATTTTTATCTATTTTTGAAGATTTTATATAGAATGATTAAAAAATCAATACAAAAATTTTAAGGAGTGACAAAGAAGAGCGAAACAGACATTTCAAAATTCATCATACCCCTTAAAATGTTTATACCGATTTTTTAATTACCCTGTATCTAGATTTTGATGAATGTAGAATAAACCCATCATCAAGGCTTGTCAGCGTTTTAACAAAATGCTTCGTGTGCCTATTACCTTATTGTCGTGTCCGATCAATGGCGTTTCCGCCGTAGTTTCGTCGCTAGGACGATTCATGTACGGGTGTGGCGGTGGCACGTAAATCGGTTTAGAATGACTGGTGACTTGCGCGTAAATCGTCGGCTCCTGGATCGGCTGTCTTCGCGTCAAAGTCGACATGGGCAGCAGCTGGGGCCGTTGGATACCGGAGATTTGCACAGGCTGGTAGCAATTCGGCGGTATTCGCCGGTTTCCTCTCAGCGTTAATTCGGCATACGTTAACTCGGACCCCTGCTGTGTGAGAAATTTATATATTTGTTCGATATATCTAAATACAAATTTCTTTGGATCTCGATTAAATATAGATTTACACATCGAGTTAGATTTATATTTAGTGAAATCATCTCCTATGTGTGTTTTTTTTTTTTTTTTTTTTTTTTTAAGCAAACAAAGACGCTTTCTCTTAAGTATAATTATAAATTAATCGTATAATTAGAAATTATCTAGATATTAATTATATAATATTAAATGATCAATATCATGATACAATATCAAACTGATTTCTTTACAAACTTACGTTGTTTGTCGTCGCGAAGGTATTCGTATCCTGACGTGGTTGTTGTAATACGTATCGTGGTGACGTTCCTTTGCACAGTTCCGCGTATGAATTTTCTACAACAGGACAAGATACAGAGATTATAACTGATATGAATTAAAACTGCAAATTTTTCTTATTCTAAGATATCTTGTTTTAAGAATTGTTCTTGCGTATTAACATATTAACGTATATGAAATCAAAAATTTTTACAAAACACAGTTTATTAATTATTTTCTGATACGTATATATTGCTGAAAAATGAGAAACTTGAGCCTTAATTACATTACGAGTACTATCAATCAAATCAATCTGTTCCTTATTAAAATATGCGAATGCAAGTATAACTAAATTTTGAAAAATTCATAATTATCGAGTCTCGCAAAAGCAATTTCCAATTGCGATTAAATTAATTGAAGAATGTGAACGTATTTATCTCTTTACGATATTTGAGTTCAATAATTTACTTATCATTATAGGAATATGAAACTAATTGCAAATATATATAAAGCTTTTTATATATCTGCTAAATTTAAATTAAAAAATCCATTCTAAAAGTTTTATAGTCGTCGCGTATTATAAGCTTGTTGGCATTTCCCTCTTGTTAAATAATAAACGAAAGTTAATTTATCGACATCAAGGTGATATTTGAAAGAGAATTTTGGCGATTAATAACGACGATAACGGAAGCGATTCGTCTTATACGGAGAGAGGCGCGTATATACGTATGTTCATCATGCGATTCCCAGGATAAACTCTAGTTCAGATCAAGGGGCATGCGCTGCGAAGTGGAGAGTGACAGGTATTCTCGCCTACCATTCGCGTGTGGTATTATATCGGGATTCTTCTCAAAGCTCTCGATGCTATCGGCGCTGAGGGGCAAGGTCGACGATTTGTCACGGGGGGACGAGGCGCCGGTTCCCGACGCCGCCAGATTCGCCATCCCGCCGTCGTCGTGAGAGTCCTCCTGAGATCGGGGTCGATAGCGTAGCCTGACAGCCAGCACGATCACGAAGATCACCAAGAGCAACCCCGCTGTGGCTCCTACCACGGCGCCCAATAGTGGACCCGATAGCGACAGCACTGGTGTTAGGGCTGCAAATTGTGTTCAATTGTTTCGCGAATACGAAGAAAAAGGGGGAAGGACAATAATGAATGCGAATTTCTATATACAATATATCGCTTCGAAAAGAAATACAAATGATTGCAATAACTTTCTTTGAACTTTACGATAATTAAGATATACTCATACCGGTCGTTCGATCAAGAAACGATCCAAAAATAATATATATAATAATCGGAGAATATATTACATCTATAATTATCTTTATCCTCTTGCAATATTCTGCTTAAATATAAATTAATGGTGGAAAATAACTCGTCGGTTATTTAAATCTAAAAAAAAACGATGTTTATCACTTCAAGCCTTATTCGATATCGAAAACGAGATTTTTTTATTTTTTATTTTGCGCACTGTTAAAAGAACGTGTTAACAAAGGCTTGATGGAAAATGCATGAAACTCGACAAAGGGAATCGCTTCGCTACGTTGCGAACGTTCTTTGTGAATGTCGATTCGATTATGGATAAAGCATTTTCGATTTTTGGAACGCGTCTCTCTTATATGATCTCATCGTATTTGTAAAATCCTTAAAGAACTTCGAATTTTGTTTATTTTAAAGTTCAACTACTTCGATCGCAATTGACCGAATTAGGAAAATCGCATTACGTAAAATCAGGTTCGCGCGGAGAATCCGAGAGCTTTTTGTGCAGAGAAAATTCAAAATTAGTCTTACTTAATCCTCCCGCGATAATTACTTATTGTTTGATTAATATTAATGCGATAAATCATTTTTCATTATACTCGCGGGAAGGAACATGTTGCGATATGAGCTCATGAAAAAGGGAAGAAAAAAAAATATACACTTCGCGTGTCGGGAATATTCATGAACGAGTATCGCGTAAATCTATAAATGCAAATTATGACAAATTACGATGATCGCGTGAATGCATGTGTTCGATGTAAGGAACACGACGTTCAATTAAATAAGAAAAGAATATTGCTCGAGGAAGGCACACAATATTTTTTGACTAAGAAGAAAAAAAAAAGGAAAGAAAAAAAGCGACAGAATCCGCATTTTTCGCTCGCGAGGATTTTACAAATTTTATTCCGTACAGAGATCTTCATTCGCGCGCAATTAAAGTCCGCGGAAAGTGTAGCTTGCAACGTACATAAATTTAACTCGGAAGCGCAAGAACGTTATACCATGAGAGTAGTATGTATATCTTAGAAATATCCTATACGTTCCTGATACGTTAGAAAGTACTCGCGTATGCCGGATATACCGTGTGTGTGTGTGTGTGTGTGTGTGCGTGTGTGGCATATGGCCTGTAAAAAGTGATCATAAAAAATGTGCGCGTATAACGTTTCTGTTAACTTGGACGCGATCGTAAAGACAACTTGTTTAAATCCCTCCGCAGTAACATTCTTAGGGTTTATTACGACTTGACCGATTTACGGAATGCAATGAAAATTTATCACGCGGTATTTTAGAGACGATCGAACCATCGTGTGCGCTATTGCCTTTTGACCACATTTCCGGGAAAAAAAAAAAAAAAAAAAAAAAAAAAAAAAAAAAAAAAATTATTCTCTCTCCGCGCTCCATGTAAATTTATATCACTGCCCTTCGCTCATGTGCCAAATCTTCTCAAGTTTTCCGATTTATAAATTGTTATTGTTCGAAATGTAACGTGAATGAAAGAATTAGACTCGATAAAATTCTTTCCCAATCAATTAATGTTAAAAGTAGATATTTAATAGATAAATTCAAGTAACAGCATCTCGCAGCCATTTCAGCGAATGCTAAATTCACGCGCATACCATTTCCGTAAAAGATATAAGTCTTCTTTGTCATCGAAAAATAATTTTGCCCCCCCCCCCCTCCCCTCTCGCCGTCACAAATACGTAGTCAACGAGTGTTTGCAGATCATAGATCATACAACCGCATTAGCAATGAATTTGGGATTCAAATGCACTCCACATCCGAACTGCTGCAATACTCAAGTTCGAGGCTAATCAAAACCCACTTATATCCGCGAACTCCGTTAAATGAATGCCTCTCCGCTGGCTCGTTCCTGTTCTGGAGCCTCGTCTCCCTCTCTCTCTCTCTCTCCCCGCTGTTCCTATCCTCCTAAGATGATATTAAAGCAGTATCAACATTCACGACCATCAAACTAAGCTAATGATGATTTAAATTTATATCTCTGTATGTATGAAAAATGTATTTTGTCAGACTGAGCGAATCTCTAAAGTATATTTTTCTATTTGAATGCAGTTTCGAAGAGAGCAGATGTAGTAGGTATATATTATAGGCATATAGTCGATATATATTCGTAATTTTTTACGAGTCCATTTATATTAGAATGATACGAGAGAAGACATTTAAATAATATAAAAAAAATATAACAGAGATAATTTGGTTAATATTATCTTCCGCAGACGACTTATATGAATTTTTTTTTACTCAGATAAAAATTGAAATATTATTCCGTGATAAAAAAAAATTGTATAACAAAATATTTGTTAAATATTTATTAATTCGCGTTTCCTTCCAATAAATTTGAAAATTTATCGTTTTGCATTACTTTCTTAGATTATAGATTTTTCTTATGCTTTATATAAATTTGGAGAAAATTAAAATGTAAATAAGAGACAAATGTGTGTGAAGAATGAATAAAAGATCTAATCTATATATTCGTATAATAATAAATAAGATGATATTAATATATGATGTGGTTTTTAAATTTTACATTAATTTAAATTACATAGATCTTTCCCCAGATATTTTATCCCGGATTGCATTACCAAACGCTGCGATATAATAAACAGATGTGAACAAATCTTTGGTGCATGACTCGAGCTCTTTGCGCAATAATGTTCCGCGTTCCGTTACGCGCGTCACTTGTGCGTGCAGCTTTATTGTCTTCGAAATTAAGCCGCTTTCGGTGCGACCCTATCCATTAATTTACGAAAGATTAATTGAAAATGGTGTTCCTGCAACTTCCTCATATTACCCGGTAATATTGCCTCACGAAAATCTGCCTCATTCGGAAAATTTGAGATTATTTAACCATAGCAACTTGTTACATCGATCTATAGCGATCGTAGTAGAAATTGTACAAGTAAATAAAATGTTGACAATATTATACTGAACTGTGCTTAAAGTGATATTATAATTGAACTGTCGAGCTTTTAAAATTATAGATCATGCGATGAAAGATATATATATATATATATATATATATATATATATATACATATTTGATATAAATATATTTTTTATATTTAAAACATAACGAACATTTAAAAAAACTTTCAAAGTTTTCTTTCCATTAAACGACAGATGGTTTAGATAGAGTGAAATTTTCCATATTCTGTAGAGAATACATTGCCGAATTTAAATATCCGTGAATTAAATATATCAATGATGAGATGTTATAATAGCAAGTAATTTGACCGCAAATTTAACTCTTCTTCACGACACAAAGATGTCTAAAGATGTCGGCGTCAAGGATGTTTATGTACATCACTGCATCTCTCGACAAACTCGGGAAGATCAGGCTCGGCCGCAGAGCAATTTCGGATGAATGCCCCTCGACAGGGTGTACATGCGCGAGCGAGCGGTCTCGCCTTAGCGGTGCGCCTTGGAAACAAGTTCACCCCGACTTCGCTCTTCCGTGTACGTGCTAACTGTTCACAGGATGCGACGAGGTAAGCCCGACTTCCGCCCAAGAATACGGCGAGACCTTCGATTAGCATATCTGCGCCGTATTATCTTCACAGTGTCGTTTATTAATATCGCTGTATATGTGTATATATAAGCGCGGGAGAGGAAAGTGTAATGCAATAGCATAATCGCGTTTAAGAGTGCGAGTACATCGTGTTTATCGGGTACAAAATACACCGTTTCTTAGCGTTACGGAGACAAACCGTTTTTTACGTAAACGATCTGCCGTGAGTATCGTCGCGAAAACAACCTAAACAAACACGAAAGAAGACGAGAGATTATTGGACGTACAATATTTATGATAACTACTTGACAAAAATTTGTTTAAAATATTGAGATTTTGACGATATGAAATTTATTCTATCTTATTGCATTTTGAGATACGAATTTTATTACTTTAATGATATACAAAGTTTATACCTGATAAGGTAATAAACATCCTCGTTTTTTTTATTATGGATAAGATATGTGAAATAAATATACATGAAAATAATATAAAATATTTCCAAAAGAGAAAAAGGGGAATATTATGTAGTGGTAACGTAAAATTATAGGAAATAATTAATTAATACAACATAATTAATTTGAAATAATTGATCGATATTATGTCTTTATTACGTTGTAAAAATATTATGCCATGTTTACGTTCAGCATGCTTTCATTATATTACGTGTTAAACGCGATTAATATACAAGTGAAAAATGGAGAAGATAATGTTTTAAAATTTTTTAATTTATTTATTAAACAAAATTTGATTTATAAATAACTTTTATAATGTAGCGAAAAATATTGCCACCAAAGTTATTTATTGTATTTGCGTACAAACGAGAAATCACGCTTTTTCAAATGATGTTTTTAATTAAATGTAATATCTCATAATAATGAGAGAGAGAAAGAAAGAAAGAAAGAGAGAGAGAGAGAGAGAGAGAGAGAGAGAGAGAGAGAGAGAGAGAGAGAGAGAGAGAGAGAGAGAGAGAGAGAGAGACATTGTAGCAAAAACAGACTGTACCTTTTTTATTCAGCTTGCTAAAATTTTATATTAAAAAAATAGATTATAATTAATTAACGTGCAAAAACATCAGAGCAATGCATTTCGATTTGTATATCTACTTTTGTGTATTTTAAATGGTATATGATAGGAGAAAATATTAATGAAAATACGCTGTCATATATACACATGCGGGAAAAGTTCGCAAGCGAAAAACTGGAATACAGAAAAACAAAATACAATAGCAACTAATTTAGAGGCTATAACAGAATACATATTTATTAGTTTAATCGAGAAACAAGCAAAATTTTCCACAACAATGACCGTAAAGCATAATAGAGAATTGCACTCTTTTCACGACGACGCAAATTTGACGCATGCAGATCTGACCGTGTCGTACGAACAGTGTAACAATATTTCTACAAGTCAATCGCGGGATTCCCAAGTGATTGCCTTTAATTCGACGGTTCAAGTTCCTCTCGATGGTTGCGGATAAAAAAAAAAAAAAAAAAAAAAAATATATATAGTACGTGTGCGCAAAGCAAATATGCAAATTTCGAGATACTTCGTGATGAATTTCCCGGAATATTGACACGTCGGGTGGTTTCCAGTGATTGAACATTTTCATCGCGAACGAGCCGCGCCATGCGGAATGTTAGCTTGTTTCAGCTGCGCGTAGCACAATTTCGGATGATATGTTTTTCCGTCATAAAACGTCCATTCTTCCATTGATTCAAAATATAGATGTGCAAAAATATTGATTAACGTTTTGGCTAATAAAGACAAAAAATTTATTATCTATTTAAAAAGAAAGATATTAAGACCCGTTTAACGATGGTTTTGTGAATCTTTTGGGAAAATAAGATTCAACATTTCTTTTCTATAATGTTGAAAAGGAAGAGAACGAGCTCAATTAAGATCAATAATTATTTTACGTAAAATTTTAGCAAATAATATTATCTGGCCAATTTAAATAAAAATAAATAAATAAAAACATAAAATAAGCAATAATACGATTAATAACAATCACAAGAACGAATCACACAAGCAAAGACTAAAAACAAGTAAACTACTTGGACAAAATATGAAAATTCTAGATTATCTGTTCCTAATATAATATCAGTATATATATATTTAATTTAATTTTATTTATGTATTCTTTTTCCGTTATAAAAAAAAGAAGATTTGAAAAACGGCGATACTATCGAGCGTATATAAATTCAAACAATAACGAAACACGGATGAAAACGCACATCAGCCGTCGCGAGCACGAATCCATTATTCGTTCCGGATTGTCGCGATCGCGCTCGAAAATATTTTTCTCATCTAGCCGAGACAAAATTTGAAATATATTAATGAGAATATGGATTTTTCTGGTTCGCTCGATCATAACGACGCTGCTATTGCTTATGATTGACGGACTTAATCGCTCTCATCTTGAAAAGCACCATCGCGTCGAGACGCGCACAATGTACAGAGCGTGGGGAGGGGCGGGGAGCGAGATCCATTGTGTATCTGGGCCCTACCTGGGTAACGCTGATGCTCCTGGGTATTACCCTCCGGTACAAAGTGCGGACTGTGGAGGAGCGTGGCGTCGCTCATGGCGTGCGCCGTCATGATCCTGAGGGACAGCACGAGGCCGGAATGACTCCTGTCGGCGGGTAGATCCGTCACCTCGAGCATACTCGGCGTCAGGCTAGTCGCGGACGCCAGCAGACGCCTGGTGTCGGCGTCGAAGACCTGCAGTACGTAGGTGGCCGTGTTCGCGTCGAAGTACTCGCTCTCGGCGCAGCTCACCCGCACCGTTGTCCGGCTCTCCTCCCGAATTGTGCAATTCTCCGGCGAGGGGGGTTGCGCCAGTCTTTCACCTGCTACCGGAAGTGGCACAACACACCAGCCTCAATCTTCGTCTAACTGACCTTCACAGGGATTCACGCGCGTGGGATAGTTCCGGGATGCCGAGGATGATATCGACGCGGGATCGAGATTCGTTTTATTTATACGTACGATGAATATGAGAATACTTATTAAGACGTTTAGTATTCGACTAATCGTATCATGATATGCTGAATAAAAAGTGTTACAGTTGATGCTAATATAGCGATACCTAGTAGATTTATTTTCAGTAATAAACTGCGTAATCGATTGAAGAAAAAATATTGACCAAGTTTTTCGAACAAAGGCGCTCAGATTTATAAATCTGAGAAATGAAGGAATTGAATAAGAATTTGCCATTTTATTATAAAAAATTTAGTGCTTTTTTGCAAGTTTCTAAAATTTCATGAATTCCTAATCGTCGTAGCATTTGAAAGCAGATAAGGCGTAATTTTCTTAGAATAAACAATATCGTTTATTATAGTTGCTAGAAATAATCGATAAATATAACTGAATTGAATTAAATTGAAATATTTTAATCAGTTGAAAGCGAAACATTTATCTTCACGACATATTAATTTTTCTTAAATTCTGTGATTGGTCCGGGGGGATTGGTCCCGAATTGGATTCATTTGCGAAAAAAGACTGATTGATTAATTGCGAAGGTTCTCGGCGTTTCATTCGTAATTGATTGGAGTCTGCGGAGGGATCATCAAGACACGCGCACCCGAATGAAAAGCTTAATCAGTCGTAATATTATTCCACCGTAATGCGTTCTCGCGTTTCCACGATCTCGATGACGCGCGATCTCTTTCCAGAGAGCTCGTTCACGCCGATGGATTTTCCCATGAAATGTGCCAATCGTTCGTCACGCTGCGCGCACCGTCGTATTTTAATGCAAAGCGTCAAAACACGCAATCGATATCTGCCACTCATCGAGCGGGAAGAACCGATCCGCGCGCGCGCGCATATTTTTGTTATTTTTATCGTCTCGAGAGCTGCCATTCGACGGCGAAGTGTCTCTTTTCCGAATGTTAAAACCGCTAAAAAAATTTGACGAATTCTATAAAATCTTAAAAAGAAGATACACAAGTGACTAGCAAGGCATAAGACCTTTAGTCCTCTATTGGCGAGAAAAAAAAATCCCTATCTTCGCGCGATATTAATATTTCATCGAAACGAAAAATTACGCGAAGGTTCGATCAAACATTTAACGAACGTCTCGTAATAGTCGGACAATCGAATTTTTCTTCTTTGTAGAAATAGCGCGTATCGCCTTTTTCTTCTTTTTTTTTTTCGGACGGTGGCGATAGGATCGGATATAAATCGTGCGAGCGTACCGTAAGGAACGGCGATTTGTAACAAAGGGGGGTCAGCTGACGCAAAATACGGAAAGTCTTTTACAGTCTGGTTTACCTCCCTGTCACGATCCACTGCGCGGCGGGCCGCAGTAGAGCGGATAAACGACGACGACGACGACGACGACGCCGACCGGGTTCCCGCAGCCACTGCGCGCTGCCTATTAGCCGCGCATTATTAATGCGCGTAACGCCGTTTAACGTCCGTCTACGTGCCAGCCAGGGGGTTAATCGTGAGCAATTAGTTAGAAGAATGCGGCAGGGTCGCACCGTCGCTTAAATTAGGCCGCGAAATTTGTTTAATGGGGTTGCAGCGTGAAACTACTACCAAGAATGGACTTATCGCCACGCGAACGAATTTAAAAGGCCATTTTGGTAAAATGCGTCCCATCTTATGTGCTGAGATAATTTGCGTTTAAATTATTCGAATCAAATTAATTATGAATAAAAATTGTAGAATAATGATGGAGCATTAGTGACAAATGTTTTGGAAGAGGTCTTTATCTCTTCGTTCGAAATTTATAACAGATTTCTGCGAAATAAAAATATTTGTATACGTATAATTTTATCAGCGAATTCGGATAAGCCAAAGAGATTTATAAAATTGCAAGATTTCGATTAAATGGTAAAAATCACACCGTACAAATAAGTGCATCTACCTTCTCGAGAAAGTGTAGCGTCGATGCGGGCAATCTCATTATCAATTATCTTGCGTATATAAATATTACGAGTGGCGTATTTCTTGTCATCGACATTGTTAAGGTAATACTTAAAAAAAGTACGAAACGGTCATTGACGACGAGCGATCTTATGGCGCCGTATGTTGCCGTATGTTGTCGATGTTATGCATCTCTAATCCACATCTTATTAACGTCTGCTACACAATTTCGATGCAATCCTCTACACGAAACTCTAACAGGATTACAGTTTTACATCACATGGCATACGAATGCTTTGATCGAGATAAAAAGACGATACCGTCACTTGCTGAAATAGCCATGGATTTTCGGACAAACGAACGGATTCAATATCATCGTAACTCGCAAAAAAAAAAAAACAAAAAAAAAGCAAAAAAAATGTTCTCTCCAAACGTGTACATGTGTTTTGCAAGAAAAATTTCATACGATAAACATTTCGCGTATATTATTAAAACAAAATTTTTGCAGCTCTTATACAAAATATTGATGAAGGAAAATTTTAGACGCGGAATGTTTTGATGAAAACGCTATTGACGAGATATATCTTTTTAGTTAATATTACGATGACGTTTAGTTGATTTCATTTGTTCGTTTTGAAGGGAATACTTTTTGAGTTCCTTAATTAAAATTTATTACGATATCTCTCTCACATCTTTAATTTAATTGCAATTAATTCCATTATCATCAGCGAATATGTTAAGCAAATACTATTTGATCCTCTTCTCCCAACTACAAGGAAATTAACAAATTACATGAAAGAGAAGGATGTTATTACTTTATAATTTAATTATTACTTAATTATATTTCATATAAAGCCCTCTCTTCGAATTATATTTCAACTGTTATTATATTTAACTAAAAAAGTTGCGCGTTTATTCGTTTTAAAATGGATCTTGTATTTAATGAATTGTCCCATGAAAAAATTTACAAGAGAAATGTTTAAAGAGGAATATGCGATGCAAACTTCCTGGATGATTTCGCGCCAGTCAGCACGAATACATGTATATATTATGGGCACAATACACTCGCGAAATTTTCACGCGGCCATTCAAAAAGCCGCTGGAATCGAGTTACGATGTTATTGCACGAGAGAGAGAAAGAGAGAGATAGATAGAGAAAGAGAGAGAGAGAGAGAGAGAGAGAGAGAGAGAGAGAGAGAGAGAGAGAGAGAGAGAGAGAGAGAGAGAGAGAGAGAGAGAGAGAAAGAGAGAGGATCAATGATGTTCACACGAACTCTACGATGCAACAAGGCCGTGCAGCGTAGCGAGAGCAGTGCTCAAAATATTTAGATCGATTCATAAGCAATATCCGTCTCTATACGATGCTTCCTTTATATGTTCCACTTTCCGGTTTATATTCCCAGTACATTTACGACGCGCTGTGTCGTTTCACCGTCGCGGTGGCAAAGTATACGAGCGATATTGTTACGATGTCATTGTGCACGATCGGAACCAAGAGTCACTCGATAATTTATATAATCTATGAGATATTGAAAGAATAACGTGGTTGTGAAATATGAGAACTACTTATAGATAATGCTTCGAGGCTTTTGCGACGATAAGAAATAAATATAAAGTTTGTATAAAGCTAAATATTTCGAAGATTCAAAGCCAAAAATGGAAACGCGGAAAATTACTTGATAAATATTTGGAAGGCACGCCTGAATCAATCAATGATGTGTAAAAATGTCTCGTGAATTCATTTACACGATGATTATTAATGATATTATGACGTTTATCATCATTAGTCTTATTATTGTCATCGTCATCGCTAAATCAGAATTCCACTCGAAACGCGAAAGCTCCTCCTTGAAACATTCTCTCCAATCTCTACCCGATGATACCGCAAATCGGAACGATCGCATCGCTCGAAACTTACTTATGAATCGTCTGATAAGATTACATCGTGGACGACTTAATCGCGGCTCGATCGTGATTCTCGGCAAGGTTGTTCGGGAGATCGCGACGGACTCACCTGTTCGTCTCTCGGGCAGATTGAGGGTGGTGGCGCGAAAGCGCACGGTCTCGCTACGACCCTTGGCGTTAGTGGAGTAAATGGAGACCTCGTAGGTGCTGCCGGGATCCAGACTGCCGACGGAGAAGGTGGGCATCTTGCTGGTATGATTGTAGACGGTCGCCGGGCCGCCCTTACCGGATCCGGCCTCGCGATCCACCCGCATGGTGAATTTTTGCGGCAACCCGCCATCGAAGCCCTCGATGCACTCCACGTAAATCGAGTCGGTCGTCTGGTTCAACAGGGAGCAGTTGTGCGGCGTGTCCGGACGGCCTGTCGAATTCGCGCGCGATCAGTTTCGGGCTCGATTTCGCGCATCAATTATCAACGTAATTAACGAGCATAAATAATATTCAATTAGCGAATTCAAAAGGTATCCTGCGATACCACGAAGAAAACCTGAAATTGACGCCGCCAGTAAACGCGACGATAAAAATTGATTAAATATGAATTATTTTTTTGTTTATTTAAAATATACCTTAAAAGTTTTTTTACAATTAATTTTTACAATTTATTTTTAGATTACTTGTATTCTTAAATTATCCGTAGAAAGAAATTTTGGATTAAAAATATCGTGATATTTTTATAAAGAAAAAGAATAGATATTCGCATCTTTTTATTGTATTCAATTTTCATTTATCTACAAGTATAGACTTATATATGTTTGGAAGATCATTTCTCGAAAGAGATCTCCCCCGTAAAAGAATTATCTTGGAAGATGCTGGGGCTTCCTGAAAAACTCGCTGACAGCGCAACCGACTTGTACGCGCTTCGAAATTTGATGATCCTTCATCAACGAGCTTAGCTAGATTCTGGTTTCTTTTCGTGCGATTACACGATACTCAAATCACAATACTCCTTCTTTATACGTAACGTTCACGTTTAATGACGCTTTTTTATTACTCGTCACAGCAATTTAATACCGAATCGAGTACTGAAATGCGTTACCAAGGACGTAAATCTTTCCACGGCGAGAAAAACGAATTCATCCGCGATGCGCAAAAATGCGCGCGTGTTTCCAATTCGTGTTTGCGCGCAAAATTTTTATGCCACCGTTGCTACGAATGAAAATTGCAACGATATTTTTATCTCAATATTTCGCGCGAGCACGGATATACGCGAAGACAGTACTTCGTTAAATTATATTAATAAGAAATAAATGAAACTTTGCAAAATATATATGTAAAATCGCATTAACGACTAACCGCAAAATTTCAATTGTTATCATATCAAGAAAAAATAATCGTCAACTTGATTAAATGCGTTTAATTGTTTATCATTTCTCTAATTGAAATATTTAAATATTTCAACTAAAAAGATGATAACCGACAGGTTAATTTTTTTTTTCTCAGTGCATGAAAATTGAACTGTATAAAAAACGCGGACAAAAAACCGGAGAGGATTGAATATAAAAAGTCGCGACAATATTTTAGTTGTACCTATTAAACTGTTAGAGAAAAGAATAAAAAATTATACATATATTGTATTTAAGATTGAATGATATTTAAACTATATGATTAAAAAGTAAAAAAATCAATACTAAAAATAATATAAAAAAAAACTAATTTATTAAAAGAGATAAGTGAAATAAACTTAATTCAACTAAGCCAATTAATCTTGAAATGTGTTTTGTCGTTTACGATAATAGCGTCGTAATAATTAGTGTATATTCTTGCAGCCGCAATAACAGATGCGTGTTATCTTAACCGATTTGGTTTACGGGCCTATGTTTACTAGGGAGCTCTCTCTCTCTCTTATCCCGAATATTATTTTCTCTTTACCTCTACATTAGCAGCTTCTGAGATTGCTAATACAAGATTAATTACAAAGTACCGGAGCAAGAACTCGAGAAAGCAGAGTTGATACTCTTGAAGTTACATTAGATCTCCTTTATCGAGACGCCGATAATTCGATAAAAACAGAGCGGATTCCAGGACATTGCATTCATCGGATGTCGGATGATAGTGTCTCGACGACAAGGAGAATAAATGCAATCGAATCTATCGGATGCACCTTCCAAGAACTTTGAAACGGCGCGACATTCGTCTACCGAGAAATCGATTGCTGTCTTTCAAATAAGTTGTATCGCGGTCACGATACCATCGAAATATTCATCCGTCTTCATTCTATTTCTCATTTATTCACTCGCGACGACGATGATAATACTAGCGATATTGTCGAGTCGTATAAAAGTATCGAATGTCGCGTGTAATAATTTTTGTAATTCACATCGCACGCAATTTATATATTTACATGGTTTCGATGTAAAAATTCAAATGCGATTACGACTAAATTCGGGGAGATATATTCCATTTATCGTATTAATTAATCACGCTTTAAACATTTGCTTATGCAAATATTTGCAAAATTATTGATTATATATAGTAATTGGTCTTTGCGAGATACGTTACACGTTTGATACGATATTATACGCAGTAATATAGCATCGCCTTCGACGTATCGCAATAAAATCTACATAGGGAAGCTCTACACGTCGCATCTATATATTTCTTACATTTAAAATATACGCGCGGGGAGAACGGACAACGCACGCTTTAATTTTTCAAGGAAACCCACCACGTAAGAGATCGAGCTGGCACTTACCGGCTGGCACGATATGGAAGACGCACGGTTCCAGCTGACTGCCCTGGTCGTTGTTGCCCCAACAGAGGAGAGTACCATAATCCAACTCGTTAATCGGTTCGTACGAGACCGTCGAATGCGTACGGTCACTGGTGACTTTCGCCTGAGGTATGTCCACCGCTTCCATCGTATTATTGAATTTCCAGGTGAACGATACTTCTGGCGGATTCGCCTCCAACTCGCAAGGAATATTCGCGCTCTCGTGTTTCGCCACGCCGAACACCCTCGTCTGACCGTGCTGGCATACCGGCGCGACTGTAAAATGTAAATGTAAAATTCGCGTTGAGGATATATACGTAGACGAGCCAATACTTTGGCGAGTGTATAAATAAACGGCGGATAAATAATTATCCACTGAAACACCGAATCACACTTGGTTTCGCTCGATACGCGTCGCGTGCTTCAATATTATTCAAGATTAATAATATAACGGATAAATTGGTACATTTAAGAGGAAATGTTTGTATAATCTATTTCCCTATATCAATTTCCAGCTCTCGATGGTAGTCGTTAGAGATAATAATATTGTAATAATAGCTTAGTTTCATGTTGGGTTATTAATATCAACAGAATTATTTGACATTGGAGGTGGAAAGGGCTTAGCAAATTACACCTCGAAAATGCGAACACGAAACAAAATTGAACGGGATTCGATGTATATAATCCGAGAATTAATGGCGCTTTAACTATGATCTCTAAAATTAAACAACAGTACAATTGGTATCCTCATGACGAGTATTCTCCACAGATACATCCTTGAATAACGCGGTCGGATCTTTTCGTCGATGATCCCACAGCATATAGAGGAGGGATGTTCGATACATAGAATCTGATATCCGCCGAAGGCTAACGCGATTATTAAGCACTACCCTTAATTAAGCATTAACGATGGAATTCATGTCCGTGAAACTATTTTCCCCCGCTCCTGAGTTTATGTCAACCTCAGTCGACACGATATTTGATATCGTCTCGTAACATACATAATACACAATATACATGTATATATTCTGTAATTTACATATTGCAATAATGCATCATTAGTAGAGCATGTCTTCATTGTTCAGATGAAAGATGGGGGACAAATTCGCGTACGCTTTCTCGAACAACGTTTTCCTCCATTATATTCTCCGCTGATTCCGTTTTATTCACTGCAACTGAAAGTACGTCGTTATACTTGGTAAGAAAATAAGTTTCCGACTGCATACGTCTTTTTAATGCTGTAGAAAGTAAAAAGTGTAGAGCACATTCTCGGGTTACTTCGCGGTGCGATTCGCGTAGCGTAGATGATGAAGGAACTGCGTAAGTAAGTTTAAGACATCTACGTAAGGGTTGAAAAATTTTTCCACGACATACCAACGTATCAAAATGATGGTAACAAACTTTATGTCTTTCTCGTCAAAATAAAAATTTTATTTAGGACATATTATATATAAGAGAAGAAGATTGATTTAGAATGTATTATATATAAGAAAAGAAAAGGGAAAAAAAAAAGATAGGAGAAGCATACACATATAACACACATCTGTGAGAGGCACTTTATGATTTAATCTCCTCTATGCGAAGGATATTACTATATATTTTTTCTGGAGCCACTCGACAAATGATTGATTGTACATCTTCGGAAGAAAAACACGTTATATAAAATATTCTTCAAATGTAAGTAATTTTTTTGACAGATGGAACAAAATACGATAGTCAAAATAAATAAAATAAATATATATTTAGTGTTGAAATATTTATACACACATACATCCTATAGACATATTCTTCCATTTGTTTTGAGCGAGAAAAATAAACCGCCTTGCGTTCACGAGATATCGAAATGCAATTAAAATGTGATTAAGATTGAAACAATTGTGCTTGCGCCATGAACCGCGAAAGAGTGCGTTTCGACGCAACGCGAGCGCATTTTATACACCCGGAAACATGCGATTGATCCTTATCTCCGGTAGTTTCCGCGATTGACATTCACTTCCACAGACGAAAGAAGATATTCGGTGTAAGCTGACAAAGGATCCCCCGCGACCTCGACTCAGGGCGGAAGTCCAGTTCGCCTCTCGTCCGGGAAATTCAATAATACTTGGGACGTGGAAGTGGAGGGTCGTAGATCCATGCGGGGATATATCCGGCGCACATATAGAACGAGACTGGACCCTTCATTGATTAGATCAGTCATAAAATTCCGAACGGTATCCGGTGTCCGCGCGTATTGCATCCTCTTTGTACTTTGCACAGTTGTCGAAAGAAGTCCGATCTTGGCGATGCTTGGAATGTTCCGCATCTTGCCAAGCCAACCGATCGCGCAGTGTTATACGACGGAGACGAAACCTTTGTCCTCTCTTATGACGATAGTCGAAAAATGTCTTAGAGATGCCATAAAGGTCACGATAAAACTCGTGAGTTTTTACGCGATCGTATGGATTGGAAGGGATCTTACGTGATTTTACATTCTCGCATGTACGCTGATATCGTGTAATATTAGACAATACATAAAGTAATGGTAAGCTTCAATAATTGATTGATCGGAATGACATGTATATAAACGTTCGAGATTTGCTTCTTTTATTTGGGACTCCTGTCATCACGGTTCCTTTTCAAAAATATGAAATGTTTTATTTTATTATTTAGAAAATAAATTAATTTTAATTAATAGGATAAATCAATTTTATTAATAAATTAATAAAAGTAAATTGAGAAATTTCGAATTTCTAAAAGCAGAGATATCAGAGGAAAAATTTCACGATATACGCATCAACGAAATGGACATGCATAACATTACGGACGCAAAATGCAGATTTTATCGTCGGGAATGGTTAAATCTGGCACGCGCGCGAAACAAGCGCATATTTTTTCGTTTTTAAAAATTGAATTGAACTTTTCTGAGAGAAGTGGAGACTTTTAATCTAAATGATCTCCTTTGTCAGCGTCAAGTATCTTCTCCCGAATAAAAGCAAATGGATGAATGCGCGGAGATATCGCGGGATACAGCAGGATCAATGGCCGAGACACCGACAATAACCAATTAATGCTAGTCATTAAGCATCAGTGACAGATCGCTCACGCTGAATGTCCATGTCGGCTATCGAAATTATATCTGCGTCGTATATGCATAATTCATTTCACGGGCCCGCAATATCGCCTGCATCGTGAAAAATGCACGTCGATCTGTCGTGCACGGACGTACACGTATAGAAACGAAGGAAGGGAGACAGGATTTGCTTTTTGTTCCATTTGGAGATACGAACGAGTTTATCTCGATTATCTTATGCGGGAGCGAATTTATCTCCGCGGTATAAAATATTTAAGTATTAGTTTAGATGTATAGGATGTTTTAATGCCAAATGCGTTAGATTGGAAAATTGCAATTTTAAATTACATTTTTAAGAGATTTGATACAGAATTATATTAATCTATTTTTGATGATTCCATTTTTGAGAGAAACGCGTATCTCCCCCAATGTGATCATTTCTCTCTGTCTTTCTCAAACCGCAACAACTCTAGCTATTCGCGTAAAATATAACTTTATCTTTTCTGCAATCTCTTTTCGTAATAAATCCCAATGAAAAATCCAGCGAAAAAAGGGCCATTGACAATTTAAGGCTTAAAAACTTGAAAGAGCGAACGAAATTTTAAATTTAGAGCTGTTATAATTTTGCACCTTATCTGCTACATAAAACAAGAGGTTCCGCTATAAAACGAGCGTTTAACGTATCCCCTCTCGGTTTCAACGAAAGTAAACCTTACGCTCGATAGCCCGTTAAAGTCTTTCCAAATGTTTAACGGCGAATACAATTCGTAGAACACACGCAGAAGGGGGAAAAGGTTGGATGTGTCGAGCCAAGAGTTATCGAATATTCTGCCGGTGAGAGATTTAACGGTACATTAGTTCCGGGGATATCCTACACAGGCCGATAGAGTACGAAGGCGCGCGCGACCATCGTATTATTTTATGTTCGCGGTACTCGCGTCGTGAATCTTCGTCAATCACGGTGTACATCGAGCCCGGCGTTGAAATTCGTAAGAATTCGCCGGGTAGTCGCCGTGTACGCGTTATGGAAATTTATAATAATAATAATCTACGACGCGCGTGTGTGTACGCGTGTGTAGCGCGCGCGCGCGCGAATGGCCATTACGTCAAATAACGAAGATTTATGTGCGCGTCGTGGCGACGATGTATATATATGCTCTCGCATAGCTTATGCCGGAGAGACGTGGGCAATACGGTCAAACTCTATATATTCAGATATCAGAGGTATTATTATATATGGATCGAGCGCGTGGTCGGGACTCGAGATGATACATGTGCGTCGATGCCTTGCTTAATCAGATACATTAATTAGCTGGCGTTAATGGACCCAGTTAGACGCCCCGGTCCATTCGATCGATAGATAGATCTTCGACGGAGCGTTATCGAGCGTCGTATCTCGCGTTCGTATCGCACGCGATGGTCGTCATGGCTGGCACGATATATCGGCGATGCGATAAAGCGCCTAGGATTCCGAAAATACTCGAGATTACGGGAATCCCATAGAGAATTTTATCGATTGATCCAAGCGTTTAACGAACTCGGCCGCGCGGAATCGCGACTATCGATCGATGAATCTTCGGGGCGTGGCGTAATTATCGTTTGTATCCTCTACAACACAGGATATATCGCGAGATATTAATACAGTGTGTGTGTAATCAATAAGATGCGCATTCTCCCCGTCTCTTGGAGAGAATAGCTTGTAGAAACCTCGGGTATATATAGAGAACTGAAGGATTTCTCGATGAATTTCGCCGCGGATCTCTCTGAAACGTTAGCGGCGTGTTAAGGTGGCATTGTTAAGGGGATTACAGATGGGTGACGTTACATATCGATCGATCTCGCCATCCGGGCGACGTCTTGGCTCGGTTTTTTTCGCCGCGACTGTGCTACATAATCTATCCAATCTATCACGGCGAATAAATCAAAACGCCCGGCGCGGAGAAATCGAATTCACTTTTGCAGCGCGAATAAATGTCCGGTCGGGGCGGCTGCGATAAATTCATTGACGTATTTCATGGAAGTCGGGCCGTGGCAACAACGGCGATGGTGTGGCGGCATTCTAGTTTGCGTCCGTTCGTCGCTCGTAATTAAATTACAACAAACGGAATCTAAAGTTAGCGAAACGAATTCCGAAGCGAAGCGTGCGTATTGCGCCGATAACACGCCGGCTGACCGATGACGTACGTATCTACTTCCGCCGGATCGAGCCTGTTATAAATCGGCACGATTTTGTTGTCGCCCGAAATAAAGTGTCGACCTTTTTATATCACGTTACGGATAAACGTCGCCAGTTAATTTCGCACACTCGTATAAAATTTCTCAAAATTCATGCGGATCGGATATAAATTACACGTCGTATTCATATTTATATGTATAAATACATATAATTTACGATTGCGATAGAAATGGAAAGAAAAATATAATCGCATTCAGTGCATGCGTCCGATAAAGATCTCCGTTGGCGAGAGAAAAAGAATTTCAAAGGATGATTTTGTGAAATATTCTTATAGAAATAATTGTACAAGAATTATTTTAGATCGATTGTACTCTGCGCGAGACGTCACCTTATTTTTGCATTATAATAATTTGACATATATCTGAATAATAATAATATATTCGTTAAAAAGAGATCCTGAGAGGAAATAACTTATAATAAAAGTCTAGAGAACATGTATTATAATAATTTAACATATATCTGAATAATATATTCATTAAAAAGAGATTTTGAGAATTAAATGAAATTATAAAAGAAATAAATAAAAGTCAATAGAACAAAATCCTGCCATTACAATCTTTTTCTTATCATTCGATTTAGAGTCACGTTGAACGAAAGATTTTATATTATATATTAGGAGCTCGCACGTATAAATCGCGTGATAAAAATGCGACAGTCCCGGCGCGCGAAATTGCTACGGTGTGTAATTAAACATTAATCGCGCAATGTTCTATTCGAGCGACCTGAATTACTTTGCGCGCGCGTTATCGCCCGGCTAAAAAAATCGCATGTTCGCAAGACCATAAGCGTATATGACGAGCAAAAACGGGATCGCTTGAAAGGAATTTCAAGCATGCTTGTTTTGTGTTTTGCAAAAAATATTATGCAGAATAAAAATATAATAATTAGCCATATAATAATAATACATACTGCTATATATTTATCATAATAATACGATACGATACGCGAAGAGTATATATTATAATAATCCAATATATTTATAAAATAACCCTCGCGTTTTTTTATAGCTCGATGTTACCCGATATGGGTGGAAAAAGAGACAATATCGTATCCGCGTGACATCTACTCTTTCAACGTGTTCGATTCGTGCGATACTGATCGGTGACAAAACATTTTTGACAACGGTATAATAATTTTATACGCATCGCAACATGAAACTTTTATTAACAGGAATAAAATATCTAACGTATGAAGCCTTTGTATCTTCTCGATTGAAACGACACGCTGGGTCATCCGTCAATCGAGTAACAAATACAGTCGCTAATTTCTCTCGTTCCTCTTGAAAATTTAAAATCTTTTCTCAGAGCTCGCAATAAATCGATTTTTTCTTACGTGCTATTATGTAAAGTTTTATACTAATGCTGCATATCACGTTTCACTGAGCTACATTGCATAATACTGTGCAGCGCGTCAAAAAATTTTCTTCTTTCCTTTAATGTATAGAATGATATCGAGTTGGCGTGTATAAGGCAAGTTATCGACCACTCGCTCCTGGCTAATTATTATTACAGCTTTTAATTGCAGCGCGCTCCAGTTTAAAACCTTCTGATTAAGTCTGACGTTAACTTCGACGAGCGGTTGAATGTCGGAATTTTTAGAGTCGACGCATTAATTACAGGTTGTTACGGCGATGCTTGTCTTGTAATTAACACAATGGCGGAAGCGCAAACTCTTTGCGTGGACTATAATTACGTAAAAATCGAGCAAAAATACAAACGTCGACTATCCTCGATTTGTAAAACTGGTATCGATTTGTCGAAAGCAAGAGAACGTTAGGCGCCGCAGGACGCATTGCGGATCGTGAATTTTTAAAAACCTTTTCCATCTAGAAAGCACAGTTGGAATATTTTCAAGAAGCTTGTCTCGCGAATATATTGTCTGCGAATATTATTATTCAAATTTACCGTTGTTTAGCGTTTCGAATCGTCCTCGTATTTCGCGCTCATATTCTTTCTCAAAGCATTGTCTTTGATAATAATTAGGATTGCGTACAAATTCTTTTCATTTTAGTTTCCATTGTATTTTTCTCTTTAACTCGAAAATTCTATTCCGATCGAATTACCACAATCTCTCGATGGAAAATATTTTGAAAGATATATTTAATACACGATACGCTATATAAATATGACGCGTGAATTTCAATGGGACCCTATCTCGCGAGTTCGGTCACGAACGCAGAAAATCTGCGAGTTCGTATGTGCGCACGGCTGGCTAACGTAGCTTAAGATTTTAATTCAGTTTCAGCAGGTATAATTATGCGCATGGCAAGAAGCTCCCCTTCTCTCTTCGACCTCTGTCGTATCCAAGATCTTAAGCCGCTTAGTTAGCTGTAAAATAGCGTGGCTTCAACTCCGGAGAAGAACAAAGAAAATACGGATTATACGGGAGCATTCGACGTTCGACGAGACTCGGCAGTTTACCTTGCCGAAAGGGTTATTAAAACCAACATAATCGCACCAGGATAATTACGCAAAATTTTGCTCATACTTTTTGCCAAAGTCTCTTAACGCGTGCGCGCGCAGAAATCTACGTAATATTGGACCGATGATAGAGATTTGACGAGCGCGCGTCGCGCACTCGACATCTTTTTTTACCGGCGCGTATATTCTTTGAAAATAAAATCTATTTTAACATAATGCTATTGCAGCAAAGTAGAATAGATTAGCGGAACGACGCAACAATTTCAGTCAAAGCTTCAGCCAAAATCAAAAATACGACGGCTAAACGATAGAGATGGACATTTTCTTCATACTATGTTCGCAATATGATAAAATGAACAGTATTTTTTAATATTCCTTTTATATTTCTGCTTATTAAATTATTACGCATAAGCGTAAGGGGAGCAAAATTTTCCGATGAAATTTGTTTTACAAAATTGTAGAAATTAATAGCAAAGTGTTTGAGATATTTTCAGCATATTTTTTTCCTTCGTTACATTAACTCGTTGACTCTCTGTTTTTTTCTTTCGTCAAAATTGAATTGAGAGTTTAGAATAAAATATATCAAAATGTCCTTTTTAATTATTTAACAGACGGATCTATTAGCAAACGATCTGTACAGAAGAGAGAAGGAGGGAAGGAAGAGGACATCATGTAGATACACACACATACATATGTATGTTTTAACTGATCAACTATTAATCTGTGCGCGGATTAGCTGTAGATAATTTATAGCGATGCATTGAATCCACTAAATACTGATGAGAGCTCAGCTGCTGTATAAACGGTGACGTATGTCAGTCAGTCGTAAGTTACGCACCAACACACGGACTTAAGTAGCGGAACAGCTCGGTTATACGCATATATTCCTACGTATGTAGAGCGTTCGAAGTGATTTAGCGTTCGCTGAACTTTACGGGGGGTGAAAGACATTTTCCTTGGAACGTGCGCAAAAAGGGACCAACTCGCGTACATCACCGTAATAAATTCATACTGGCGAATTGCGCGACGATGGCGGCGATTTCTCGTCATAGCGATAGTTTTGCCTTATTTTATCATCGAGATATATATGTATATCATACCGTGCGAATGATTTTCCTCATGATTTATACGAGATGGAAAGTTTCTTGAAGAGGTCTCGACGCGGTAAGAATATTATTAATGACCGTATTATCGATTTCTTTCTGTCTCTATAAAAGCCACGCTAATTATATAATCGTACAATAACTTGCGCTATTACGTTCATAATATCTCGACTTTTATAACTCGTAACGTCGTTTGATATCGGATTTGTAATCTTTTTTAAACACTGTGAAAAAGCCGTCCAAACTTGCTTATAACGTTTAAAAGGGTTATAATGCTCGCATATGAAATTGACTTATAGCCGGTCGGTTCTCTGCCTCGGAGCAGATTTTATGAAACCTCGTTTTCGTTTATAGTGCGCGATGCCGAGATATTAAACGTCGATATGAAGCGGAAGATCTCGCCCCGCGCTCTCTCCGAATGCGCGGACATTTCGTCGTCTACGCGCCGGATTTATGTCCCATCGTAAACAAAGCGCGCTCCTAAGCTGATTTAACGTCGATCCGCGCATACCGGTGTGTCAGTATCAGTTACGTGCCAGAGGATGCGATAAACGCGCGCGCACTGACACAGAAATTAACTCCAGTGCCAAAGAGAGACCCTAGAGATACGGAAGACAACACGGGGCGTGTTTCCATTCCCGGGTATTTCGGTTAAAATCATTATTCCTCGATCGATAGATACAGAAGAGAAATTACGCGCGCAAGCTTTGAATAATGCTCTTTGAATACAAATCTGCTTGTAAAGCTTGTATTCTACAAATCTCTATAGAGTCAGTCTTTTGCGAATTTATAAAGAATAATAAATTTTTTACAAAATATATCGACGAAATTTCGATTCGCCAAAGCGCAGAGAAGGTTCATCACTATTAGATATCTCGAATAAAAATGATAAATTTTCAGATAAAGATAAAAAATTCTTACATCTTAAAGATTCAGATATGAACGTGGACTGTTGTCGACAATAAACAGAGAATAGTTTAACTTAATTAGAGCGTCGGCGTAGATTATGGTGGATGACACGCGGGAAATGTAGGTATGTGCATGTAACAGATACTCACACTTTATGTCCAAGTTCAGTGGATTGCTCTCGCCGTCGCCCTCTTGATTATTGCCGATGCACGTGTAAATCCCAGCTCTACTGCGAGTGACGCTTTGCAGCACCAGGCTCTGATTACTTATTATCGTTCCGGTTGTCGGATTGTGATACAGCGGATTGCCCTGCGAATGCGAAATCAAACGAGGGTGTGTTGTGTTTACTCGGCTACCGTGAATAAACTTGCGGACGCGGTTCAGGGTGCGAGTAATAAACTATTCAAGTAATGGACTATACCCGCGACAAATAGTAAGTAAATTAAAAGGAGCAAAAAAATAGACAATTTTATAGCGACTTGTGCTATGATTAAAAAAATTTTCATACATGAAACATTTAACGGTAAAGTAACGTAAAGATAAATAAATAAGAAGAAATATAAGTAATAAATAAATAAATAAATAAATATATATATATATATAAAAGCAATACAGTTATATATGAAAATGAAAGGATAAACTAATATTACGCTCTTTTCGCGAGCGATATTAAAGCGCGAAAACTGTATATTCGCGCTTCTCGCGAAAGTCTAAGCGATAATAAATCCCGCGTGAAGGAGAAATTCACGACGAGGAACGCTGACAGTTTTTCGATCTCTTTCGCGTTCCCTCGTCACGACTTTCGAGAACGATGAAAGCGGCTTTGAGTTTTCGCGAAACAAATTTTGCAATCCTCGAACCGAGGGAATTGATTGGGATTTGCGTTTCCCCGGTGTTTCTATGTAAACGACATTCGTTCGCGCGATAAGAATCATCGAAATTGGCTCGAATCGGATATCAAAGTTTGAAGAATATTCACAATAATTTTAATATCATAATACATATATTTTTGAGGAATTAAATTTTTGCCTTATGTCTTTTAACTGTATCTTCAAAAATCAACTGTTTTCTTATCGACATTTTTTTTTTTTTTTTTTTTTTTTCGACGAAAGCAATCTATCGACAGTTTTTGAATAATTATTAGCAATTAGAAAATGAAAACAACGTAATCGTGTTAACTTATTATTTATCTTCAATTTACTCTTTAAAAAAATATATAGATAAATTTTAATGTAATTATAATTTACGTTACTAGTAACATGTATTTAATGCTGAAAATTAAAAGTCTTGAAAAAAGATAATGTTCAAAAGTAAATGCGCTAGAAAAAGAAAAGAAAATGGTTAAAAAATACGTTTGTAAATTTTTTTTTTTTTTTTATTTAATAACTATTACCTAAATATTCTGAATATGTGAATCCTAATGATACTAAAAGAGAACTATGTATCGTAAGATTAAAAATAAATTCGGAATGATTGAATGCGATTGCTTCCCGATGGTTTAATTGCGACGGGAAATACCTTGATTTATACCTGTGATTTATGTCATGCCATCAGTTCCAAATCAATCGCGCGTATGACTTTATCATCAATAAAGGCAGTACGATCAAAACGAATGAAGGGATTAAAACACATTCGGGCATTGACGAATCGCATTCTTATTAATCGTTGATAAAACGCATCAATTTATATCTGTAGTTAAATCGACGCTGTGATTCTCGTCCCGTATCGATCAAGCGAATCATTTTAATAGTAAAGAAAAATATTGCGCACTCGAGTGGCTTAGAATAAATATGAAAAAAAAAATTTTTGCGCGTAATTCTTGTAGCATCTGATTGTTAATAAATTTTTTAAAAGATCACAAGATACTATTAGACGTTAAAAATTTTAAATGGGTACAAATTAAATACTTTTTTATTTTTAATAAAAGATGTAATACATTTATCATTTCGCGTGTGCATTAAAACGGATCAGAAATTATTTTTTGAAGTTAAGCTGAAATACACATTGTCCCCGATATAAATAACCTAATTTGTGACGAGAGAAATATGAAAATTGTCTACAATTTTCCGTGATACGAAATGCTCAAGTTGCGAGAAAATTTCTAATATAACCGAATCCTCTCTAAAGGTTAATTACTATCCGAGGGAAGTCCGCTTTATATGCGCCCTGCGCAGCGCGTTTCGGTGATACGAATCCAAGATCAAACGCGGGAGTTTTCGGACGGAAGTTTATCGCGTGTCGCAGGTGCGCCCTGCCGTTCCCTTATCTCGACGCGATTAAGCTTCGGCTTATATTATCGATTTCTGAACCGGATTCGTTATCTGCGCCCTATGCGGCGGGGTGTGGACTCACGTTATGGCGCCAGGAAACCTTGTAAACCCAGGGATTGGACTTGATGTTGCACTCGAAGTAAACGTCGATACCCTCCCGAATAGCGCTCGAATTCAAATTGCTACCAAGCTCGAGGGTAACCACAGGCTCGTCTGAAAACAGAATCAACATCAAAGTCAAAGTACGAAATGCATCATCAATATGGGAGATGCCGCTTTAATTACAATAATTAACGCCTATTAACGTCCAGATGCCATAAATAAGTGCCTAGATGAAAAAATAATAATAATAATAATAATAATAAAAAAATGAATAAAAATAAAAATAAAAAGTAAAAATTAAAAGAGAAAAAATTAAAAAATGCTGGAAACAGATAAAAGAAGCGGGAAATCGAAATTTTTTATCTTAGGGTTCATATTGGCTTATTGATTAAAAACTACTATCTCTATTTGAATCATCGTATTTGCAAATTTTATATCGAATTGGCGAAATAATTTTTTCGAGCTCGCTTCCTTAATTTTGTCAAATTTAAAGGTAAATCTCAAAATATGTGATTGAAAAGCAATGAAAAAGTACAATTTAAAAAATCGTTAAAGACATTAATTTACTGATTAATAACCATTATTTATTAAAGAAAAATACTGTATAATGTTTTAATATCAAAATACAATCTATAATACGATTGCTTCTCGATTACATCGCGTTACATCGCCTTGTAAATAAATAGTTAACTGTGTCGGACAGCGGCGGATTTTCCCATCGAGAGAGCGTTGTCGGCGTCCATTCTGTGGTATTATCTTTTCATGGAGGAAAAAAATCCCGGCCGCGTATCGAACGTTACTTATGATTCCTTTCGCTGCAACGCCATCGCGAATCCGATAATTCCGCCGTTTCGCGCTTGCAATAAACGAGTACATTTTTTTTCAGCCTCGCTTCTACAGCCCCACCCCGCCCCATAGAATTACCAGCGGACGCGACAAATGAAGAAAAAAAAAAAAAAAAAAAAAAAGGATAAAAAGTCGCGGAAAAGACGGTAAAATGGGGCTGCCAAGATATTCGAAGTGGTAGGAACGCGACGGCGAAATCGAACTAAATTTTCAGTACGGTGGATCGGCATGTGCCATTAATTTCCACTCGAAGTCTCTGTCTGTCTTTTCTTCTTTCGCACCTCGAATCGGCTCGAGGAAAACTTTTATATTAGACAGTGAAATCACGACGTTAATCCTAGCTTGACTGCGACGCTTCGCAGCGATTCGTTCTGCAACTTTACGTATTAATGTCGCTGAAAAGTTGCAACGGTGCTCCAATTTCAACTACGATGCGGACACACGCATCTACACGGTTGTTGCAACGACACACACGTCCGTTAACCTGGCAACCCCTCATCACGAAACAAAATTCGGATATATGGTATAATTATACGTGCTGACTTACTCGCTAATGTAATGCATATTCGATAAATTTAAAAAAGATTATCCGAAACAAGAAATTGTGGAAAATATATGAAATAAATAATGGAGAAAATATTCTCAGCACAATTGAACAAAGTGAGAGTCTTTTTTATTAATCGCGAGATTAATAGAAAATAATATATGTTGAATGAATATAAGCATAATCATGTGATATTAGAGATTCGATATCAACGATAAATGTTACATTTCGAGCAAACAATCTCGCCGATGGCAACGAGATCTAAAGCAAAAGGAACGACGTTAGAATTCTCGATTGAAATTGTTATGTTGACTTTGCTGCGTACGATATGCATGCGAAATGTGCTTGTAAAAATATTACATCGATGAAAGTTTCCACCGTGTAGGACGCGCGGTCGCATACGGCGACGCGAAATTGCGGGACACCCCGTTGCGTTTCCGTGAAAACACTCACGATATATATTGAGCTTCCATCCTTGCTCCATCTCCGAGTCCGGAATATCTGGCACGCTGGCGCGACAGTAGAGGAACTTGCCGGCGTCTTCGATACTCGGCACGAATGTGAGGACGCTGGTTGTTACGTTGCCGTCAGGAGGACTCCTCTGTCGGTGAGAATTTCATGAATTTAAAATAGTTTGCCGAACAATTTAATAATCACGATACGCATACACATCCCGGCATCGAATCCGCCGTCTGTGACGGATTGAATTAGATGGTGACGATTATGCCGTCCGCCGATATTGGATTTACATTAAACGTGAATTCAAATGTCAAGATCGATATATTCTTATAACTATTTAACATCTCGGATAAAACATTTTTTTGTTCATTTAAAAAATACTCGTAATCAGATAAATATATTAATTCTAATGACAAAATTGAATAAGAAATAATAGAAATATAAGAAACAATAGAAATTGCACAAGAAATGTCACATTCTTAAATTATAGACGGAACAACGATTCAAATTTCTCGCTTTGTATTTTGCTCTGCTGATAAACATTAATAAATAATTCGAATATTTTATGATAGAGATAAATATGTATTATATCGCGCATTAATTTAATTACATCGATCATTAATTTAATTCAAAATTGAATGGAGAAACAATCGCAGCGACATCCGGAGAGAGTTTCACGGACGAATTAATCTCATGCGATCGACGAGAGTGTATTAAATTTGCCGACAATCTACTTTAAATCCTACCGTTTCCCGTGCATTTCGCAATATCGTGTTCCCTTTGGACCACGCGATGGTCGGCTCTGGTCTGGCTCCGACAACCTCGCAACCTATCTCGTAGGTCTTGCCGGCGCTAAGTGGACGGTTCTCTCCTTGAATCCGGACCCAGAGCGGTTTCACTGTAAAAGAGAGCGCGTGTGTCACATTCAGATTTAAGCGCCCATCGAGATCCGCGCATAGTCGTGTGAAGATAATAGAAATTTTCCCGGTAGAAACTCGATTCGATGAATTGATGCGCTACGGTAGGAGTTTCGTGAGAATCGATACCTCAATCTAGCACGGAAATTGAAATCGCTTATAATTAAGAAAGTTGCATATTTTTCACAATCATAATTTATGACGTGATAAATTGCATATTATTACGAATTAAATAAATATATTTAATATTCCCCGTATTTTTCATTATATTTATTATTAATAACCAATGATAATAATGCAATAACATAATATCATATTGTAATTTACACACTCATTCAATTGTTAATTAAAAATAACAACGTACACGTTGCAAATTTATAATCTATATATATATATATTTTTTTTTTAAATAAAATTTATTCACAAATGCATTTTTTCTTTCATTCTTGGAATTAATCAATAACCATCAGTAAATCGATACTTACAATTCATATCGAGCGTCACTGAACTTGTTATCGGTGCTATCATGTTGTTATTCGTAGCTTGGCAAGTCAGATACGTGCGCAGATGCTCGCGGCCCAACTTTTCCAATTGCAGCACGTTGCGAACCCTTTTAGCATCCACGGTCTCGTAGGTGTTATCGAGTAGAGAGGTCCCCTGCCACCATGTCACTCGTGGTTGCGGTCGTCCTGAAGAAACATAAATGATCCGCAGGATCCGACGAATATGCATCGCTACTTCGTTGCATCAATGGCGGCGTCTACTCGGTGTAATCACCTCACGACTTAACGTTTCGAGTAATCGATTAAATATAAAATTGAAATCTTTATAAAGAAATAAAAATTATACTAAAGTCTTTCTCAGAGAGTAATTTGTAATTTTCAAAAGACTTTCAAAGAACATCGATCAACGAAATGGTTAATATACATTTGTTTATTGGAAAAATCCACTCATTTTTTTAATCCATTGTAAAAAGTTAGACTTTTCATGATAAGTAGTAAAAATCTTTGCGCAGATTGTGGAAAAAAAAAACTCAAGTTTAAAAAGTTTTTTCTTTCCGGAAAGAAGAAGTTGCATTAACAAATAAAACCAAAATCTCAAAGAGTGCAAAGAGAATATTCCTTAAAGAATATGGAAAATATACAGAAAGTATCACTACCTTAGTTTTGGAGTAATAAAAATCTTATTAAGAAATATTTAAGAAACTTTAAATGCTGTAAATTACGTGTTGTACATCATCTTAAATTAACTTTGTAAAATTCTATACTCGATGGTTGCGCGTTCGATTAATGAACGAAAAATTTTCATCAAATTTCTTGCATCGTCAAAGTATTGTATATATTGTATATATCTTTGCCTTTTACACTAGCGGTCTCGCTCTTATTGCGCACATGTCTGCGTTGCCGTAAGGCAGGATAAAGGCGCCTTCATTGTTCGAAATTCAAAACGCGACACGAGGAATAATACGTTTGGCTGAAATGTCGAAGAAATCGAGCCGCACATTTGTTTCTCGTGAAACGCGCAACCCGAGTGCTGATGCGAGTCGCGGCAACGACGAGACGCCCGAGCGTTATGGGAGGCGAATGCACCGAAAGTGCATCGACGCGTCATGCACTTACCACCGGCGGCGACACACGTGAGATTGAGAGACGCTCCTTCGGTGTACGGGCCGAGGATGTAATGGGGAATATGAGACCTTCCGTCTTCGTCCAATATGCTAAGCTGTTCCGGCGGTACTGTAATAATTTTCGCAATAAGAAGCTCTCTGCATTCTCTTCCCTTTATTCGGGGATGTCTGAGAATGCGAACGGGGTAGAATGGGGCGGAGATCGTGGGTGAATCAATTTGCGCATTAATGTATCAATTCTAGTGTCATCTAAGAAGACAAAACGCAGCGCGACTACTATTACACGATAAAGTTAATAAATCCTTATTTAATATATTAAATAACAAAATTGGGGCAACGCGAGAAGAAAAAATCTTTTGGAACGAATTCATTGATTCAATGTGACAGATGAAATAAAGAACGTGAAAAATCGTAACATACATGCTGAAAAAATTGTAAGTATACCATACCTAACCAGATACTGTCGTTAGAACTCTTAATGAAGTTGGGAGAATGGTGGTAATTATAGTTTTAATTTCGCTCTGATTTGATCTTTATAATAATGTGCCATATAATATATTGCGCAAAAGAGAATTGAGATGAAACTGCGTCTTTAAAATTTTTTATTTATCCCTTTCAATAAACGTTTCTCTTTGCTACATCAACCGCAACGATAAATTTGTCTCTTTTATAATATAATCAAATTTTATATATAAAAAACAAATGATTTAAAACAGAGATATGCAAATGCGATTATTATTAATTTTACTAGGATTGACATTGAGAAATAAATTGTCTGTGTACAACAAGAAAGCACAGAATATATATATTTTTTTAATAAAATGTATTTATTTACTATTTCTCAAATTATCAAGAATCAGATTCTCGCGAAACTGCATTAATCGAAAGTGGAGAAAAATTCGTAATATCGCTAATAATGCTAATATCCGTGTGCAAATGCCGAAATTTGCACGGCGATGTATCCGCCTGCGCCGCGTCACGTATCGTCTTTACTATTAAAAGGCGGAGATGTTATTCCTGAGATAAAAAATAAATTTTAATGCACCGGTATTATCGGCTAAGGTCACGTAACCCTTCTTCCATTAAACGTAATGTTACGTGCCATGCAAAAAATATTAAATTGTGCAGTCGGTGCACAATTTCGACCGCGCGAGATGCTCGAATAGTCGAATTGATCCATACGATTCGACGATAACAGCGTGGATTATATTAGAAAGCGGCATGGAAAGCGCAAATATCGAATTGATCAATCCGGTATATTTCCAAAACTCAATTTTCGAGAATTTCCGGCCAATAGATTATCGCCGAATAAAATACATCGGAAAAAATTTTGTCAAAATTTTATAGGGAAAAGAAGAAATTTTTTGATTAATTTTTTAATTTATTAAATAATTTAAAAATTACGACTTTACTATGTGTATACATGTGTACATTAGGAGCATTTTCTAAATATTTTTATTTATTCTCAAGAAATTATTAAATTAGATACCATGAAAAAAAAAAAAAGAAAAAAAAAAGAAAACGTATTCGAAAGAACACGTCGTATGTTACTGAAAAAAAGTAGAAAAGAATATATATTTCGCTCTTTTAATTGTCGGGTGCATCTTGTATTCGGTTCGATGCGGAATATCGTTTAAAAACTTACTGATCACCGTTAGATTGACTTTGCTGTTGCGCGTCGGCGATTGCTTGAAATCGACCCTGCACCTGTAAACAGCCGCGTCGCTCTCGCGAACGGTTTTCAGGACGAGCTTCGCGGGTTCGCTGTGCTTAAAGAAGGCACGTTCTTTGAGGCTTTGATCCTGCCAATGATTCCCATTATCCAAGCTGTGCGTCCCCCGCATGTCAAAACTGCAATCAATTCAAATTTTACCAAAAGAGTTTTACTTGTTTCAATTTATATATGTATATATTTTTCTAAAATAAAAAGGTCAACTTTTTTTTTTTTAAATCACAATAGTACATATAGTTTGTTTTAATATTTTCATATAAGAAGAAGCGTATAATATAACACATGTACATATATAAAATAGAAAAATCACAGTTTGAATTTAATTGATTTTGGTAGAACACATACAGTGTGTGAGAACTAAAATTAATATGTAAGTAATTATACACACACACACAAAATAAATGGTGCGCGCTTATAGTATTTTACTGGCTATAAAAAGCTATAAATAAGAAAAGCTCGCTTTTTTCTTTTTTCCCTCGCTGCTTCCTTCAATACTCGCTAATGCGCGTCATCGCATTATTTCTCGGATAGGCGGACGCGTATAGAGAAAAACTTTTATATTGCCCCTATTAAACTCTCACGAGAGACGCTCAATCGAAAAGAAGAGAAAAATGTGCTCCGACTGAAGAAAAATACAGAGTCACGCAGGGTTACTCGTAGCACTTTGCCCTCTAATATCGGCCCTTTTACGCCGGCGCGCTGCCCTCGCAGAATTTCTATCGGCGAACAGAAACGAAGCTAACTGAATTTATGCGGCGTCGTTGCTACAAAGAAATTTTCCCAAGAAATTTGCGACGGATCGGGACCGTAATGAAATTTCTCAGCAACTTTTCCTCCAAACTCATTATTGTGCTTCAGCGAAATTTTCGATGAAGCTTGGATCGGGAATATTTAACATTAAGGATGCAACTTTTCTTCGAATAATGTTTACATATTATTGCTTTGCGTTTACATTATGTGTACAGGATGCTCTTACGCTTTATTTTTTCACGACAGGTTCTAAAGTTAAACCGAGATAAACGATTAGAAATGAAGAGCTTGCGAATTGAAGTTTTACAGCGCAATTAAAAAGCAAAATTTAATTTATTTTTCAGCATTTTATAATTCAAGATATTTAATATATATATATATATATTTTAAACATTAAAAGATTATTACAAGAGCGTATGATGATATCTTTATTGTTTAAAAAAAGCGTCGATTTGAAGAGATTCGTAGTTATTAAAATTACTCTTGGCTAAACGCAACACCCCAAGATCCTAAAAACAAGTGAAACGATTATTTAGAACAATTAAGCCAATTGTTGCTAATTTATTCCTCTAATTCTCTTGAATTATATTCGCTTCGCAAGAAGATTCAGAGCGAACGTGTAATACTCGTGGTAATAATTAACCGCCATAATTTCCTTATCTCCTTAAACGTGCATGCTTCTAATGCGCGATTCAGTCGTTCCTAGCGTCTCGTTGGAGTTTCTGTGACTCTGTCAGCGTTACTATACTGTGGCGTCAGTTATACGCGCCGTTATCACGAAACTTTTAAACACGCGGGGGTCGAGACATTGTCTGCATATCGGCGGTCATATTTTCCTTGAAATTTTGAACAATCGCGACGTTCATTCTGTAAATGTGCGAGAGCTTTATGTAACTAATTCCTTGGCGTAAAACAAGAACAGTGAGAAAATAAAGATTTATATTTAAAAGTTAAAAAGACGAATTTACAAAAATATTTTTGCATAAATCAAATATATTCTAATAAAATTCTCCATATTTTCTATATTAATAATATTAAATATTGCACGATAAACATAGACTTATTATTTTTGCAAAATATATTCAAAGAAGAAAAGTCGGCAGTGTTGAATTCTTTCTACAATAGATTCTGTCATGTTACGTTGAATTTGACAAATTCAATATTATAGAAGAAGATTCTTTTTTGTACGACAACGATCCTTTTCTCTCAACAGATCGGAGACATGTTTACTAAAACTGTTTAGAACTCTTCAATCGCGTCTGTTTTGAAAAGACGAGGCGATATCGGCATATAAGCGTTCTCTTCTCATTCGGAAGAAGAAAAATCGCAACGTGGCGAAACAATAGTTACGGAGCCAGCTTGAATCGACAATCGGAATTGATTTCGTTGCATGTAAAATAGCAGGTGTGACGAATGCCGCACCTGCTCAGACGCGAATGCATCCCAGGGGGGCGAGGGGAGAGACGTACGCGCGATATATGTATGTACGTACGGAGCAGTTTTCTGAAACCGGTCCCCGGAGGATACGTTCTGGTATACCTTTATATGACCCGTGCCGATTCGCAAGATAAGTTACGTCGTCAACCAAGCGTTCATTCGGACGATCTTCCGCGTCCTCGACTTTCTCGAGCGACTTCCGCGTCGGCCCCCTCGCTAAACGATCGAGCGGCAAATTAAGTTAATGAAAAGGATTACCCGGTGTCGGGATAAAACGACATCATGTACAGGTCGTATATTCGATAACGAAGTGTGCGCGCGGTTATCGTTTCCTTATCTTTCACTCATCTTTCGAGCCGCGTTAATTTAATTTCGATCGTTACACCCGCGGTATTTCTGATATTATCGCTACTTTAACAAGTGTCTTCATCGAATTTTGATAGAAGTAAGACAGGGAAAATATAATACGATAGATTTGAAGAGCGCAGAATTGTAAATTATTTTGATTTTCTTGTCTATTCGAAATATTTCTATATTTGTATTTGCGGTGTCCTTTGTACACCTAATTTAAGTTAAATGACAATTGGAAAGTGACAACTAATTTAATGAATATTATAATTTAGAGGTCACAAAGTCATAGTTGATTAACGTAATAGTTCCACGTTGTGGATATATGGTTTACGAAAGCGTTTATCTCTCTCTCTCTCTCTCTCTCTCTCACGTACGACATTCCATCAGACGCGACGACGAATGGAATAATCGCATGTTGGGCACATGCAAGTCCATACAAAGGATTACTGCGCTGCGAACGGGTGAGGAATGCTTATCACGTATGCACGCACGTCATATGCTTTTGCATTTCCTTTGTCGACGTTGTAACATCGCTTTGACATTGCCTCGAAATTGTTATCGATATTCCTCTTCCTTTAATTATTCGCGAAGAGAGAAAAGTTGGCCGCGATCATTTCGAGAATGAAATCACGTGACAAAGTGTGACTTTTTACGAATCTATGCGGAAGATCGTACGATTAGAACTGCCGCAGATCCTCTCTCATTTGCGGATTATTTTCTTTCGTCAATTTACATTCAATTTCCTTTCACTATAAAGAAACGTTAGCTAAATTAGACCGGTCCAAAATGCCGTTTAATTTTTATTAAATCTTCAAGTCTTAGTTAGTTGAAGAATAAAAAAATCGTCGAAAAAGACGATCCAAGACACGATTAATCCAAGAATCATTCATACGTATACGAGAAGAATAATTTTCATTTATAATAATCGTTACGCACGTTTCTCTTTCCTGTGTCTGTCAGCAATTCGTTTGAAAAACGAAGGGATAGACAAAGATCGATCAATTTGCTCGAGGATCAGAGAATGGGAGTTCGAAAAACAAAGCCGCCGTGGCGCGACGGAGCACTTCGTCACGGGTCGAAAGACTTTCAACTTAATAAAACTGCGAAAAAGAGAAAAATAGAGAGAAAGAGAGAGAGAGCGTGGTAATACGATAAACACGTATTGTGTGCGCTGAAAGAAATAATATCGTATCCATAATTTTGCCCCGGGATACCTTTAAGCCCCCGTCACAATTCATATATCAGAGTCAAGCTGGGAGAGGCGGTGCGCGCTCGTGAGAGGAAAAGACAATGAAGAAGGTGGGGAAAGGGATGGAAAGGCTGCGAGAAATAAAGGGCAGCAGCCAATTCGCTATATGGACCACTCTAGGGGGAAAATACTCCGCGGCAACGATGGAAGAGGTGAAGAGGGGAGGGAGATAGACATACACGCTAAGTGTGTCACGGGGTTGGGTTGCCACAGATCCCACCCCTCTCTCCGTCGCAGAAAAAGATGGGATTTCACGGCACGTTTCTATGCATAAAACCGCGACATCAACTCTCGGAATAAGAGAATCGGGCGCAACTCGAAGGAGGAAGGAAAGCCACTCGGGTGATACGGCGGGTACTTTAATCCCCCGTTCTTCTCTCCACGCGTTACCGAAAACCAGCCACCGATTCGAAGGTGGGTAGCGTGTGTCCGTCGCGAGATTAACTCTTTTTTCGCTTCCCATTATCTCGACATCCGACCGAACACTACGCGGTGGCTTAAGTGGCGCAGAATACACGCTCGGAACTTGAATTCATTTATCACATATCCTCCTCGCGTATTCGCGAATCTCTCGCGAGTTTGTCATTATTATTTTGCATTTGACTTTAATCAAATTACGTTATTTCACATTCCCTTTTTCGCATACGTAATTAATTCTCTTGCGCGAAGATTTTACGTGAACGCATCGATTGCGCGCATCGGTTGCCAAGCAACGAATACATTATCAAGATCAGCACGTTGCGTCGGCGTGCTATACAACGGGATAATTTCGGCTGTGCCAGCATGCTTAATGCATTACTCTACCATTTATAGTTAATAACCGGACTAAAGTAACGCGTGCGAAGCCGCGCGCGCGCCCATTATCCTCGCAAAAACATTCGCGTTCGCAAACTTCAAATGCGATGCGTAAATCCGTCGGCAAATATACGATACAATAAGCCAGCCTAATCAAAGTTGGCAATACCGAAACGGGGAACGACCGGCTGATTATGAGATTCCGAAACGCGTAATATACAAATTAATTGCGTCAATTATCGCGCATTCTCATCGCCAAGCACGCACGCGTTAAGAGATTTGCCTCTTCCGTGTACCATATTTACGCAAGCTTTCTCTCTCTCTCTCTCTCTCTCTCTCTCTCTCTCTCTCTCTCTCTCTCCCTTTCAATTTCTGCGTAAGCTAATTGCGCGATTAAGCTCGAAAAAATTCAGAGGCGAGGATTTGATGCAGATTTCGAATTTCCCAGGATAATCGTGCTTCGTTACGAAGAATACGCGGGTAGCACTTGAATTCCCAAATTGGCGAAATTCTACAATCGAAATTGTAGTCGCGGCGAATTAATTAATTCTCTGAGAGTTTAGCGTACGTTAATTTTTCCTTTGAAAAGGAAAAAAAAAAAAAAGGCAAATTAATATCGAGCCGTCGAAGAGAAAACTCTTCAGCAAATTGTAGATGGAAAACGCTCTTAATAGAAAAGTTTTTTCATTTCAACGAAAAGAATCTCTTGTAATGTGCTAGTAGTTTTCAGAAGATTGGACGCAGTAATAGTAAGAGAAACAGATTAAACATTTATACGATGCCCACTTCTATCGTATTATCATTATTTTATTATTTACACCCGTTATTTTCTTTTATTATGTAATAAAATAATCATGTATATTGTCGTATGTGTTTTGCAATAATAAACACTTTTGACAGGTTTGGAAATGTTCAAAGGAACATTGTATGTCATATAAATTTTAATTTTAATATTGTCGTAAGTAGAGAAAGAAAACTGACTTACATTACACGTGTAGTATGAAAATGTATAATATATTTAATAACTAAATGCATAATAATATCGTGACGATATAAAATTATTTTTTTATGTACAACACACATGTGTATTGCGCAAGTATAACTAAAGTGTGAATCTAATTAGAGAGTGATTGTAAATACGACTTGATACGACGCGGCATCATTATCAATAATTATTGTACAATATATCAAGAGGGTCGTTTATACGTCGATCGCGTGTGTTAAGAGTCGGTCAATTGACGTTTCCCCTACAGATATAATTCGCTTTGATTCGATGAACGTGGGAGGATTCTCCCCGTAACTAGAACATCGAGCGATTTTCCTGCAGTTCTGATATGTCACTTTCCGCCGCACGGAATGTAAATTATGCCTGTCTTTCTGTTTGAGAGGCATTTCCATTTGCGCGAATTAAGTTCAACGCGGAACAAACGGAGAAGAGTTCGTTTTCTCAACTGACTCGAGTATATCCCGCGTATAATCAGGGCCTTCTGTCTTAAGAAATTGATAAATCTCATTCGGAAGCAATTACCGTTGCAATTATTCTGCTAATATTATTTATGCCAGATTCCCTTTAGGCAATCTTATATAAACTCTTTTCTATTTTAAAACCAATTTAAAAAAAAAATATAAAATTATACATATACAGGGTGGTCCTCGTAACGGTCGCCACGATTTTTAAGGCACTTACAATAATCTAACCCCTATTTTTTATTTAGTATTCTTGTAGCTGACATCGAGAGCTTTCCAAAACACTATAACAAAGTATTTTTTTATTAAATACTTTTTGAGTTATTTTATATTTTAATATGACATATTTTGATATAAAAAATAAAATATTTCGTAAAATATTCAGTTTTCGATAATTTTACCGTAATACTTCTATGTACAGAATAATAAGACAAATTAATTAGTGCCAAAAAAAAACAAATAATTGTTTAAAAAAAATACATTGTAAATAATTTTCTTAAAAACAATTTTTTTTTATACTAATTGATTTGTCTCATTATTCTGTACATAGAAGTATTACGATAAGATTATCAAAAACTAAATATTTTACGAGATATTTAATTTTTTATATCAAAATATGTCAGATTAAAATATAAAATAACTCAAAAAATACTTAATAAAAAAATACTTTGTTATAGTGTTTTGGAAAGCTCTCCGTGTCAGCTACAAGAATACTAAATAAAAAATGGGGGTTTCCATTTAAGATTTTAAAGTTGACCTTCACATGACCTTCAAATGATTTTCCAAGGTCGAATCATTGTCACCATCTTATGGTCCCCTTGAAGCCACACAACTTTTGTTTGAAACTTTTTTATGTCAGATTATTGTAAGTGCCTTAAAAATCGTGGCGACCGTTACGAGAACCACCCTGTATATCTATATATATATATATATATATATATATATATATATATATATTTTTTTTTATATATAAATATATAAATGCTCTATTATATGTCGGATTAATCTCTAATTATATTTGCGTAATCTGTTTAGAAATTATGGAGCATCGAGTGTTATAAATCGGGAGCGAGTCTCAAAGGCGCAATTTATAATCCGTGTTCGCGTTAGTTCCGTTTCTAGTTGCTTGTTACGCGAATAAATAAATTTATCGCTATGGGAGAATAGTATTACATGCGAAATTATACATTTACACCTATTATCGCGCATTGATAAAGTAATACGCGATCTTGTTCCATAATCGTTATCCTGCATGTATTACAATGCATCTTAAATTCCTATGCCGTATAATCCGTCTTTCATATATATCATATGCGTGACGTGTTATCATTCTACATACCATATTGCGATGTCAAATGTGCGACAAAATTATTACGCTAGACATCTATAAGTCGGGGTGACAAAACACGTTACACGTATGCGGGATGAAAAAATTGGTGGAAAATCGAAAGAAAGAGATGTTATCTATTATAATTTAGAATCGACACTTTCGAAAATTAAAAAGGAAATTTATTTCGAGACCCTTATAATTTTCGCTATATAAACGATTGTAAGTGATTTTTGCATTATTCCGTGTGAGGGGAAAAAAACTTTGATTTAACGTCGCAAGTTTTACATTTTCGAAACAACAACGCGACGCGCGGATATATTTCGAAATGAAAAACTTAAATCCTTATGCTAATTTCAACCGAAGTTAGATATGAAAATACGGAATCTACGAATAATCTTCGCAGTGCCAAACGCCCCTGTAATAATAATGAGAACGCGGCTTCGCGGTTTCCGTTTTACGCTCGAAAAGCGAGAACGATATTGCACGCGATCAACATAAGAATGAATACGCGCGAGAAAGAGAGGGAGAGGGAGAGAGAAAGAGAGAGAGAGAGAGAGAGAGATGGAAGAGAATTTACCTGTATATCGGTGCATCCGCTTCCTCCTTGTACCAAATAACTAGGTGCAGCTTGTCCCCCGGGAGCGGCGGTTTCACGTCGCACGGTAGCTCAGCAATTTCTCCTACCACTGCTTCCGCATCTGTCATTGTCACTGTAATGACAAAGTCAGGTCGAGAGTCAGGCCAAGATCGTATAACCGGAAAAACGTGGTCGGAATACACGCGACGCGATCCGACGTCAACGGCCAATCTGCTATAGGTATTAATAATTGGATGATTCGCGCCCGGTGATCTCGCTCCCGCGCATTCGGCGTTTCGGCTTGAGATTTAATCCGCGTCAACGGTATTCTCGAGTTCACGAGAGATCATTCGTGCGCGATTTCCTTCTAAGCCGGCGGGATCTTCTCCTTCGAAAGGTATCCTCGATATTTTACCGGGGATTGTATCTCCCGTTAGCGAGTCACAGGGGAACGTCCCGAAAGAGAACATCTCTTTTCGCTTTAAATCGGCATATACCCGTAGAGCGTATAAAGATATATCAGAGACATATTTCCTTGTTTCTCCGATAAACTATTTAATAATATAAAAAGCTCCGATAAATTATTTAATAATTATATAAAATTTTTTTTTTTTTGTTCCGACCATAAAAAAATATACCTCTTTTGCAGTAAAATATGAACTATTTCTTGCATCCAGATTCGTTTCCGAACAGAGTTATTTAATCTGTAAAAATATATGATAGAAAAAAAAAGTTTTTTTCAATTAATTTTTCGAAAAACAATTTGTTTCAGGAAACGATAAATAATTACACTATTATTGTGTGTAATTGCATGTTAGAATTTCTAAATAACTTTTTTCTACAATATTTTTTGATACGTATAGTAAAAATATAATTTAGATTTTATATATATATATATATATATATATATATATATATATATATATATATATATAAAAAGAGGTTTTTAATTTTTTAAAATAAATCTTTCACTTTTTGAGATGACAAAGAAATTTTTACAATTTTTGCACTCTTTATAAATATATATATATATATCAATTTGAAGCAAAATAATTTTCGTCTTGAGACTTTTTTTCTTATTATTGCAAACAGTGGGTCGAGATGCAAAGAATTCAGGATTCGTAAACTCCGAGAGAAAAATTTAGTAAAGAAAGAAAAGTCTGGGAATTGGACTGTGATTTAATCGCAATACGGAACTCGTTTCACATTTTGAAGATTTCTCTGATTTCTGAAGTTTTAATCGTTAGAAGGTTTCGAAAAATTTTGATAACAAGAGACAATTATATCTAGTAATCACGTTTCGTGATCATTTCGATTAAAAAATGTCGCACGGCTTTATGCTCTTTTTTACTTAACTATTATGATTTTAAGTTAATCTTAAAATAAAAAAAATAAAAAAATGATGAGTAGAGAAATTTAATTGTTGCTGTGTACGATTCCATTTAATAATCATAATATTTGTGACCAATCGTCGAACAAAAGACCGCGTGACTTCCGTTCCGCAGTAACATAATCATGGTACAACAATATTGACGGAAATGCAAATCGCGTTCCAGGATTGAGAAAGATGATGTAATTAAGATCATTAATCAAATGTAATTGTACTAATTAATCGTGATATTTTAGTAGCAAAGGTAGTTTGGAACATGATCTGAATGTAAATATAATTTTGACAAATAATTTTAAATTCAAGAGAACAGAGATACCATCTCGTCGATATGGCACCAGATTCACATTTTGTGAAATGGCTCTAGCGAAGTGGCATTTCGTTGTCAGCATTATATATAATTTAATTGTTGCGTAATACCTAAGTTTCTAAAAATCGACGAATCTCAAAAACAGTAAGCCTGTTTCGCGAGATACAAATACGATAACGTACAGACATGGGGAATTTGAATAAATATTAAATCGCATTTCGATTGAATAATAAATAATCTTTCTCTAGATGCATGTATCTTTTACGATAATTTTATTTTTTAAACAAGTCAAACATTCAAAAACACATTCTCTACTGTTCCCCCCCGGCTGAATATCGCTATAATTCTGCCGAAAACGTTTAATGATCCATACGTTGTGTCGAGTGGGCGGGCGCTCAGTAGTTTTCATATAAATAGTGACCGTGGCATCTGGTTATAATTAATGCACGATCAATTAATTTCATCCCTTGTTTTATGCCGTCAACGACAAATTTACCGGATCATCGTTGCGCGGCCAACGAATTTATACGCGTTTTATCGCGCGCCTATAAAGCCGAGTGCACGCGAATCTATTTTGCGAGCTTCCGTAATTGGTGGCCGATATGACATGGACGAAATCGTGGCGATAATTGGCTATCACGAGTCTCATCGGTCGATTATACGAGGTATAATCGGTAGAATCGCGCGTTCAAATATATCACGGTCAGCGGAGAGTTTCTTTCGAAAATGACACACGTGCATGAAGTTTACACCATTAGCGATTCGTGTTTTCGCTCCGCTATTCGTTAGCGCTAAATGTTTGCCCCTATTTACTTATCAGCTTTATTTATCGAACACGAAGAACCCATTAAAAACGTACACATATCGGAATAAATATAAAATAACCACGGATTGTGCGCGGATGCTAATACGCGACGTAATCGGATCGCTGTTTCGTCCTTTTTTATACTTTGAATCGAATTATACTTCGTGAAAAAGAAACTACGTGAAAGATAGAGGGGAAAGAACTTGACAAACTCATCTGTTTATTTATTAGATCGCGATATCGAAGTAAAACTAGTAAAAATATATACAAAATGTACAAAGTGAAAATAAAAATATTAAAATACAATACGATATCTTGGGGAAAGTGGCAACAAGTAAAATTTTATCTTTACTTTCGAGACAAGGGAGTCCATATATGTAAATCAGAACTAATAAATAATCTCAGCTCGTTGTCAAAAATATACGATCAACGTGCCAAACAAAGTTTCTCTCTTGCTCCATCGGAAATGTATTCTATACCTTTATTTTTATTTTTTTTTTTTTCAAACCCGTGATATACTCGGGGCGACGTTTCGAAGCAACGACATCGGCAAGCTATTTATTGCAAACGCTTGCCCAAGCTCGCCAGGAATCGCGATCTCCATTTTAAATGTAATCCCGCAAAAGTATACGGGCCGCGGCCGCGCGGTATCGATAATGGTAACTGTAATCAAACCGGAGAACGAAATTGGGCTCATCAATTTTGAGGACGGTGTATGTATTTTAATAGAATCGATGCCGGCGCGGCTATCGCTCGGGGTGGTGCTTGTGACGTTTTCGACGTCGGGGATTTTTTAAATTGAATTTTTATTCCTTTTTTTTCTCCCGTCCGTAGCTTCGATCGCGAGACGCGATCACATTTGAATGCATAATTGGCAGCTTCTTTTTTTCTCTCGCTCACCCACGTTCCCCGTTTTATGTCTCACCTTTACGTATTTCATTCCGAATCATCGGCCAATAAATTGCTATTTAATTCCGATGTATAAAGCGAGAAAAGCAACACGCGGATATAAAACTGCGATGCGGAACATTAATGAAAATGTCGATACGGATACGTGCTCGTAGCATCTCGTCGCACCTATTATTTATTTACTTTTCCCTTTATGAGCGACTATCGATTTACTGGACATATAGAACGTGTGCCAATCTCTGTACTTTTGAAATAAATAATATATAAACTATCGCTTTGAAATTGTTTTCTCTTTATTCATCGAGAACTTTCTCGTGTTCTAATCAAGAATTACTGATCGGGATGCTAAGAAAAAAATGTAGAATTAGTTTGAGTATAGTATAAAATATAAAATTATTTTCGATTACATAATTAATTTCGCCATAATAAAATTATTCGATAAAGGATATGATAAAGGATGACGGAAGAAAGTGAAAATGCATCTAAAAATGATAATATATACTCCATAATTTTTACAAATCTAAATTGTTTAGAAAAAAAGACAAATCCTAAAAGAACATGCTTGGTGTATATAATTTTTGATTTACAGATATCGTATCTCTCGCGCAGATAATAATTTAAAAAAACTTTCAGAATCTTTAAATTTGAAAAGTGACATGATAAAAATAAAGCCTTAAATACGATACGCGGTAGCGATATATACCATTGGGAAAAATAAGAATCGCGCACAATATTTAGTATCCTTCTTCTATAGAAATGCAAAACGACGAGATTCCGCAGAATATCTGTCGAGAATTATTATTAAAAAATGTTCTACCTCGTCGCAAATTTTCCGTGACACGCGGTCTCAAATTGGAGTACGATCCCTTTCTTCACACACACATTTGGCGAGTAGGGCTTCGCTCTTCGAATATGGCAACGCGACACGATGCGATGTGACGGGATGCTCGTGCAACTCGCACGCAACGGCTTTTACCGCGCTGCAAACAACCATTTTCATTTAGCTTTTCCGCAACGCTAAGTGAATTTTACCGGACGCGCCTTTCTTCCGTTCTCTTCGTACGTTCGAGCTCGCGCGAGTCTCATTATCAAACCCGGGTCGAGAATCTAATCTTGCTCCCTGCTTTTAGAATACGCCGATCAATTCGACGCGCACGAGGGGGAGACAAAACGAAAGAACATGTTCATGGATCGTCGTAATCGCGTAATTTCGAAGGAAAAGCGCCGGAAGCTAATTATCGCCGTCAGCGGGAAAATATTTTTACCGTTATACTCGTCGCAATAATATAGAGAGCGCTTTCGCTCGCATGTTATTTAACGGGGTAACGTATAGGACATGTATATTTGGCGAAGAGTGGGTTACAAGTACGCGTGTAGATGGACGCGATGTAAATGCCCGAGTGTATGTACTCCGATGGTTTTGCGTGCACTGGTAAAGCAAGTTTAACATCGCCATGAGCGGTGTCCGATCGATAATGCGTGTCCAGGATTTTCGTGAAATTCTCTTTAAATGTAGATATTTTTGTCCCCTTCTAGAATATTCGCGAAATATCACCGTTTGTCTACCGGCCCCCCGATGTTTCGTCAAACGCGAGATGAGAAGATTTCGGTGAAAGACACGTTGTTGATCTAGTCTTCTCGTATTCCCGATGTTGTTCGCGAAATGCTTTTAAACCAAATCCCTCGTATTATCATAATTAATAAAAGTGACTCGAGTAAAGTAACGTTTCGTTATCTAAAGGCGTTTGAAAATTTTATTAGAACTATTATATACCAGGTATATAAATATGAAACCGGAATTTGCCCATAGATGGCCCTAGCTGTCAATGTAGTTACCGTCAAACCGCGTCATTGGCGCCATTTTCTTCTTTTGACATCTGATTAAGATTTTCAACTCACAACAATACAAGTTTCATACAACAGCATAGTTTTTAATAGCGTTGAACATGTCGAATTTTGTGCCTGGAAACTACGATTTGCAGACAGCATTGATTTTCTGTTACCATTTGAAGAAAACTGCTGCAGAATCGCATCGAATGCTTGTCGAAGCTTACGGTGAGCATGCTCTTGGTAAATCACAGTGCTTTGAGTGGTTTAAAAAATTCAAAAGTGGCGATTTTGACGTGAGAAACGAAGAACGTGGAAGACCACCGAAATCTATTATGAGCTGCTAAAACCTGGCGAAACCGTTAATACTGAACGCTACCGACAACAAATGATCGATTTGAATCAAGCTTTGCGTGAAAAACGACCAGAATATCAAAAAAGGCAACACAAAGTGATTTTGCTTCATGATAATGCACCATCGCACACAGCAAAACCGGTCAAGGAAACGATTGAGGCGTTTAGTTGGGAAATACTTTCGCATGCGGCTTATTCACCAGACTTGGCTCCATCCGATTACTACTTATTTGCATCGATGGGACACGCACTTGCCGAGCAGCGCTTCACTTCTTACGAAAATCTACGAAAATGGCTGGATGACTGGTTTGCCTCAAAGGAGCAACAGTTTTTTTGGCGTGGCATCGACAAATTGTCAGAGAGATGGGAAAAATGTATAGCTAGCAATGGGCAATACTTGGAATAAAATATTTTTTATCATTTTCATACAATAAACGTGTATTTACTATACAAAAATTCCGGTTTCATATTTATATACCTGGTATAATAATTATTCGAGAGACTCTTCTCTCTACGACGAACCGTTATTTATTAATACTCCCAATATATATATCTATAACTATTATATTATTTATTTATTTATTTAATCCATTTTTAACAAGAAAGAAATCCTTTAGTACAGATTATTGAATGGATATCGGAATTAATATATAAATTAGTCGAAAAAAATAATTAACAGAAATTCACAAAACTTAAGTGAAATTACAGATTAGATATGATAATAGCATTCATATGATATTATGTTAAATGACAAGAAAGAGAGAATTCTTTTAATTGAATTTGGACCTGTGTGAGAAAAAATTAAAAATGTGCGCTGAGAAATCATACGGTTGAATGATTTATATTTTTCATAGGAATTATCTTTTATCGTAGATAGCGTCGTTTGCCGCTTGGCTTCGTCGAAACCAAAAGGTGCTTTATCGCAAGAGAGCGAGTCGTTGGACAGGTCGAATTGAGCGTCAATTACGTACAACGCGATGCATCTCGGATTGCGCTCGGCGTGATAAAGGGAGCGAGGAGTAACTGCTGATATACCAGCCGTTTCATCTCTCGCGTGAAATAATCGTCTCATTGTCTCCCGCGTCCGATTGTGTTCCGGCATTCTCCCTTTCAGACGCATACATATGGTGCATCGGAAAATGGGAGAAAAAGAAAAAAAAAGAAATGGAACTCGTCAGACTCAACCAACTTCCTCCTCCCCCTGAAAGTTTCTTCATCGCGCGTGCAACGAGCGTGTGCCATATGTCATTAACCGACGGTATTCATCATTCCAGGTGTGTCTCGTTTCGTCGATGCACCGTGCATCGCACTCTGCGGGGGTCGCCCTGCGACTTCATTATCCACTTATAACGTCGCGTTCGCTTTTCTTTTCTCCTCGTGAAATTCTTGTCGTGCGTTTAACATGGAATGTTTGCCTCTCTTGGTTCCCCGTATTGCAGTTAGGTAAACGTAACGCGGGAATAAAACACGACTACGTTTACAGATGAGAGACGCAGCGATGGAACTACACGTGTCAAAACAGAAATCTACGATATAAACCATCGCAACATTTGTATCTTGTTGTTAGGGACAAATTACGCTTCCTCTCTTTAAGACTAATTTGCATTTACCTCCGCTTTGAATCGCGTTACAACCAATCGAATACAGAGGATTCTAAAGTAGCGTACGTTCAAAAGAAATTAAAATGTCTTTAAAGTAATAAAATTGTCAGGTTTACACATAGATAATCGCAGAATAATCTTTTCTTTTACGTCACGTAAAATTATCTACATTATATTTTTTTCCATGTATTTGGAAATTGCAGACACGTTTACATATTTCTTTACGTAAGGAGAGAACTAGAACGAAATACAGCGTGCAAACAGAGGGGATTTATATTTATATATATATATACATATATATTCAAAGTAATTCTGTATACGCGCTAACGAAAGGGTGAAGGTGTCGGGGAACACTCTGTGTATACCGAGAGAATCACTGATGGTTAACGCAATACGTGACATCGCCATTCGCCCTTCTCTGTATATACATACATACGTTATCCACGAGAACCTGCACGCTGATTATTACCGACGCGTAAGCAGGCACACGCACACGTTGCGTAAATGCACAGCCTCTTAGTCACTGTCGAGTTCTCCAGACTCTAGACACAGCTGCAGGAACAGGGAGTTGCCGGCGAGAGATAGGCAGCGTGAGGTGAAATGAGAATTCATATTTACGGAAGTTGCATGCATATATGGCCCGGTTTTAAGCCGCGATACAGCTCGCGAGAAATTCCTCTCCATTGTTAATTATTTCGGCGAACGAAATATCCGCGATTAATTGACTCCTTTTTAATCGCTTGCGATGCCTCCGAGAGAATTTTTATTGTGTGGAGTGTCTTAGAGAGAAAAGATACATAGAAATCTTGATCGGATCATTTTAATTTTCAGCATCGGATATCTCAATTACATCTTGGCAAACTTTGAATTAATATTTTATATATAATTGATTTTATGGAGAAAATTTAGTACATATAAAAAAATAATGATTGAAAAAAATATTTAAAGAAAAGAGAGAGAGGTAAAGATGTCTACGTTAAAAGAAATTGAGAAATAAGAGGTAATATAAACTTAAAGTTATCAAGGAAAGAACCGGTGTGTAATTTAATTAATTGATAGAGAAAAGGATTAATGTAATTAAAAAAATTTACAAATTGAAGGGGCAAACTGAGGTAAAGAAATTCTTTTTTTTTCTCTCTCCTCTCGAATTTATATTTTATACGCGAGTATTCATGTGTGTGTGTGTGTGTGTGTGTGTGTGTGTGTGTGTGTAGAAATTAATTCTCTTCGATTCAATTTTAAAAAGAATCGAACGTTGCATCATTATACGATCTCACTCGCGGATTTAATCTCAGTAGCGAAGATTTGTCAAACTTTATTTACTTTATCTTCGATAAACCAGTTATACTCCATGAAACGTTGTGTCAGCATCGCGAGTGGTGTTTCTCTCGTAGAACGAGACGATCGAAGGTGCGTAAAGAGGCTTAGGCGACGAAATCATAGCTACGTTTGCAAATGCCACGTAACTACTTCTCCCCCCCTCCTCACCCCTCTGTCTCTCTCTCTCTCTCTCTCTCTCTCTCTCTCTCTCGTGTGAAAACGCGTGCGCGAGATGGAACGACGACTGACGTTCTGTTGAAATATTATCCTCGTAAAAGAGACAACGCGCCGTCCCATTATTCCAGGGTAATCCGGGAATGTCCTTGCGTATTTCGGCGCGACGACGGCATCGGCGACTAGATAAACGGGCGTCGCCTAACAGGTTCGTTTCAAGATATTCTGGGATCCCTGGATGAGAGTCGCGAGAGAGATTTTGATATTCCCTCATATAAATCTACGGTAGATTTAGAATTTGGCAAGTCTCTATATATTGCGCAAAGTTTGCAAAGGATGCAGATGAATTTTGCGTCCAAGGAAACATTAATGTCTCGTCCTTATCACGAAGTGTTTTTAAAAACTCCGACAATGCGTTGCTTTGGCGATACACTAATTTTTGATGTCTGAAATAAAAGTACGTTAATCGAATATTTTTTTTTTTTCCCCGAATCGTTTATTGTTTATTGCACGGAATACTTGGAGTATATATGTATATTGAAATGATTCATATCTAATTAATTGCAACGAGTCGCTCACGATTTTCAAAGTAATCAGAATACAAAACCAGCGATGAAAAGATATGAGAATAGATATAAGAACGATCACTGAGCTATTAACTGAGAAATTATGGGGAAAAATATAAGATTTTCTAGTCTCTTATATAGGATCTCATATTTCACGGCTATACGTGTGTTAATTTATAATAAACGTTGGAAATGATATTAAGCATAGATTGGAAGGTAATAAATTAAGAAACTCTTTGAATCTAAAGTATCGGCTTTCGCCCACAAGAACGTTTTATTTTGCCAAAGCTAAAACAAGATATGATTATTACAATATCATAAAATGTAACTTTTACTTTTTAAAATTAACATACGATATCTTAAAAATTCCCATTAAATAAATTAAATATATAGTAAATAATAATATAAATCTATCTATGCGATTCAAAGAGACATATCATTATGGATGTGAAGGATGGCCGAGAGATCTCGGATGTTTCGGGTTCCTACAGAAATGGCGGACCCGCGTTCGCGTGCGTGTATACCGGGCCCGTTATTTAATACGACGGAGGAATAGGTACCCTGTACGATATAATTATGTGGGTCCCTTTTTCTGAAACGGCCACGTGCACGTTTTTCAGCGCGAAGGGGAGCAAAACTCACACTTATGGTGTATGTTTACCGCGTTCTCTCCCCCTCCTCCTTCCTCCACCGCTCCTATGGAATTCTGCTATGCAAATCTTTTCATTCGATCTTTGACGTTCCTGAATGGCATCGTGCGCAATTGGTGCTGTTAATTTGCGGTTCGCTCGATTTGTCTGTTCCTCCGTTTCGCGTTACTCGAATTCGTGCTCAATTGTACATACTCGTTTTCGAGGTACAATGAACGATCTGCTCGGCGACCCAAACATTCAAAGAAATAATATTCTAAATATATTGAGTAATGTGAAAAAAGAAACAATTTTTTAAATCTATATAGATTCTTTCAATCTAATTTATTTTTTTCTTTTTTTGTAAATTTAGTCAAAAATTAAGGAGCACGTAATTTATTTCTCTAAATACAATATTTACAAAATAATTTAAAACGGAGAGTTCAGCTTAAGTAAAATATTTCAACCGAGTTAGAAACGAATAAACGAAGCAAAGAGACGAGTAGCAGCAGCGAACATAGAAAGGCTGAAATCGCAAGAGCGCGGAATCATCGCTGGAAGAACAAGCCGGGGCGAGCAAGCGCGAGACAAGACGGCATCAAAGACGCGCGCGAGACAGGCCAAACCAGTTGTTATACGCTCCTCGAGGAACATTCGAACTCCCCCATGAAAAGAGGCGCCCGCAGTGTTAACGAGGATTCGTGCGTGGAAATACCTCGGGATGGAGAGAAATGAGAAGAGGATGAGTCGCGCGACGCGGACGGAAGGGAGAAAGAAAGGGGGGTAGGGGTAGGAACAGCGGGGAATCGCGGGGCGCGAGTTGTGTTTCTCGTGAAGCACTCACGATTTCCCCCTCCTCACCCCCTCCCCACAACCCCCTCAATTCCGCTCGCTCCACTTCGCTCTCCTTCTTTCATCTGTCTCGCGCGCCGAGTACTCGGGAAGCTGATCCCAATTAAAGCGAGTAGATACGCTACCTCGGGCGCCGGTGGTTCGAGGAGAGCCTCCTCTGAGAAGAGGAGACGAACGTGGAATTCACCGTCGCGGCGAAGGGGCGACGAGAAGGGGCGAGAGACAGAGCGAAACGGGGAAGGAGAAAGACGCGCGCCGCGGTAATACGCGCCGGATGCGATCCCTCCCGGAAGCGGAGCCTCGGTTATGGCCGATGTGTGAGGGGCTAGATGGGTCCTGCGATAAATTGAGGAGGGACCCCCCCCCCACCCCGTCCGGAATTGATCCTTCCAAGAGCAGAATCTCGAGTGCTTCCTTCCAAGCCCGGCCCCGTTTGTTCGCTTACCCCCGCACGTGTCGGTGGTGGAATCGTTTGTGTTCCCGGAGTGCCGATCCTCGTGATCTCGTTCGATCGATTTTCGTCCGAGGAAAATGTCTCTCCCCCTTTTGCGGTTCAGGTTGATATCAATCGCGATGCGCGTCGATCGACACGCTGGCTGGTCGTTTCTTAGCGATCGCCCTTGCTTAATTTATGGGAATGGTCGAGCCCTTCGTACGTTTCGAATATGACGGCAATGACGGGCAAATGGGATATTTATGCAGGTTACGTCAGAAGCCTCAGAAATATCTTTTCTACCACGGACTCTGTTTCGTAAACCTTGAATCGATATCTCTTTTACATAGGTTTTACATAAAGTCGTATCGCGTGCGCGTTGCGAGTTTATAAAATATTCAATGCATCCTGATAATTAAGCGTTGAATTGAAATCTCGGTTAAAAACATGTAAACATTAAGTGATTGCCCATTGTAACTTTTTTATAGTATACATCGTTCTTAAAATATAAAATATAAATAAATACGGATTGAGATGATGTAGTGAAAACATTAAAAGAAGTACGCACAAATTTGAATAATTTAGCGATATTATATTTTCACTGTAAAGAAGAAGATTATGAGTCTAGGTAAATGAGAAACAGAGCGGATACCATTTTATCGCTTCAGTAAAAAAAAAAAAAAAAAAAAAAACTACATTTTTTTCATCTACATGATTCTTTTTTCTAAAACACGCGTGTATACCTTGGCTCGAATCCGGCAGCTGCGACTCGCATTCAACTGCCGTTACAATATGTCCGACAACATTGTTGTTCACAGTGCGATTTATCCGCAGATGTACGTAAGAATGGCGTAAGCATAAAAATTTCCGAACGATTCTCCGCTATCGCCTCTTATTTAAGAAGCAACCAGCAGCGTCGTATACACACACACACACACACACGCATACTTGCACACAGAGAAGAGGGAGAACACAAAAGAGGAGAAACGACGAGGGAAGACAATGACGGTGAAGGGAAGGGGGTTCATACCGTACCTCTCTCGACAACGGTGACAAAGCGGGTGTGTTTCGCGATAGGAAGGGAGATAGAGAGGGAGGAAAAAGAGCGGAAAGAGAGCGTGGAAAGGGAAAAGGCGCGCGGCATGCGCGGTAGCAGTGAAACGATATGCAAGGAGAGAGTCATACATTAATTACTCGGATGTTATATGCATGTTGATGGGATACATATGTATGAGCTGACGTAAGTAAGTTGCGCCGGGAGGGAATACACGAGTATCGAGGTTCCGCCGCCGCGACGAGCGTCCTCCTCTCCTCGAACAAGCGTATCATCGCTACGCTGCGCTTGCATTGTCTTGGCGCCGCGTCTGGCCTGGGGATGTGCAGCCGGAAAATTGCGCCCGCGGCGCATTAAATTAAAACCTCCGAATGCGGGGGTGGAGGTGGGATGGGGGTGGAGGACGAAACGACGGGATTGTCGCGAGCATTCGCGCGGATAAATGAGCGCGCGCTGTAAAAATCGGGAAATTTGCGTCTACGGGATGTGTGCCCGAAAACTTAACGTCTAATCTTCTAAACATGTAGACGATCGAATCGAAATGTCAGCGGTGTAAAATGCAATAATATTATTTCATCCAGTGAAAATCAAAATTTTCCCATTATATATTTATTTAGAAAATAATAATATGGGAAGAGAAAGTAAATAATGTAACGTTAATAGACAAGAAAAGAAATGTATAAACGCGATGATTTATTCAACGCAATCTTAAAAATTCGTAATTAAGTTTTTGCTGTAAGGAATTAAAAGTTTGGACGGCGAAAAATATAATTATGCTTCATATCGCTAAGGGTGTTGATTTAAAACGTATATCCGCGTGTTTCGCCCCGTAAAAAAATGTTAATCGTAAAATGACAATCGTGTAAGCCGAAATGAGAATTTATAGCGTGAATTGCCAACGAACCTTCCTACAACGGAAAGTACATCAATTTTCACGCAGTTTATCGCGCGCGAATTCAAAACCGCAGAAAAAGCGAGTGTCTTGAATCTTTCATCGACTACGCTGTTTACCTGCGGGGTTAACCGGATGAAATTTATAAATTTTCATGCGCCGATTATCTTGGAATTAAACTCGTGGCTGCTGCCACAGTGCACTCTGAATTTTTCATCCGCTCCGTACGAAACGTTGCCCTCTTCATCCAAGCTTATTGTTTGAGGATTAACGAGTTGATCGAGCTCGTCCCACGATAAATCGCTGCCACTAGCGCGACTCGAAATATACCTAGTCGTAATTGAACTGACAATCTTGCTCATTCATGTGAAAATGACGTTTCATTATAATGAAAATATTTGTGAAAGATGTGTACTTTTACGATTTAACTTTCCACGAATTGTACGATCTCTTAATGTGATGAGTAAAATTTGTATATTGACGAAATATTTGTATGAGACAATCGAAAAATAAACGACTGGATCAAGTTAAGAGAAAATTGTGTTTCTAAATTAGATGAATCGTTAATGTCACTTGCATACCGGGAAGCAAATGAGAAAATTAAACTGCATTTGTTCAATGAAAATACAAGACAAATGTGACTTCAAAGCAGGATCTGTCGCGACTTGTAAACGCGATCTCGATCAATGCAATCGTAACTTATATACATCCGGATAAGTTCGCGATTGGATTCTCTCCGAGACTCGCCTTTATTTACAACGGTACGTGACTACATTCCCGATTGCGGTAAATGTGCGAAAACTGCTTTTGTCAGCCGCCAATACAGTTTGCGCGACTTCGTTCCAGTACAAATAATTGCGTAGCCTCGGGGAATCGAAGATACGGCTCGACGATCCCCTTGTCGAATAATATCATCATTTTTCTACACAGACATCAAGTCAACTATTATACAGGGTGAGACATTTATATTGAGACAGCTAAATATTTGAAAAATAAAGCAAGATAGGAAGAAATGTTTCGGGCAAAAGTTGTTCGGTTCTAAGGGGGTCATAAGATGGTGCCATTAGTTTGACCTTGGGTGGAGGCGCTTTGGAGATTTCAATGTCAATCTTGTTTTTTTTTTTTTAAACGGAAACACTCAAATTTTTTTACATAAATCGATCTCTTGCAATATTCTGCATAAAAAGTTATAGGGATATAATGGCCAAAAGTTTAATAATTTACGAGATATTTTATACTTAATTTTATTACTTTACTTCGACATAATTTTACATAAACTATGAAATATCTCATAAAATTATTTATTTTGCGATAATGTTACCTTAATATTTTAAGCTCAAAAAATCAGAGACATCAATTGGCGTAAAGAAAATAAAACAAGATTGAAATCTCCGAAACATCTTCACCCAAGGTCAAACTAATGGCCCAATAACCATCTTATGATCCCCTTAGAACCGAACAACTTTTGTCCGAAACATTTCTTTACTATCTTGCTTTATTTTTTAGACATTTAGATGTCTCGATATAAATGCCCCGCCTTGTACGTAGACTATCATAAGATGGCTGAAAAGGGATTAATACATTTACATTTAAATAATTCTATAATTCTATACATATTTGCTGATCACATACACATATTAAAAGTTATAACATTTCACATTGTTTCCTACAATAGTACTTTGATTGCGAAGCTATACAATAAATATTATCATTGTGTTTCTCGAAATAAAGAACAGAGTTGTATCATGCTTCCCTCTCTATATAATAATAATCGATTTATTATATTATTAATAGTTAATTAATTTAGCTGTGTGTAATCAGTTCAAAGTGAATCAAACCTAGATATTCTAATAATTAGTCTTCTCTTGTGATATATATATATATATATATAAATTCGAATTAAGGAAAATAACTCTGGTTTTTTATTTGGCATTACGCTGTTATATCTTCTGCAAAGTTGCACAAACGCTTCTTGTAATTATCTGCGAATTTTTCTTCTACTCGCGGAGGCGGAATTCTCCCGGTAGCTGGATTGTACTTGTTATAAGTTAACCAGATATAACGATAAAGTATACGAGAAAGTATATTTAATTCATTAAACTCTTAAGGAAGTCGGATCTCCGGTGGATAATTTATCAAACTCCATTCGCATTGGCGTAGTTTTTTTCTCGCTGAGGACATTGAAAGCCTGAATTGGAAGTTAAGTACATTCTATGCAATCTCTAATAATGAAATAATCTTATCAACTCGATTGTCGCAGTACGATATTCTTGATGGCGATGTATTTAATTTTGTCTGAAAGGAGAAGAAAAGAGCACACGGAATAAGATATATAATGGAGATATTTAAATTTTAGACGAGAGGATGAAATATATACATAATCTCTGAGAGAACCGATGTCGTACAAAAGTATTGTGTGTGTGTGTGTGTATCGATGAGAAATGCTGCGACGATTTTCTTTCGGTTCGAGACGGTCGATTTAAATGAACTGATTCGAAAAATGACGTTCGAAAACAAATTGTAAAGAAATATTAAATTACGTCGATCATAATCATGAGTTGGCAGTAATTCTCTGCGACAGTAATTTTTTCATATCCGCTTGAAATTTTCAAATATTTGAAATACATTTTGCGTAAGGTCTTCTTCTATATAAACATCCGAGATATAGATCTAGATATCACAAGTCGACTGTATGAAAATTTGTTTAGAATTTTCAAGTAAATAAAGTTTACGCGTTTCCGCCTTGTCTACGCAAGCGGAAATTGATTTGCATTTTTTTTCAATGGCGCGATGAAACGAAACTCGTCTAATTTAATTGAAGCAATTAGGAAGCGGTAGTCAAAGTTGTCCACTCGGAAGCCGCGGTTCTCTTCAGCATCCGCGACAAGCACCGTTGCACCGTTCGCACGACGAAAGGACGAGAAGGCGCGCTATTCGTCTTTCGCTTGTTCTTTCCTTCTGCGCGCCGCTTGATGGAATGCATAATTAATTTTTCAAGTCGGGTGTCAAGCACGGTCCTTTTCGCGAAATCACCGCGATAAGAGTAAGTGGATTTACCATGGGTGTTGAGAAGACGTTACGCCTTGTTCAATTTCACGTAAATTTACCCGAGGACTCTTCGTCCGTGTCTACACGAAACGCGAAACTTTTCATTACTTATAAATTAACGGTGGAAACTGTTAATTCGCTCGCCGCAGTGAAAATAATTTCGAGACTTGATTACCATTGTATATGAAATTTCAATCGAGAAGGTAAAGCACGTTTTATTTATTATGTAACAAAAATAAAAAATAATATTAATATATGCGTGAAATATATTTATTATTTATACTTATCCGCATCTGAGGGCGCACAAAGACTTTATTCGCTGGGAAAATAATTCGAGGTTTAATTGCTTCATTCCAAGCCGTGCTACGCAACTTTGGTAATTTCGCGTTGACTCCTCTTGCCGTTTGTTCGCACTTCATTTTGCGAAATTACATGGTAGCGCTTCTCGCACACATTTCCGCAAGTAAATGGAAACTTGACGGTGTTGGCGTCGTCGACTTCACTGTCCACCAAGCTTTCGTCTCTATTTTATTTCTTAATCCTCAGAGTTCTCTCGGAGAGAGAAAGAATTTATTCGCACACCTTTGAAAGAAAGCATCTACCAACATTACATAATTGTTTAATTATTCACAAAATACTATATTCGCGTGATTTATTTCTCCATCTTAGATCTCTAAGAATTTTGTTCACTCTGAAAAAATACATCCAGTATCTTCTTCCCAACGAAGACACGAAAATTCTTTCCTACAGAACGTCGGTCCTCGAATGAAAAATTCCACGTCTCAAAAGAAGCGGTTGCGTCAAAAGGCAAGGAGACAATCGCGGTCTCTCTCGACGACCGTAATTAACACGCGCTTCTCAAAGCTGGCCAGTAAGAGCCGTTGCAACATTGAGGAGCAATCGTTTCAACGACGGAAAACAATGGAGTAACAATTAAACGCGACCGCGGCGAAATATGCCGCGGCATCGATTATTGGTCATCATTTGAATCGAGACGCGGGGCGCATAAAGGAAAGAAAAAAAAGGAAACAGGAAAAATTCATTATCCGTTCGGTGCAGCGAGAACGGCGCAAAAACACAAGAGAGCGTGGAAGAGAGAAGGAGAGAGAAGGAGAGAAAGAGACAGAAGGGGAAGGAAAAAAAGAAAAGCAGAATGCGTCGAGAAGGAGAAAGGGAACCCCTAGGATCCACTTGTGCTCGTTGCTCGATGAAAAGTGCTATTCGCTAAGAAAGAATGAAAGGAAGGAGATGAGAATGAAAAAAAAAAAAAAAAAAAGGAATCAAAGAACGGGATGAGAAAAAGAACGGCCACGACAGGGGATGAGGAGGACTCTGAGAGAGTCTTTTCTGCGCGGCTATCTACAGGGTGACCGCCGAATAAAGCTTGAAAGATTTTTTGGGGATTATGAGATGGACGTTGATTCTAAGCTGAACTTAACTCCGAGATATGACGAGATAAATTGTAATTAATTGCCGACATTTCCGTGAGAAACTTTACGCGATTACGTAATTGATAATAACACGATAATTCTGAAACTTCAAATCGATATAAACGAGCGTGAATGACCGTGTTGAGCGAATTTTGCATACTTATCTGAACTAGCGTATTCGCGTCACGATGTTAAGCTCAAAATCAAAGGTAAATTATGTATCGGCAATAAATTACAGAGACCATAAATTGCTATTAAATTACAAAAGCACGATTGAGTTAATTATATTTATGTGCATTTATTACAAAGTCGAAATATTGTATATATAATTGTATACTCTATAAACAGATTATAAACTCTATATAATTAATACAATTAATCATTCAAGATTAATTAATTGAAATAAAAATAATGATTTTAAATTTAATATTTGCTATTTTTATCGCGTAAAGCGCACAGGTTTGAATAAAATTAATTCGCGCGATATAAATTTTGATGTCCCGTTCTCTCTGTCTAGATGAGTGCCAGAATTTTTGAATATCATTTAGATTGTTAGTGGGACATTGTTTAAACGATCTCTTCGACTATGCGCCGATTAAATCTTTTAATTAAACAGTGTAAATTTTGCGCGCATAGCCTATTTAGCGAGAGCGCAGTTAAAATTGGGGAAGATCGAATCTCGCGATTAATTAACCGATAACTTCATCGCTTAATCCATCAGATATAGATAATGGAGCTGCAATTATAATAAATAATTTAATCGATAAATAAATTACGCATTTCCCTGGCAGATCCCCTTAATAGATAGATCTGAACGAATTAATCCCAGCCCGATTAATTAATTAATCGAGTTCAGACGAAACCGCCCGTATTTGTCACGGTAATTTCTTAGGAGCTTAAACCACCCCGTAGACACCCCGGTGAATGAGACTCGGGAAACCGTAAGAGCGATCGAATGTCGGTGAGGGAGGGTGATGAGGGAGCGCGGGGGGAAGGGTTAGGAGATCAATCGGAGCGCGTAAACAAGGGCTCATCAATCATCAGAGTGCAAGGAAACGAGAGCCCATTACGGACGAAGCTCCATAAGGAGAAATCTCGGATATTTTCTGTTCTATTCACTATATTTCTGTCCCTCTCTCTCTCTCTCTCTCTTCTTTCCCCACTTAATCGATATATACATATATATATATATCTGTCTGTGCATAAATCTCGACGTTTCGGGCGTGACAGCCGAACTTGCGCAAATATGTCGCACCCTCGTCGAAAAGGGGAAAAGAGGAAGATGCACGATCCTTGCGAGATGTATTATCCGTGCGAGGGATTAAGAACTGCCCGAATCGATCGCTCGCCTGTCGGTCGGGACGGCGATGAAGATGGACACGCGAGCGTTGATGGGATAAACGACGATGGAGGATAAATATGGAAAAATAAATCTATCTGGCATTCTCGCGGAGAGAAGTGAGAGAATAAATTTAAGAAAGTAGAAGGTCTGTCTTAAAATGGTTATATTATGGAGATTTTCGTTTAAACTAAGGAGGTGTAAGAATCCTACGTTGAAATATTGGAACGTCTGCTTGAGGGTGAAAACAAAGAATTTTTGTCTCATTAAAATCTTTTCCGACTGAATATCTTTTTATAATATCTACAGTATCGGAAAATCAGGTTAAATTTTAAAATGGCAGATTCTTTGACGGAATTAGAATCGATTTGTTCTGAGCAAAAGAAAGTTATTTTTTTTTTTTTTTTTTTGCAAATCTTTATAATTTACTTGAATTAAAAATCTCTCTTAAATTCTACTTAATATTAACAGAAAAAAAAGTATAGTTTTATTGTGTTTTTATCTCTGGGATTTGTTGATTCGTGGGAAGTCTTTCAGCCATTGAAGCTTATTGCACTTTGACATTTTTATTCTAGAAAGACCGACTCTCCAAATTAATCAAAGAACCTGTCGTTACAATCTGACCTATTTCTTTTTAGGGACGTAATAATAGAAATTTGTAAAAGATTAATACATCAATATTTTGTTATAGTATACATTATGCACGCATACAAATATATAAAAATTAAAGCCTCAAATTTCTAGCATATCCTCTTATTCGCGGATTTTCTAATTAACTCAAAATCGATTTATTTTACAAATGGACTGTATTTAAATAAAATTTAATTTAACAGTTGATTAAAAAATATTTAGAATAAATTTTTATCTCTCTTACGTTATCTCAAAGAATCTGTAAACGAAATCAAATGTGACAAATTTGAGACAAATCTTGAAAATTATATATCATTATTCACTAAATTTGAAACTTTTCTCACTCCATACGAACAATACACGTACGCAAAAGTCTGAACGAAACATATCGACGTTCACTTACGTAAACTCGATTGATTCGCTATTTCTACTTATCTTTTGGCATTTCGTGAACTTTGAAATCAATGCGACATGCAATACGTCGCTGCAATACCCCGTTGGAAAATCGGGTCGTTTCGTGCTTAGCTCGGAAAAGTCGCGCATTCTTGGCCCCCGGGAGGTTCTCGACCTTCCCCTTTATGTAGAAACACAAGGGGAATTTTATTTAGTGTCTGGCACTACTAAACTCCCAAAGAGGAAGTACCTTTGTGCCGGACTTCAGCCGCTGGCTTTAGCTCTGGATTCTCAAAGTACGATATTCCAGTAAACGTTTCCCGTCTGTCGACGAATCGAGGACACAGCTCCTCTACCCCATCGTCGATGTCAAATTAAGCCTTTGCTCGCCTAACGGGTGGTTTGATCTGAAAAGAACTCTTTAATGTCTTAAAGATGGGTTATCTAATTTCATGCGCGCCCCATGATTATAATCTTTAATCGGAATTTTTAAAACACTTAATGCCATTTATATTTCGTAAATATAAATTTTGTCAGATAAAAAATTTAACACAAATTTAAATATAACGTAGTTTATCATCGGTTATTTTCTTCATTACTGGGGGAATAATATTACATATACATGTTTACGGCACAATCTCTCTCATATCGCATTAAAACGCATTGATACGCATTGAATTACATAGGATTAAGATTTATTTTATTATATTACGAAGACATAAAAACAGATTAAACGGTTAGCCCGATTCGATTGAGTTTCGCATGGCAAATCGAAGGAAAATGTAATAATTAACGATGGGAATAAAATTTCCAATTTGTTATTGTATTGTTTACGCGAACACGAAAAGTACAAATCGACGCAACAAATAACGGTTAACAAGTTTATTCGACTCGTTGAAAAATGGATCGAATAACAATTTATTCATATACATTTGCTTATCGTTACGCGCGCGGCAAAATGCGCTTGTTTGATTGATTGGTTGTAGATAAATTATGGCTTCCTCTCTACGCTGCGAAAATTGATCAACGTCCGCGCGCACATACCGTAAGTGAACGAGAAATTCGAAATATCATTCCTACCTTTTTTTCGTCATTACAGAGCAATCAGCGTGCAAAGTACCTTCATGCCGGAAACTTCCTTCGATAACTCTTCAGACATCAAAGAAATCTTTGCTCGACTTTGACAGAATTGTCGCGCGTACGCGAGTGCCTCTTAATGAAATGACAGCGGTGATTAGATTATAATGATTAGTATTATAAGATACGTTTTGTGATAATTTATAATGCTTTATGTAAAAGGTTTTTCTCCCGGATTTCTCATTGTCTCACATCAATTATTATATTCTCCTGACAGAATATTTAATTACGTATCCTCTTCGAGATATTATAAATATTATATACATATACATCTTTGATAAAAGTATTTGAAGAAAAAAGGTCCCTTATATTATCCAACAAAATCATATATAACTATTTAAATACGGATTTAAAAAGAACGAGCACTTAATCGATAGCGGATAAGAAATTTAGAATCTTTAAATTTATTTGCATCAGTTTTGAGAAAAAAAATAAATAGTTGAAAAGGAGATGAAATAATGTAAAATATATATTATATGCTATATTAAATTATCTACAAGTCTAGTATTATAAATTCATACTCACCTAATATTGCCAAAACTAAAATAAAATGCTTCCAAGTACATTTACTATCGATCTACTGAATTTACTCTATCGAGACATAGATAACGACAAACTACCTGTTTTAAAGTGCTCGAGCAAGGGAGACGTGACCGAAATTTAAAACCGGAGATTCTAGATCGCCGGCCCGCGACACAAAGCTACATGTTTCTTCGCCGATTAACCGATCGACGGTGCAATTAATTGCCCAGTCAGCAAATAATTTCATTGCACCCGCCTCTGCGGTCCCGTGGAAACCTATCGAGAGGGCCATCGACTGATGCGGATGCAACCGGACCTAATGCATTATGCGCTGCCTTGGGGTTGCGGTATCTGCCGTCGATCGTCGACGGCGGCTGTAACGAGCTCGCGGCGATAAGGCACAGCGGGGAATTCCATCGTGCCAACGATTCTCGTATAAGGCAATCGCCGATACCTATCTAATCTTTACTTTGATACGCAGTTTCGTGAAAAATATAACTTTACACCTTTGTACTTCGAATATGGTAAACCCTAAAATTACAAAAATTATTTCACGTTAAGTATCACGTAGTATGTATATATAGTAACAAAATGGTATATTTTGCCAAATCCCGTCGTGTTAAGAGTTAAAAAAAAAAAAAAAAGTTGAATTAGTACAATTTATTATAATTCGATACTTTAACATTTGTCCATCGCGTACCATCATAAATTCATACATTGTTTTAATTGATCAAAACGCGTATTTCGCAAAATTCATTCGGTCAAAAACTTTCGTCCAAACAGTCGACAAATCAAACTATATTTTTGAATATTGAGGTCTACGGATACTTATCTTTCACTTATATATTAATTAATTTTGCTATAAAGTCAAATAGAGAATAAAATTGTTCCGATTGTGAGATATTATTCCGTACGCAACAGAAATAGCACTCCTACGATTTTGATAAGAACATTACATGTATATAATATTTTACAAATCCGCTGCTTCAAAATGTGAGAATGGATTAATACAGATTGATATAAAAAAATATTTGATCATAATTTCAAATATTTAATAATAATGATAAATATTTAATACAATATTTAATAATATTTAATCATTTTAAAAATGTGCCAATTCTGGAAGCCCCTGCTCAGCATTAGCGAATCTTCAATTTTCGCTCAAAACTTTAACAAGGTATAGCAAGTACCGATCTTATCCTCGTGCTGTAGAAGAAGTGTGGAAGAAGTGGAGGAAGAAGAAAAAAGACGGCGTGCGTCTACTACGGCGACGGCTCGAAATTGGCACTTTTGGCGAACACTTAACACCCCTTTCTACCGTTTCCTCTTACCACCCCGCGTACCCCTTTCGCGCGTGCACAAAGGCGCAACGATCTGGCCGCATATGCGTTTCGGGGTACCTCCGGCGCGTTTCCAGCCCTTTCGCAATCCTTTCCGCTACCCATGACCGGCTGTAAATAGGGTGCAAACTATATGTATGTGTGTCCCACATTTCTTTGGATTAAGTTTACAAAGAAAAGTATTGTGAAAAATATTAGAAAAAAATATGTAGCAACATATTATATAATGTCATAAGATCCAAAGCTATCAATTCAGTAGCTAAAATTCTACAATGATACAGTTTTTTTTTTTGCGCAAATTTGTTACAAAAATGATTTTTTTTCACACATGTAGATAATCTGCGTATTTACGATTATTCATAATGCTGATCGGTTGTTTAAAAAATTGAAAAAAAAAAAGCTTCTTCCAAACAGTGTCATAAAATGGATTTGTGCCATTTTACAGTTTCAATCAATTCTCGAATGGTTTTATTTAAATATATATATGGCGATATGGCATTATTATACATGTAAATCCAATATTGATCCCACCTTTTATCAAGATACTATTCGGAATATCATTATATAATATATTAAAAATTAAATATTAATATCTATTAATATTAATACTTTTAAAGATACACATATCTTACGATTTAAAGTAATATGTATTGTATATACCGTACTGAAATAAATAAGGCATATATTTGATATTAATACATCGCTTATGATATTATCAACCATGTATGCGAGCACAGCGTTCTACGAGAGAAGCTTCTGTAAAATAAAAATACGGAGATATTGATTATTCAGAGGTAGCTAATAATTATCCGGCTGAGAAAGAAACTTTTGTGCGAACTACTCTTTAAAATATAATCTAAATATTATTTTTATATACAAGTTTTCCTGTTTTCTTCCCACGTACTCTTATTTATTTCAGTTACTTCGCTCCACGCTTACGACTTTTTTTTAAACGAAAGATAACGAATAGTCGCGCAAAAGAATGGTGACATTTCTAAAAAGTTGTCCTTTTTGCAAAACATTTTCTCTGAAAGAGTTATTTTTTTATTCGATATTGTAATAAAAATATTAAAAAAAAAAAAAATAATAATAATAAAAATAAAAATAAAAATATATTTATAATAGAGGGGAAAAAAGATATAATAAAAAAGAATCCTTATGTGATTATCGCGTCGGTACCGCGGACGGGCTTTTGACGAATCAGCACTGCGCCGCTACCCTCTCGTCGACACTCGAGCGTCGCCGCCAGCCTCCCCCTCTCTTCCGGGCTCAACGCGGCCCAAAATGAAAAGCCCTCAGCACGCTTTCCGGCCGAGTCCAGGTGTTGCTTCACCAATCGACAATAGCCTCTTGCTCGCGTTATAGATCAAAATGCGCTGCCGGTTGCGCACTCATTCGCGGTAGACAGCTAAAGCCACCCTCGGAACTCGAGAGCGCGGTCACCCCGGTGGCTGGACGAGGGGGCAAAGAGGGGCGGCGGGGGAGACGGCGGAACGCAAAACGCTTGTCCCCCTGGTTCTGTTACTCTTTGTTGACGTGGACGCCGCTCGTTGACGCGAACGTCAATTGGGGATCGACGGATTTGCAAGCATGTGACGGGTGTTGGCGGAACGAGGCAGCGGTGTCACCAGTGGAATGGGGAGAGGAAGAGGGAGAGGAGGAGGGAGGGGGGGGGCGATCCGGATTGAAAGAGCCGGTGAAATTTTGGTTGACGAATGGCCGCGACGAGAAATAATTATTGGCGACAATTAAGCTCCCTTTGTTGTACCATTTGTTGTTTCTTTCGATATCGTTGCGTGCAAACGATAATACGGAAGCATAAGGCTCGTCGTTCCCTCATTTTTTTTTTTTTTTTTTTTTCAGACTTGCGATACAATCGAACGATGAACTTTTCATTTAATAGATATTCGAGATTTATAAAAGGGATACCACATTTCTCTCTAATACTGATTTTTTTTTTCCCCGATTGCATTTGTATGCTAATAATATCAAGTAGGAATTAATGTACGATCAATCAATCTCTCGAATACCATTAATCGAATGTCGACTTGTATAAATAATTCATTTCCCTAAATCGGAATAAATTTCCTTAATGTCGAAATTAAATTTTATTCTCTCGCACGCGAGAGGCTCGCATTATCCTATATTTGTATTCGGATATAGGATCAACACGTTATAATCTCGTTGCATCCTTATTAAATCCAATGGACCGTCACACTATTAATGACGACAATGCTTCTGAGTAGCAACAATTTTCGCGTTCTACTCATTAAAACGAATTATAGCGCTTCTATAATCTCGTCTAACTGCCGTTAACGATGATACACGGACGATCATCGTTACTATTTAATTCTCTCATCTATCATCGCTCGCGCGACAGTAAAACTTGAAGCACAGACGCGTCGTCGAGTCGCATCGCGGTTACGACGCCTCTATCGACGAAATTAGCGCCGAGGCCAGCAGTTTTCGCTCCTTAAGCGATTAATTAATCGTCGGTCGGGCGTGATCGGACCGGAGGTCAAAGGTGGCAGAGCCGGCACTTCCCCCGAGGCGGCGTTTATAACAATGGTGGACTAACTCGGGCGCGCGCGAGCTCTCATTCACCCCAGGATGAAATTATTTGGTCGACGAGCAATTATTGAGAGGCGCTTTATAACGCGGGGCTACGAGCTTGCGTAAGCCGCGGGGCGACGAACGCTACGGAAGTCGTCACGAACAAAGACGAGGTGGTGAGGAAGGGGGGAGAGGGGGGGAGGGTTATTATGTACGCGCGAATCCGGCAAATTGCTAAGCGCGTTACACGTCGTTGCCTCGTGACCGAATCCGCAATCCGCTCGCCGGGACGCGTCGATCCGTCGAATACGCTCTTAATTAACGAAGCGGCGTCGCTCGCGCGAGCGAGAGGAAGCGTGTGGACATGTTACCGTTTGACCGTACCGGTCTTACGGCGGACGAATATCGTGGACGAACGTCGTCGAGGGAGCTTACATTGCGGGAGAGAACATTCGGGTCTCGTGAATGATTAACACGACGAGCTGCGCACGAGTATCTCTCGCACACGCGATACAATCCCGCGGACAGGTAGCTTTCCGCGGCTTTTCGTTACCGCATAATCGCGGAAAAATAAATCGTACATCGATTTCCAGCAGCGAGAGAGCGTTAAAAATTTATGTATTGTACTTGATTTCGTCGTTATGAAAATATCAAATTATACCGCGTAAATGTATTTCATGCTACTATTCGAACGATCTTAAACATTTCTACAATATAATCACAAGTTCGAATTATCAATCATTTTAATCGCGAAACTCAGAATTTAAAGATGAAGAAGAATTTATTAAATAATTAACTGATAAAAGGAGATTTTTTTTTTTTTTTTTTTTTTTTTTTTTTTAATTTATGTGATGCAAAAGTACATAATATTTATTTATTCGTAGGAATATTTGCATTATACTAATAAACTCTAATATATAAAAAATTTATTTTGACAAAGTTTATTTAGACAAAATTTATTTGGCTGTCTCTGTGTGCGTGTCTACATTGAAGTCTATGTATCTCTTCAACTTGACTTGGCTTTCACAATTGATGTATGTATCGAAAAATATTCGTCAGTATTCTTATCACATGACAAAAAGTGAATAGAATTTCATCGACGTTGTGTTCGTGATGTTAACAAAAAAGGATGACAAGACATCGAAATCTCGATCGTGTATGTATGTCGTCGAGAATGAAGTTTTCCTCGATGAAATCACTCACGCTTCGGAAAAAGAGCTGCATCATCGTCTAATTACTTTCCATTCGTACATAATGAGAAAGATGAATAGGATAAATCTTACATTACGTTAATAATGTAGAGATTGAAAGCGATTTAAATCCGCGAGAAAAACAATGAATTTTTTATTAAATAGATTTTCAATCAATTTCGACCATCGCGATTCTCTTTGAAATCGATTTCTCTTTCTCATATTTTTTAAATATAATATAATAAAACGATACTTAATATTTTAATAATTGCAATCTTTTTCATTGAATTTCTTTTTACAATAATTTATCTTATAAATGCTGCATTAAGATTAATTCGACGCGATGCCGATAGTATTGTAAAGATTCAGTTTTTAGAAAACTAGAAAAGATAAGAAGTAAACTAGAAAAGAAGTCCTCGAGGATTTTACATAGATTTAACGCGAACAATACGACGCTCATGTATTTGTTAGATACCTCCGGGAACGTTCCTTGTTTTATAGCATTCGGAGAGCGGGGCACAAGTAGTCTATGAAGTAAAATCGTAATTCTTAAGGAAATTTGCATGTAAAAGCTGCGGTTTATGGGAACAGAAAGAGGAAGGAAAGAGAATAACTGCATTACTGTGATACGCACGTACACAAACGCTCGTGCAAAACCGTCAGCATATATCGCTCGAAATATCTGCTTGTTTGTGTGAAAATAATGTTAATTAGCTTTAATATCGCTTTACACGTTTACGAAAATCGCGGATATTGTGATTTTAATCGCGTAATACATATATAGTAGTAATTAACTAGTCTCTCGTTTAGCAATTAAATTGAGATGCTATCTGTACTATTTAACGGAAAGTCGCAAGAAAAGTTAATCTGATCACATTTTTAGAGAAAGACTCGATACAATCTCGTTATTTACAAAGTACTCGTGGAAAAAAAATATATATATATATATACAGGGTGTCCCATTTTAATCTCCTCAGGCAAATATCTCAAAAACAAAGCCCGGAAGAGAAAAATGTTTCAGACAAAAGTGAAAAAAAAAAAAAAAATTGTTTTTAAGAAAATTATTTACAATGTATTTTTTTAAACAATTATTTGTTTTTTTTGGCACTAATTAATTTGTCTTATTATTCTGTACATAGAAGTATTACGGTAAAATGATCGAAAACTGAATATTTTACGAAATATTTTATTTTTTATATCAAAATATGTCAGATTAAAATATAAAATAACTCAAAAAGTACTTAATGAAAAAATACTTTATTATAGTGTTTTGGAAAGCTCTCGATGTCAGCTACAAGAATACTAAATAAAAAATGGGGATTTCCGTTTAAGATTTTAGAGTTGATCTTCACATGACCTTCAAATATTTTTCCAAGGTCAAACCAATGGTACCATCTTATGGCCCCCTCGAAACCAAACAACTTTTGTCTGAAACATTTTTCTCTTCCGGGCTTGGTTTTTCAGATATTTGCCTGAGAAGATTAAAATGGGACACCCTGTATATGTAGCGGAATTTTATCTAAATATTCTCGTGCTTTCTTGTTCGATGAAAATGATGAATAAGTAGCAATTGTTTACTTTTAAGTTGATGAAAAATTTATTCGAGTGAAAATTTTCCACAAATATTTTTTTATCATTGAAAAACTTAAGTTTTATTAAATATATATTTATATTTATGATTGTCTTCTGTTGGTTTGTTGTCTTCTGATTGTTCCCCGTCTCTCTTAAGATCGCTCGTAGAGATCACTGCTATACTTAATGTGAACTTTTCACGGAATATAATTCTATTGATATAGTTTTATTCGAAAAACAATGTTCTTTCCTCTTTTGCGCCTTTCTAGATTTCGAATAAAGATCTCGGAGATTGATCTAAGCGTTTGGCCCATCTCTCAACTAGTTGTTGGACGTGAACATGACGGATGATACATTTGTTTCAGTCGTATCAGTCAATCCCATAATAACGCGAGCAACATGAGAATATATAAAACTAATACCATGATTTATCGTTGATCTCCTCCAAGGGCAGAATACCGTCTTTTTCCAGTTTCAAACTGGATCGCTGACATATTTCATTCTAGCGTATCCTCCACTTTCCGGCAAGATCCCAAAAGAAGACACACGTATGTGTACGCGTACGTATAAATGCACATACACACACACGATAGACGATATTCGTGTGTAGTTCTTCTTTACAGATCGTTTTGTCGACTAGAATTTGATATAGTACAGATCGCGCTCACACACATACACACTCGCCTGCACGCACACTACCAAATTATCGTTTTCTCCTACGAGGGACCTTTGTGAAACGCAAAGTAGCATATCGAAGTGGTTATCTCGTAAATCGTTGGTGGAATCAATGTAAAATATACGGATATATATGATTTACGACGCTGATTTATTTCGCGATATTTATATCGCCAAAAAGATATACATATATATATATATATACAATATAATGATGTACAAGATTAGTTAATATATAAAAAACACTCAATTTTATATATCCATCTCTATTAATTAAGTTCGAAAGCTTAGAGATTATATAAAATTAGATAATCGAGAAGAGATTAAAGTCTCTCAATGGCAACGTTGATTTATCACGTAAACTCTCGGAGAGTTATCCCCGCGGTAGTTTACGGTGATATATGCGTGTTTGTTTTATACTCGCGTAGAGAGATGCAGGTGCCGGTCGCATGTGCGCTTCACGGTGAAGCTTTTCCCGCATTGTTCGGCCTTCCGCCGTTTTCCGCCAACATTTTCGAGCGCGTGCGCGCGTTTGCGTGTCTGCAGTGCGGGCACGTGCGGTTTTAACATCGGGCGAAAGAAAATCTTGGCGCGAGCGAGCGCGCGATCTGCGTGTGCGCGTATATATGTGAGTGCGCGACTTGCAATTTTAATGCGGCTTAACGAGTCTGCCACTGCGACAACAAGATTGTACGCTATTTTTTTCGAGGCAAGAATGAATGTTTTCTTTTTCCTACCAGATATTCAATTGTCATTTATTTGGGTATCTGCTGTATTTTTTATCATTTATTCCGATTGTTAAATTCTTTATAGGCAAGATTATATTCCGTCACGCGAGAAGATGACTACAGAGATTAAATAACATTCTACTAACAAGTAATACAAATAATTAACGAATTATAACGGCAAAAAAAATTATAAAATATATTCGCCTTTACAAAATACTTTTTCTAATAAAAATCGTACACGCATATATACATATTTTTACCTCGATAATGGTTGAAAATGAAAAAAAATGCGATCTTAAATCCAAAGTTTTTCTCATTCTATAACCGAAAAAGCGTAGCTAATAATGTGTGCGCAGCGACCGTATTTCATGCTGCATGTAGATTAATATCAAACAAGATAGGGAAACATCGCGCGAGAGTATCGATACGAATCCGCCGAACCCCATCGAACGAAACCGAATCAACATTTGCACAGTTAGCGCACTCCACGCTCGTAGTTTTCTTTTTCTTTTTTAAGCCGCGAAGCTGCTCGTGAAAAGCGCGCTCTGCCCACCTAAGGCATCTATATATCCGCTTCTCATCGCGCAAATTCGTTCTCGCGATCAATCAGGGCGTCGAAACAACGGAATCGAGTCTACCGTCAATAATTCTTTCACCGTGTTCTCTTGCATCTCTCTTTCTCTCTCTCTCTTTTCCATTTTCTTTTTTTTATTTTTTTGGACGCAACGTGGCTCTCTCGTCGATGCTGTATTGACTCGTCAGCCTCGATCCGCTCGACAATTTACGTTCCGCCTGCCTCGCTCGTTTTCCTTTTTCCTTTTTTTTCTTCGCTTTTTTTTTTTTTTAGTTCTCGACACCGAAAACGGCAGCGCGAGCATAAATCGGCGCTGGCGACGAAACGGCATTCGTCGGGCGAAGAGAAAAGGTGGTACACGCAGCATCGTTAATTAGCCATTAGTCGGTTTTGTCAAGAATCTGCGGAAATCGATGCCGGAGAAATCAATAACTGTCCTTTATTGTTGAAGAGACAATCGCTATCGAATGATTTACCATACACGATGATAAAGGGCGGTTAAAGGTTTAACTCAGTCACGCAGTCGGGAGAGATTAAAAAAAAAAAAAAAAAAACACGAAGCTGCGATGCTTAGAGCGCGTCGATAAAATTCGGGAGGATTTTACCTCGACCTCATCTTTTATTGCCGCGATGCGCAATTTGAGTATTTTATAGAGTCTATTTTCGCGCGGTACACCGCGCGCCCCAAGTGTCATATACTCCCGCGGTTGGCGGATAAACGCAGCTTTCACAAAACTGCATCGTAAAACCCAGTCCAGGTTTTTACAACCATCAGTGGTCGAGAGGGAAACAAGAATAGCGTCGTAAGCATCGCGAAGGCGAGTCGCATACTCGACATGTAGCGGTGAATGATTAATTTTTTATATATTCTTCTTTTATGCAGTAAGTAGGGAGACAATTTTATCGTCTACTTGACAATATGACAATGTGATACTTTAAACGAAAGACAATACCGATTTGGTGAACGGAAAGTGATAAAACGCAATAGTAGCATCGCATTATTATGTAGATTATTCCAGTGTTAATTTTTTATCATTTTTCTTTTCTTAAAATCTAAGAAACTAATTTCTGTATCTCTCTCAATTTTCTCTTCATTTTTGTCAATGATTGATCATTTTACATAGATAAAATCATCGAAAAAAGCTTGTATAGCAAAGAGAGAAAAAAAAAATTGATAAATCTATCTTATAATTAATTAGTTAAATTAATTTATCATAAAATTTTATCACGAAAGGATTTAATTTTTAATACATTCAGTCGTCACTTCGTAACCGGAATTAATCCCTTCTCATAAAGAGAAAAGAATTAACGTAATCGCTTTGAAAACGAGTGCTGCAGTAATGCGACTAAATTCGGAATCGTGAGAAACTACTAAGAAAATTTGTATAGCACCCGCGGGAGATGTGAGTGGCACTCTAGAGTACCATAGTCATCGGTGAGCCGGCAACCGTTGAGAGAACTGGGCAATTATTTCCCAAGCGCCCAAGTCCAGGGAACCATTATGACAAAAGAGATATTTGTCTTGGCCGCGGGTTATTTTAACAGTAGGACTGCGAAGATATGAGAGATATCGGGAAGTAATTGCGCCGTACCGCGAAATAGGTCATTTTCAGACGATATTCACTGATATCGAATTGACGCCAATCGAGAGTTGTCGAGATTATTAAATTATTAGATATTAGACTTAAAATTTATGTTAATGATTCCTCTTGAATTTTGAATTGTATTCGAATCATCTTTATAATTATAACATATCGTTTCAAACTTTCTCAACGTTCGACGTTTCTATAAGCATGTTACAGAGTAAAGGTAATCGAATTATATTTTTTAAAATAAACAGACAAACGTAACCATGTTGCGTAGGAAATGCAAATTTCATATCAATAATTTTAACTTAACTTTCGGAAAAACAATATTGAAAGAATTCTGTAACATTCCTCACGTTTTACACGATGAAAAGTTATTTTTGTAATTTTCTTTCGGTCAAACGTAATGAAAATAATTCAATTCCATGGAAAAGTAGCAATACAAAGCTAAATAAATACATACCGAGAGTAAAGACTTCGCGTTTATTTGCTCGTTTTGTGAAGTTACATTTAGTCGAATCTCAACTTCGGCATGGAAAAAAAAAAAAAAAAAAAAAAAATACGCCGCGTCGAAGAAGAGTGGGTACAACTACAAATTCTTCTTGGATATCTCCCAAGGTTTCCTTCTTCCTGCCCGATCCTTGCGGCCACTTTCGTCCGCTATCACAGCGGGAACATAAATTTTCGATTTCTTCCACGAGTGCGCATTTTCGTTCTATCGCGATGGCCATTCGGAAGTTAATCGCCGAGTGGACGGCGATACACGAATGAGATTAAATTTAGTTAATCTACTATATCCCTTTATTTGCCAATATTTACTGCGAAAAAAATACAGAACTTAGAATAAAAGCTTTTACAAGAACGCTTGACATCTTATTTTATAATATAAATGAGACTTTTATGACTTTTATCATGATCGGTAAATATATATATATATGTGTAATATTAATGCAATTATTTCAATTTGTTACAATTATTATTACCCGTTATACTTATGTATATATTTTTTATAATTATGCAAATTAATAATATAATATTAATTTCTCAACATTTATTATTTTATAATATCGATACAATTTATAAAATAGATTAGAACGTGAAAGTGTGTTGTAATAATCGTAAAAAAAAAAAAACCTATTATCATCACATTATTCTGTTTATTATATTACATAATATACATATATATATATATATTGCACTTTTCATATGAAACACCGTGCACGATTCCGCTTACATTATGCACATACATACATCTCTTATCGCGAGAGTAAAATAACATTGCTCGTCGCATTGACTTTCCGACGAGGACGAATAATGTAAGTGTAGTTTCAATGTACGCGCGTCGTCTTTTACTTTCGTTCGAACACATTGCCCGCTATGGCGATGAACAGATACACGAGAGTTCACCACGTAGGGGAAAAAAAAAAAAAAAATAAAACTGCGCTACCTCTTTTTTACGATCGACCTTTGAATCGGCCATTGCGGGCGCGAGTGCGAAAGGGGTAGGGGGCTGCATGAAGGGTTGCAGAATGAGAGAAAGAGAGAGAGAGGGGGGGGGGGAAGAGAAAGACAGAAGTTAGGAGGCTAGGATGGATAAAGTAAACGTTGTTCGTGGAAACTTCAGGTCAAGCCCGGCGTTTCTCGGCTGCTCGCTTTATCCTTTCCATCTTCCCTTTCCTGTTCTTCGGCGAACTGCTGAAAAATAAGATACGCAAACTTGTCTGTCCTTCTCCTATTCTGTCGCTCTCTTGCCCCTTTCATTCCTCCTTTTTACCGGAAATCCTGGATTCGTTCGAGACCAAAGCTTCCGCTCCACTGGAATCGAATCGGCGAACTTAATCGTTCGCTTATATCAGGAAGCCGAGAAGAGAAATCCCACGTAAAAATAATTCTATACGCGCTTTTCACTCTCTATGGAATTATTTTTAAAGATAATAAAAATTCAACGTTTCTTTTTTTAAATCATCTTAAATATACGTGTCAACTTTGAATACTTTTCATCCGATACTTTAGATTTTTCGAATAAATAAAAAAAAGAGTTAAATAACTAACATTTTCTTTAAGGCCAGAAGAGTGATTCGTCAATCTACAGTTATTCATGTTCTAATTTTCTATTAGCAAGTTGGCAGTAAAGAAAATTAAAAAAAATTTTTTTCGTTTAAAAAAATGTAGAATATGCCACAAAACTACAATATAATAAAATGTTTCATATCGCGGACAAGCAACGTAAAAGAGTATACAGACGCATAATGAAAACGCGATCAGCAGCCGCGGTGAGATTAATTTCCTTCGTCTCTGTCTTACGCTTAACAAGAATTCCGGAGAAAGGGGAGGTGAGGTGCTACGGTTTAAAGAGATAGGAAAGATAAACGTGTTTAAGGCTCGAAGAAGTCAGCGCCTCGTTAACCGCCTTACTATTTTTCAACGCTCAGCATTTGAATTTAATTTTCCGCGATCGCATCTAAGCACGTCGACATTCGCGAATCGATTAAAATTTAACACGTATCTCAATTCTGTCTTATTTATACGATATTATTTAAATTGGATTTTTTCTTTTGAAAAAAGATGAGAAAAATTAAAAATGAAGAATGAGATAAACTATTTTAAAAAGAAATAAATTGTATAATAAAAAACGCAAATAGATTCTCTGTCTCAGATGGACAACAGTACCTCTAATACTCTATGTTATATAAACGAGATTAAGGTATATCATTATTGAATATTAGACATCGGATCTGAAGAAGCTAACACAGTCCATTATTATTGCGCGTGTAAACTGCGCGTACTCACAAGTGAAATACACTCGTCCGATACATTCTACTAATTCGAAAAAAAAAACAATCGACTCGGTAATCCCAGATAAAAACAATCGTTCTTTTACGGCTGATCCTCGGAAAGTCGTAGGAACGAAGGAGAGTAAATGTTTCCGCTGGAAATTTTACATGACTCCCTACTTGATGGATTTCGTTTTTAGTGCAAGTGCCGGCGTTTCGACGTGTTAAAAGGGAATTTTGAATGATTTATACCAGCGCTAGAAGAGGATTTCCCGACAACATCGTCAAAGTTATAATTTGAATAATGTGAAATTCACGCATTGCGACTATACATATGGTGTAACGTAAAAGAACGAGCTTTGGAAACGCGTCGCAGATACAATTGGCACGAGATATTTCATCATAAAGATTAATTTAAATATTAATTTGAAGATTAATTTGAAATTCTTTTGAGATCCTAAGTAATTGAAAATAAAGAGCTAATGAGTTTCAGAAACGGTAAATACGTAGATCGTAAAATGTCCTCCTGTATTTTGCTTCAAATGGAAATTTAATTACACGTGATATTCTTCAGTTTTGAGTATTTACTTATTAAAATATTTAATAATTGAAAAATAAATTGTGAAAAAATTGCTGCTGACCAAACAGATCGTTAAAAATGGAAAACGGATCGATTAAATAATATACCATATTTGCATTTATCGATAAGTCAATAAATTGATTATATTTTATGTTTTTATTATGTCCCCCTCATGTGTAAAACTTTGTAGATAAAAATGTTTAATCTTTTCCTCGCGTATTTTACAAAAATGTAATAAGTCGCAGTTGAGGTGAAAAAAATTTTCACTTGCCTTGAGACGTTAATACCGGAATAATAATGTGGATTAAGGGGTTAAGCCACGCTTTGGTCAGCCGGCGCTTCGAGGCGGAAGGAAATCTTTGGTTGGTAAAATTTATGTTTCCCTCTCGTGGAGAAAGAGCAAGCGAAAAGAACGAGGCTGTGAAGGGAACGGGGGAGGGGGAGGGGGAGGGGAAAGGCAAGAAATTCCTAAAACGTTTACCTTTTATCCTTCTGCGCCGTTGGAGCTTAAAAGAACGCGCTCGATTATTCTTTTATCCTCGCGCATCGCGGAAATGTACAAAGGCGTGTTTTACTCTGACTAATAAAAAGGAAACAGGAAAACGCCGGCTGTGCCTGGACATAGAATGTGTCGAATGCAAATTAAACCATTAAACTCGAATATATTCGTCGTCTTCATTAGCGCAACAAATACATAGAGACAGCGATCAACAAATATATTTGAATTTCCATTGATACATTTGGAAAATAGCTTTTATAAGTTGCGTCGCGTCGTTCTTTTTAAATAAAATATATTAATTATTAAAAAGTCTTTCTCTTTACTTTTCTTTATTAAAATAATTGATCCTTGTGTTAAAATTCTACTCGCGAATTAATCGTCGTCGCGTTATTAAAGCATATAGTTTTGTTATGACTTTTGGAATATATTTGTCATGAATGCAATTCGATCTTATTGTTAATGGTATCTCATGATTGCATCATCGCGAACATCAATTATTAGCCTCATGGATGTAATCAAGAATTGTGTTAATGTATCTGACTGCAAATGAAATGTTGTAGTTACCACAGTGGCGACTGCTCGGCGTTATTCGCGCGCAACGATCGATTGTAATATCTGGGGGTTTATGCCGACATAAGGGAATGTCCGTTCATTGATTAAAAGTCCGGAGGGCAATACTTGCGCAGATTGTTTCCGATCGGGGACGTCCTAAGGCAATCAGGTGTGCATTCGATCGAATTCTCGCGCGACGCATTAAGACAGCGCCCAATCGCCACCAACGCCGTTATCGACATCATCAATTACGAAGATATGCGCGTTAATTCCCGTAATCCGGCTCGCGTCTGCATCGGACAACCAAGACAAAACGACGCTGTATCAAGATATAATAATTTTTCAAAACTCGCGTTTATTATAATGAAAAATATTAGTAAGATATTGATATAGAAAATAAAGTATGATTATTTTGACAACATGAGGTGAAAATAGAAATTCTAAATAAGGAACGCGATAAATTACTTTCATTAGAAAGATGGCGGACTGAGCAGTGAAGAAAAACTGCGCTAAAACCATCCGTCCTCAGGATCGCCAATTATTCTTTCGGCTTTAAATATTCTTAATTTTACAATATTATCGACGAGCGACGAAAGTGTAATACACGTGGGCTCTTGGGAGCCGGTGACCCTTAACTCCTGACAGATCCTTTGCATAATTCCGTAACCGCGAGACCGCCGTGGCAAAACTTTGACGGTGACCTGATAAAAGTCTCCGGCCGCAACTCGCGAAAGAGGGACCAAGAGGAAAGGAGCGGCCGCGCGGGCGATAAGTCGCAGGAAACAAACTAATCAAGGCATTAATCTCCTTTACCGGGCGGGCGAACACGTCGGCGGCAGCGGCGAGCGCGTGTGCGAGCGTATATATGTATGTAAATTAATCTAATTCCTATTCTCGTCGGTGCCTTCGGTAAAAAATGGCGGCGTCGTAAAAATGTAAATCTTGCTTTGAATAATATTTCCCGTCACCCCCTTCGCGTTCCCTCTGACCAGCGGAAGGCGGCGGTAGATACGTAGCGCGGCAAGAGGAAGGTACGAAGGTGCGAAAGGGAACAAAATAAAACATCGCATACGACAAGATAGAGAAAAGAGATGAACCCCCCCGTTCATCTCTTTTCTCTCCCCCCCCCCCCCCGGGAGAGAGCGAAAGGCGACGGCGGCAAGTCGAGGGAAATAATGAAAGCGGAGGGAGGAAGGAGATAGAGAGAAAGAGAAAGAGATCGAATATCGCGGAAAATGAGCTTTACCGCGCGCGTCTTTTACATGCAAAAGAAAGGAGGAGGAAACGGCTGTTATACAGTAAGGAGAAGAGAGATAAATAATACCCAGACGTATGAGCGTCCTTCTTTGTGAAATCGAGTCGCCGTGATTTATCGATAATCCGATAATGTCTTCGAATATTCGATGCGCGAGTTATTTAAAGCGCACAAGTATCTCTATCTTTGCAATATTTGAAACGCATGCTTTTGTCATCGCGATACGTCGCGTTATAAAACGTGCGAGAGATCGTACACGTAATACATAAAATTATTTTAACTAAACATTTTAGCGCGCGCAAAATCAATTTAATTTAGAAATAAATAATTTGCGAATCTGTTATTAATTCGATTTTCAATATTCATTAATAATTAGATCGCCGTTTTTTTAAGAATAAGAAATGAAGAGAGTTCGCGAAAATGTTAGAGCGTAGATAGGTGGCAGGTGAACCGTAAAAAAAAAAAGAGAAGAAAAAAAAAGATAAACAGAGTGCGAGAGAGGAAGTAGAAAAATAGTTTCGACAGGTTGTACCGAGAGGTTGTACTTAGATACCTGCAGCGCATCGTTAAGCTACGCGGGTTACTCTCGTTAAGCTCAACTCACGTACTTACATGCAAGGCGGATGTTCACCGGGCGGTGGCTTCCGTGTTTACGAGCGTCATTACTAATATTCCATAAAAGTACTGAATAAAAAGAATATGCTCGATCTCGTAAAGAGCACAGCGCCGTAAAGGATGTGACGTGAGGACATGTATTATATCGTGTATGTGAAAAATTGCGAGAAATACGCCAACGAGAAGAATTTAAAGATTTTATTCTCGCTCGTTATTGAGTACCGCATTATCTTGATATATACCTTAACGTCCGATTATTTCTTCACAATGATTATTCGAAAATATTGTACTATCTGTAAATATATTAATTGTAAATATTCATTATAAAGATATATTATCTTTTGCGCTAAATCGCTTTTATTATTATTAAATCTCTGTTTCTCTCAGAGATCATGGAATTGGCATCGTATGATTCGTAATCGCGATAAGCATAAGGCGTCGCTATCGCGACGTTTAGTTTCCATGGCGATGCCCTGAGCAAATGCTGCGGAGCACGAGAGCTCACGAGCCGTGAGATCGTCAAGCACAGCGAGGTCTAAGCGAGCTTCGGATGACGCGTGAACTATGAACGTCATCCATAACGTTGAGCTTCGGTACTTCGTAGAGATGTCATCGCTCTAGCGAGGATATTTATTGGCGTGACTAAGTCGCTACGCTCTTGTTGAATTTATAGCTTGTTCGAAATCTTAATGGTCAATGAGAGCCATGAGTCGCTGTTATTCGTGCCCGTTCAAAAACCGCGTGTACGGAGCGTTACGCGTACTTACATAACGTATCTGCCAAGCGGAATGTCTGCGTATTCTATATATCGAAAGTATGACATTAATTATTTCGTTTTACGTCGACGATGAGCGTTAATATTGTAGTATTAAGCGTGTAATTTGAAATTTCTGCGCGCATGCCATTTCTCAATAAACATTTATATTTCATTCGCGATAAGAGAGAGAAACATCTCTCTTTTTCATCGCACTATCTTTCATCTTAAATATATTCAGACCCGTATAAATTGCGAATAGATGACGAGATAAACTTGTTTAGTTGAAAATTAAAGCGAAAAATAGGACATTTCTCTCTCTCTCTCTCTCTTTTTAAAAATAAGTTTATTTGTTGTATTATACCGTATTTTGTCATCTCATTTCTTCTCTCTGCCGACAATCGTTTCTCTCTCTCTCTTTCTCCGCTGATCGTTTTATATTAAATAATATTTTTTCCAACCCCTCTGAGAGATGACACGATCATCGTGCGACACATCATCTCGCTCCTTTGTACGATAACAGTTTCAAGGAGATACAAAGCATAGGTGTCATATGCTTAGTGCACGGCTTATCTGGTCCCTTCCCTGGCGCAGACATGCGATGTATGCGGCTGGAACGCTGCGACGCGTGCATGCCTAACTAACCCACCCGCATAACTTCCTTCCGGGAGAGATCTACGTTTTTGTTCGTTTTAATCCTACCTTGCCGTTTTTATTAATTCCGATTTACATTTATATCGTTATCGCATTGTATTCGATTAAGCGTAGATTGTCTTAATTCTTTTCTCCCATTTAATAAAACTATTATAATATTATAACATTATCATAATGCCAGGGTTGGGAAGTAACGCGTTACTTGTAACGCCGTTACCGTTACAGTTACTTTTTTTCGGTAACTGTAACGGTAATGGCGTTACAAATTTTATTTGTAAATTTTATCGGTAACGAGTAACGAATTTAACAGTTACTTTTATCGTTACTTTTTTCAAATTTTTTGATTTATTTAAGATATTATTCTTGCTATTGTGCGTGATAAAATTTTTATCTTAACCGTAAAGCCGTAAGCAAATCGACCAATTAGCATTCTTATTATGTTGTAAAAATGCTTGAATGTGATTGATCAACTTATGGCTCTTGCAGACCAGTGCGATGACGCGACGCGCGATATCCAATGAGAGCTTTATCTTTTCGGAAAAGCAGAGCTCTCATTTACTACCGGTTCTAAGTACCTTGCAACGAAAATTAGAAAATCTCAATAAATCTGACCTTATAGATTGCCATTCATTAGTTGAAGCTATTCAGCAAGGTTTAAATAAAAGGTAACTTATTAATTTGATTAATACATATGTTATTTAATTTTAAATAAGGATTTAATTGAAAAATATTATTTTATTTTAAACTATTGATTCAAAAGTATTAATTTCAATAAAACAAACAATGTCGCTTAATTTACTATATTTGATTTTAAATTTCTTACAATATTTGAAACAAAAGAATTAATAATAGCAGCATGTTTACATTCAAAATTTAAGTTAAACTGTTTAACCGGAGAAAAAAGAAAACGTGCTGAAAATTACTTGGGGGATTTATTGGGAATCCGATCAACTGAAAATTCTTCAAAAGCTGGAAAATCTGACGATCGCGATGATTTTTTCATTTTTGAGCAAAAAACGGTGCAAAATGAATCTGAACAAGAAGAATTGCAACGGTTTTTAAAATCAAATAATTGTAATATAGAAATGTTAAACGACTATCCAAAACTTAAAAAACTTTTTATTAAATATAATACAGCTCTACCGAGCAGTGCATCTGTAGAAAGAATGTTTAGCATCGGTGGCTCTGTATTAACACCACAAAGAGGGCATTTAAATGATGAGATACTATGGAGCAACAAATTTTATTAAAAATTAATAAAGAATTTCGATAAAATTTAATCATTTATTTTGTAATAAACCTTGAATGAAATCTTGCTTACAATTTTTTAAAAGTTTTTCTTATGCAAAATAATTTATTAGTTTGTATCGTAAAAAAGTAACGGAAATTGTAACGACTCGTTACTTTTTAGTAACTGTAACGGTAACGAGTTACTTTTTAAAATTAGTAACGAGTAACGGTAACGAGTTACTTTTATAAAGTAACTTTCCCAACCCTGCATAATGCAAACAGAAATAAGAAAAGATGCAGCAGTCACATCCGCAGATGAGTCTGCTATCGATTTACATTATATGTATGTATATATTTGCTATGCGATATTATGCATTTTGAATTTTCACGCTATGGAGCTGAGTAAATTTATGTTAATTAATACTGTTAGCTAATCTGGTCTCGGATTAGAGCCACGATATACTGCAACGTGGGACCACGTGTCGAGTGACACGCGAATAGGTAAATCGTACCGTTGATGAAGCGATATAATTAACCAAGTGCAATCTTTTATCAAAAATGAGAACGCGCTTCTTCCCCCACCTGCTCCATGTAATCGTTGTCCTATTTTTTCTGTATTTATTCTGTATATTAAGGCAGCATATAATAATCGTCGTATTATTTCTCATAAGGTCTACCGGCGCATATTCTTCCACTTAAATCGCTCGTCTCTCGGTGTTATTTGTATCTTTTTAATCGCTTAAACCGCTTTTAAGTCGCGTCGTCCTTGCTGATCGCGGATGAATTTCTTTGCGGCGCGTTACGCGTCCTTAATCCGCTTATGCCTTTATCCCTCCTCTGCACGCCTTGTACCTTGTCCCACTTTGTCGTTCCCGTTTTGTATCACGGAGCATGACCACGAGAGCATTAATAATTGCGTAAACACGAGAGCATAGAGCAAGCATATCGTGTGTCGCGCGTGTGTGTAGGGTTTAACTGTCCCGTAATGGTGGATAAACTGTCCTTCGTAAAGCTCATACGGCATCCCTTTTCGGCCCGAGTAAACATTTATTATCGACCAATTAACGACAGTTGTAACGTTATTTTTATTTTGCCTCGTATTGTATAATTTGCGGGATAACGAATCGCGAACAGTGTTGATTTATTATTTTAATCGCATGACGTTGCTGAAAAATGACGATCGGATAAATTTTATTTACTTTCTGTTACCTTCGGATACATTTTCGACGATGCTTTATTAATTGTTCGTATCGCAACACGAGAATCGATAGCTTTATATTAATCAAGAACGATATCACCGATAAGAAAAACTTATTTTACGACAGTAAATTTAACTGTGCGTCTTTAAATTAATGTTCTTTTCAACACGTTTTTCATATATTTATATTTTATATGTAACAATATATTGAATCTTCTTGTATACTTGAATACGCACCTAAATAATATAAGAGGTAAAATTTCAAAAAAGCAAGAGTTGCATATCATTCAAAAGATTACACTATTATAAAAAAGTTAAACTTCAAAATTACTATATATATGAATTTTTATATAGAGTACTCTCTAACATATCATTAGACTGAACACCCTCCCGGTTTATTTCAGTTCCCGCAGAGATGATTTACATAATGCATCGCAAAATAACGCGAAATTATGACACGAGGGATGTACAACGCATGCACAAAAAAAAAAAAAAAAAGAAAAAAAAGAAAAAGAAAAAGGAATTAAAAAACACATCTCGTCAGAAAGAGCGGACGTATAACGAAAGGTCTAACGAAACGACTGGTTTGGCGACGAGAGGGGGAGAAAAATAAAATGTGTTGCAGTAGGAAACATAAAAACGCACGGAAAAAGATACTGAGACTGTGCCGACAAAAAGAGATACGCGAAGGGAGAAAGAGAGAAAATACAGAAGATGCTGCAAAAGTATTACGGAGAATTCTAGAAAATGGAGATGCGTGCGGAAGAAAAATGAAAAAGACCGGATTGAAGCGTCGCTCTCTTTGGCTCTCTACGGTAAATCTTTCTGCGTAATTACGTTAATGATTCCAACGTGCTCGAGACCTCTGACGAGATAAATATTGAGATTCCTCTTACGACACCTGGCTACATAAAAGATAACGGAAACGAAGACACTTTTAAGCGCCGACACAATGATATTAATTGTCTTATTTACCATGTAGCATTTTTATGATTAAGTATATGTCCTGCAGCTGGGCTTCGGCTAAAATTTAATTATGATTTGTACGACATGCAACTTGTTGATTATTTTGCATAATTTTTACGTACACATGTATACACTCTTGCGTGTAGAATGCAAAAAAGGTAAGTTTCTTTCAAAAACGTTGAGGCATATCAATTTTATTGCTATAAATGACGAGAGGAGATATATATATATATCTTGTTTTTATAAATGTGTTAATATGTAAAACCGCTTCTTTTTATTTACATATATATCTGATATGTGACATATAAAGATAATAAGGGATTTTTGCTATTACCTCGAAACATTATTAAATAAAACTATGTTCACATATTATAGTTGAGCGAGAACATTTACAATATTTCATACAATATGAAGGGAATAATATCGAGATTATTGGAGAATAATCGCAATGTTTATTTGCCAAATATATAACAGATCTACGTGTTTATTTGTACATCATGAAGATTACTCTCAAATTGTTCCATGACAAATCATGATGAATCATTGTGAGAAATTTACGATTCAAGTTGAAAGAAAAAAGAAGAAAAAAAAAAACTCAAAGATATGACAGGCGTTAGAAGAATTTAAAAAATACGGATAAACGCATACCGTATTATCCTTTTTTCATATTTTCTTTTCGATTGAACTGTGTTATCAGTTATGTAAAGACTCCGATATCAAGATCATTTTAAAGCGCAAAACGCTTATTAATATTCGCGCGTACAAGTTATTATACCGCGTCTCGATATGTCTCGTAAATCCGCTAAGCGATAGTAATACAATGAAATCATTGCGGACGGTGTTCAATGCGGTCGGTCCTCTGGATACCACCCAGGAATCAAGGTAATGAGAGGAGAGGGGGAAGGAGGGTTGAAGGGAGGGCTTTATACATACCTAACTACCCTCCGGAATAACTTCTCGTAGTACGGCGCGCTTATCCTCGCGCCGCGCTCCAACCATTCTCCACGGTTTCCCGGTTTCTTCGATTTCTCATGGTTCCGCATTCTTCATGGTTCCGCAGTTTCCGCACTTACCCGCATTCTATCCAGTCTGGAATACCGTTGTTTTTGCCTCGTCTCACCGGAGCGGCACGCCTCTTTTCCCCCAGCGCTGCATTTTCCCCTCGCGTCCGTCACAAAGTATTATATTTCCGCGTTGATGAATTTTTGCGCGTCTCGCAAACGCAAGGGTTGCTTTTCGCGAATATCATTAGTGCGTGAGTCGTCGTATTTTATAAAAATATTTGACGTTTCGCAACAGTAGTAAGGTACTTACAAGTAACTTAAAGTTAATTAATTAAAGCTTATTAACTACAATTTTTTTTTTTTTAGAATATAAACAGCAAAGAATAAAATTCGTTCTATATTAATTATAATATGCAGGATCGTCTTGTGTAAGTTGAACCATTCTCGTAAAAAGCCTAGTTCTTTTATGAAACGTCAAATATTTTACAGAATAGTGTTTTATAAAAAGTTATATTGTATTTTCGTATTCTATTTAACGCGAATAGAGATGGAGATGTCATCAGCAGCAAATGATCCTATGTCGATCGTCAGTATCTTGGCAAGTACGATGGGGGGTGGAGGCATGACATGCACTTTATCAAAATGAGAGCATCGGATCCATTCAAGCACGGTGCATCTCATTTGACAGAATTATGCGGTCTATTGTTGCGACCACGCAACGAAGCGTCTCGCACTGTCCAATCAGGCATGAATCATCCGGTTTCGGTTTCCTCGTGCATCTATTACCCGCCGCTTGTCAGTCGACTAATTTGCTGGTTAGTTCATTCGCCGCAATTATGTCCGTGCGACCACGGATTGGAAACCTAGCCACTTTGGTATACATCGAGCCGCGTATATTCATATATTTCTCAAAAAAGGAAACATTATAAATAAGAGAAAGAGAGATATATATATATATATATATAAAATTGTAATTACATCAATGAAAAGAGTTTCTATATCATCTTCGCAAAAATGAACCGAAGATTGTTCTTTATTTTTGATACTTTATAAAATATTTTTATTAAAAATTTTAAATTTATTCCCATTACATTAAACGTTTATCCTCTTTTCGCTGAGATCGTGTGCATCTGTGACTCTCCATCTATTTCCAATACGAAAATGATTAACCTATCGGAGCAAACTCGGGGACCGTCCAACGCAGCTCACGGACATTGTTGCCGCGCTCAGTGAAAAGCTCGGCTTCACGGCGACCTGTTGGCGTAGTCGTCTACTTAAACCACTTATATACGGCAACGTGCCCACCAACGGGGGCGGCCATCGAGTAGACTCGAGCGGAAATAAAAGAGAGTCGATAGGCCCTCGAGACGCGTTTCCCTGGTCCATCTTCCCGGGATCTCATCCCCTTCCGATCCAATTTCAACTCGTCTCTCCTCGTATTGTCAGGGAAAGAGTAAGAGATAAAGAGACAGAGAGAAAAAAAAGCGACGTTCACCGCCAAGCACAGAGTACAACGACCAATGGTCGTCCGCGAAGAATTGTAATAACGCGTTCCACGTGGACGTTTCTTCCTGATGGAAGCCTGCAATTTGAGCGTACGGCGAGAGAATCTTATCTCAGATTTTTAACTCGAGTATCTCGAATTTTTCGACCGCAAAGAAAAATAACATATAAAAAATCACAAAGCGGAATCTAATTAGGGGATCGAATGACTCTATTATATATACCGTGAGTCTTTAATTAATTGGCACTGTAATTGTATAGTGTAATTAACATTTGATATTATTGATTCATGTTGTTTAATGCTATATTATACGCTGCGCAATAAATGTATTATTTACATTTTCCAAGGTATATCCGATAATTACGCTTTGAAGATTGAATCGACGAAAATAATATTTTACATAATTTTAAGAAATTCGGAAATCTAGGAAATAAATATTAAACGATAATATTTACGAATCGCCGACATGGAGCCTCCATTCTTCATATCGTTCCGATACGTTCGATATATTGGAGCGAACGCAAATTTGGCTTCGTGTTATTGTATTAACAGATCAAACGTGACCGGTGCGGACAGATCGTTCAATCCGACCAATGCGATCGTGTCACCGCAAAAACATGGAAAAATCGGTGGATGCTCGCAATGTTACTTCCGATGATCCGACATGTCAGTTTAACGCGAATTTCGGAGCGGCAAACCGCGAAATCGGGTTTTCGAAACTATTCCGACGAGTGAGTCGCCACTCAGCTCGTGAATCTGCACGTTCAATCGGATATAATTACCGGTAAATTAGCGGTCGAGTTATGCAACAACGTTAGCATGATAATGCAGCAGGGTTGGATTACCAAACGTGAAATGTAAATTTCTGATGTCTTCGCCGGTTGCCCGAAGTACAAAATTTTATCCTTCTTTTTCAAATATTTCATTGTATTTCTCTCGCGAGTCGCTTTTAACATTATTCATTAATCAAATAGCATTGATATTATTGCGTCCTTTTTTTTTCTTATTTTCATTACTTTCATTATTGCTTGACAATGAATAATGCTTTGATAATTTCCTTTGTAAAAAAAATAATGCGATATAGAAATGTTCCGTGTAATGAAATTACTCTTTTCGATAGATAAACTCTTTTTATTCTGATATCTTTCAAAACTTTCGAAGATACGATATCTTGGAATAAAAATCCGTCGCTCTCATGCATTTTAAACATATATATATTTATATTCGATTTAAATCGATTAGTCGAATGACGGGGATATAGAGATAATTAAGCATTCCATCGAGGAATTAGATTTTTACAGTCACTGTTCGCAGCTAGACAATTTTTCTCATTATACTTATCCTATCGTCCCACTAGCTTTTCATCCCCTGCCGTCCGGGTCTATCGTGCCTTCATCATCTCTGCCCCTTAATCTACTAGCTCCGTTATATTTATTTTCCGTCGCACTCCGCGCATGTTCTTCTCACACGGTACATTGCCAGATGTTCAAACGACCTCTTTCTCGACGTACTCCTCCAACTTCTGACTCTCTTTTGCCACGCTATCATGCGATGTTTATTTCAGTCGGGTTCTTGTAGGAAATCATATCCTGCGCGGAATTGTACCCAATAAAACTATTCGAAATGTATCAGTACTACATTTCGGCATTTTGTTCAATGCATGCGTGAAAATTTTCTCTGCGAAAAGAGGGAGAGAAAGAAAAAGAGAGAGAGAGAGAGAGAGAGAGAACATCTCTTATTAGATTATTAAATAATGTAAAGATAGTGTTATATTACACATAAATAAATTAATATTCTTGAATAATATCATGATAAATAATGTTTAATAATGAAGAGAATAATACATGACTTTTCTCTCTATTAAAATTTAATCGGCTCTTATTTTTACATTTTTTTAGTATTTAATATGTACAATAGTATCTACGTGTAATCTTCTATTTGAAAAGGATGCTTTTTACTGAGTTTCAAATAGCAAAGAGAATAATTCATTTTGAGGTATTAAACGAAGGTCAAACTATTATAGCAGAGATTTATTGTTTCATGTTACGACGGACTTATACGAAAAACTCTGGGAAAAGCAACCTGCTTTCATCAATCGGAAAGGATCCTTTGTTATCACGGGATAACGCGAGACCCCTATACTACATAGATCACGCGACAAATGGTTGCAAAGTTAAGCTAGGAAATTCTGTCTCATCCATCATATTCTCCGGAGATATTTCCAACCGATTACCATCTCTCCCGAGATTTCGAGAAACGATATATGTAGCGGAAAATATTCGAAAACCATGGAGATTTAGAGAATCCGCTAAATAACTTTGTCACCATTAAAACTATCGTATTCCATAAAAAAAAAAAAAAAAAAAAAAATCTTCACAATTTAAATAGATATCGGAAAAATATTATTGAATAGTAACAAAGTTTGTTTCGACGAGTAAAGTTGTTTAATTTAAATAATATTGTTGCGAAATTTTTAATATCAAAAACAATGGGTAAAGAATGTATCGTTAAAAGGATCGATATTTTTGAAATATATCTCATAGAAAATATCGTGTATTATTTTATCGTTACGATGAGTGAAAAATGACATTGCGTTTTTTGATTTACATCGCATAACGTACGCATCTCGTAAGCGCGAAGCGAGATGAAGCCACGTGGCTTGAATGCGTGTGAGCAGCGTGCTCGAACTCACCGTAGGATGAGGTTGGTCGAGTTCATATAATACTCGTCCTTCGGTAATCGATCGTATTCGTTTCGGCTACAAACATAATTACGACCGTCAAAGGAGATGCACGCTCTTTTGTGAAAGAGACTGTACATGGCTCTCAGGAAATAGAGAGAAAGATGCTCTCTCTTTCGACCGAGTATCTCCACGGGCACTTTGATGACCGATCGCTTCTCTCTCTCTCTCTCTCTCTCTCTCTCTCTCTCTCTCTCCCTTTCGTGCTTTCAGCGCACGGACTTTCATTAGGTGGATCGGAATCTGTTTCTTTCGCTCCCGTTGCGGAAACTTTCCGGATATTTGCTCGGGATAGTGATCACATATCACGACGGACGAGGCAGCAGAGAGATGGGTATGTTTCTAAATTTAGTTATCTCGTTGCAGTAGTTTATTTTAACAGTTAAGTTAGAAAAACGAATCTTTTTCGTAAAACATGTTTTCCGATATAAAATAAAAATCTTATATTTATGAAAATATCGAGCATTTTCATAATTTTCGCACTGTGAAATGTTACGTTGCTACACGATTACGTGTAACGTATATAGAATGTATTTTTATTTATTATATAATGTGGAAAAAATTGATACAGACAAATAAATTTATCTTAGAGACAAATCTTAAAAAAAAAATATATTAATTCATATATATTATTCATCCACATTTTCCACATAAAGATCTTTGATGTTTTGAAACTTATATTACTTTTACAAACGAAGCAGTACTTGTATGTCAAATTTGATAAAATTTATCAATCGATAAAGTCTCTCTCGTACGCGCTTGTCAAGATAAAATCGATCTAATTGGAAATATTGGGTCATATAAATAAAGCTTCGAGAGAAGTAGGAATAAGGATGTTATAATATTTATTTATATTTTAATCAAAATATTGCTTTTCTATAAATGAAAAATCGTAATATACAAATGTCATAAAAATATGTATAGGAAAAAAAGAAAAAAGAAAAAAGGATTTGCTACATGTAAAAATGAACAATTGAAGCTAAAATAATTTGCTTAATTAGAGATCATATTTCACATTCTTTTTATTTACATGTATATGTATAACATTTCTATCTTTTTACTTACATAAAAAAAAAAAAAAAAAATTTCTACACTTTCGCATTGAAATTTACTAATAATATTGTAATGAGAATTAATGCAGAGAAAATTGAAAGTACAGCAATGAATGTGTTAAATATATAGAGTACTTTAGAGTTAATTTCATGAAATTTTCAATATATACGTGCAAATACGCGATTGAATAAATATCTCAATTTAAGATATAACCGAGATAAAAGATATATTTTTAAATGAGAATCTCTAGTTGGGAAGAACAGAGAGATAAAGGATCAGTTTATTTAAGGATAAAAGTCTACTAATAAAAGAAATGGTACAACACGAGTGGACATTGTCTCCAAACTGCTTTATATAAAGGCAATTGGAAATGATGAGTCACCGCTTGTAGAGAATAACGGGTGGAAGAGGAGTCTCCGTCATCCCGAAAGAAAGAAGAAGAAAAAAAAAAAAAATCATCGGCGTTGCGTTAATGGATTTTCACGTTTCTCCCGAGGGGAAACACTTGGTTTTGATGACCCAATTAAAAGGCGGAATAACTGTGGCATTATCGTTGAACTGATAACGCCGGATCTCGTAACGAGAGCGCGTGTAAGCGCTTTTCCGCGCGTTACCGCAATGGCGGCTACTAAAGAGAGAGAGAGAGAGAGAGAGAGAGAGAGAGAGAGAGAGAAAAAATCGTAGCTACTCGATTCGTGCGTATCGAGTAAAACGCGCGGGCGCGCGGACAAGCCGAGCTTAATTAAAACTGTTTCTATCACGAATGGGCTCGATGTATCTCGTCGAAAGGTTGCTCTTCAATTGCGTAATTAAGCGAATTCCATAAAACGATCGTGATAAGCGATAACGTTTGTCACGGGATTATTTATCAGCATTTTACGCTGGCGATTTTACGATTCGATCTCTAATGATTTATTACCGGAACTCGATTAGATAAATTCGACATTGACCTAATATCTTGTCATCACCCTTGAAGAGAATATCATTTTATTTGCAAAAAGATTTATGTTGAACATCAATTAATGCGGGTTTATAAGTGCCACTTTTACACGGTCAATTACTTTATTAGGTAATATAAAATAATTGATTAAAAATTGTATTAAATTATATAATAAACTTTTAAACGTGCAAAATTTGCCATTATCTCTATATTGTAATAAATAATAATGTGACTAATCTATTTCATCTAAACATTCAATTTGCATATCATATATTATGTTATCGTGTGCGCGCGAATGTATTTATATGATTCATATATTATCCAAAAAAAAGTTCATCAAAATATAAATTTCCTAAGTGTATGATCCCAGTGAATGACCAATTTCATGAATTTGCTTTCTTTATGACTCTTGCGCTTCTTCGTTAATTTTCAATTTATGCCGCGCAGCCCGCAGCGGCATGAAATATTCCGCTTCTTATTTAACCGTGCACCGTATACGTCAGAAGTATTTTAAACGATCTCTCATGAATAAAACAAATCGTCACATTTAAATTACCATGGCCAATAAGATAACGCGCCATAAATTTTCATAAACTCATCTTTATTAAACCCTTATTAAAGAGAGTGCGCTACCGTTTGCAACAGAGTGGCTTATTCCGTCGCGAATCCGGCGTGAAATACACACACACGTGGTATCCTTACTAATAATTGCGATATAAAGACGCTTGTTTGTCACTACGATTTTCATACAATTTTACCTAATTTTACGTAATTAGCAATAATATCATTTAAACCACAAGTTATCTCCAAGAACAAGAATTCGTATAGCATAATTAGTTTCTTCATTACAAGAAATTAAAGAACGGCTTAAATTAATCTCAATACTAAAGAGAAGAGAGAAAATATAAAATATTATCTGCGCTTTGTCTCATACGAATAATTCTCCTTTTTCGTGGTAATGCAATTTTAATAACCGCGTATAACGATAATATAAATAAATCTTCAATAAATCTCTCTCTGTACACGCAATCTCATTGAAATAAATTTCAATAAAGAAACTCGCCAACGTTATCGACGGCTGCTTGATCAATTCACATCAACTCGTTAATAATATCGGGAGCTTTTTCGTTCGAGATCCGCGTGCGACGACAAGGTTTTAAATTAATGTCAAGGAGAAGGTCACGGAGATTGGTAGGTTGGCCGGCACACGGCTGGGATCGTAGGATTCGACGATTACAAATTACGGGGCAAACTGCGACCACACCGCACCGGCGGTTCCTGACCCCCTTTCTCCCCCCTCTCCCATCCCCCCCTTTGGTGCCGCGTAACCGCGCGTTTCTAACGTTGGAAATTTATGGTCGTCCTCGTGAATTTAGCCGGGCTGGCGTTACGAAAATCGAAGGTGTAATTTATACGGTAAACCATAATCTTCACCTTAATGGCACCCCTCGGAATTCGGACGTCGTACGCGACGTGTTGTACACGTCATGTCCGTCGTGTTCCGATGCGACGGACGCGGCGCCGATGATTATCGGTTCCGCATCGCGTGTCACGAACGTCATCCTCGCGGCCGTTTTAGGGAGCCCGCCGATAATAATAGGGAATCGGACGATAAGTAATTAATACACGGCGTTTATCCAAATTGATGTTTTTCAACGATGATCGGTTTGAAAAAGGTAACCGGATTAGCGAAAACAATATAAAGATACTTTATTATCTCGGAACTTATTTCCTGGCATGTATCGCTTCAAAATAATTAACGACGCAATCACGTGTTATGTTATTAACGTCAATTAATAATTTCTGGCAGTAAATAATAAAGATAATTAATATATATATATATATACAATTTCGATTACACATATGATACGATAATTGTACGAATGTGGCACTTGCATCGAGCTATTAATTAACGAAACCATATAACACATTGTTAAACCATATCACTTAAAAATCATAATCCAATCCATAGAGCTACGATGATTAACCGCGATCTCTGAATTGTTATTCAATAATTCAAATTTCAGAACAAATATTTCGTATTTTCTAGTGTATTTAAAATTCCGCACATTTTATGTGCTATTTTTCAGAAAAAAAAGTCAGTTTATTTAGATTTATAAGATTCCTGAATTCTAGAGCTATTATTATTTTTGACTAGAGTCTTCGATTCCTGAATATGCAAAGTTCTGGATTAATTCATTTCAGATCCTTGATTATGTGCACTAAGCTACAGTAGTCGGTTATATAGGCATACTCAAATCGATTATGATTGTGAGAGACTCGCGCGCGTACGACTCGATCTCTCCCTCAAACGCCAAGATTCTCGTATGGCTGTGTTATATGTAATGCAAGAAGTTTCTCAATTTAGTTCGCAATGGAGTACACATTGCAACTACATTCGCTGTTAAACGCACACGAAACTGGTGATACGAGTTGTGCGCGCGCGATGTTTCTCCAAGAACGCGAGGATTTCGATTGCCTTCAAAAATTAATAATTTTGTTGCAGAAATTAATTAATATGTGAGAAGGCTTTACATATTTTAATCCGTGTTATTAATTTAATTTTATCAATAAAGGCAATATTATAAATGCGTATCGCAAAAAAAAAAAGAGCAAATAATCTTACAAAGTTCTTACAAAGGGATTGTTCAATATTGAAATTCTAATTATAATCTTTCCCATATATAGAGTGACGTTCCTTCGAAATTTCTTTTAAAAAATAAATTGAATTTTTAACTTACAACAAGAGCATGAATTAAAATATATCTGAAAGATAGGAAGAAAAAAAAAGAGATAAAGTGTGGGATGGAAGAAAGAGGAGGAGAGAGGGAAAGAAAATATATTTCTAAGAATTTGTTCTTTTTATATTCAAAAATGTTGTACATTCTTTCTCTGCTTTCAATATTTAAATTATTTATATTTCACAAGCAATTTGTAAATATGCCAGAGAAATTAATTTATGTAGAATATTCACAGATAAAGAATTAAGAAAGAAAAATTGCGCGCAATGGTAATTTAAAAAAGGAATATTCTGCATATATGTATATGTATGTAATTCTGAACAAGCGATGTAATTGTTACGATAGAAAAATTTCCTAAAAAGCATCTACGCAAATATAGACGAATCGTCGATTTTCAACATCACGTTTACGAAATATACTTATATACGTGTATATATATGCGTTAAATGGATGTTCGTGCGCGCATATGTACATTGAAATGAACGAAAAAGATCTTCGAAAGACACGCGTACGCGATAAGCGCGATATTTCAAAATGCGGTCCATATACGATAGCGACAAACTTCCTCAATTTATTCCTTAGAAGCAACCACGCGCACGATGCGAATGCAGCACGCTTTTATTGAATGCACTCTTGTCGCGCGTAACCGGTAAAATCTTTCATTGCTCAAATAGTCGACAACGACGAGTACTACAATGGTAACAACCTCTTTCGAGTTCAACGAGCAATTATCTATCGCGCCTCGAGAATTTCTAATTGCATGTTTCATGTCTCTACAACAAAGATAGCTCTTTAACACTGTAGCATGAGTTGCTAGATATCTAAATTTATTTGCCGCGTAATGGAAAATGTCCTAACTTTAAACATTTGAGGAAAAAATATTATTCGATTTCTTTATATTAAAAAAAAAAAAAAAAAAAAAAAAAAAAACTGCCTTAAAGAAATGGATTTATAGGAATTATATCAACATTCGTTGTAAGAGCGATATCTTTTGTGTTTCGTATAATTAATTATGAAATAATATAATAATAAAATATCGTATGTTTTCTTAATCTTTTGTAACAAGCTCATACGGCATTTCAACTTTCACGGACTTTTTTCTAAATCTGATACATCGTGTAACGCTAAAACCGGACTCTATGACGCGGGACTCTAAGGAGCGCTTGTAGAAGTTAGTTGATATTTTAATTATTCCCGATCTAGAGTACGAAAAAAGTCATTTCCAATTCGCCGAGTCATCTTAAGCCAATCTATCACGCAACGGTCATCGAGGTGTTAGATCGTGAACATTCGACTTTTAAATAGTCCGCTTGAGAGTCAAAGAACGCGTCTCGTAGATTTTGTCGACTCACACTTCAACTCTTGAAGAAGGCGACGAATGCAGGTTTTTTTTTTATCGCCCGGCACCGATGAGCCACATAAGGCGTCCAATTTATTCGCGTCTCGCATTTACGATAACGGCTCGGCAATTATCGTTCGACCTGGTTTTTTCTTTTTAATTTTTTTTCCCCCCCTTTCATTTTCAATGCACCGCCCGCTATAACGCGGCGTTAATTCTCGTTAATTACCCTTGTAATTTCAATACGCCTCGCGTGCAACGCGGGTCTTACGCGATGGCGATTAATTATGCGTTCCTTATCGCTCGTCGTTAACGCTATCGTTAGAGTAGCCAGTGCGTATCGCGGTGAATTATAGCGTTTGTTCGTTTGTTGCATCGCGCGACGAAATTGATTTGCGCTGCCGGTTCTACCCGAATTGAATTCGAAACTGAGTGTTTCGCTCTTGTAACACTTGTTAAACATGTGCAATTATGAGATTTCATTTGCATTAAGCGGGATCTCGGTGTGGACTTGCTTCAACGAATAATAATTATTCTTTATCTGGATACTTGTATCGATTTAGAGAAGAATTTTTTTCCGACTAAAAATATAGAAAAAGATTATCATTTCTTTTCATTGCACGAATTGTCAATTTGAAATATATTAAATATATTGATATTTATAATTTTTAGATTACATATTCGTTAATGCAAAATTAACTTAAAAATAAAGAAAGTTTTACTATTTACTTACATTTTTGCTGAATTTTTTTAAGAAAATAATTTATTTTCAACAAAATTTATTTATTAATAAAATTAATATTATTAATTCCTTAAAAGTTTTTGACATAGGAGGAAAATTATATGACATTTTTTATACATTCACTGCAAAGAGATGCACTAACTTTTATCAGAGACCAAAGATAATTTTATATAAGAAAAAATAACATTGTATTTAGAATAGCTATTCTTATTTTAATGGCAAGATTCATATGCGCGCGATTGCTTATTTTCAAATCACGCGACCACAATTCACGTCGTGCCGCGACTACCTTATCCTACCTTCGCCCTTAATATGTCAGACTTTTCGAAAATATAGGGTCGAGATCCCTGGGAAATCAGACAGGAGTTCTTTTTATCTCCGATTCTGTCGCGCGTCGTGCGTGTGCGCGTGGACACGCTCCGATTTCGGTTGTTTGCTTATCGCGGAGGAACGTAAATTAAGGAACCGGCGGCCATAAATCATACAACTAGAACAGAGTGTATCGCCGTCAGAATATCAAAACGTCGTCGGAGGGCACGATATACACACTACGAACGTAAGAGTTGAAGTCGGAATAACTTAGCGGAAACGTCAGTAAAAAAAATCGCCCTTTAATCACGTTCGTTTGTCTCGCGAGCTTTAATAGCGCGTTACTTGAGAAACACTTATCTAAAGACTTCATTTTTCTTTTCTTTCCTCTTTCCATATTACACTGCGACGTTATTATTATTACATTTATAAAGGTTTAAGAAAATCGTACGCGCCGACAGAAATTCGTTTCTTTTGAAATTTACATATTTTATTTTACATATTTGTCTTCCTTAGCTTTAAAAAAAAAAAAAAAAAAAAAAAAAAAAAAAAAAAAAAAAAAAAAAAAAAAAAAAAAAAGCTTAGTTAGCTGTTCAAGTATTGAAAATTACAGCTGCAAAAATAACAAATATATTCATTCTTCCAAATAATTTAACAAGTGTATATATGTATACTATTTTATTTAAAATTGAAATTTAAAAAAGAATGAAATTAATTTAATATAATTTCGATTAATATTTGTTAAAAAATATGAAAATCGGAATTAAAAAATTATTCGTCAGAATATCTAATCTCAAAGCTTTTTATTAGTAATTTTAATCACGAGAAAATGAACTCGATACGGAGACTAATTAGCATGGCAAACATTTTAATTTCAAAAGTCTGTAACACCATCGTTTCACAAATTACTAGTCAACTGTCGAGAAAATACTCCAATTTTACATGTTTCGAATTTCGAAGTTTCCTGTTCATTAATCTTTGTGAGGTTTACGATTGTTGGCTACGACTGATTATTCTAATAATTAATCCGCATCCCATGAAACGTGGCCATAAACGTGATGATCACGGGGTGCATTTCAGAGATTTATCGCGCTCTTTATTTATGTATCGCGTGTATTTACTTTCTTTTTTATTCTTTAAAAATTTAACGACAAAAGTCTCTCGTCGTAGTATTATTTATTTAATAGTTAGACATTACGTAACGGAAAATTTTGCGCGGTCACGTCGTCGAAATTCAAAGACTCCATCTCGCCGCGAAACGATCGAGATTGTACTTTGATGTGTTTCCTCTTACGTGCTTCGAATTGTATTTCGTAAACCATTCTTGTCTCGTGTCTTCGCGCGCCACGTTTATTAGAGAAATTAGAATTTGTCTTACGAGGTAATTGTCCGGGAACCATATCCGCTCTGGCAAATAAATTCTGTGGCCAACTTACCTGAAACACACACATAAAAAATATTCATTAATAAAGAGTTTGCGAGTCATAAAAAGAATTCGCGCTCTAAAATGGGAGAGATGTTTATGTTCTTATATGTATACGAGTACAGATAATACAATACGTTATAATCTCTGATAGATATGAGATTTATTTCCCTAGCTATATATACACGTTAGAGAAAACGTTTATCTTATCTGAAAATAAAATAATTTCCCACATTCGTGTTCTGGAAAAAAAGAAAAAAAAAAAATAATAATAATAATAATAGAAAGAGAAAAAAGAGGAAAAGAAGAAGATTGCCGTAGAATGATATTTCCATTTTATTAGTTGCTTGTGTGTATTGTGTGTGTGTATCAAAAGACTGTAGTGGTAGCGAAGCTTTACTCTTGAAAGAGTTTCGAAAAGGTATTACTATTATTTGGAAAACTTATTTTATAACTATAGTTCAGAAAAGATTTGACCTGTGAACTTAAATAAATAAATAAATAAATATATATATATATATATATATTAGGAAAGAGAGAGAGGGAGGGAGAGAGAGAGAATATATGTTAGTAATTGAATTTTAAATATTAAGAACTTTCCTATAAGATAAAGTTTGATGTAAATGGCTTTGATAATACCGTTCTGTTACTTATTGATATTTTTTCGAAACTTAGTTCGCTAAAATCCTTCAACTTTAATGGTAACTTTAACGTTATGGCAATCTCGCACGGTATTAAGCCGTTTATTAAATTTTCGCTAAGAAGAAACCAAGTATAATTTGCATGAAATATAGAAAGCTGCTGGACATTGATCGAATGGAATGTCCTGTATATTATGCATCGCCGAATTAATGCTCTCAGAGTGAATATCGACGATTTTTTTCTCTCGTATGAAAAAGCCGACGGTAAAATCAAATGACAGCTTCTATTTTATCTCTTATGCATTTAATATAAAGTATATTTTATTAATTTTGTATAAATCTTTACGAAGCTATCTTATCATAAAAAAATGATATATCGACTACCACTGTTTGACACTACTGTTTGATTTAATGATATCCCAAACTGCAGTAAATATTTAAATTTTTCCCAACTTTTTTTTAAAAATTGTATAGCATATTTGATTGTATATCTTTTAAATCAAGCAATAAAGATATATTAATTAGAATGTCATTAAACTCTCTGAAAATTAATAGAAAGCAGACATTATTTCTCGTGTAAGTTTTTTCAACACATTTGTTTGATGGAAGATAGTTATCATCAAATTTTAAAAAATAACTGCAAGTAGATACTTTATCAATTTCGAAATATTTTGCACAATCACAGCAAATAAATAAATAAATAATAAAAAAAAAAAAAAAAAATCGTACGACAATATGTTCTTATTCGAATCTGCATTATTTGTCTGTTATTGGTCTATTATTGTGGTACTGGCTGTGTCGTTTAATTAAATACTGCAGAACTTTCCCGTAGTGTGTTTACGGTTCTATATATGATATTGAAGATCAGTCGACCGTAACAAAGCCCCGGTGCTTCGCTAAAGGATGATACGGCTGAGAAATTTTGGAAATGCTGGAATAATTTGGAAATTGTTAACGAACAAATTGAATATACTTGTTTGACATTATAAGAAAATTATTTAAGTACAACAAGTTTATTCAAATATTTTATTGTATAAGATGCCTTTATAAATATTCGTAAAACAGCATAATTTACATTTACATAAAATAATTAATTGTAAAATTGTAGAATATATACAAACGAATATATATATATATATATTAAATTTAGCTGGTATGCGTGAAATTCTTTTTCAATTAAGACAAAATTGCGTGTTTTATATGAGTAGAGAAAATTAAGAATAAAGATAATCTAACATATTAAATCAATTAACTTAGATTTGATCTGAATCAATTAAAAAGATAGAGTCGATTCTTGAATTAAAATATCGCTCAAGTCCATCGCGAAAACGTTGTCGACGATGAATTTCGCATGGCAGAATTGCAACAAACACTTAATGAATTCATGTCCAAATATATCACGGAGAGATATATTTGGACATGAAAACGACAAGAAAAACCGAAGAATTTAAATTGTTGTGACTTTACGCGCTGAATGCTTGTAAATAAAAAAATATTTAATATTCCGCATTCGAACATTGTTCGTGAAACATAACACGCGAACATAACAATAATTAAGAGAGACACACATTATTGTTATTTCATTATAAAACTATAGAATAATTTTATTCATGCATGAAACGTAAAAGAAATTTTATCCATACGCGGCAAAAAAGATCTGATTAAATTTAAAATAATATTTTTATTATATATAAAATATTATATATCCATTATCTCAATTATGTATAAAAAATATATGACAATATGATTGTCATTTAATCATATATCTATGTAATCATATTCACATAAAAATAGTCTATTTACAATAATAATCGACTATGACAAAAAAAAAAAAAAAAAAAAAAAACATTAATACTATAAAATTTAAATTACTTGCGTAAAATATAAAGTGTGATCTTAAATTTTCCAAATTATCGCTTCTTCTTCTCTTTACAAGTTTATAAACATTACTATTCGTATGCGATGAATACATATACCAGTTAATTTACAAGAATTTTACAAGAGTGTACAGCTAAACGATGAATACTCGCGCGGAATGCGTGAATAAAATGGCATCGACGACCAATATCGAACCGGTTATCGTTTTCCAGATTCGATTTTCGCTCGTGTTCACGCGTACGTAACAACGAAATAAGTAGGTGAGCGCTAATCGCGGTCAATTAAAAACGAGCCGCGCTAATTAGAAACGGACATTTATGCTGCACTTGGCTGACGCGGCGGAATTAGGTATGCCATTCGGCCCGATATTTATCGGCGATTCGGCATTCTCGTTTTGTGTTTCTCCCAGCGAAAAGGAGGAGCGTTCCCTCGCTTGTTTTACGAGCGTGATCGCAGTTCGATCAGGAAAATGCTGTACTATGTAACATGTAACGGGAACAAAATTTTAAAGGAAGCAAGAAAGATCTGTACATTTGAAAAAAATATTGATCGAAAAATTTGATGCGTTTCTTTTCGCACGAGATACGCAAAATTTTCTTCTACATAAGCGATACGTACATCCACGTTGTTGTTTGACATTTAAAGATCATCTAGCATTATTCGATGTGCAAACAAAATGATTAATCATTAGGATACCGGGTTTTATTGATTCTTGTGTCTAAGACAAAAATTGTTACCTTTTTCTTTTTAATAATCGATTAAATTATATGATTTCAATGATTCTTGTACCTATCGCGCGTACAAATTTTGGAAAAAATTAATGTCATTTTTAAAAGAAATAATATGAAATCAAATATTTATTCTCTTTATGATGTATATGGTAGACATAATACAAGATATTATAATTTGTAAGGTTAATATTAATAAAATAAAATTATTACAGAAATACGCGTATAAATACTGGTATACACAAAAGAAACAAATAAAAAATCACATTTATATATTTCAGTTCTGGAAACTTTTTTAATAAAAGCGGATGACTGTTCAATGTTTTACATTTTGGCAGGATGATATATTGGTGAATAATCTGAAATATTATTACATTGTTCTCAATTATATTTTTCGCGTATAAAATTTTTCATTTGATATATAATATTACTAACTTAATTATAAGAGTTTCATTTTAATATGCATTGTCAGGGCTAATAAAATTGAAAATGTTACAAAAGCTAAATTATATTAAGCACAAAAAAAGAGAAATAGATTTGAAAGTTGCATCAACCTTTTAACTAAAAAAATATCTCTTTTTCTATTTATGACAAATATTGTTAACCATTCAAATATCGAAATACATGTATTTTTGCTCCGATTCGAGTATCAAAATACACGTATTTTTGCCCAATATTATTTATCAATTTTGATAAATTCTCGAATTACACAACATTTGATTCACTTTGATTCAAAAAAATGTTAGCTTTAATTAATCAGCCATATCGGCCGATTTTAAACGAATTTTAGTCGAATTCAATAATCATCTCCAAATATGACGATCTTTGTATCCTTTCTGATCTTTTAAATGCATTTTTCTTGATTTTCAAGTCTATTTGATTTGACGATTCGTGAATCGCTTCAATTTTTAAAGTGTCATTAAAAAAAAGACAATATCATTTCAGCATTTAGTAGAAAAGAAATTGGAGAAAAAATTTGGCCAGAAAACTTTCATTGTCGCGACCTTACGAAATGTCACGTTGTCAAAGATGAATTCATACGACTTTTCGTAAAAATTGAATTTATTTCCTTTTATCCGGCTAATTAAATTTGCATTTACAATACCGGACAAAAGTATTGATTGCATCATCCCCCAAAAATACAGGAAACGTAAGTAAATGATTGTCTTTTATTTTTTTTTTCCCTCTAGCTATTTTGCTCATACGTTCATAAAGCATAAAATAATATTGTAATAAAATATAATTTTATATTAAATATAATTTAAGTAATAAAATATAATTTCATAATATTTATATATGTTTCTGTTCACTTTAAAGTAGTTTTTAGAAGTGATGCAATACTTTTGAACGGTAACGTATATATATATATATATGCAAGTGTCGAATTGTCCTCGTTTTATTCTCCGGTGCGTTTCGTCGTTACGCTTCAGAGATCCAGCGAGTTTAGCCAGCGAACTTTACCGCGGTCGTCTTTCGATTCTAATCGGGCATTATGTGTGCATGCGAATTACACGTGACGATCGAAAGTCACTCGAGCGACGAAATCAAATTATTCGAAATTCCAGGACTCGGATCCGGTCGACCAGCGAAATACATATTACCGAACAAATTACCGATTGAAGTAAGGTATTTTAATGATACGCGGCAAATCTCTGCGCGGCGATAATCTTTTGATCACCCGGAAATTACGATAAAATTGCTACAAAATGACACGCAATGTGTGTGTGTGTGTGTCTTGATAATATTTATTATCCGCTGCACAATTAATTTGTTAGTAAAATTCTTTTTTCATTTCCTTTTATTGTTATTTCAAAGATCTTTCTTTCTAATGCGATAATATTTTTGTATTGTTTTTTGGCACGTGTTGTACTTTTTAATATTATCCGCACGTATCCTGCATTTTTATTTTTGTTATGGCGTAATGTAATTAAAAACATGTGTTTCTAGCTTCATGGCTCCTGCATTAGAATTTATCTCCTTCATATTAATATCACTCTTTAATTGTGAAATTTACACGAGTTGTGTCTCGCAGTATCATATTTATAATTATAGAATAATATTGTATATCATAGAGAAATTTTCAAATTTTTTACTCGTTCTCACATGAATTTGTAATGTGATTTGATAAGTATTTCGCAAAATATTTTCGTATTGAATCGTATTAATTTTTTATCATGTTGACACGTGATTATCGGATATTTACTTTACAAGAGAGTTTCGCGATGCTGATGCTGCTTTCGCAGTTCGACGTTTCGTATTTTGCAACAATTTAATTTAGTTTTCCGACATCTCGTGTAAAACTTATCGTTTACATCGATGAAATAGATGCACGATCGGGAGATTAGTTCGAACGAACCGACGATTAGCGCACGATCCGAGGGGATTCGGCGCGAGCGCGACTTACACCTACTAAATAAAGGTATAAGCCGGTGTAATTGAGTTCGCTGCCGGAAATACGGCGCTCGCACTTATTACTCCGCAGATAGGGAACCATGTTCCCGGTTTCTAATTAAGCCCGTTGTAATAGCACGAGCGTCCGCTCGACCGGCGCAAAATCGACCGCTCGCGCAACCGCTTTTTGCTAGCGCACAAATTTATGGATGTTGATTTTACCTGGCGCACGATAATCTATACAAGAATCTACGCGGCGGCTTGATCTGTTTTTTTTTCTTCATCTTCTTCTTCTTTTTTTTTTTCAATGTTCCGAACGCAAGGTCGAGGGGAGTGTCTCGAGAATATCGTGTTTCGTGACAACGCAGCTCCATTTTATTATGAAAAACGTGGAAAGTATATGTGGAAAATGTAAGTTTGTGTATTCTGTGTCTCTGTGTGTGTATCAGCGATCAAATAAAATTGTATTTTTATGCAACGCAACCGGCGGACATACGAAACAAACCGGTTTGCATCGAAATTGCATCGAAATAAGCGTCGCGAACAAATTTATATACGCGTCTACGTATAATTTATACGAACACAGTTCTCTTTTGCTTAAAATATTCTCCTTTCATTAATATATCGTACCAGTATGCATATCTATTAAATATGCACGCGCAGTCGCGCTAAAATAAAATTAATTATGATTAAAGTTGACTCCGATGTGGGAATCGTGCTACTTTCAATATTATCAACAATTTTAATATACGTGAATCGCCATTCTGTTCAATCGAAGATATTTGATCGCTTCGTTGTAAGTTTTGTTATTCGAGATAAACATATGATATTTATCGTTCGCAATGTCTTAAAATTTGATCAATGATATTGAGACGGATTTGAGATGGATTTGAGATGGATTTGTACTGATTTAAAGAAAGATAAGAGATAAGAGCGCGTTCTCTTCACTAATTTTTATATTTTTCGCAAAGTTAGGCGCGCGCGCGCGATGTAACTCTTAAACAACTATTTCCAATGGATTCCAATGGAAACTGTCGGATTAATCGGACAGACGTGCCGGAAGTGCATTTCTGGAGAAGCGCGCAGCGCAATCGTGTCCGGCATTCGTTTCGCGGTCCCGTACGAACGCAGAACTATTCTGAACTATCGGTCGAAACTGTCAATTTGCACGGAAGAGTCAGTCGAAACGCAGACCTGCAATAGCGAATAAATAACGTTTGCCGGAAGTATGTTATATTAGAATCTGGCGCACGCGATATATACCAATTTAGCGTGTATAAAGGCTATTGTAATTAATATAAACACTCACCCCACAATTTTGCGTTAACTGTAGAACAATCAAAAGTAGAGCTTTTTAAGAAATGGAACAAAATACAAATATATAAAACAAAATTTATGTAATGAAAAAATTAACAAAATTAGAAAAATAATGAAATTTATTAAAGAATTCCTTATAAGTTATTTGATTTGGTAAAATAAATAAATCGACATTCAAATATATTATATAATGAATTAAGTAAATAGTTTCTATTTATATTTAGCTTATCATAAAAAAATAACTAACATTTAAAAACATCTAATGCGGAATTTCTAATAATTATTTGCGGCAGAGAATGACGTGAAAGTATCTTTTCAATAGATCGTACGATCTCGTACAAGACGGACAATCTTTTATACTATTTGTATGTTTCTTCACGCTTTTCTTTGCTTTCTGGAATTATCGAAAAAGGTTTCGAAGCCTTTTGTACTTTTTTACTTGGAAGCATTTACAGTTACTAATGATTACGCGTCTTTATATTTTCTTAGCATTCTATAACGCTAATTGCAGATATAAGCTTTATTGTAATCTCTGCGTAGTTATCGCATGAAAGAAATATTAGAAAAGCGATACTGGAGTGTGTGCATTGTATTACGGAGGAATATACACACACACACATATATATATTTTTTAAAAAGAAATGAAAAACATTTCATTTCAAAATACGTTTCGTACGCGATACCGCTTGATCCGTACAGTGTCGCATTTGAATAGCTCAAGAAAATCCTTTATGAGATATATACTTAGGATTTTCCCGGGTTTCTCCTAGTTGAAATATTTCACTGTCCGGCGCAAAAGCGCGGAAAAAAAAAGCGGGAGAAGCGCGGCGCGGTCTCATTGTCAGAAAGATCTACAACGCGAGGAGTGAAATTAACTCCGTCGATCCAGATTGAAAAAGTACCTATAATCGTAAGAGCTTTTTTTCGCGCTACTAGAAAGAAGGGGTGGAACGACAAATGGAGGGGAAGAACGTAGAAGAAAATAAAACTCGAGACAAATGGTGCTCCCCTTGTGCGTCAGTTGCGGAGAACGTCCGCGTCTTATAAATCGACACATCGACACCCGTTACATCGGGGAAAAAAAGCTAAAGATGGTAGGCCTTCTCTCTCTCTCTCTCTCTTTTTCTTCGTAAAAAGAACAACTATAAATCTTGCTATAATGATGCTGAACTAGTCGCCGCCATCGATATATGTATGTGTGTGACAAATTTTTTACTATTATTTCCCTTATTTTTCTTTCTCACTGCCATCCATCATACATAATTATCGCGAATCTTATCGTACCGATAGGAATCAACGGTCAAACTATTAGTATAGGAATTAAATTGTCGAAATAGGAGCGGCTTGTTCGACGCTCTTTATACAGCTTATGTAATATCATAGTTTGCGAAATTATAGCAAAGTCGTTGGTTTAATTGGACACGGGCGGATTCGACAGATTGGATCGTTATAATTTTATTTACTTCACATTGATTCCGCCATTGAAACGAAAGCGCTTCCTACCGAACAATTACGTTCCACATTTGTCGTTTTTGCTTCCTCTCGCTTGAAAAAGATAAGCGATGAAAGAAGGGAAAAAACTTTCAGTACTTGGAAAAATTCTCGCCTATCCAAAACCGAGATTAACTCGCGAGATGCAGCTGCAGCTAGAAAGGAGTTTTCCGCCGCTTTGGGCTGCTAGATAAAGAAGATAAGAGGAAAGAGGGAGAGAAAGAGTGTGCGGAGAAAATAAAAAAAAAGAAAGACGACGTGGTGTGTTTTAGTTGCGAAAACGCTTGCTCCTCATAAATCTTTCTCCGCGTTATTCCCTCGAATCATCCTTCATGTTCCAAAATAAAATTAATCTCGCTGTCTATCCAACAATAATGTCATTGTGACATTTTTTAAATAAAATAAAGCATCTTTGACAGATTAACTTGATAAAATGTTTAAACAGCCACCGTGCCATGTAATAAAATTAAAAGCTATGCGCCAAAACGTGAGTTTGAAATCAAAAGTTTCATATATTCAATATATATTTCTCTCCCGATTTAACCAGTTATAATCTTTCCAAAAGTTGCGTAAACGCTATGAATTTAAATAAGTCATGTTATGGAACAATATAAATCTTACAATAATCTGATAGTTGAAATCATTTTCGAATGGAAAAATCCAGTATACACATAACATGTAACGGCTTTTTGAAAATATTATAGCTCCTTTCACGAAGAAAAAAAAAGAAAGAAAAAGAAAGAGAGAGAGAGAGAGAGAGAGCACAAAAAAATCTGTATTTCTCGAGGGACAAAGAGATAGATAGTTTTCATATATAGCTTAACGATACTTTTTTTTATGTGCTTCGATAAAATTGAGAGAGTACCTTGATAGAGAGAAAAAGACAAAAAAAAATGCGTCAGAAAGGGGGATACAATCTATACAACTTTCTACGTACGTCAGTTGCAAAAAACGCTTGTATGATGTCACGTATCACCTGACTTCATATATAACCGAAACAATTCATGAAAACTAAAATTAAATCGAGCCGCTGGAGCCTGCGGGAGAAAATCCTTCCGATCGCTCGGTACATTTCCGGGATGAAAATATTCAAGTGTCTGCAATGACGTGATTTGTATGCAACTGTGCTTGAAAAGCGGCTGCTTGAAACAAATCGAATCGCTAAAAAAATGTATATACAATATATATATATATAAAATAAAAAAAAATAAATAAAAAAAAATAAACTATAGTAAAGAAACCATTCATACAGTTTCGCCGAAATTACATAGCATCAATTAACGTTTAATTGACTTTTTGATAAATTAATATTAAATTATTACCATATTTTACATCTTATTGTTTTAAGAAATATTGTATTCTTTTTATCAAACAACAATCTACAAAATATTATAATGTTGTTATACAAGTATTTCAAACACTATGCAAACATTTGCGCGGATAAGTAAAATGTTAATCAACAATAAATCTAGAAATGACATGTATTGTATAATGTTGTTAATGTTGTTAAAAGAAGAATAAATAAAGAAGAAGCCAATTCTACTGCAGTGTATATATTAAAAAAAAAAAAAAAGTCATTTATCACAAATTGCTCCAGCCAAGCTATTCGTATAATGGAAATGAAATTAATGTTTGGAGTTTGGCCCAATGAAAAAGATCCTATAATCTTAAGAGCTTTCTTACAATCATTCCAGATACGAATACGAAACACAGACGGACAGAATGTGACAAATGAACGATATTTATAACGATACATCGAATAAGAGAAGATTTAATCAAAAAAGCGTACAAAGATTATAATAAATTAACAAATCACATGTATATGAAACCTAATTTTAAAATTATTAAAAATGGTCAAAATTATATATATTTATAGAAATAAGTAAATTTTTTTTTTTAATAAATTACAGAAAGTAAAACGTAAGAGAAAAAAAATTAAAAAAAATTATATTACTTATTCAAGTATAAGTTTTTATTACCGATTTATAAAGATTATTAAAGATTAATATATTTTTTCGAGATTTCAACACATTTACGATATAAAATTTAAATAAATCAGGTACGCGCTGGAGGTTGAAAATAAATTGTACCGAAAGCCAAAACAGTCAAAAAAAGTATACGACAAGCGAGTAAAAACAGGAGAAAAAGGAGTAAATTTTAAATTGATGGAGGTGCAAGATCGATACGTAGATAAATAGATACATAGACAGATTTGAATAGATAGGTTGATTGATGGATGGATACGTGCTTTGTATTGTTTTGCAGACATAATATATCCCGTTAAAATATAATACACACTAGATACGCATGTATATATATCATAATATAGTATCGGTAAAAATATTAAAAGACAATGTAAAATTAACAGAATAAATTTTTATATGATTAATTACATTCTTTATATTCCAAGAAATGAAAAGATCGAATTCTATATTCGATATTCTATATATATATAGATGTGTGTTTCTCTGTGAAATAAAATATGTATAAAACTCAAATTTATCTTGTTCCCGAAAAGCAATAAAGATACATAAAAATCGACATACAAAGCAAATAAAAAGAGATCGGATAAAAGGAGAGAAAAGACGGAGTTTGAAAGACACTAAAAAAAACAGGATCCCGTGTCGCCTCGTCCGTACTAAGGTCTTTTACGAATAGCCCTCCATTGATATCCAGGCATCACATCAATTATAGTCCTCTTCTCTCGTCTCACTCTACTATCTAACCGATAGCAACGGGTTATATTTGCGTTCCCCGTAAACTTTTCTTTTTGTTTCCAACATTCTTTGCGTCTCTTTCGCACTCGCGCTTGCCTTTTTATGGAAATGGAGAGACGAGAGAGGGAAAGAGTAATCGTGTGCGAGACGAAAAACGTCAAACAGTATCAAAGGATTCCCTGAATCGTTCGGTTTTTTTTTTTTTTTCGGTATCGCAATCTCTTGATCGATTCGCGTTTCTGACACGCGACTTTCTGAAATCTTAATCCGCTAATGAGATAAATAATTTTCATTGATATCATTGATGCAACGTACAAATCGTAAACGTTGACATTGTGAGGCACGCGATAAATTGAGTCAATATTGAGGATATCTTAAATTAAAGTTTAATTGACTATCGCTATTCTAAATTAGTCAGAAATTTTTCGCTTAATCCATACGAAAGGCGAAATAGATTATAATATTGTTAACGATATCATAGCACATAATTATTGCATTATACGCTTTTGAACGTCGTTAATAATAGTGCTCTTTTATATACTTTGACTTTATCGCTGGCCGATGTGCACGCGGCTTTAAGGATGCAGATCTTCTCCAGGGAAATCTAGCGCAGCAAAACCGGTTCGAAACTGAAAAAAATAGCTTCGCGAAGTATTTCCATTTAAATTCGGGTATTTGCAAATTTCACGACACTCGAGGTTTTTCACGGCATTAATTATACGGTACGCATTCAAGGACTATAATTACAGCCGTTCACCGCTCATGGATAAATTTTGCGCGACTCGGTGTTTTCCTTCTTCGTTTGACATCCATGATCGTCGCACGATCATCGTCGTCAGACGAAGGCCAATTGTATGCGTGCAAATTTTAGGTAACCCTTAAGTGCTCGCCATAATTATCGTCGTTAATGATAATAATGATATAAATCACACATAATATATGCCAGTCTAATTAAATTAAATTTATGAAAAGAATTAGGCTTGCGTAACATATGTGCAAAGAATCTGATATTTTAATAAATACTTTCTTATTTTACGACTTTTGCTCGTAATAATTAAATCCAGCGATGATTCATGATCATAAATCATTTAATATATTCCATGAAGAATTAATATTACGATATAACACAACAAAAATTATTTATTTATATGACTGTTTTATTATTATTATTATTATTATTATTATTATTATTATTAGGATAGCTTTTATCCCGCTTTTATTCAATGTTGATTTATAGAAGAAGATAAATTTTTATTTGCTGTTTTTGTACGTTGTTATTTATTTGCTTTCATGATGTCGTCTCTCGGTAAGTATCACAAATGTTCCATATCCATCGTATAAAGAAAATAGAAGGCTGATAAATCGAGGGAAGAGAAGACGACATTAAAATATTGCGAGATGAATTAATCTATTAGATCAATATTCCAAAACATTGTTAATTTCAAAAATGTCTACAACTTTCTTTGCATTATATTCTACTACTAAGGCTAAAAGATAAACCGTTATCAAGCTTCTTTAATTTCCCCGTGTATCTCTGAAATAAAAAAATAAATAAATAAATAAATAAAAAATGAATTTAAAAAATGATAATTTTTTTAAAGCGCATTTCATCATCGTCTGCGGATTTTTTCACGAACAACTGAAATTTAATAACGTTTACGGAGTCGTGGAACGAAAATTCTCTCGATCGGTATGGCGATTCTCGTAAATTCGGCATCTCGTAAAATAATCATTGATATCCGAGGACTTTGGCGTTCGTCTCCGCCTTCTCTCTTTCTCCCCTGACCGGGTCTCTTTACGATGACATTATGATCGGATCAGAACCGTCCCTTTACGCGTGTACTTCTCCCTCGCTCGTACGGACCCCATTCGACGGAGATTTGTCCGATTCTCCTTCCCTCTTATCGCCGTACAACCTTATGACTAATGTCGTCTGGCTGGATACGAGAAAAGTTCGCGGAGTCTTTCCGCAAGGATTAACGCAAAGTCGAATTCAGAGAATGGAAAGAAAATCGTTCCACGACGAGGAGCACTCTCCCACCTTCGTCATCTACAATGAAAATCATAAGTTCGGAAAATTATTATTTTGTCACACCTACGATTATATACGCTCCCTCGCACAAAAATCATCATCATATAATACGGCAAATGAAATGAGATGTGTAACGAAAGTATCAACTGAAATATAATTACGAGTATGATAGTACAAACATTGCTTTTTGCATTTACATCGTTTCATATTCCCAGCTTGCTTTATCAAATTCTGCAATTCGCGTTTATATTATATATACGTTACATAATTTGTCACTATTTATAGGATTTTCAATATTGCCCGACATTAGACAGAAATTTCATGCGATCGTAATGATATGTATCGGCGGGATGGGAAATTAAAATTGGGACATTAAATGGTGACATAATTTGACAATAAAACGGTGAGAAAACGCGCGATGCCGCACATCGATCGCGACAGGAGTTCTAATTAAACGTGCATCACACCTACGGATTTTATTGTGGCGGCTTGCCCGCGTCAAATGTCACTCGGATGACAAGTAATCACGATATAATCGCGACAGCGGTATAATCAAATGCTGGATCGTTAATTCGCAAATTTTATAATTTGCGCGATCACTGTAGGTTCATTCTAATGCTGTGAAAATTCATGAATCTTTCGCGAAATTCAATAATAATCATACTTTGTCGTCATCTTTTATATATTTAGCGCATAGCGTATAATTATATTAAAATATCTTATCGCTGAATTTGCGTTTGGCAGAATTTCGTATTTATATGCGCGGATCACACACACACACACACACACACACACGTGTCACCTTCCCCAATATAAATTTATTTTTCTGCCAAACGATTTGAGCACTTAATTCCAAACTCCAACATTTAATTAGCATTTAATTTTAAGATAAGTTAGAATTAATTTGGCGCTGATGAAGGGACTAATAACTTAATAAAGGTTGTAACGGGACGAAATAATATAATGCGTATTGTTAAATTATTATCATCGTAATACTCACAATAACGTTATTAATTCTACGAAATATTGCGGAGGTATTCCTATGTGTATTAAGATATATTTTTTATTTCTTTAAGATCTTTTTTTCTCGCGAAAAATCGTAGTATAATATATATATATATATTTTTTTTTTATTTTATTACATGAATATTGTAATTTATATTGTGTGAAAAAATGTTAAAAGTTCACTAATTTGTAATTTTATGATCGTGTGTGTTTGTCGATTCTCAAGGTCGAATTTTACTGCGTCATACTTTCAATAAGCGTGTAAAAACATCCCGAAAATATGACGTACGATTATTAAAAAATATATTTTTCCATAGTATTTTTTATATTGATAATTTTTTGAAATATTATTATTATTATTATTATTATTATTATCATTGGTATTGCCTTATTGAAATTTCTGAACAGATGAAGAAATATAGGTAAGATTTCGAATAGACGAAAATATAGAAATAAGATCATCGTGATATATCACATTATAACAGTCGCAGATATATATACATATATATATATACACACATATAAACACACACACACACTATATACTAGCAGTTATGCTTTTCTCCCCAAAAAGCTCGGATGTTTCTTTAGACAGACTCCAGAAGACTATCCCGTAGAACGTGCGCCGAAGAAATAGCCCGAGCAAAAGGGAGACAGAGATAAAGGAAGAGAGCGTATGGGAAATAAATTACTGCCAGCATCTGGTGATAACTGGAAAAGTTATCACACATACTGCCTCCTTCTCGCGAATGCCACGTACGTACGGAATGCTTTAGTCCTCTCCAAGTTTTCTCCTGTCTGTCCGGCGGACATACGGTTCACACGGCGGGTTGGAAGAACGCCTGCTGGAATCAGACAAATCTCTGTTCGCCGTTTTAAAATGCGCTTCACAGAAATCCCTCCGTTAGATTCTTGTAAGGACGACGCCGGGCGTCCTTATATGCGATCCCCTGGTGAAACGTCTTAAAATTCGTAATTTAAGTTACATTATTTTTGTAGCAAAAAAGAGATACGCATCGCAATATATCGTATTTATAAAATGACACCGTCAAACAAAAAAATCAAGCGAACATTTCGTGTTCGCAAAATCAAAGAGAATATTCCGCGGTTTAATCGTGCGAGGGATACGATAAATTCGATTTCATTCGCACTTTTCGAGCCATTCTCCCTAATCAAAAAAATTATTTTTGGTCGAACGGAGAGGACGGCGGACACGAGCCGCCAATTTTCGATCCGTGAAAAACGTCGCGCGCGTGTTCCGCGCATAATCTTCGACGGATCGCGCACGCGATCGACCGGGAGCGGCCTGTATCTGTCGATGACACGCCTTGTCACGGACGCGTGTGAAATTTAATAAATTGTCGCGCCGTACCGTTCGTTCTCGCGTAGTGGAAAAAGCGTCGAGAGTATATTCGTCGCGTCATATCGCATAATTCAATCCGTTCGATCGGCCTCGCAGTCCATTTTTATAGATCGACGTTCCAAAATCGCAAACGATGAGAATTCTCGACTCACACTTGCTCGCTCGTCGACCTTTTTACGAGCGACTAGAACTATTTCGACTAGGAAACTCGTTGGTCGCACGTGGCTCACCGCCATTCCGTATGTATACACGCGATTTATTTCACTTTCTTGCGCCAATGAAAGGATTTTGCGGCGACGCAAAACGGAACGCTGGCCCCATGAAATTAACGCTAAACAAGAATAAGTAAAAGAGAATAAAATAATCTTTGATAAAAATTTATAAATTTGTTATCTTATTTTTAATTTTTAAAAACCTCGATAAATAATTTTATATTTAGTAAAATATATCCTTCAGAAAAATCATATTGCTTTTATTACAATTTATATCGCTCTTTCGTTTGCGTTTTGACTTTTCTAAGAACGAGATATATCAGATTTACATTCTATTTACATACCATTAACACAGTGCATAAAAATAAACATATTAATGAAACGGCATTTTTATTCCTTACACCACCGTTGGGCTAATGCCGTATTAATTTTTTCGCATTCCGGCAAGCATTAATCTCGCGATTTTACGATGGTTTGGGACATTAAAACAAATTATGTAACACTCGAAACCGTACGCACCGCGCAATCGGTTCAAATGCGATGGTCTTGTATAACAATGATTGATTCTAAACTTTAATGGCACTGTTAACGCACAAACGATCAAACGAGAATTAAATCGATGTACGTATAGATAAGAGAATTATCGATTCTCATAATATTAGCATGAAACGCGAACTGTAGTCTCGGACTTGTAGTTTTCGCATTATGTACAGATGTAAATTAAAGTTTTTATTTATTAAAGCTTTATTATCGTAAACATGATTATCCGTCGTTCTATGTTTGTGGAAGATAGTCTCTGAAATATGTATATTTATGAAATATGAGATTGGGTCAATATTTTTCCTTCTTTATCCAGTTGGGCTTTCTGCAACAATATATAGAGAAAGTAATTTTCAAAAACGTTGTATTTAGAAAATAGAGAGAACAATGAAAATTGATTGACAGAGAAAGTAGAAATATCATGTATTGACCAACTGTAAAAGAAAGCATACCACGAACATTTACGTATTGATACATTAATCTAATTTAATTGCGCCTACAGCAATCTGTAAAACGAGTACACTCGGGTATACCGTTACTTGGTGCGGTTAAAGAGTTAATTTCCCACATTTATGACAAATCGCGAGTCGAGTCGAGTCGCTTTAAACGAAGAGATCTAAAATTTCAATATCGCTTTCGATAATGACCGTAGTAAAATTCGCGAGATCGAGCTTAAACACGCCGTCGCTTTTCACGTCTGTCGCGCATTGTTGTATCGTATCGATGGATAATAAATGCCGGATATTAGGTACGTGTTTCTTTTCGCAATGGCGAACGAGAGACGCAACATTAATTTGGCTTGCCATGCTTTCGCCGACCGGACCGGGCCAGAGGGAAGACGAGGGAGGGGGAAGGGGGGAGGGTGGCGCGAAACACGCGCATGGCGTACACGTCTCGATTCCGCGCTCGCAGTTTTCCAAGGCGCGCCGTAAATATCGAGTGGCCAAATTGCAGCGATAATGCGATGCAGCTTGCGGAGAGTTTAGAAAATAGGTCCCGACCGTCGACCCCGGACCCGGCCGTCCCATAAATTTCGCCGACCCGCGCTGCCAATGGGCGAGAATTTGGCGGCGCGGGCGCGGACGCGGGTCGCGATCGCCGCGAGCCACGATCGTGATTTTCACCGATTTCACATCGTCCATTTAAAATGAAGTGTATATGGGGGACGGCTGCTCGCTGACGGCTGTCTCGCGACGTTGACCGAGACTCGTGCCAATGATCCGCGTCTGTCCCGGATCATTCTCGTTTGATTGATCCGCGACACGCCGGACATTTTCTCTCACTCGTTAATTTTTTTCATCCGTCAAATAGTAATAAAGGATCGTTTATTTATGACTTTGTCTTTCGCGTTCGTGTTGTTTCGTTCTTAAAATATAATCATTAATTTAATTAATCGTACAATCAAAGATATAATTAAATATAATTTATCGCGTCAAGTCGCGCGGATTTAAATTGTTTAATGAAAATTTTTGCGCTAATGGATTAAATTCAAAGTTTCGGTATAATATCATAATTTCTATCTCCGTTTCTCGTTCAACGCAAGTTAAAGTATTGAGGTATCGTAATTCGTTCTTTCGAAAAGACCATCGATCCGAGAATCGTCAAAGTTAAACTTCAGTCACTGAAGTACGTAGACTCTCATCTCTTTTTTGTACGTATATATTTTATCAACTTTTTCCTATTAAATCTACTTATTTATTATTAGTATTACTTCCGATAAAAGTGTGCGCGGTTTGTCGATTTTCCTTCATACTTTTCATGCTTTTCGCGAATCGCGGAGAAAAATTATCGCCAACTACATGCCCGGCGAGCTGTGCAAGCGCCCACGATTACGATTCTCCAACGCATCTTAAAAAATTGCAACGGTATCGGTATCGCGTAATGCAAACCTGAAATATTGCGCTCTCTCTCTCGTCCGTTATGTACAACGTATATGCGCTCGCGCATGTCGGAAATTAAATGGCGTCGTTTGGGAAACCACGTGTCTAGCCGCGCGGACGAACTCATATTCGGTTTGTCTGAATTTACCGAATTTCTAGTACGTCCGCTATACGTTACGATCGTACAATCGAACGCGTTAATATAGTATGTCCGATATTAGGGATCAAGTTTTCCCGTAAGACACTTTGTACGTGTACTTTGTAATTTATATAATTAATTAAGATTTACAACTGACAGAATTGAACAGAATTGACGAGTAAGAAAGTGTTCTTTTGTGAATGCGAGTGCATCAAGCATCTCGAGCAGGTAAATAAGTATGTGCATTCCCGGAATGTGACGAATAATTAAGATCGCGCCTTTAAATATTTAAGCTACCCATTTGCCTATTCGCGATTCATGTCTACGTTTCGTTGCACATCACTATACAACGTTAACACAATGTAAAATTTTAAATATGTAATTGGCAATATAGAAAAATAATCAAGATTGCGTAAATACATAAATTTAATACAAAATAAACATTGGAAACAAGTATACAAATAAATGAGCATAAGTAGCATAAAATAGATAAAGATACATTCTTTATCCGAGTTTTAGATAATTATATCGATTTTTAAATTAGTTACTGCTATTTATAAGTAACAAAAAAATTAATATTCAGTTAATTGATAAAATATAAAATAATTTTAGATAAATATCACATACATTTACGTATATAATTAAAAAAAAAAAAAAAAAAAAAAAAAAAAAAAAAAAAAAAAGTTATATAATACATGTATATAATATCTTGTAAAATAATGTCTCGTTTGCGCGTCGCCATTTTTTTTTTTTTTTTAATCAGAAAAGCTGCAAACACGATCGTAAAATAAATCGTTATTCGCGACTAATTAGACGATACCCACTGCTTTCTACAATCACAACGTACTGCTTAGATTTAGATGTTAATTTCAGCGATAGTAATAGACTAGATTAATGCTGGGCGACGCTCGCGTACGCGACGCTCGCAGCGCGTTGCAGCAGGGAACGGATGCTGGAGAAGACTGCAATTAGTTCGTCGAGCTGCACACCACCATCGAATCCGCCCGCCTACCTGTCTACGGCTGGCGATGTAATTGCAAAAGTTACGCGTGTCATAATTTAATTGGTAGCGCGCGGTCGCGTATTCGCCTTGATTCCGTAATCACGGGTTTTAAAAAGATTTCGTCGATATAAATTTGATTCTCTCTCTCTCTCTCTCTCTCTCCCTCTCTTCTACTACTTTCTTTTTCTTTTTCTTCTTCTCGAGAGATATATATTTTTCCTTTTTACGCAGCAAATTTTTCTTTCAATCTAATTTTATCTATTGTACTTTCCCCTGATGGGCTGTTATCGACGCAATCGATGTAATGTACATAAGTATGCGAAGTATACGAAGCACAAGCATGGTTTGTTTTAAGATCAGGGCATTATTTTCGCTTCTTTTCGATAATAATAATAATAATAATAATAATAATAATAATAATAATTAAAAAAAAAATGAAAAAGAAATAATATTACAAGCATGATTTTTGTCACGAAATTTATGTTTTTAATATATTATTTTTTATATAATTAAGAACCTAATAATTTGAATTCTCTCCATAAAAGTTTTCATATAAGTCTTAATTAAAAGTTCTCCAGAGTCACATCCGTAACAGAAATAAATGAAAAGGTTAATTTTAACTTTGCCGAGAATTTTTTTGCTATGAAAAAGTTATCATTAATTATCTTTAATATTAGTCAAAGGTATAGAGGGACATGCAATAAAATACGCAAAGAACTGTAATTTTTTCTCGTTCAAAAATCACACACACAGCATACATATATACAGTTTCTAATATTGTATTATATTGTATTTAGTTGAAGAAAGAGTTACGGGGGAGGATAGTTGAACGTTCGAATTTCTCGACGCGAAAAATTTTCGATTTGAGATTTCTCTCAATTCGATCGTATAGATAGAAGGAAAACGAAGGAGGTAGGAGAAAGCGAACGTAAACCAATATGCTACGATGCATAGAAGCCGCACGACTGTAACCAGGTCTGCAAGATTACAGTTTGAGTGACGCACGATGGTGTTTACGTCTGTGGTTGAGAGGATCTTAAAAAGAGAATCCTAGACGTTGCATTAAACCTGTGAGAAGCACTCGAAGGTGAAAGACGTATGCGCGATCGATAAAAAAAAAGAATATGTCGTAATATCTATATGATAATGAGGGGAGCAAATTTCGTTCTATTAGTTCGCGATTAAGATGAAAATTCTTTCATTCGCTCCCTTGAAATATTAAACGATCGTATGTCTCGATTTTTCAATTTCGTAATAACGTACCGAGAAGATTGCGAATTTAAAAAGTATATTCTTTCCTTAGCTCACGACGCTAGATCATTTATCAAAATTTCATGTAATTTTTATGATAATCTTTTATCGTTACTTTAGCACGAATTTTATTGCAACTGACGAGTAAATTGTCGTGCGTTTGTAGCAATGCAAATTCTCGCATTCATATAATCGCAAAATAGATTTTTAATGAAGCGATTTAAATATTTATACAAACAACGAAAACAATGCAATATTCTGTTATTTAACAAAATTAATTATTTAATTACGTAGATCGCGTAAATATTGTGAAGATCGTTTCAATTTTGGCACAACAAATAGAACTCCAATTATTATATAATTATTACTATACATATACATTTAAAAATTCTGGACTTTGTAATAATATTTTAAAAGGCATTTTAATTTATTGACAAAATATTATTTCCAAGATATTACAATTTATTATATAAATAACATAAAATATGTTTCGCTAAGAATGCATTTATTCCCGCCAATCCAGTTATAAAAGCGTACAATGCTTCTTCTGGGACACCTTGTATGTGTTATACGAGCGCGTAAAGGGTACTAGAAGAAAGTAACCGCTGAAATTACAAATGTAGAAAATGTACGGGACGTGCCCTTTGAACATTTCCAGTCGCGTAGTTCACGATCGACAAATCGTATAACGGTGCGAAAAATATTCGTATTTCTTTTCGAAGAGAGAAATTTCAAGATTAGTTATAAAAATTGTTTAACGCTGAAACGCATACATATATATAGAGATTTAAAATCGTTGCCAAAGTATTTATCGTCGTTAAAGAAGGATCGTTCTCGCAAAATGGGCAGAAAATCTTGTTCGATTAAAATTTGCATTCGATAGAATGCGAAACATTCGGCGAGCAGCGAATATATAGTTAAAATGTAGGTCAATAGACACTTAGGATACACACGGTTGGTAGAAACTGAATACTTAACATTCGGCGCATGTCTATCCAGCTGGTTGGATTAAAATCTAATTCAACTCTCGCTCGCGCGGCGCTCGTTATATTTTCGTTTCAGCCTTCAAGTATGGTTTAAATTATATTTCCTCGGCGTCATAATTTACACGCATCGCAGTCCTTTATTTCTCTCCGCGGATTTTTGCCAAGCCGCACATTTTTATTACGCCACTCGCTCGCGAATGAAGACGTAATTCAGCTACGAATACGCCGAGTTTCTTCCGTCATTTGCACGCAAATTCAAAGTCTCACTTTCCTCTCTTTCCATCGAGAATTTTCCTAGTAGGAAAAAAAAAAGAATCGTATAGATGTATATAAGTATCGGTATCGGATTCTCCGCGGATGATGGGTGTTCGATACGTTTCGCGTCGATTTACGCATCGTGACTCACGCGCGCCGCGCGCACGTATCTTTGACTTATCGAATCTGATACGACGTGGTCGCAATCTTTCAGCCGACTATGCGCGCCGCCCTTGTAATTTCCATCATAAATTCCGTCGCCCATTTTTCGCCTCGAGCCACGCCCGATTTTCACAGCTTGTTTCCCCTCTCACTGTAGCCCACGTACCGCGCGGAAAATCGCAGACAAGTCTTGCGATTTAACATTCGCATCGTCCGTCATTTGCAGCTATAAATTATCGATTTACTCGACGGATCAATATCTCGCAAATCGTCCATTTTTTCTCCACGATTCTCACGTTGCGTGTATACTTTAGTCGCATGTCCAAGCGCGCCAGAAATATTACTTTTATTGTACAATATTGTACATTGTATCATCGGTGATTCTCCAGTTAAAAGAGAGGACAAAATCAGATAAATAAAATGATTCGATGTAATTGAATCTTGCTTTTAGTTTATATGTATTGTATATCGGATTTTTTATTCAAAATATTTATAAAAAGAACCATTTATTCTACTGTGCTCTTTGTGTCATAATTTTAATTTATGTAATAAAAAATGTAATAAAAAAATGCCATTACCCTTTAGGAAAAATTTGCAATTATATTCAAAAAAATTTAATACGACACGGATATTTTCATACTTTAAAGCTATAAAATAAAAAGTATTATGAGAACGACGTATAAAATTTCAACAATTTGCTGATTTTCAGACTTGTGCAAATGTTTCGTGTTATTGAACAAAATTATTTGTATAATAATCAATGATAAACGCGAAAAGCGAGAGGGATACATATAAAATATTTCAGTCACAAACGGACCATTTTTCATTTCTCTCAAACATCCGTAAAGCGCGCTATTACAGTTTTGATTCCGATGGACAGTCGCATTAAAATCCTCGTTAAAAAAAAAAAAAAAAAAAAAAAAAAAGTGCATAAACTGCGTTACTGGGGCAACACGATGCCCATGCGTGGACATGCGCGAAAATGTAAAAACACGCTTTTGTAACCAAAAGCGATACGGACCAATATCGCAATGCGCGTTGTACATTCGACACTCGACGCATCAACCAACACTGCCGCAATAACGACGCAGGATATTAAACGGCCGACTTGCGCTCGCGCTATTCGTGCATGCGTGCGTGCGTGTGTGTGCGCGCGCGCGCGGGATAAAAACGCGCTAACGACGCGTAAAAATCCGAACGTTGAATAACAATTCTGTTAGGAATATGCAGCGACGAAGTTAGCTTATCCGTGAAAACACGAAATCGACTTAGAGTGCAATTGTGAAAAACAAAAAATAAATAAAAAATAAAAAATAAAAAAAAAACAGAATAAAAAATGCTATCCTTCGACGACCGAAATATTTGTGCACGCGACGCTTAAAATTCAATACTCGACGACGAGTGATAATAAAATGTCGGATATCAGTATTGACATAATGACATTTCTATGTTCCTGCTCTTTAGCTCGTGTCAATTAATCATTCGAAACACGCGACAGGGGAGAAACTGCTCAATCGAACAAACGTAGCGCATAAAACGACAGAGATGTCGATACTCGAATGTTATTTGAATGCACGCAAAAAAAAAAATATATATATATATATGCATGTATGTATATTGCGAGAGAGCGATCGTTTGAATCAACAAATAATTCGATACATTGTACGTGAAGCGTTGCCGCGTGACGTCACCGACAACTACACCGTTGTCCGCTAACCGATATTTCATGTACCGTGATCTCGATAAGCGGAAGATTTTTCTTCACTATGACACTGCGTATGTATGCGAAATCGCAAGAAAATGGCGACAGTTATTTCTCTTTAATTTTTACGAACGTCGGATACATTGTACAATTGCCAAAAGTAGATATGCCTGTATTTTACTGCATTATTTTTCAGTCGAAGATGTTTAAATTTTTGTATATTTTTTGTAAATATTTGTTACAAAATAATTTACTTTTTAAATATTATATATTATTAAATATTATTATAGATATACTACTATAATATTATTATAGATCGATCAAAGAGAGAATTCTTTTTTATTATATATATATATATATATATATATTTTTCTATAAGGTTTTGACACACCAATAAAATGAAGCGAACAAACTTTTTCATCAGTCTGATGTATCTGATACTTTTTGCGCTTTCCAGAGGCTACAGTTTAGTTCGGTTTTCATTTCGCTTCGATCCGTCTTCGCTCGCGTCGATTAGGCTTGACTTGTTCTACTTTACTTTGTACATTTCGCCGATGTCGGCGCGATACTCGATTCGTTTCACTGCGCTTTTTTCGCCTTTCTTATACGTACGAGCGCGCTCTCTCGCGTGTTACTTATAATCCAAGACCTGCCTTACACACATTTAATCCTTCGCACTCGATAAATACTCATTACGATCAATATCGCGCCATCACATATATTTGAAAAACATCCTTGGCGTTACGCTGAATTTCATTCGGAATATTAAGCGCGCCACTTTGTAACGTCTCGTAATCAACGGCGTGTAAATATTGATTTTATTATCCGGATAGATAGGTGCTCGATAAACTATTCATTTCTGCGTTGAAATTTACACAATTTCCCATTTACCCGATTTGGCCCAATTTCCGCTGCGGGGAGAGAACGAACGGCTTTAGACGTCGATAATTGATCTATCCCTCCCTACCCCCGAAGCGTCACCGATCGTCTTCGTAAACCGAAGAAGTGGATTCGCAAAAAGCGCGTTTCCGTGTTTCGCAAAACTTTCGCGTATAAAATGGGGAAACACACGTCCGCCGAGAGAAGGAAGGAAAACATTTTCAGACGCGCGAGCGCGCGCGGATACGTCGTCGCGACTGACTGAAGACGCGTAAAAAATTGCGCAACGTATCTCGATGTGCGGGTATTGCCTGCTACTCGATTCTCACTAGAAATAACGACGTAAAAATTTTAATGAGCGACGAGTCGCTTGTGTTGCTTCTTGATCGCGCTGCCGTCGATGAAAGAGGCATTTCTTTCCTTTTCTTTCGGCGCGATTTTATGGCGACGAGATAAATCCTCGTTTCCCGCACCGCTGATAAATTGTACGCATTACGCGGAGTATGTTTTTGATATTCTGCGGCGTTTCGCGCGCGATCCCGTCGGTATAATGGAGTTACATGCGAATATATGGGCAGTGTACACGCACGCATGATATATCGGGCGGAGGGAAACCACGTTGTGTGCCGAGCGCGGTCGATACGGGTTGCGTGAAATTTCGTCACAATGGAACGCGGCACCCTTTCAAGTCGCCAGTGGCGTGTCGCGCATCTTCCGCCGTTTCGTTTGCCGTTTACGAGAAATCCCTCTTGCGATTTTACACTCTTCTCTGCATAATAGCAGTATTGTTGCGCGAGCTAAGGAATACTCGACACTCTATGTGTCAATTTTTCACAAAAGGTTGAATAGAATGCGTTTGCAAAGTTTGACGTTTTAGAGACACCCTATACAAGAGTACCTTTACGAAAGTTTTGAGATATTCGAGAAATTTCCTGTATAACGCTCTTGATGCACCATGGTCACTTCAACATCATACCTCTATTATGAATATGGTCGAAGTTGATACTTGTCTGTGTATATGAAAGAAATATGTTAAAAAAATTAATAAAAATATTTTCACAAATTTCAGTAACCCCTTAAATTTCTAGATACATTCCTAATTAAATTAATGCCGGTTTCATACGACGATGGAAGAAAATTAGATAGATCCCTGACACTCAAAGAGAGTAAGGTAAGGAAATAAACAAGGTATTAGAAAATAAATATGAACGAAGAAAAACTCGAGATGCATCTTTAGATAAAAAAAAAAAAAAAAAAAAAAAAAAAAAAAAAAAAAAAAAAAATCTCCCGACTCATAAATTTGCATGTTGATAAAGTTTTAAGAGATTATAACTCTGCCCCAATTAAGCTCTTTCTTCAGTGCATCGTTTAATACATATCTTTTACTATATATATATATATATATTATGTATATATCGCTTCGAAATCATACACAACGTGATATACAATATCAACGATAAATATACGTATTGTATATCACAAGAATTTTCGGTGATCAAATATTTCGACGGGAAATGAAAGAACACAGATAACAATAAAAATACCGTAATGCGATATAAAGTAGAGATGATAATTAAGTGTTTTATAATTTATCCATGCTTAAAAAAAGGTTACATAAAAGAACTTAAATATTCTTATTCCATTATCGACTATTTGACTCGCTATATGACAAACGGCGTTAGATGATTTAGAGAATTGATGTTATATAAAAATAGATAGTTAACATATTTTTATAGAACATCCAACCAGAAATAAAATAAACATTGCACAATATGTATAATGCAGTTTAATAACTGTTATTCTAATATGCACTCACGGGAAACAGAGAGAGAGAGAGAGAGAGTATATGTATGTTTTTTTTTCATCGTAAATAAAGTAATCAAATATACATATTAAAAACAAACAAGCGGTGAAAAAAAAAACGTTTTAAATAGGGATATTTAACAATGGCAATATGTTGCCAAACACTATCAATTAAGAGACACAGCAACGATCTTTTTTTATAAAAATAAAAATAAAAAATGATAAGGAAAAAAATTTTCACTATTCTACTCGAAATTTTTTTTTGCATCTTCTTTTATTTTTGCTGGATATTTTATCCAATCATCTAAAGTACAATGTGTACTTTATATTCAAGTTCTTATATTCAAAATCTGTAAATAAAAATTGCATGTAAAAATTCAGTATACGTATATTTATTTGAAAAGTAAAAGAGTATGACGTGTTTATCGAAAAGACCGGATATTTTAGTATTTACTTACACAACGTAGTATAAAATATACTTACAAAAAGGTATTAAAAATATTGATTATAACCTGAAACTTGCGAATAAATATTTGTGTTTGAGACTGACGCAATATGTGTATCGAACGCATTATATACGTATCTGCATATATTTATTTTATTCCGTTTAAAGGCTAAATACATCCTTTCGATTATTTAAATTATATGAAAAAAAAAAAAAAAAAAAAAAAATTTAATATTTAATCAAAATAAAACTTATCCACAAGATTAAATCTTCTATTCTCCCTTTTCTTTATCCCTTCTTTATGCATGTATGTGTATATGTATGTATTTGTTCAACATAATACATTATTTAGATTTTATGTATCTATTTAAAAGATTGTCATTATTCGCTTTTAGTTGAAATTAGCCGATATTTTAATAATGATAAAGATTAAAGTTAATCTGACATTTACTAAATCTGGGACGAGCGTACGATAAACAGAGTTGCGTGCACGCTGCTTTAATCAGCATAACATTGCAAATTGCCCAAAAATTAATAAGCGTGAAAAGTGCCATTTACACGCAAAAATAGTTTCAACATAAATCGGTAATACCGTTACACGAACATATGTGCAGGTCGTACACACACACATGTTGCAAAGACAGCCTATAATCCCAAAGGCACGAGGAGAATTATTGAAATACAAGGTTTTCGCGACGCTGTGTGCAATTTTCGGCAGATCCGCGAGTCGTCATCGCGGATTAGTAAATCTTTCAGTATTTTACGCGTGTCAAGTCGAAATATTATTGCCAGCTTAGATCGGAATGTTTTCGTTTTATAATTTTCTCGCATCCAACTTTCACTTTTTCATGGAAAATTAAACGCGAAACGAACGAATCGCGCGAGTAAAAATACGCGGATGGAATTTAAACCAACGTTTTACCATGTAAAAAATACATTCGACAAGATTCATAAAGCATCCTATGAGAAAATCTATAATTACAATATTATACATTGCAGAAAGAGAGAAAGGATTTTTAATTCCCTGAATATATGTATATCAAATTTAATGGTCGCTATATCCGTATATTATATAATATTTTATATAAATTCTGTTTGAATATAATAAATTTGCGTGAAAATTTATGAAAGATTTCGGAGAGAAACAAAAATATATAAAATCTAAATATATTTTTAAAACGCCTATGTATATTTAAAAAGCTTGGATCTCTGACAGAAACTACAATAGATTGTTAAGATTTTAATAACAAAATCAAAAAATAAATATGTGTGTAGAAAAGAAATATGCATAATAATTATGCATATATATATATATAATTTGCATCATTTCATATATGTTTCGCGATGCAAGTTTATTAGCAGAAAATGTTATAAAGCATAAATAATTCGTAATTAATTAATTGCTCAATTACCAATTTAAAAAAAAAAAAAAAAAAAAAAAAGAAACCACAAGACCATCACTCACACGTGCCAATCTTTTTTTTGCTTAAATAAATGGGACAATTAAAATTTTCTATGGGCGTATCAGAGTGATGGGAATAGGTTGAAAATGCGTTTATGCTATGCGTAAAAGACGTGCTTGTTTGCATACTAGTTGATAAATTGCAATTTGACGCAATAATCTGGAATAATATTGCGTAATTATGCAAAAACGTGCGTCACTGCTGATACTTGTAATTTATACATGAAAATTAGGGCGATAATTACTCTGACAGATTTTAACGTTTATTTCCAATAGGCATCATATTTTATTAAAAGTCATGCATAATTTATAAAAAATTCGACTACAACCAAGTACGTCAACAGATAATGACAAAAATTTATGAGACATTTAAATCGCGCCACGATTATTCTGTAGTTAATTAATGAAAAATTTGTGATAGCGACGCGCAAAATTGTTTTTATCTCTACACTTAATTTTTCCCCATGTATCTCAAAAATTAACTTTTCATTCGCATATAATGAATGTTATCGTGTGTTTATTCAATAATCATATGTTAAATTGCTCTTTGATTCTATTGTCAATAAAAAATTAGTTAATAAAAATAAATGACGCAAAATTTTTTTTACTGATAAATGATCACAATTGATAATATGTGTATTACACAGATATTATTATATAATATCTTATTAATAATGACATATTATTATAAAAAAAAAACAGTGTTATATTAATTATATTATACATTGTCAGCGCAATAAATTGAATATTACTTCTATATACTATAATCTAAAGAAAAATTTGTTAAAATTTAATTATCTCCAGAAAGTAGATTATTAAACTTAATGTGGGATTATCATACTGTATACGCATTACTATCATTTAATACAACAGTTCGTATCAATAATGAATCATTGAATGTTAAAATATACGAAAACGGACGCGCCGCAAAAATTTGAAAATTGAAAAGTTGCGGATAAGGGTCCTTTAATAGGGAATCGGGAACATAAGAATCTCGATAAAAAATAAAAATAAAAAAAAAAGAAAAAAAAAGATATGAAAGTAAAAAATATATCCTTAAAGTGTCATTTTTATTATTGAGATATAAATATTGTCGATCATCGAGGAGAATCAAATAAAAAACATTTTTTTTAGCATCCTTCAATCAAGATACAAGGCATGCACGTGGCAAAAATAAAAATTTTTTCCAAATGCATTTTCCGATAGGTATCTAAATAACCGAAATTTTGTCGTCACATAACTTTACCTCCCGCGCGCGCAATAATTTAGAAAATTAAATAAATTCTGTTTCCCCTGCATGATACGCAATTCTTTTTATCATCAAACTGTTCAACAGTTTGGAATTTAATATACGAGATGACCATAATTACGATATATCAGCATTTATCGGCATTTAATATAATTCGCATCGATAATATCGTTGAACGCTAAAATATGATATCAAAATAAACGGATCGCGAGAGATTTAAAAATGATCGCGAATAAGGATCTTCTGAGAGATCTCGGAAATGTAAGAAACATGAAAAAAAAAAAAAAAAGGAGAATGTACCTATGTTGGAAACACATGCGTGCTGGAGACGATGAGAATACTATGATAAGAAGGTCGATCCTCCTTTCGTATGCTACACGCGCGTGATGCTGACAATAATGTATGCTGATAACGCGAGCAATATATTTTGGCGATAAATATAGCCCGCAAAATGCAAACAAAATGGCACGTTCTGAATCTTTAATGCAAAATCATTTTCATAAGATCACGACCGCGCGATTCGCGATATCTTTCGAGATTGATAAACGTATCTCATCATTAACTTCCCTTCTTCCTCTCGGCATTATCGCAAGCTAAACTAACGACTGATCACTTCTGCGCGATAATGCAAAGTATCATCTGTTATCTTTTGTATAATTTTTACATTTTACGATAGTAAGATATTTTTCATAGCAATATTTATTTCGAACCTTAAAATGATTCATTTTTTTATTGATTTAACACACACATAAATTTGAATTTTTACCGCGAGTTTAGGAGTTATAGGAATAATGTTTATGATTTATGATGTTGTGTAAAATTAATGAACACATCCCTTTATTAAGTGTGTTTCTTTTTTCAGGGGTGGAAAAAAAAAATCTCTTTTCTCATCAAACTATATGTGTCTAACTTTGTGATAATTGATTATTTCTACGTCACGATGCATTAATCTGCGAGTATCACATAGCTGTGAGTGCGTGTATGTACGAAGGCTTCTCATAATTATCCGACAAAATAAATAATGCGCACAATGCTGTGCCGAACGAACGATACATGCTGTTCGTTGCGAAATCTACGGATAAAATATACAAAAATCGAAGGTAACAATCGATTCTTTAGAGAGCGAGCGTCCTGAAATATTAAACAAAACAAGAGTTCCTTGCAGGCTATATATTCGTGACCATTCTGCCTCTTTTTCTCTCTCTCTCTCTCTCTCTCTCTCGCCTTCTAATAGTTACTATACGTTCCGATTCGAAAGCTTTTACACGCTGGCTACATTTACGCGCTGATTTTCCAGCTGTCTGTTCGAGAAAGTATCATTGGACGGTCGATCACCCATTACATCCGTCCCCCAGACTTTCGTGCAGCGCCGCTGGTAGTGGCACCGGCTCTCCCCCAGCAGGAAAATGAAATTGGCAATATCGATAAAGTCCAAGTATGCCGATAACATAAAGGTACCTAAAGGAGAGCGCACGCGCGAGCGCACATTTCTTCGCGAACGAGCTCCATTTAATTCCCGGAGAACATTCCGATGTACTTACGGAGTATCCGCGCCACATACAGTAAACGAGGAAACGGCGTGGCCAGATGGTGGCGAACGAGCCGGAATTGGTTCCATCATCCGAGAGGGAGAACGGGGTTGAGAACGGAGCAGGGAGAAAGAGATAGGAGAAGCGCCGGAACGGAGGGAAGGAGTCCGAATTATCCGCGAGAACTAAATCAACCTGGCAACTTACGTAACTTGGTGCGTGGTAACCTTCGCTCGTTCCATTATATCACACTGCGGCAAGGAAAGGCGAGTCCACCCCCATAGTTTTCTCCGAGAATCCGCGAAAGAGAGAGAGAGAGAGTTTCGATTTTAGTAAGTTTTCAACTCGCTCAAACTCAACTCCTTACTGGTACGAGGAACGGAACATTTTGTCACGATTGCTCTTAATCGCGCAACAAAATGGGCAGTTCGACAGTCATTTCACAGTTTCGCGACAATGCAACAACTTTATGGAACTTATTAACACGAGTCTGCTGCATTGGAATTTCGTTTGGCATCTCAAACACTAGAATACCTTTTTCATGTATGTTTCGTCTATTTTCTATTTTATTATATTTACTCAACAGATTTAAAAATAATGCGTACAACGACTGCTACGTACGTGACTATGTAACGATAAAATATGATAGCTTCTATGAAATATGATCGTGTATGTTAATTCATACTCGTGCGAAATGTAATGTTAGCAACACCCTAAAATCATAAATTATAACTGACTAAAGATCCGACAGCTGTAAATAATTAATGATAAGCACTATACTCATATTTTTCACCTAAAGTCCGGCTGTTATAATAACAAAAATAGCAAAACTAATCAAATAAATATCCCTATTCATCCTGATCCCTGTGAAATTCCATCGTACTCGCCTCGTAGTTTTTTTTTTTTTTAAATGATGATGATTCTTTCTCTTTCCCTCTCTTTCGCAGTGAAATACTTATAATTTCGGCGTGATTTCATCGAAATATCGCCATCGCGCTGTGCTCTCGTCGCGTCGCCGGCTTTTTGTGCGTGTAAGAAGCGCGCGAGCAAATGATTTACGATTTGTTTTCTCGTTTTTTTGCATCCGATACTTCCGACGTCGACTTTGGTCCAAAGCGCGCACACTTCGTTCACCTCCCAACTCACCCACACGCACAAACGCACGCATATACAAATCTATTTCCTCACCCTCTTTCACGCCGCCCTCTTCATATTTCGCAACCTCCTCTTCTCGCCAGTAACCGCTATCTTTCTCTTACAGCTTATTCCCCCCCCCCCTCCCTGGGAAAAATATATTGGGACAAGAGATTTATGAATCTGTGGAGCGAAATCTTGGGTCGTATTTATGGTTCGAGTGTTATTAGTTCACGTTAGAGCATATCAAGCGGCCATGAATCTTCGTTAGTGATGCATAGTTTTTCAGAGTGGCATATTTTCTACATATTAGTTACTGTTACGTATGTATGCCAAGTCGTATTATGTAATACGCTCGCGCGAGATTTTGAAAAAAAATCTTTATTAAATTTACATTTTCATGTTTTTATTCTTTATAATTTAAGTTTACGGCTCGCTTTAAAATTAAATGTTATATAACATATTTTTACTTTATATATATCGAAGTAAAATACGCATTCTCTCTTTCACCCTATACGCGTGTTTCTCTTTATAATTTATCCTTTCGGCGATTTCCGCTGTACCATATTACATTAATTATATATTACGTATTTTAATTGCGTATTCCTACATAGTATAATAGTGCGCCATTAATAATGATAATATATTAATAGCCAAAATTCTACTGGGTTTTACATTTTGTCAATATTCTATTCGCAACGATCTACATTACATACGGCAAAATGTTGCCAGTTATCTCTATGATGAATAAACGAGAGTATCGAGGTAAACGATGTGTACACTCTGCTAAAAATGCGCGATACCGTTTCGTCAATTTGCTTAATAAACACGAATAAATAGCAACAACAACAACAACAACAACAAATACAAATACCGTCGAGCGGTTCGTATCTAGTCGGGATAAAACGGCGTAGTTATTTTTCGCCGCTTTTCCATTCGACGCATGCCATCTCGACTCTCGATGCATTACGTGAAATTCCTCGGACCGGAGTGCAGCAACGATGGCGACACTCTAGCGTATCCGTCGTGGCTGCCTCTGTGTTCTTCCTTTTTCGCCTCCTTCCTCTTCCCGTACGGGAGTTGCATCTTTCTTCCAGCCGGAGCGAAACTGTTCCAAGATGCGAAGGGCGATTCATACGTTCTAGAAAGCGAGAGGAGGAAAGGACGAAAGAATGGGGGAGGAGGGAAGGGGGAGGAGGAGGCAATCGATCGAGCGATCCGCTCTCGTAAGATTACAAGCCTCCGGCGCCGCGTTGCGTTCCGAATATGAAGTACGCTTATATACTGGAAACGAATCCACCGTATTTTGAAAATAACGCCAATGTGGTTTTCCGTTGGAAAACATTTCAGAGCTCGGCGCTCTTCAGTCGCGTCGATAAAAGCGTAAAATTTTGTTAAAAAAAAATTAAATTCCGTAACGTATGGGTATAATCGCGATATAAAAGTTACATTCGGCCGAGCGCGTCAGGTGTGTAAAAATATGTATCGCAAATTGAAAATTCAAGTAAATTTTTATCGCATCATTGCGTACTTATTTTAACATTAGACAAGTACGTGCGACGAGTCATTTTAATCTGAAAATATCAAACGACGAGCTCGCGTCATGTTAATCGTAACGAAATACGATTGACGCGGTATTAAACGCCGTGTTGAAGAATACATACCGCGTGAGATATAATTTTTTATTTAGCATTAAACCGCATCTATTTTCCATTTCAATTAAAATTCAATTAAACAGGATATCTCGAAATGGTTCTGTTTATCAAAGGAGACTGCGGACGGTCTGCGAGCAAGGTGGGACGGAGAGAAGAAAAAATAGAAAAGGAAGCAGACGAGTCGGAGTATCGTGTTGGCTGCCACCATCGAGCTGCTTTTCGACCCGGGGAAATTCCATGTAATGTATCAAGCTGAGATTACATATATCGTGTGCGGTAAGGAGAGAGAACAACGATAATTCTCCCATTCGCCTCGCGCGCGACTCCATATTTCGAAAAACATCTCTGTATTTATTGCGACTTACTTTCTTACACTTGCGCGTGTTCTTTCGTATATCGTGCTAAGTTGCTTCTAGGCTTATATAAAAAAGAAATAAATCATATATATTATTGCTTTATCTTTTAGGACTCGCAACAGTGATTTCGAGCAGTTCCTTTAAGCAGTTGAAAATGTCAAATCATGAGAAGCAAAGCCTTATAGAAAAATTCAAAATTTCGACATCCCTCGAAAATCTTACCATTTTATTGATTTATTTTGTATCTCGTCACATACTTTGTTTTTTTAAATTTATTCTTTTCACGAATGCACATATTTTTGTTGCATTTTGATCGTTAAATAAAAATACATACAAGATACTTTATATTCAAAATATTTTCATTCGCGTTATTCAAAAAAATCAATCTTCATACATAATCCATTATAACCATATTAAAAACACAAATACGGATCTAAAAGTTTCATGCATGAGCAAAGTTGAAATTTCATCCTATGTAAGAATAACGTCATGTATGCATATATATCTATTGTTCTATCTAGGCTATTATTTAAAACGATGGCGATAATTTACACGTAATTCCTCAAAACGTAAGAAAAAAAAAAACATGGAAACGATATATCACGATTTATAGCTTCGTATTAATCTCCGAAGCGCGAAGCCAGCGCTTCCGTGAGCCGTTTCGTCGCTATAGTCAACGTGTTAAACGATCTATTATCAGCGAGTAAACGATTTTCAATCTCTCTTTCTCTCTCTCTCTTCCCCTCCCTCTTTCTCTTTATTCTCTCTGCGCGGAAAGCCCCGTCGATCCGGCGTCGATCCGGCCCCGTTGATCGAGCACGTATTTTTCGCATGCGAGATAAGTCGCGGCGTGCAGACGCGGTGTTTTTTTTTTTTTCCGCAATCTACATACGCCGATCCTCGATTTCGGATATCGAAAGTGCTCGATAAAGTCCTCCCTCTCGCTCTTGCCCTCCCCGACGTTGTCGCGATGTATCGTACAACCTGGTTTTTCGCGCCTGCGAGCGAAAAGACGGAAGAATTTATGGTGTCCGAGCTGTTCTATCGATATCACCATCCCTCTCCTTTCCCGGGTTATTTACAAGCGGTCTATTTATCGTTGCAGTCGAGGTGCTTCGCGAAATCGTTTCGAGAATAATTGATACATTAGCTGTCTCGAAATAGACTACAAATCCGGTAACTTTCTCCTCCTTCTCTCCACGATAAAAACGTAATCGACGTTTCGAAATTAATTGATGCGATGTCAGAAAACGCTTTTCGCCGAAAATAGATATAGATCGCGCGAGATTCGTACGAGTATTGCATAAACGATCATAAAGATGTTAAAACGGTACGGCCCCCTGAATTAAATACACGATAATTTTCATCGAATAAAACAGACGTTTGTTTTAAATTGTCATAGAAAAAATAGATATCAGCGGTATTTTTCGTTCCATGTTAGAAATAACAATATATCTTCAAGACGTGAGGAGACCTCCAAAATATCGAGCGTAAATCGTTACGAGAGGGGCACTTGGTTCATAAGAGTCTATTATAAAACAGAAATTGCTAGTTGCCGATATCAATAGATATTACGAGAACCGAACGATTCCACGATCCGCGATGATCCCGTCGACGATACGTGACGATAAGTGGCGGTCGCTATAAGGGATCTTTTCGATCGCAGGATCAAGACGTAAAGAGAGAAAGAGAGATATCGACAAAAATAGCCGTGGTAACGCCGGAAAAACTCAATCTAGGCATAAATCATGGGGATATCGATTCCGCTGCCAACTTTCCTCTCGGGCCCGACGCGACGTATCGGAGATTCATCCTGTGACGCGCAATAACATCTCTCGCCGGCATAAAAATTCAACTATACATCAAACTGTCATATATAGCATCGTATTTGTACCTATCTCGCAGATATTTCCTACGTTTTCTATCATCCTCGCGCGCGCCGCGCTCATCCCTATCCTTCTTCTCTCCGTCACCTCCGCGCCACGGCTACCAAAAGTTACACACGGGGTGTCCCGGAAGCAACGTCGACGTGTAATACGTACATCGCGCAACGATAACGATTTCGCCTTCGTCGCGACTATCAAATTTTAAATAATATGTCATTAAAATTATCAAGATTTCGGATCTTGTACGATATATCACATTAAATATTTGCAATCTTCTTTTATAAAAATATATAGATATTTCGCAAATATACGCCGATTTTACAAATTTTATATATTTGCTATGACGAAAAGCCATCAAGTAGTTTATAGAAATTCGTACTTATTTTACTCGCGATATTAATTACATGTAAGTAAATAAACGTTTTATCTATGATAAGAAGAAAGTAACACATTATGGTGCAATTTACGATACAAAGGAGCCTACTCTTTTCATATCTATAGAGAGAAGTTGCTACTCTTTTCATTTTTTATCAATTTTCCCGAAGCTTCCAACACAGTACGAAAGAGTTCTTTCGCGCCAACGTTTCTCCTCGCACCGCTCACGACGCGATACGAGTATCTCTTTCTCTCGCCTTTCTTCGTTCAGGCATACAAGTAACACAAAAGCAGAAAGCGAGAAGCAAGAACTCGCCGCTTTTACCTCCCCATCGTTCGCCACAATTTTTCTCCCATCTTCTCCCCCGCCCCTCCGCCCCAGCCACCCCCATCGCGCCGCCATCCGCCTCCTCTCAGCAGCGATTTTCCGCATTCGATATTTGCGATCTCAACTTCAGATATCGAGAATTCCCAGAGCGGAAGTGCCGCTTGATCGTACCCTCAGTGACACTACTCTCCCGCTCCAACCCTTTTCATCCTTCTCCCGTCAGTGGGTGTCTCGTTTTCCTTCTCACATCTCTCTTTCTCACGTTCCCCACCGACTCTGGTTTCCCGTCGTCTGTCGGCAGTAGAGTCGAGCCTCTCGGTAGGATTCCGTCCCCCCAAATACGAGGTCTCGTGTGTGCACGGGTCCAAAGTGGATCGATCTATCGATTTGCTCTCGGCGAGGCGAGGGATTACGCGGCGCGACGAGGGCGGGCACGCCTCGGCGCGTGCGTTGTTTTGCATGCGAGCTCGTGTTGCTCGTTTGTCGCGCTTTGATTCGACAAGAGTGCGGGGGGCGAACGGGGGAAGCGCGCGCGAGCATCATCTTGATGCTCCGCTTCGACATTTTGCTTTGTCCGATCCGCACGCTGCACGCCGCATTGAGATTCTCCCGCGAACGTGATTCGACGACAAGTGACTTTTCATTCGATCCGGAACGAGGTGAAATTCGGACACCGAGGAACGCGATAAAGCTTAAACGTTAGTCTTTCGCAGAGACGCGCCATCCCTTTGTCGACTCGCGACATTTTAGCGAAATAAAGTCGAATCTGTGACGCGCGCTTTGTTCTCCGTGTTAAAACGTAACGCGTTGTAGGAAAATTTTAATAGCGCGCATAATATAGTTTCGTATACTTTGAAACATTGTTTTTCTTTATGACGCAGGATATCCGTGAAATCGCTATTAAATTTTGAAATTGCGATAACCGGATTAATAATTTTTTTGTCAAAAGAATGCTTTTCGCTCGGCTTTTTGCTTTTCAATATTGCAAGTTTACATTTTTTTAATAAAAAAAGTTTGAAACTTTAAAAATTAAAATATTTATAATTATTAATGAAAAAATATAATATATATACTATATATATATATATATATATATATATATATATATATATTATTATATTAAATAAATAGATATTAAATAAATATTTTTATATTATATATTATATTATTATATATAGTTCTCCAATTATTAATGAATAATAATTGGAATAGTTAACGCGATAGTTCAGAAATTGATTACGATGAAAAAATCACATATTATATTCTTAATTATTTAAATTTATTATGATTCCTTTATTTCAGCTTTAGCTTTAAAAATTGAAGAACCTCCTTAAAATATTATTACAAAATATAAATTATTTATTTTGTGTCATACACTTTACTTGTCCTCAACTACCATGAACTCTATACCGTGCGTACATTGTATACTTACAGAATGATCGGAATTGCGTATATATGTATGTGCGTGGACTGATTTTGCATCCCGTTACACGCGGGTCGATCAACCCTTGCGGAGGTTTCGCGTTATCTCTAATAGTGTGTGGGACGTGCACGAATTGGATCGATTTCGCGGGTCACGCCGTACATCTTTGATGGTCGAACGCGATCGAAATTATGTTGTCGATGCGAGAGCACCTCTTTTACCACAAGCACGTTTTGTTGCCAGTACAAGCGTGCGATAAAAGTAGTTGGCCTACGTCCAGGCGCGTTCCGGTAGCGCGGTTACGCGCGCGAACTTATTGCCGACGACGACAGACGAAGGCGAGAACGATGCGAGTCGCCGGTTGCTTTTGTCGGAAGTTGACCATCCCGAAAAGCCGAACACGATCGCGAAGAAATCCGCATTTTCTCGCGCTGGGGGAAAGAATACAATTTATGCTCGCGTTAAGGAACGTATGAAATTGCAACTCGTTAAAAACCGCGCAAAAAGCGAGTCCCCTACCGGATCTCTCGACAAATGTCGCCGATCCTTTATATTTGTATTATACACATCTCGTATTTTACATGCAAAATTTATATAATATTAAGATACAATTAAAAGTGGTAAGTAAAATGTATATACATATATATAATAACTGAAATTATATCTGACCGATAAATATTAGAATAATTCGATTGACAATGTACAAAAAAAAAAGCTTGATGCGTTTTTATATATGAATGCTATTTTCCATATCATAGCGTAGCATAAGGAAATCTGTGGGATCTCGTCAAGTGATCTCGCTGGAAAATCATGATATTTCAGAGATATTTCGTATGAGAGAGAGGACACGGAATATGTAAAGAATATTTTTCAGATACACTTGGAAATGTAATCACCCCCACACATATACTTTATAGCAAAAAAGTCCCCTCTCTCTCTCTCTTCCATGCTATCAAAAAGAAATTTAAAACAATCTTTTCTATTCATGTAGCCTAATTTTCATTAATTTCATTTTCATGACATATAAATCTTTATGTAAAGCATCCTTAAAAAAAAAAAAAAAAAAAAAAAAAAAAAAAAAAAAAAAAAAAAAACCGGTGAATGCCAAAACATTTATGACATTTGTATGCACATGTCACTTTTCGAACTCGTTGCTTGAATTGCGTCAGCGATAAATTCGCATTAATCATCGCCGTCTAATCCGTTGCATCCTGATTATGTTAGTGTAACGCGGTTACGCATACGCGGCATTCATCATCGCATATTATATTAATTACGAGGCGTCTAATGACGTCGCGCCGTTGCGTCACGCGTTCTCGCCTCGATTACGTATAATTCGACGCTATTTGAGTTTCATTAACGCGCGCGCGCGCGCGCGCGAAATCGCTGATTGACCCCTACCTATCGTGATGATATATGAAAAGTGAACCTGACGAACGATGCTTGCGACGCGTCCATCATTGTTTATCGATTAGCAATTTCGCTTTTTCCGCCGCGCCACTCGTCGCGAGCTATTGGGTAGCGTCGAGCATCACCATCCGGTCAAAGGGATCGTTCGTTTTAACGCGCCGGGCGAGAACAAATTTATCTTATCGCCCGCAGACGTTATTTTTCCATCGTCATCCTGTTATTCGAGTTAAGATATACGCACTTTGGCTATATTCGTGTAAGAATAGCTACCCACGCGCGCGAGTGTATTATCTTTGATACACCAAAGGATCAGAAGAAAGTCAATTCGTTCAATTGTTACATTTTCTCCGATAATCCTTTATAAACAAAAACTCTCGTCGAAAGAATTCACTTTTGTATTAGGAAAAGATCCTTTTGCGCAAGTCTTATATTTTCAAAGAAATAAACTTTGAAAGACTGCCAACTATCATTAAGATGATAAAATGATCGGTAAAGTTTTATTTCGTATTAATCGTCTCTCATGACTCTTAATATATTTATTTCCATTTATTATCCCGTTTATAAAAGTAATAGACAATATATATTTAGTCAATGCATATTTAGTTTGAGATAAATGCTTAAATTATATAATGTAAAATGATACATTTTATAATACATCTTACAAAGCCGTGGTACGATAGAGAACATTGACGTACCAGAAGAAAGGGTTAATTCTCTCTTCCCCAATCAGACGCCGGTATGGAGACGTCAACTCATTGTTACGCAACTGATCGACGTGTAATTTGCAAGGGCGTAACAGAAACGCTTCTAATAATTTATGCAACAAGGTTACTTCTCAATGCCACGGTAATTATGTTTGCCGGATTTTGCTACGGCGGTAAGTCAGTTGAAGGGCCGCGGCAAATTATCGCGGGCCAATTAAGTTCGAGACGTTTCGAGGAAGAGAATGGAGAAGAGAGCGTTCGCAGGATGACTGAGAGGGAAAGAGAGAGAGAGAGAGAGAGAGAGGGCGAAAAGCCACGGCCAGGAAGAGACGAGTACATACGAATTAAATTACATCCGGCAGAGTTGGCGCCCGATTACTTATTCAGCCCGCGTCACCCGCGACTCTAATCCAGATTAAACGATCGATCCCCGTGGATTAGCGCATAAAAAGCGGGTCGTCGCAAGGTAGCTCGGATACTAGAATTTTGTAAATGTATGCGTAGATATGTTCTGCGTGTCTGTGTGTCTACTGCGTAGTACGTGGAATAGCATCGAACATACCGTGCCCAGTGCCTACACATAATACACACATACAACACACACACGCATACAAGGGTAATTTTATCGATAACTAAATGTAAACACGTATCAATCCTCTCGGTAAATCATCAATTTTCTATTTCAATTTAAAAACAACATTGAAAAATGCGCGACGATCTAAAAACAAATGTTTAAACGCTTTACCATCAAGCGGGATTGCGCTTTGTTAACATATTTGGAAAAAAAAAAAAAATTAACAATAAGCTGCAAAATTTGCCATCTACAACCTTGCTATCTTTTTTTGTGTATAATTTTGTGTATATAAAAAGCAGATATTACAAATTGAAAATATTCCGAATGCAAATCTGAAATACTTGAAAATAACAATGTTCCTTAACCGCATCAAGCAGCGATGAGCTTTTAATATTTAAAATCGTAAAGAATAAGAAATCGTGAGAAAGAGAAATTTTCCTCTTGTTAAAAATTTTATCTCACCACATAATTTTTAATTTATGTTATCCATTATATTTTCTGCATTATTAAATCTTTATAACTTCCTTTATAATCCGTGTTATATATATATACGCCCCCCCATTATTGATAATAAGTGTCGTGGATTTATGACGTTGCGCAATTTCCTCGCCAAGATATCGCCACTTTTGACACTCTCCTTCTTACGCGTCTCGCCGGTTAATATTAAAATTGGCAACGACTAGCTGGGGGCAATCAGATCGGCGGTCGTAAATTTATTAAGACGTGACGGCGCATAATACGATCCGATAGCGACGATGGAGGGAATGTCGAACAAAAAGTAGTTGGTAGGCAGCGAGGGTAGAAAGAGGAAGGGAGGAGACATCTTAAACGTTTATCGGACATGCATAGCATACGTAGCCCGAGGCCCGTCTCTAGAATGTTTCGGTCAGATAATGCAACGCTCCCTCCCCCTTTCCACCTCTCTCCTTCCTCTCTTTGCCTGGCCTAAATCATCGAGCAAGTCCGAAAAACGTCAAGTTTGTTAATTGAAAAGTTGGAATCATTACGCCGCCGTCGACTTAATCGTGTCCGTGACGAATGGCAGGATACAGAGATGCTGTAATTTTCGGGGAAGGATAGGGTAGCCGATCTGAGCGCTCGATCGGATCGATCGTACCGGTTGATCGTAAATCATACGGCACTTACAGGCGCCTGTTATTCACGACCGATTAAAATCGAGAACAATGCTTTGAGCGAGATGATAATTCTGTGCGCAATACCGCGCCGGACGCGTGTTCATGTATGCTCGCATACGTTTCAATTAAATTTGCGTATCAAGCTGTGCTTTAGCTGGGTATCTCTTAGAGGCGAATGAATCTGGAATCACGTGTGCGAGAAGCAGATGTTCGGAATATCCGTGAGAGAATCGACGAGAGAGAAGCGCGTTATTCGTCAAAATTTTTTATCGAATCTGAAACTTATTCGATTTCTCGAACGATTTCTTATTAATTCGTATTCGAATCGAGGATAAATTAATATCGATAACTAGTCGGGCACGATTACGAGTTTTCCAATGTTTTTTGATTTGGAAAATTCACCGCAAATTATTTAATTTACACATTTAGCGATACAGCATTCAGTAAATTCTATTCGATGTAATTAAAATTGAAGCGTCGAAATTACGTAGTTGGACATGCATGTATCGCTCTTTGAATTGAATGTGACTTCAATTAAAGCAATTAACGAAATTACTGCTTTCATTCCAGATTAAATGTAACGCGAAATAATTATAATTAAAACAGAAGCGTAATTCCATCCGTATTCAAGACATAAATCTATTCTGATTTATAATCAAATATCGCTCGACGATTTTATAGCGCTAAATTTTGCTATTACATATTCAATTTCTCCGTAAAAGCAAGGTAAAAAGATAAAATTTTGAATTTGCATTTCAACAATTTAGAAATGCAAGATGAAAAATTCCATTATAGATCTAAAATTTCTTAGCAATTGAAAATAAAATATTTTGCATGAAAGAGAAGCAAATATTTCAATTTGAAGTAAAATGTTATGGAATATTAACTAAGAAGCAAAATATAATATAATTAATGTTAAAAAATAAATAATAAAAAAAAAAAAAGAATCCTAGAGAGATTTTCCTGACATAATATAGTCTAAATTGGATGAAAAGAAACAAGTTTTCTATTAATTTAATACACTACTGCATATACCATATACTATATTTATCAGAGCGAAGAAATATTGTTGTTATATCCCAATCAGACACTGCGATATTAACTTCTACATCGATACATTTGAATGTTCAGTATCAGAATATATAGACATCTATTTTCGGCATTGTTATTTTTCACTGAATGCTCGAATAAGAACCATCGCCGTTGATACGCGAATCTCAAAATCATTGGATTTTAATATAGCTAAATTTAAATGTCTAGTTTTTATATCCAGTGAAAATCATTTATAGAGGATGTCCAAAAATTAGACCGACAAACTTTGAAGGGAAATAGCACAATTCTAATCCATATATATCTCTCCATAATGATAAAATCATATGCAACTTGTCAAGACACTATCCAAAATATCTCTGCTCAATTGACAGTTTGAATATGATATGAGATCAAAACGAGACGTTGCGGAGAGAAATATCGTTAACAAAAAATATTTATTTTCTAGTCCTCCATTTCTCTTCAAAGTTTGTCGGTCTAATTTTTTAACATCCTATATGTTTTAAACAGATATGTAGTAGGAGGAATGGTTTATTTTTTTGCGCCTTTTTCTTAATATAGAGCATTCAAATACTTATTATTCATAAAACATAATAAAAAGATCATACGTATCTCGCGGAATTTTAAGATAAAATATTCGAGCGTATATATGTACATTATCGAGCCGATTCTCTTGTATAACAAGCCACTATTAATTAATCATTCACATCATTCACAAACAATCGCTCGAATACGCACGGGTATACCATACATCCAGAGAAGCATAATCTCATCGCGTGGTGTGCGTCAGCTTAATTCCCGCTCATTGACAGAGAACGGATTGTCGAAGCAACGACGTAACCGATGCCCTAACTTCGCAAATTTGCTCCCGTGTCTTAACGGGGGTTAAATCCCGGCCGCAGCCTGCGGTATCGCTAATGTGGGTGTACATTAAAGTCATAATTAGCGACTAATCCGTGGATCAATGCTAAATCCTGTACCGCGAATACACGGTCGATCCTTCACTGGTATTCGCGGCTCCGAAGAACTTTCTCTTCCTCTTCGCAAAGTACTTCCTATTGATGTCATCCGTGTCTTCTTACGAAGCTATTAGCGTTTATTATAAAAATATCATTAAAAAATAGAAAGAAATTATCATTATTACCTTATCCCTGATATTATTTGTGAAAAGAATAATTTTACGTGAAAAATGGAAATTATAGCATAAAGTTTATCACGAAAATGTCGCGAGAAAGTCAAACTTTTATGTGCTCCGTATATGGTATTTGATTTGATAACGAAATTGATATTATATTATAACAATCTATATATATATAGGGTGACCCTGAACGTTCCAGCCAGACTTTGAGATCTTACAGGAAATTTAATTCTGAACAAAACAAAAATTTCGATAAAAACGATAATTTCTTAAGAAAGCATTTTTTGGTTTATAGGAAATTTTTTGTTCAGAATTAAATTTCCTATAAGGTCTCAAAGTCTGGCTGAAACGTTCGGGGCCACCCCCGTATAATGTTAAAATTTCTCGATTACAATTCTGACCGGCGTTCTTCAACATTCAATTAATTAAAATTCTATTGATCACGTTATATTTAATAACTCGCCACAATTGATATTATGTCTCGTTTTCATATTTATTGTATCATAATTAATATTTTATCGAAGCCCACAAACTGGTATACATTTATTCTTAATTAATGATTGCAATATTGATTACAATATCCTCTAGAATTTCGCGATAATTATGTACAAACATTTGACATTTACATATTGAATCGCATTCGCGATCTTATGGAGGTTAATCACGTATTATCCCCTTTGTCGTTTGCACATACGTATACGTGCTTCGGTTCTTCGCGCAAATCTGAAAAATCTCATCTTATTATTATCATAACAGTGTCGCTATCGCAGATATATGTCTCCCGAGGAGAAACAATAATCTGGGATAAGCCGGGGAGATATTAAGGAACTTGTGTCGCCAAAGTATTTCCCATCGAGATATTCTCGATCGACAGTCTCCATTAGAGTCTCTCTCTTTCTCTTCTTGTTCCTATCTTGGATACTTGCCGAATTGAGTTTCGGCCAATGCGCGTGCGGTGAGCGGGCCCCCGTTTTCAAAATTTGACAGCCGCTATTCGTTGCTATTTGACTAATGGCTCGCGCGATTCCTCTTGTTTATGACGGAAATAAGTTGGTGACCCGAGAATGGATGCGCTGTCATTAAGAACGTGAATACTTCCTAGATCATATTAGACGCGAGAAAATCAATGTATGAAATTCGCGTATCAAGCGCCGCTTGTATAATTGATGTCGCTGAAATTATTATAATATCGCACACGGCTGTTCAGATTCGCAACGTCATGTGGGAACGTCCGTCGTCTGTCGTTTAACGATACCAAAGTTGATATTGCATAAATGTTTATTCATACGTATCGGTTACACGTCGCCGCGCGTGCGCAAGTCGATATTGCAGAAAATTTAGTTTATATCGGGCTTGTATAACTTGATTGGATAATTAGTTTAAATAATTAATATCGAATAACATCGAAAGTTAATATCGAATAATGATTATACGGCGAGGTGGATCTCAGCAAATTCGATTTTGTTCGCTATCAAAACAGAAAATTTTTTAATCGATATTAATCTATATACATTAATTTTATATGGTATGTCAAGTTCTTTCTATATCATGTACAGATTATCATGTATGTTAACTTTTTTATCATAATTCGTATATAAACAAATTAAATAAAACGATGAGATGATAATTTTTTTTTTTTATTTGCGTTGTAATATATTCAGATTTATATTAATTGTGAATATTCTGCGATTTATTTCTCTAATTTATAGAGATACTATTCTTTTTAAGAGAATTCACTGAAATTCCTTACAAGTTCGATCAGTTTTTTTAAATAGTCTTTGTTTCGTTATCTACCTCTCTGAGATCTATGAAACTTTCCTACAAATAGTTTGACCACAGCAAGATTAAAGACATTCTATATCCCGTTGCTTTGTACTGTGTACTTGGCTAACAGAGTTTGCAATCAAAGCTTTGCGTTAGTTTCTTGTCTGGTATATTGCTTAAAACAATTTTCAACAACATCCTCTTAAATGATCTCCATGCCAAACTTGTTTTATCGCCAAGTTTAAGATTACGCAACACAAGTCGAATCTAAAGTTCGATACAAATTTTCCCTTCCGGTTTTGCGTCAATGAACATGAAAGATAGTAACTTTACCGCGAAAAAATATTCTTTTCTTTATTTTATATTTTACGTACTAGTAAACTGATGCTACCATATATGTCTACTGTTACAAAGAATGTTTTGTGACGCGTGATACCACGACACGAACAATCGAATGTGTCTAGCTTTACCTTAAAATAATAACACAATTATTATTTCTTTAACTTTCAATCTTATTAATCAGTTCGTTTGTAGAATCGACGAATTTTCCATATACAAAAATTTGTCTCTCTACCTCTTAGCAATATTTGCAATTACTACTACATAATTACTAAGATCGATTAATTAATATCACTATTTATTCGAAATGCTGCAATCGCATATAAATTTTTTAAATTAAAATTAAAGTCTATTTTTTAGATTTACAATCTGTGACGAAATTTCTTTATTATTTCTTTATTATATTTTCTTTATTATACAGATGGAAGAATTATTTATAATCTTATCGAATAACAAAGACTCATATAATAATTATAGATGGTCATAAATTCTAGATTTGCTTATAATGTCTAATATTCGTTTACTATTGTAATGTTATAATAATAATAACAATATTTGATAAAATTTTCGATAATAAAATTCGGATTATGAAAGATATATTAAATTTTTGAAACGCGATAATAAAGATTTCAAGCGACATTCACGTTCATTTAAACCTTCATTTACCGACAATAAACTCAACTTATTTTGCGCATCGTATTATTTATTAATAGACTCAACAGAGATAATTGCGAAGAGAGGGCGAAAGTGTGCGAATGTACGACGGATTTCCACTCTCTCTGCAAAGCTTCCAGCCGCGAAATTCGGACGTAATATCCTATCCAGCACCATCAAAATCTCTTTAAACAGCGCAAGGTGGCTGCCACCGCAAAGTGGCAAGGGCTCAAAGGAACGAGAGAACAAAGAGGCAAGAGCGAGGAACGATGTCTGCGCACATACGGACACATAAAATACGCACGTCCACATAATCGTATTGATACGTACGTGGATGGTTTGAAAAAACCATATGAGAGTTATGTGATCGGTTCGTACAAAGGTACATGGAGGGATAATAAATCCCCTCCAACCCTCACTCTCACTCTCTCTTTCTCTCTCTCTTATCCTTCTCCAGAGAAAGAGAGCTATACGGAGGATTGCATTCAACGAATGAATGGGGCGCATTGTTACTTACGTTAATTCTACCGAGCGTCGAGAATTCGAAAATGCAAGTTTTATGCACCGTAATCCACTTCGCATTTTTGTTAAAAAAATATCTGCAAAATATACTAGAAAATATGCATATAAGAAAAGTTGATGGTACGTCTCAATATTTCTCTAAAATATTAATAACATGATCGATTCTGTATGAAAAATTTTAATAATTTTCACAAATATTGAAAATTATGCTCCAAAAAAGTGTATATATTTTGATTAAAAATCTTTAACCTAAAAAAAAAACTTTAAACAAGTGTTTTTATATTTGTTTTTAAAGAATCTAGTAAAAATACAGTTGCCTTTTTTTTTTTTTTTTTTTTTTTTTTTTTTTTTTTTTCGACGATATCAGAAGTTTTGATATCCGCGCTGATATTTTATTTACCATATCTTTTATTATATTAATGAGCTCTTTGATATCGACGCGCGTAGACATTAACAAGATCTCATTTAATAATCACATTTTCATCCAACGAGCCACACTCCGATGTTTCACTCGCGGAGAACTCGCGGAGAACTCGCATCGACCGGAATATTCATTCGTATCTGCCGTCGTCTGGGAAACTTCTTTCCGGCCGGAGTTCACTGGCTTCCGGTATTACGAAACTCGCGAAAGCTCCGCCATCGACTCCGCGAGCCAACTCAAAGAATAAAATCAAAGAAACGGGAAGTGAGAGGAAGATCGCGATGGGAAGAAGGGTTAAGGGGATGAGTCGGCTCAAGCGCATTTCTCGGTAAAGGAGATTCTCTTTTCCACCGCTTGCCTCATCCCTCCCAACCCTCTTTCCCTCCATCGTTCCCGCCCTCGTAATCCGTAGGACGAAGATGTTTTAATTGGAGATTAAGAATGAAAGAAAGCGCGGGTCACTCTGTTACGATAGCCGGCCGGTGCAGCTTTCCGATGACCCTTTCGAGATTAATGCCATGTATTTGTCCGGGACCTAACGATGCACTCTAGTTCCACTCAATCGAGAAAGTTTGCGCGTATCACTGAGCGTCAGCGAAAGGGAGAAGGTAAGTCGCGTCCACGTAGCTCAACGAAGATGTTGAGTAAATTGCTATTCGCAAATTGCAAAGTTGGATATTAGGTGATTGCATACGAAATGGCGCATTATTTTTATTTAAAAAAAAAAAAAAAAAAAAAAAAAATCGAGTACATCGAAAGAATATGTGGATTTTTTTTTTACATACAATAGCCGTCTCAGTTTTTGAAATGTTTGCAAAGAAACACGTTTGAATTTAATACGTTGCGCTTTTCCGTAATATTTTGATGCGCACGTAACGTTCGTTACGTAACATTCGCACTGAACTCGGGATCCGCAACTTGATCCTCGATCTTTAATGCGTTCACGAGCCAGAAGGCGTGATTATTAATGTAACTTTCGCCAGTGCGTGTCGGGTGCTTTCCGCATAAACTCGCGTGTTTATTACTTCGTTTAAAGTTATATTAGAGTTTCGGCAAATATGAATTAAAGCTCGGCTCGTTGCGACGCGGGCGACGCCGGCGCACAAGAACCGATGACTATTATTTCTTCAATTTGATATCGGAAGCGCTTTTAGCGAGAGTTTCACGCTATTGACTACCACTATGGCAATCGAGAGAAAATTCCAACTGGGATGCAACGAATTTCTAAGACGAGAATTCGCACAGATAGATGAATATTCCGAAAGCTACCAATGAGTTTCCGCCTCTCGGTCGGAGAATTCTTGAGAAAATGTGATGCGCGATCGAGAGACCGTAAACATAATTATTAAATAAAATCACGAGAAAGTTTCACGTTGTTTACCCGATCGCGGAATTATTACGCGAGAAAAGTTGCTTCTGTATCATTTTATTCGATTAGAAAGTTAAACTCCTTGAAGATTTGATGTTACTGTGAAATGATATTATTTGACAATAATTTATATTTATTATATATATTATTTAATGATTATTGTATACATGTGTAATTTCTTCATTATAGTGTCTCTCTTGTTCCCATTCTTTCTCCATAAATTTTAAAAAGATGCTATTTTACAAATGGAAAAAAATATTAAAATGTTTTACAACGGATTTTCTTTAACTTATTCGATACATATATGACCCGATAATAAAAAGACAGATAATATTCAATTTGCACGTTTATACTACATATGTAATGTGTCGTAAAAAAAGGGAGAGAGAAAAAAAGGTCAAATACACATTAATTAAACTTATTTTCTAAAATATATCTAAGATTTTTATGCTAAATTTTGAAACAGATAATATAATGAATATGAATGCGAGAACTTTACCTTTCGTCTAGAAGAAAGTTAATATCGTGAATTAGCATGGGTTAAAAACAGTAAAAAAAAAAGAGAGAGAGAGAGAGAAAGAATGAAAACACGGGAACAGTACTTCTTGCTACCGACGTACGTTTAAATATTCGGAATCGCGTTCGCCGCGGACTTGTTTTTCTTTAAACTTTCGTTTCCACCGCGAAAAATATCCGACGATCGACCGATCCATTTTTCACGGATCGATAGAAAAAGAGCGAGGCACCAGTCCCGCGATATTCAAGAAAGAGAAAACTCTGACACCGGGAGTGAGCACGCGAACGCTTTACATATTTGCATCGCTCCGTTCCGTTCGCATTAACAAACTTTCGATATCTGTTTGGCAGAGAAATTTTCTCAATTTTTCAGAATCCCTCGCGAGATCGGGAACGACGTATCTCGGGGTGCACACTCTCGTAAACAACCGACAATCCTAACTGAATCTAACCGATATAGTCATCGCCGGGAGAAGGGAAAAGAAGAAAGAAGGCGCGAAACGCGCTCGCTCGCTTCGCTAATTGGGCCCTCTCCGATCGAGGGCGAGTCACGGCAAACTTTTACTCGGCATCTGCCGGTAGGGGGCATGTCTTTAAACGCTGCGGGGAGCCGAGGGTAGAGGGTGGTTTAATCTTCACGGGATGTACACCGTCCCTGTACTGCTCGCGCGCTCCCAGACCCGTACGCTGCCGTCGCTACGACGGACAATTCGACGAAGTGTTAACGTTGCGGCTCGCAAGTGCAAGTTGCGTTAACCGCGCTTAATTGCGCGCAATTACCCGAAATGGCGAAGTAACGACCGGTTGCCTGGCCTTTCCGTAGCCGCGCGCTACGTCCGGCGACCCCGACGTGGCACGCCAGCCCCGCTTTTTCGCAAGCTCGCGAACATGTCCCCCTTAGAACGTATTTCTCCTTTCCTCTTCCTCATCCCGTCGTTTACGGTAGACAAGATTAATCGAACGAAATTGCTGCTAATATTTGCGCGACAAACCGAGGAAAAAAAATTATTTTTTTTTTTTTATTTTACCATAGGAAAGTCGAGTAATATTTTATCCGACATAATTGTTTTACGTTAAACGAATTCCTAGAAATTCTCATGAAAGAAGAATGTATGTTGTATTTTTTTTATAATGATATGTGTATAGCGATTGACCGCATTTTCACAAAATATTTTCTTTTTATAAAAGCATACGGTGTATAATTATTGTAATAATTATGAAAATATTTTAAACATAGAATATATATATGTACATATAGAATTGATAAAATAATTCCTTGCGCAACAATATAATATTTTTATTTGAGCGTTTAAATTCAGATAAAAAGAAATTAATATTTGATTTAAAAAATCCAATAATCATATAATTTTTGCGATATAAATAATTATAATGCAAAATGCGCGCACGATACTAATGTAATAATAATTTTTTAAAAATTATTTTCGCGAGAGACGAATTTGATAAAAATAAACGTATAGCGATTATTTTGCAATCCTACTATTTTATACGGCTACAAGTTTCAATTGCGGCAACTAGTTACGGAAAATAAGAAGGATTCTTGTCTCCGCTCAATTACGACACACTCTCGCAATTAATGATCTGCCGTAATCGTTCTGGATTTGTCGCCTTCGTCCGAGGATGAAAAACCGCGCGACATTTCACGACGTAAGTGCACTTGTTATTTCGCCATTCCCGGTAATTGGGCGCAATTAGGCTGGGTAATTAAGGGACGCCAGGGCTGTATGCATGTACGTGGACACGAATATCATTCTCGGCCTTCAAAAGGCCGGCACTTTTGTGAAAATATTTTCATGTTATATAGCTTTAGATTTAATTTCCGCTAAATTCTGTGTCGACGTGTCGCACAGAATTTTTCCGCTCTGTAGTTTTTATCCTTTGTGGATTTTCATCTTCGAGAAGAATGTTAAATATAAAAGACAAATCTCGTTTTATATTATTTTTTACTAGAAGCAGTGGTAATTAAACCATTTCTACAAATCACATGCCGTTTATCACATTATACTTTTACAATTTGTTAAATAGTAATAATATATAATAATGTATATTAATACATATTAAAGTTATGTATCGCGCACGCAAGTTTAAAACTCTTCTTCGTCTTTGATGAATGAAATCGGAAAGTTCGCATTCAATAATTTCAAATGCAAATTCGAACTTGATTCGTACAATTTCAAAAATTCTTGCCGCTGTAAATATATAAGCAAACGATACCGTATCGCGTTATCGAGATTTGAACGAATAAAATTGACATAAAATAAGGAAAAATGTCCACGTTGGCGAAAGAACTACAATAAGATTCGCATGACGCCTTCTTTCATCGATAGCATTGTATTCGGACCACCTTGCACTCTCGCACCTTGTTCGGCCGCACGTTTACCGCGAGGGTCAAACGACGTTAACACTTCACCGAATTCACTTCCGGTCGACTGCCCTGCAATTCGCAGACCGATCTAAAATTGAGATCAAGGATCTCGAGGCATTTCTATCGATTCGCGCTTGTACCCGCTGATCGAAGCTCGCCTTTATTCCAATTGGCGCTCGTTTAAGCGTCCAGCCGAATGCATTTGCATTCGAACTTGTACGTTGCGACTTTCGAGATTATATTGTCATCGTCTGTTTACGGCGGCTTCTGTTCTCTGATTGAGAAACGCGAAACGAGTCTTATTTGCGATTACGATAATAAATTCTCTTAGCACGATCAGTATTCTCTTCTCTACATTTTATTCGTTTAATTTTATATAATTATTTTCTTTCTATAATATTTCATGATTCAATTGATATATTTTTTTAATATCGGATAAACGATACTCAATTAGCTCTTTAAATGGAAGATAAAAATAAACAAACTAAACAAATTTCCTAAAGAGATTGAATTATTACGATATTTTTTCTTAATGCACACTTATGAAAAAGTAATTATATTTCTCGGTAATTTTTTACGACGTGCACGCGCGCGCATATTCGAATAGTTACGTAGATATAATGGAGGCTGTTAGATAATGCCGATGCTTGACCGAGATCAAGTTCGTCCGAAGCTCGTGCAAGTTTTTCGTCGAAGACGACAAATGCAGAGCAATTAAGAGTGGCCGTTAGTTACGAGGCCGTTTTCGTTGAATAGAACACGAAAGAGCTGCTTTAAGCAGCGGTTCATTGAAATCTAGGTTAACACTAGCAAATTTATCCTGTCAGCTACTCGTTGTTAGATTATATTCGCCATCGCTACTCTCATATGTCAACTTCGCGGACGAAACGTCCCACGCTTCGTGTAATTTTTTAACAACAATCAGAATTTTTAATTATCTTACACATTTATGATAAAAAAAGCAAAAAAAAAAAAAACTAATATATGAAATCGGTGTGATTGCGCGCGTGTAACGCATAGAGTATCAAATAAAATAATATTACGTGGATTGCAATAATTATTCGCAATAATAATTTAATATCATGAGGAGAAAAAGATCACTTTAAATAATATAATTTTTATTAAATAAAATGTGCGATAACCGATTAAATATCATGAGAATATTTCAGTATAAACTACCGTATAATTTAATTACTTACATTATATAAATAACTACGATATAATCGAAATAATTACACAAAATGTGAATCGCGTGAGCGAAAAAATATCGCCCTCCGCATCGGCAAAAATTTCACTCATTATTGCTCGTCGCGCTTTGTTACCTAAAGTCAGTCAATAAGTCAATGATGTAACGATGATCTTGCAATATTAATTTTAACACATGTTCTTCGATTAATTTGAGTTTTCCTGAGGTATCATTATTTCTTACAGCTTTCCAATCTCTAACATTATCATGTACCTTCGCAACTGAGTTTCAAGTTAAAACTTTATTAAATTCTAATGGCGTTCGTTATACTCGTTTATACGACGCAAGAAGACAAGAGGAGCGATATAACACGATGCACGGATTAAACAAGTCTAACCCAGAGACGCGGCGATCTCGCAGCGCGAGCTTAATTACACTTAATCAGCCGAAATGAGGAAATAACGAGTTCATTCGAGGTTCGTTCTGCGGTTAAATGCAGTCGTACGCGGTTTTTCATCCTCGAACGGCGACGCTATAACTCAATGTAATTGCCGGAGCCAGTATTTGAAGCATTTTTTCTTCTATACGAAATAAGGGTAAAAAAAATTTAAGTGCGCTAAAGCCGACCTCACATTTCCGAATTCTCGTTTCCACGATAATTAGAACCCACCCGATAGAATCATAAAATAAGCATTTTCAAAAAAAAATTTTTTTTTGTTTTTCATTTTGTAGTTGCATAAATTCGAAATTTTCATCTTCATTTTTTCTTTCCTCTAGACTTGATATAATTTTAGTTTCGCCTGAAAGTGCGATACTCCTAGTTCCCGTTAATTCAACATTTTATATATAAATACTGTTTAAGAGTTTTTAAGAACTGTTTTCAAAATCGACATATCCCATATCTTCTATGCGTTCGTTGTTTATGTAATAGGAGTAATAGAAAGTGCGTAGAATTCTTTAGATTCAATTTGGGTTAAAGCGAAAAGGTCTCCTAAGATGTAAAGGTAAAGTTTCGCGCGATCACAAAATGTTCACGATTTCTACTCTCAAGCATTCTTACGAGTTGTCGATTCTCGAACGGCGAAATCGAACAAGCTTAATAACGGGCGACGTAAATCGATCGGTTTACCTGAAAGAACGAAGAAAAAACCAGGAATCATCGTTCCTACGGAAGGGCGGGCGTCGTCGTTGTCGGAAATCCGAGCAATTAGACATGATGCCACGGTGCAAATGTCAGTTACGAAACCGTGCCTTTATTGAATGGAGGAGGAAGAGAGGAAGAGGGGGGAGGAGGGGGAGGGGGAGAAAATGTTTTAAAGCGAGCTTTATTGAAATCTGGGTTAACACTCGACTGGCTCAACTGTCGGTCGAGTTGTGCAAGCTTCGCTTCTCGATCTTGTCGCGCTATCATCGGGTCCCGTTCGGGTTCCGAGGGAATAAAAGCCGGTAGGAAGGGCTTGGGCAAATGTGCCCACGATTCCCCGCGCCCACACGAGAGTGGCGTAATTACCAATGTTGGCAATTAAGGAGCGCACTTTACGTTTCGCGCCTTCAATTAAGCGACTCGGTGGCGGATCACGATCTCATTCGTTGAAATGAACACAAGGACACGTCGACGTTATCGATATATCTCGATGCTCGATAATCTGTACCGACTTTTTACTGGGTTCAAGAAGGTTGAGATTCCTCGACGAATCTCACGAATATTTGTGACAAAATAGGACAAAAAGGTCGCGAGAACTATAATCACACTGTTGGAGAAAGTAACATAGAAATAATTGATTATAGAAAATTAAAGGTTTTTTTTTTTTTTTTTTTTTTTTAAATAGATACGCGATATGTTAATTTTAATGATTGATTGTTATGAATAATGTTATACAGTATCACAAAAAATAAATATATTCTAAATAATACAAGATACAAGTTCCATTAAGCGAATGATCCAATATAAAAGTGACAACAAACCATCCAAAGCTCTTTGAACCCTCATCGGTTGCCAAAGTTTTCACGAAAATCCCAACAATACCGTCTCGGGTCACGAACCAGGCAGGTCCGCTTCATCAGCCCAGGAAAGTCGATTAATTCAATTAATTCAATCTGGTAATTGCTTCCCATCGATCTTGGCTCCGCGAAGCCGGTATTACCTGACGATATATACCTATATATAGGTATATATAGACCGTCGGCTTTTTCTCGATTTTCTCGCCCATCCTTTCCTTTTCGTTCTTAGCCAAGTGACAGTCGCTTAAGGCTTTACGGTATCAGCTTCGAGAAACGCGCAAGAGAGGGACTAAATCTTGTTCCCTTTCCGTTTCCATTCTGTACGCCACGTTCACGGAGAGTTTAATCAAAATACAATACGATTTTTTATAACCGAGATTATAACTTTAATCAAATTTAAATCGTGGCACCGTAATGCGATGAAATAATTGAAATATTTTTTTAAAAAGTAAAGTAAATTAAATCACTTATATAAAAGTGCGATGGAATAAAAATTGATATTTTTCAAAAAAAAAAAAATATTTGAAAAAATTAGTTTAATTATTAAATAATCATGTTTCGTAGAACCAATCTTTCAATTATCGAACATGCTTGCCTCGTGTTAATTTGCAAATAGCCCGAAAGGTATTCGTCTCGAATTGTTACGGCCGGCGTCGCGAGCTTCTAATTGCTCATAACGGATCTTGTTTTGCATTGCCTACATTGTTATCGCCGGAACACATCGAGATGAGGAAACTTTGGTGAAAACGTGAAGTCGATACAGGCGAACGATGTGTCCTTACAGCCCTACTGTCGAATTTCTCGCTTATACGAGCTAATTCTCGTCGAATATCATTTTACGCCCAAGTTGTCGCACGAAGAATTCGCAAAGTTGGCAAACACCGGCAGCTGAAAATTGTTTTCTCTCTCTCTCTCTCTCTCTCTCTCTCTCTCTCTCTCCCTCCCTCTCTCTTTTTTTTTAGGCAAAGCCATTCTTCGCAGGCATCGTTCTGCACAAGCGCTGTTTCACGAGATGCCACTTTTCGCAGCCGAGCGCGGTTTATCAGATTTATCTTTCTCTTTCCTTTTTGTTGAACATTATAATAGCAAAGTTACCGCGAGAAGAGATTAAAATTGTCGGCGCATGTTCATGTGTTAGGCATTAATCTGAATTATAAATTGACTTTAATAATATATGTCACACTTTGCTCATCGACGCGTGTAAGATCAATGTAAAGGGAGCGAGCCGTATCGCTTAATTAGATTCATCTTTATAAAATATCCGTTATACTATACGAATTAAAATATTCTTATATGTGATTTATAATCGTGGGAAGATACGGAATTGAAGAGAGATTTTTATCGGGAATTTCACACTTGGTGCCTGATTTTTTCGAGAGTTACGGCATCGCGTCGTAGTTAAAAAGTTCGCGCTCCGAAACCGTCGAATGCAGGCGACGCGACGGCACGGGAGTTCCTTAGATTATGTTAATAGGACTCTCTCTCTCGTCGTACTCGATAACTAACTGGATCAAAGTTTTCAATTAATAACTTGTCACCGGCGGCGATACCTTACTCCGAAACTTCGCGCATTACTCCGCGCATCAAATCGGCCCTCGTTACAGTATTTTCGACAGAAAGGTTCCCGTAGGTAGATGACGCTGCTAATTGGCAGCTCCTCCCATCTCGCCGTGGCAACTTTGCGTTGACATAAGTTATTACCCGCTCGAACACTGATTATGTCGAATACTTGCAAAACTATCATATTTATTAGACAAATATGTGCAAAAACAATAATTTATTATCCTCACTAAATATATTATTTACAGTCACGTCAATTTACTTTATGAAAATATTAATATAAAATTTTTAGTAATTTTCAGTAATATCCGTTTTCTTGCGAAAGTATGTTAAATATAAAACGTTATTTGAATATAAATCCATATATTTAATAAATCATTCGTACGGCTATTTATTACAGTAAATATATTTTTCAATCATTAAATATGTTTCTCCTTTATTTGATTGCAATTTTAAAAAGCGTGTTCCGTTTGCCTCGAGTATCTCAAAAATATTTCTTTATAGCCTAATTAAAAATCGAGTTTTATCATGTGCGGTGTATATAAAATACTCTCAAAAATTTTAAAAAACTTTTTAAAAGATTTAACTCGAGATATTAATCGATTTTGATTTGTATGTTTTTTTTTATCAAGAGCCACGAGTCTGTATGCAGCTCTCGTCTCTTCAATCCCTCGATTTTTATTCAACAATTTAATCCAGTCGGTTGCTTACGAGCGTTATTTCGGGTAGATACGCATTCCATGCGCGTAAGCAATACTCTCAAGACATCGTGATTACGATATCGTTCGCTGAAGTCGCGTCGACGGGCGACGTCGTGCATTCGATACACGTAATCCACGGCGGATGTAGATACGCGGCAAACACGAAACGCGATTCGTTTCAGGATAAAAATATGAAAAAGCGACTCGCAAGAAAAAGAAAGAAAGAAAGAAAGACAAGCCGCGCGCGTCGCGTACCGCGAAATAATTCATCGCTGTAAGCCGGTGGGAATAACGCAAAAAAAATCTTACAACATCAAAATATCATTTTCCGCGACACACGGTGGCGTATGATTTCAACCTTCGAAAATCGACTCGAGAATATCTTCCTCATAGTATTTGTAGAAGCATTGACAATACCCGCGAGATGTCGTGTATCTTAACAATGGCGGATGTTGGTGAAGTTTGGAGAATCATTTATATCCACGCTAATACTCGGCTGTCGCGCGATTGACCCATATTAAGTTAGCCCCTCCACCAACGCCAAATTAAATCAAATACATCAAATAATTTAGTGCTAATTATGTGCTAATTAGTTGCCGTAGTCCGAATTTTGTTGCTCAAACCGTTTAGCAGGAATTTACATTCAAAGTGGGGGGTGCTAGCTTGACATTAAGCCAGCCCCCCCCCCCCCCCATAGTGAAAAAAATATATATAAAGCTCGAATCAAAAAATAAAATACACTAGAATTTGTTGCTATTTTGTTGCTCTAAAATAACATAAAAATATTTTTAAAAAAGTATATTATTTAATTAATACCACTATATACTCAGTCTCGCCGCGCCGTACCATTCACTTGCGCGAAGTAAAAGTAAATAAAAAAATGTATCGCTCGCATGTATTTGGTACTGAAATAATCTGTGGACAATATACTGTCGAAATATATGAGAAACTAAATTTGTTGCTCGTCTTAAAGTATTAAAAATCGATACTTTGTCGCCGCGGACCCTATACGACGCGCTATTATATTATATAAACTAACTAAAAGAATTTGTTGCTCGCATGTTTTTGGTATTAAAATAATCTATGGACAATATACTATCGAAATATATAAGAAACTGAATTTGTTGCTCCTCTTGCTTTTTTAAGAATGACGCGTTAAAGATATATGTTAAGATTACAGAGTGATCAGAGTTAAATAAAATGTAATCGTATTAATGATGATTTCGAATGCTAATAAAATAGTAAAATTAATGCGCTCAACGATTATAATTATGAAATCATTAATAATCATCAATGATGAATAATAGAAATAATCAAGGCAAAGATAATATGGTCAGTTTTAATTCTAAATATTTATATGATTATCAGATTATAAATAATTAATCAAAAAACAACTCGATTTTTCAATATCATCGTTTCCATAAATTAAAAAATAAATTGACACGCATATTGTTAATTTCGTTAATGCACATGTTTGATAATTTTCATTCTCTAAAAATGACGCGTTAAGGATGTTAAGATTACAGAGTGATCAGAGTTAAATAAAATGTAATCGTATTAATGATGATTTCGAATGCTAATAAAATAGTAAAATTAATGCGCTCAACGATTATAATTATGAAATCATCAGTAATCATCAATGACGAATAATAGAAATAATCAAGGCAAAAATAATATGGTCAGTTTTAATTCTAAATATTTATATGATTAATTTTGTTAATGCACATGTTTGATAATTTTCATTCTCTAAAAATGACGCGTTAAAGATGTTAAGATTACAGAGTGATCAGAGTTAAATAAAATGTAATCGTATTAATGATAATTTCGAATGCTAATAAAATAGTAAAATTAATGCGCTCAACGATTATAATTATGAAATCATCAATGTAATCATCAATGACGAATAATAGAAATAATCAAGGCAAAGATAATATGGTCAGTTATAATTCTAAATATTTATACATGAGCTATAAATCATTAATAAAAAAAAAAAAAAACCCCGATTTTTCAATACTATTGTTTCCATAAACTAAAAATTATATTGACAATTTTAAATGTTTAATAATAAATTCTACTGACCGACCGATGCACCGCCCTTGCATGTCTCACTTCTTTCCGCATCTGGTCATGGCGAGATCCTTTCCGTTTCCGGTTGCTCCCTTCGCTTCAAATTGAGACGAGACAGTCTATCAATTTGTCCACTCATGCATAATCACTATTCTCATAATCACTATTTCACTCGTAGTCCAAAATCCGCCATATGCAATGACGCGGTAAAATTATTTCCATGCCGATTATAAACATGAAAGAACATATAATCGCGTATTAATAAATGGACGGAGACGATTTTCCGTGATTCTAATCGACATTCCCGATACTCACGACATCCACTTTATACACGGGATAAACTTGTGATGGATAAAAAAAGGCGAGAAATACGGAAAGAATATTTCAATCTCGCACGCTAATGCAATACGACGGTTACTGTAACGGTTACGGAAAATTTAGGCAGGTTGAGTAGTAGTAGATGGGGAGGGGGGGACGCGTCGTCGAATATCCGTTCCAGGAAAAGGAGCGAGCGCGTCTCTTCCGAGAAATAAACCGTACGCGAAGAATCCTGCGCGAGATAAATCAAACTAGCTCGAGCGACGCTCTTTTGCGATCTCGATTTATGAAATTGTGAATATAACTCTGAAAAAAGGATTACATTTGAAAACAATATTAAAGAATATTAAAGAAGAAACGTGTGGAACGCGACGCGCTTATATTTTCAACGCAATATTATTATATACGACAGCGAGTAAATTATTTCAGCGCCTAAAAATATGTTAAATAATGTATTCATCGATCGTTGTATCGTATTATAAAGTCGATATATCAAAACTACAAATTACTCTCGATTCGGATATTTCGAATATTCGTTCGGATGCGAAATTCATTTTCGATAGATAAAAGATGCGTGGGAAAAATCTTGTCGTTTGCGAGTATATATATATCGAAAGATGCCTTAATCACGATTACACAGGTTAATATATTACACTCGGATAATCGCCTGTTATTCGATACAAGACCCCCCCGACACTCGTTCGTACGCGGATCTCACTTTCGACGGATAAAAAGACGCGAGAAACACGGAGCGCGACCGTAATTCGTCTTGAGACTCGCGCTTGTGCGAAGAGACTGACACGATTACGGAAAATTTAGGCTGGACGGATAGGTGAGGAGAGGGGAGGACCGCGTCGCCGAACGTCTCGGTACAGAAGCGTTCAAAAAAGTTGGATGAAAACATTCAGATATAAACAAAGAAGCGCGGCTCGAGAGAAAGAGAGAGAGAGAGAGCTTATATTACAAAATCTCGATCAATTTTCATGGCGAAACGATAATACAACGAGAATAATCGTTGAATAGAATGTGTAAGATTCGAGGAGGAATATATCTGAAAAGCAGCTCACACACCACATATGAACATTCCTAATAAAATATTCTTATTTAAGAGAAAAAAAAAATGTGTTCGGTTAGTCGACAGTTAGTCGACTAATTTTACACGTCAGGTTTAATAATATTCATGGTTGTAAAATTGACCAATCGCGGTCATTCGATTCTTGATTGGTGATTGGTTAGTTTTAAAACTATGGATGTTACTGAAATCCAATTAAGGGTGACGTGTCAACGTTAATCGATGTCTCTGAAATGTCGCGAGAAACCACGAGTACCAACAGCTAAATGAGAAATTTTACAATTGGTGAAGCTTCGCGTCGCGTTTTTCACACGTTTCGTATTTCAATATACTTTAATATTCTTTTAAAATATATGATTCTTCTTCAATTATATGTATAATTTCGCCAGAAAATAATCGCGAGATTGCAAAAGTATCGCTCGAAATAAATGGCAAAAGAGCAAACACAATAATCTTTTAAAGATAAAATTAATAATTAATGATTAACAAATATAAAGAGTCAATTATTTCGTGCACAAGAGAAATGTCAATATTTCATTATCATAAAGATCTATACTGCTCAATTTATTCATCAGTTTTAATTATCATACTGAACGTTATTAATTATAATTATCTTCTCATTAGGCGTAGAATTTGATAAATAAAGCATTGAAAAACCTGTCTAAATGCATTAATGAAAATGTTTTGATTCCATCAATGAAAAATAATGAAAAAATGGGATAAAAAGTCTATCTTTTGTTAGTAAAGCGAGCATATCGCGTGATTCCGCGCGTGATTACTGTACGCTTTTTATGAGCTTTGATTTCTAATTCTTTACTTCGAATACACGCGCAAATGTGTGTGGCACGATATCGACAGTGAGCATAATAAAAAATTCAACAAAAATCACAAAGTATTAACTCGACATTTTGACAATGTATAAATAAAATTAATTTAAATAATTACTTTACACACACACACACACACACACTTAATTTCTTCAATGAATTATTTTAAATTATTTCATAAAATAAAATGTTATACTTTTATGTATTAATTTCAAGATGAAATTTTATATTATATGTTTTCAATTTATTTTTACACAAAGGATCGCTTCTTTTTCGATTATATTACATTTCCCGAGATTCATTGTGTATTACAAATCCCATTTAATAATAAGTATCATATATATCTATATAATAGTTAATTTTTTCTGTATAACATTTAAAATTTGGTGCAAACCAATGTTCAATCGCACGGCGTAAAATCATACTATTCATTATTGCAAAACCGTGTAATTTAATACAAGCTTTAATTATCGTTTATGATTTATGCCCAATGATAAAGATCGGGAGAGAGAGAGAGAGAGAGAGAGTTTAAGGCCATTCACGATAATTACTGGACGCCCTTGGCCGAACGACGGTGGGACAAGGCAAATAGCTGTAGTAGGCGCGACAATGTAATCCGCGAAAATCCGATTTTCCTCGGCAAGAAGAATGATTTACATAAACCTTTTACCGGAAACGGAGAAACGGTATTACGGCGAGTTAAGGGGGCGCGAACGAGAAGCTCGCGCCGCCGCCGCGCGAGCGAAACTTGTTACGTGAAAATATGAGGTAACCAGGAAAAGGCACGTAACGTCGCGCCATCGTCGAGACGTATTTTCGGAAAAATAAGAGCGTCGGCGGTGGTCGCCGCAAGCACGAGGAGGGAAATTTTATTTCGAACCGACTGTCGCGAGCGTAAACGAATTAATACGAGACAAGTGCTTTTATTACTCGGACGCCGGTTTCGTCGAGCGGTCTCACCCTTTCTCTCGCTCTCTCTCTCTCTCTCTCTCTCTTTACTTTCGTCACGAACGCGATTAATTTCTCTTGTTGTTCATCTTGATTACGTTGCCGCGACGAATCAGTAAATGTTGCTTTATATTCGCTGAAAACGAAACAAGCTCTTCGGATTTACGGACGTGACGCGTAATCGACGACGCGTCGAGATACCCGAGTAAAAATTTAATGCTGATATTTTCAACTGGTTGGAGTCATGCGTGGCTTTAACAAATAAACCTAAATCATACGCTCCTCACATTTTCATTGTTAAAAATTAACTTTAAAATAAAAATTTCGGAGGCAATTTTTCTCCATCATTTTTCATTAATCAAATTTTATTTGATTTTAATAATCTTTTTGTTTTACATTATCGTATTGTTATTTAAAAGGTTAATTTTAGATTTAAAAAAAGAAGAAAAAAAAGAAAAAAAAAGATTTTTCATGCAGAATCTAATTTAGTTTACTTGTTATTATCATTGTTATTATTATATATACTCTGTACATTTACCTTAATACATTCTATTCGTTTTGCAACGTTTCTGAGATAAATCTGCATCACATTTATATATGTCGTAACCGGAATGTGTTTACTATGCTTTTTATGGCTCTCGTGCATCTGATTTTCCCGGCAATTTTTCTTAGTCCGACGCACATCGTAAGTTACAACAAAGGATGCTATCCATCCGCCTATTAACCGACCCGTAAAAGCCGCATTTACATTTTTGCGAGAAATTGGAAGGGCAGAGAAAAGAGAAAACGAGGAAAGACTGCGGCCGACCTGATGCAGGTGTATCCCCCGCAGCGAGAGTCATAAAAGCTCGGCGTCTTCATCGTCACACAGGCAAGCCGCGCATTTTTTCGCACGGCGATGAAGAGAACGAAGGCGGAGTTTACGATGAAATCTCTCTCTCTCTCTCTCTCTCTCTCTCTCTCTCTCTCTCTCTCTTCTTGGCGATGAAAACGAAAAGAATCGGATGAAGCTCTCTCTATTCGTTCGGAAATGAGATGGCAACGACGAAAAGCGAGAAAGACGTTTGATTTCTCCTTCTGCGCGCGTATAAAGACTGGGGAAAAAGCGCGAGCTCTCTCTACAAAAGTCTTTCGTACACACCTATATTTATGCAAGCGTAAAAAGTTCCTTCCCCTTCCGAAAGCTCGCCGAATGAATATCATCGTCGTCCAATCGTATTTGAACTCGAATATCTAAAAAACGCACATGTTTTCTCATAAAAATTACTACGGCTAATAAAATGAATTCATCGCAATAATTTTCAACTCGTATCTTTTTTTCCTCCACGTACTATTTCACCTAAAAATGAAATTCAGTTATACCGCAGTATTATACCCAGTATACTGAGCGACCTGTATATCGTCGCTGTGAATCTAGCTTGGAGAGATGACTGTAAATTAACTCTTTTGGTGAACGCTGGCGAGAGAATCACGCGAGTTCCATTCAAAACGATCGTGCTGTGCTTTGAAAATTTTTTTCATTTTTTACGTCGTTAGAAAGCGCATTATTCCGCGCGCCACTAGATACGCGCGTGCGTTTGACGCATAGATAAACGGGTATCAGGGCGGTTCGGTGAAACGCCGTTAATCCTTTGTTTCTTTTTTTTCTCCCTTTCTCTGTCTCTGTTTCTCTCTCTCTCTTTCTATTTTCCTCCCTTTCATTTTTTTTTTTTTTTTTTTTTTTTTTTTTTTTTTTTTTTTAAACTAACAAAACTCCCGGTCGATGAAGCACGCCGGACGAAACACGTCGGAGGCGGCGCGGATTATTTTTCTCGCTCGCCGAGGGTTCCGAACTGCCGGGGATAAAATCGAGTTATCGAAACGAAAATACATTCGTAACCGAGAAATTACCGTTCGCCGGCAGTTCGTCGTCCCTCGACGCACATAACTCGCGTCGTCGCGGCCCGCGAACCGCATCGTCGCTCGTAGAGGTCGACCGTCCCCACCCGCCGTCGAAGGCTCGTAACTTTTTTTTTAAAACTCCACCACCGACGCGATCCATCGCCGTATACGGGATACGCAGAATCGAGGCGGTAAGACGGAGAGAATTTATTCGTCTCAACCTGCGCGCCATTCGAACACCGCTGGCTTCATAAGTGCGCAACTTGGAATAATCCCAGACATTCTCACATTTTTAAGGATATTATTTTTGCAAAGGCGAATAAAGCTCGTTGAGAGAGAGAAAAAAAAAAGAGAGATTCCGCATGATGCTGCACATCTGCGAGTTTATAAAAGTTAGTAGCATATTCTTTCGTAAAAGAATCGTATCACTTTAACATACGCTACGCGTATTATAAAATAATATATATGTGAGATTATTAAAAGGAAGCGTTTTATTTTAAAAGAGCGTTCCATGAGAAACTGAAACTTTCGGAATCCGGTATTTTCCACGCAACGATCTAATATTCGTACCAAGGGAGTAGAAACTGTAAGACGACTTTGATAAACAAATTAGTAGTAGAGTATTTAATAGTTAGTATAGTAGAGTTTATAATGAATACCAGTAGCGTCAGTCGATTAATACGAGAATATAGAATGTATGGATAAAACAATATAGATTTACAACGTTTACGCATAAAATGACAAATTCGAGCTCCGGACACGCAATGTCTGGAAATCTACATGTTGCATTGCTTACATCGTAAATATAGCCACGAAAGTGCAGAATTTTTGTCACTCGCTTCTTCGTAAATGATAAAGTAAAATCTCCGATGAAATATAAGAAGGATACATGATAAAATTTCACAGCGCCTTGGAGAATTCCACGATTTTCCTGACATCCGAAGAAATGGACTTTCCGCGTTCTTGCATCCGAATCTTCAACTATTTCATAAATCCAGTTTAAAATTGTTACGTGCATTCGTCATTCTTTTCGCGATCAAAGTGATATCTAAATACGTATCTTGAGTAACACTAGCCTGTATTAAATCTACACAATCTCTTTTTTAAAGAAATAGAAAATATATTATAAAAATCAAAGTAGCGCAAACTCAACAATTATTCAAAAATTAAAAGGTATATACAAGACAAAGAGAGAAATCAATAATTATACACGATTGTACAATCACAATCATATATTGTGGATTTCGTAGGAAATAAATTCCTTCAATTTATATTTTAATATTTTTGTTACTTTTATATTTCCTTATAATGATAATTAATCTAATATATTTAAATATCTCTATATACCAGGTATATAAATATGAAACCGGAATTTGCCCATACATGGCTGTCAATGTAGTTACCGTCAAACCGCGTCATTGGCGCCATTTTCTTCTTTTGACATCTGATAAAGATTTTCAACTCACAACAATACAAGTTTCATACAACAGCATAGTTTTTAATAGCGTTGAACATGTGGAATTTTGTGCCTGGAAACTACGATTTGCGGACAGCATTGATTTTCTGTTACCATTTGAAGAAAACTGCTGCAGAATCGCATCGAATGCTTGTCGAAGCTTACGGTGAGCATGCTCTTGGTAAATCACAGTGCTTTGAGTGGTTAAAAAAATTCAAAAGTGGCGATTTTGACGTGAGAAACGAAGAACGTGGAAGACCACCGAAATCTATTATGAGCTGCTAAAACCTGGCGAAACCGTTAATACTGAACGCTACCGACAACAAATGATCGATTTGAATCAACCTTTGTGTGAAAAACGACCAGAATATCAAAAAAGGCAACGCAAAGTGATTTTGCTTCATGATAATGCACCATCGCACACAGCAAAACCGGTCAAGGAAACGATTGAGACGTTTAGTTGGGAAATACTTTCGCATGCGGCTTATTCACTAGACTTGGCTCCATCCGATTACTACTTATTTGCATCGATGGGACACGCACTTGCCGAGCAGCGCTTCACTTCTTACGAAAATCTACGAAAATGGCTCGATGACTGGTTTGCCTCAAAGGAGCAACAGTTTTTTTGGCGTGGCATCGACAAATTGTCAGAGAGATGGGAAAAATGTATAGCTAGTAATGGGCAATACTTGGAATAAAATATTTTTTATCATTTTCATACAATAAACGTGTATTTTCTATACAAAAATTCCGATTTCATATTTATATACCTGGTATATCTCTAAGCAATCTTTCGAAAGATATCCAACGCAAAGTTGTGTGAAAATAATTGAAGCCTCCGATATACATAGTTTCGCACAAGAATAGTTTTCATTATTTTATTCCACTAACGACTAACGTAAAATGTCAAATTGATATCGGCACGAGTGCGTTAAACTTTCTCTTTGAATTGCATTGTTCCCATCGGCTATATTCATGTCCATCTACGTTCGTCGAAACAGACATTGTTGAGCAAACTGTGCGCGCGCCATACCGGAGGAAGACAATCCGTGAATTCTTTTATCTCGATAACAAAGCATCGCGTATAATAAAAATTTCGTTGCTTTTTTTCTCAAATGCGTCGCGATATTGGTTCGATTCCGCAATTCGTCAAAATAATCGAGATGAAATAAAAGACGTTTTTTAAATAATTTAGCTATTCTATTTTTTTTATTATGTAATAAAATGAAAATATTCACGCAATATCCTTCACGTTTTCCTAATAACGTAGACGTATCGATCTCTATAAATATAAAATATTCGAATTGTGGATTCGTCTATTGTTTGAAAAATGACAACTGATATTCACAATCCTTAAGAGAAGAAGGTATTAAGGCGCTTCCTTCCTAAAGCTCCATGGTTAACGGCGGGTCGTCTTCCCTAAGATCGAAACGACAGATCTCTTGTGCAAGATAAGGCGCAGTCGGGGAGGCAATTAATTTCTTTCACCGAGGTAAGGAGGATGGCCCTCGTTATGGTACACGATATCTCCTAATTAGTTTAAACGATCGTGCTCTCGGATTGAGCGGAAAAACGTACCTTCGCAAGGAAATATCGAATCCGATTTCGAGACACGTCTAACGAGCATCATAACTTGGGTCCCGCTGGCTGCCGGGAAGAGTCCCGAATGCAAATACGAATAAATTCTGTATGAATATATTTATAATACGTGTATGTAATTCATGCAATATATCTTACAAAATTACAGAAAATTTCCATCACTTTCATCGCGTTATATTTTAATGACAAATTCTTCGAAAAAAAAATAGAAATGCCTGCTATTACTATTGAAACATAAAAAAAAAAATGATGATAATAATAATAATAATAATTAAGTAATTCTACATGTGTTGACGGATTCTTTGACACAGATTTTCCAACTAAATGTAAATATTTAACTGTACTTGTTCATCATTTTGTACTTTATATACCATACATGGTGTGGTCAAGAGTTAAATATGGAAATGCTAACTTTAAGTTTTACCCGTTTGTGTTTGATGTGGTCTAATGTATACACATACACACTCGCGCATACAACTCTCGCCGGGTGACGTTCTCAACTTCCATCCTAAATAAGCGCTTGGATCACATTAATTTATTAAATCTCGTCCCGCCCCCACCCCCCACCCCCTTCGCTCCTCACTCTCTCTTTATGAAAATGTCAAATTTGAAATTCGGCGAAAAAGAAAAGGCAATTAAATTTCTGCGTATGTAGAAACAAGTGGTAAGTGAGTAGTAAGTAGTAATAACGGGAAATAGAATATGATATGAAAAGGTTGAATAAAAGAAAACTTTCCGTATAGACAATCGAAGTAGAGTAAACCTTTACGACTAAAAGTAAAGTTCGTCGCACGCGTTACCGTTTGTGTGCCCAAGTATTCTAAACTACATTATCGTTACAATCACGATTCCATCGGCCAGGCGCGTTTCTTATAGCGAACCTCAACAATTTTATTACATCCTCTCTCTCTGATCCTAAGCTAGAAAGTTTATTTTCGGTTTATTTTCGGAATGTCTGTCGTTTTAACAGTCGGACGATCGCGTGCAGGATGTTTCGTTCGCGTTTCACCAACGCGTTGCCTTAAAACCAACATAATTCGCGTTAGCGCAAATTACGTCGACGAACCTGCAGGTGACTTAATTACCCGGCCTCGCCCGAATAAAACGCGGCCGCAGTTTCAAAAACGGCAATGTCGCCGACGCTCGCTTTAATCTATCTGGATAAGCGCAAACGCCCGGGATATCCTCCGAGTTTATCAAACGACCTAGAATAACAAACTTGCCCGGGTAATACAAGCTACCAGCGGTCGCGGCAATTATAACTTGCGCGATGCACTTCGCGCTGAATAATATCGTTCGGGGTAAGAAATAATAAACATTCGCCGTCGCGCCTTCAAAAAGTCGGATAATGAGCAACGAGGCATATCAGCGGGTATAAGATGCAGCGGCGGGATGCAGCGCGATGCAATTTCCACCAACTTCGTATTTTGTTATCGTAACGCGCGGAAAAGTATTCGCCGTGGGAAAAGAAACTCGTCAGTTTTCACATAAACCGTCTAAACGAGAAACGAATCGGAAAATTTATTCGCAAGTATTATATATACACAAGTGGCAAGAGAAATAATAAATGTTTGAAAATAATATTAACAGACACGCGCGATGATAACAAAAAATAATATTTCAAATAATAGATTATTTCTCCGAATTATTTTCCCGTTGTATACTTTGAGGGAAGAGATGATTTTATAATAACGTAAAAATTATATTTTAATCGCGAAATAATAGGGAAAAGAATTTATCGCGCGATATGATTAAAAACTCTGTGATTGACTTTTTAATATCACGATTTCCATGAAAGTTTGATATACTAAAGCGCGAGAAAAAAAGGCAAGAAAAATTAAGAACGATCTAAACCGTCGCCACAGAGGCCAAGAGTTCACGGACCACGGGAAATTGCGTTAGATATGCGGAACAAGTTGCAATTGGAAAAGTTTCGTGAAGTCGGAAATCTTCGAAAAACAGCGCGGCAGCCGGCGATGATGAGCGGAGCGCATGGTAACAAATTGTTAATTTGTGCAATTGCCGGATTCGTGTCAACGAGGAGACTCGTGTAGAAAATAAAATAGAATATGCTTGACAAATAATCTAAAGTGAAAGATTATATTCTGAGAATCTCTTCTTTTCGTTTTACATATTTTTTTTCTACTATAGAAATTAAAAAAGAACTCATTCTTATTATTTGGGTGAAATGGTTACATTTCTCTCTCATGCAAAAATAAATATTCCATCCAGAGAACTGCTTTGAATTTTTAATAAGAATGTTCATTTAGTACTATCTTGTAATAAAATTTATAATAATATAGTATAAAGGGAAAGAAAAACTCAAAACTTTTGTGAATTTTTAATTGAAAATTTTAATTTCTTCATATTTTTCATAATAAAATTGAACGTATAAATTCTCATTAAAAGAGATATTTTTAATCCCGAATCAAAAAGAGCTTCGTTTAAGAGTTAACCTAATCTATGTGATGAGCACAGATGCACATGTGTGTGTGTGCTCACATGGCCGTTATGAGAGACTTTCCTGTATAAAAGCTGTTTAACGCGAAGAAAAGAAGCGCGCTTTTGCCGCTGATTTTCTCTCGAGAGGATATGCGTGTATCTAAAAGACGTTCTTCGTGAAAATTTCACGGTGTCTGATCCTTCCCTTGCTACGAAAAGTTACTCGCTGAGAAATTAATGGTACGGTTGCAGCGTGAAAATAAGGAGGTGCCGATCGTCTTCGAAAAATCTAACGGAAATCCCGAGGGGACTGGCTTCGATCTCGACCGCAACCGCGATGTAGACTTTTTCAAACTAGCCAAGTCCGATATACAATTGCGTTAATCGTCTGAGAAATCGGGAAAGTGATCGCGCGATAGAACGTTGGCAGTAGAGAATCGCGAAATTCAACAGTTGAAAAAGTTGAGTATCTCGTACGATATATGAAACGCGATAAAACGTAGTCACTCGATTCTATTCAATGCAAAACGTTTGTGATAATCAGATTCTGTGTGCTCGTGTTTATTAATTTTATATCATTTTACTCTCGTGTATTACAAACGAAATAATACTCCGTTTTCGTTGAAAATGCAACTAAAAATTCGCAGTATTCTTTTAACGCGTAGCCACCGATGTACCACCTTACATTCCCGTTCTATATCTCATTGCTGTTTAGCTTTTCTTCGTCTTACTATAAATTATACAAATCGATAATTTTTTACAGTATAAAGAATGGGTCATTTATATAAATAACAGTATATTGTGATGACACTGAAGAAAAAAGAAGAAACTTTTAAATTGACGGAATCCACATGTAAAGAAAAGAAAGACGAAAAGAAGATGCAAGAGAAGGGCACGTTAGTATCGAGTCACGTCGAGCGTTGTCATCTGTTGCAAGCAATATAATTTTATGCCGCGTCATACGTGCTACGACACGGAACATTATCAGCCTAAACCTAAAGAATAAGAATGTTGACACATGATGTCTATTTTGCAAAATGATACAATAAGAAGACAATATGTAAAGACAAACATAATCGTACTCTCAAATATTACAAATACACGATTAAAAATTAACATTAAAAATTAACATTAGAATTAGTCGATAATTTATAACTGATATTTTTTGACATGATTTTCTCTCCGTCTCTCTCTCTCTCTCTCTCTCTCTCTTCTATCGAATTTTTAAAATATTATTTTGCTTATCATATTTTAGTCACGAGTTATTATAGGCGATTTGTACACTATAAGTATGATTCAAATAGAATAAAATTAGTATTGGAAATATTTCAATACCTGTTGAATTAATTTCCGCGCACATTGTCACCGTTCGCGTCAAAATTCTCATTTGCCTTTTATTTCAACTCCATGATGTGAAGTATAAGCACATGGACGAAATGAATATGACAAAGAACAAAGCAACGCCATTTCAAACTGGTACACATCGTGCGTTATCCCATGAATTTCACAGTCGCCGGACGCTCGCTGGACATGTAAAAAAAAAATCACGTACGGGATGCCGGAGCCATCGGCGTGCTTCGGGAATTGTTACGTCAGATCTAGGCCGGAAGTTGGTGAAATATTGCGCGAGGATAAACACTCTTTTAACCCTCGGATAAAATATTAACTTGTTGGGGGAGGAAAAAAAAACGTGACTAAACGCTCTCGCGCGTAAACGAGAACAAAACGGTGGCAGATAGCGATATGATGGAAAAGAAAAAAAAGAAAAGAAAAAAGAAAAACGAGGAGAGAAATATATTTATTTATAACGATGCTATATTTCATCGGGTGTGCGAAATATCAACGCGAGTATCTCGCTTTGTACGATCTTTACAGATCGCTATTCAATGCACGGCTTCGCCTACGTATCTTTTTCGTTCGATTCGTAGATAGGTACGATTCTTTGAATTTCTGAATCGAATCATGCTCCAGTTACCTTCTAAAATATATATTGTGTTGCAGAGCAATCCTATATTATAAGCGACTGAAAATTTTCTTTCCATTATAGAACAAACAAAGAAAGAGAGAGAAAATAAAATTTTATTTTTTAAATATGAAAAATAGTAAAAATAAAAAAAAAATATTTAAAAAACAACGATCAATTAAACATTTACTAAATCTGATTCAAAAAATTGATAAAAATAAATCTAGGTAAAAATGACACAAGATAATAAGGAAACATTCTTTACGATAAAAAATTCAGATATTGCAAAAATATTTTTTTTCAACATCTTTCTCCGACATATTTTCGTTATCGACATCGGGTTAAAACGTTAATGAATCGATATAAATTTCTAATATCTAGAAAGGTTAAAAAAAAAAAAAAAATCGACAGTTTTCTCGGATCTTACGCGACGCCAGAATTCACAGATTGTCCGATTCATACATTCTTACTTCGCAAAATCCGATTTGATTTCTGTGCCCTTCATCCTGTATCTCTCCGAATCTATTCCTGAAAATTCACTGCGCAGACTGCGCCGGATTTATAGGGATACGATAGAACTTTTCGTGCCTGATCTCTCACCGCGACGAGGAAGGCGTTCGCGGAATGGGAACGCGATCGTTGAGAAATATCGGCGCGCGCGTCGTGAAAAAAATTATTTCACGGATAAGAAGGAACCGCGACGCGTGTTCGTGCAACGAGTGTCAAAAAGAAGTGTCGTAAGGGAAGCGCGTCGTCGATCCCGATTCTACTACCTCGCTCCCGGGATTATAGTATTCATGAGAAGGAACATTAAATATGGTATCTCCAACGTCAACCGACGACAGTTTTGTAATCGTAAAATAACAGACGGGCATATAGAGAAAGAGAGAGAGAGAGAGAGAGAGAGAGAGAGGGGAGAAGCGAGAAGATAAGAAACGTGAAAGAAACTGTTGCGCGTAAAGTTCAGTACAACTCTCTCTCTTCTTTACTCGTTACCTTCTTCTTCTTAAAGATTTTTTCTTCTTCTTCGTACTTGTCGCGCTCGAACTAGCTTTTCCTTCGAATCCTGCGCCGTAACCCGGTAGAGTTGCTTCCACGACGATATAACGACCGAGTACACACATTACATCCAATCAGCTCGATCGAACCACCGCGATAACTACTGCGTACACACGTTAGTTCCAATTTAATTCTACCAATGAGCGCATCAGCCCCGATATTGCGGCGCAATTATGCGTCGATCGACGAGTAAGAAGCGAAGCGCGCGGGCTGCCGCGATCTTTGTATAATTAACCGACGTAATTAGGTCGGCGATTAGCGGGACCATGGAGATTTTCGATCGCGCGTTGCTGTTTGCAAGCTGTGACCGCCATTTTCCGACAAACGGGTAATGTGGCAGTCGATATGGCATTGCTGGCACCGCAAATCCTCTGATTGTATCGTGACAATTCGTTCGGTAAAACCGCGAGTGTTTCCAATTTCCTTTCAACTTTGACTCCTAATGATAGAGTCACGCGATCATGGTTTCTAATATATAATGCAATGCGTAACGAAGCATAGCGAAAGGAAATTAAAGATCGCAGAATTTTCAAGAGATATCAGAGTGTATTTTAAGCTAAATTTATGATTAAATTGAAAAGTCGTGTTACCAATCATTTTTGAAATCTAACGGAGTGAAAACAAAGTGTTTTTTGCGACTCAAGTTCCAAAATTGTTAATAGATAACAAAACTTTGTTCTTCGTTAGCTAAAATCTCGAGCGTCTTTATCTCTCTCGGAAGAATTTTAATTAAAAATTCCCACATATATATTCTATCTTTCTTTTAATGAGATATTTAACATATAATATAAAAAAATTGTCGGGAAATATATATATATATATATATATATATATATATATATATATGTAATAGCGTATTAAAAATTCAATCTGAAATTAAAATGAAATTAAAACGGTTTATCAATCTCATAGAGCAATTAAAGTTTTTTTTACTGCACTTGACAAGTGATAATCATTTTCTAACCGTTAAATTGCAGCAGAAAAAGAATCAACGCTTTGCTTTATTAACTAATAACGCCTTTTCCTCTGTACACGTGGCGTATAACAAAGAAAATCATCGTTTCGTGACAGCGACGATCATCTCCCGGTTATTTACAATTAATTTGATTCCCGCCATTTGCATTGCGTTTCTTATTATTTATTATTTACATAATTCCCATCCCGTTAGATACGCGAACTTACGCGAATTAACAAAGTCTCGTCTTAATTAGTTGTCACGAACGTTTCGAGAAATGTTTCGGAGCCGAAAAGTGATAAACGATCGCACGTGATTCCGTGGCAATCGGAAGACTCGACGGGCAACAGCAGCTGCGGCATCGAGTCAAAGTGATTTCACGAGAAGCTAAAAGGGAGATGCTGGCGGAAAGGTAACGGGCGAGGGGGAGAGGGAGAAGACGAGGAACACTTACCGCGATCGGATCGGGGGAATCTTTTCAAGCGGTTCGAGCCAGCAGACCTAACCCGACTCTAGAGGATTTACGCGAGATCCGTCGATGAGAAGGTAAAAGACTGGGGAGGTGAGCATCGTGCGGATGGAGATGAAAAGAAACCGAAAGACGGAGGGAAGTGATGCGCGCGAGAAAGAAAGATTAGGCTAAAGAGAAAGAAAGATGAAGAGAAAAAAAGAAAATGAAGGAATAGAATGGAAAGGATAGGAGCAAGTGTAGTAAGATAAGAAAGAATAAGGGTTCTCAGTTTGTGCTATTTTCTTGTCGTCGGTCCCAAGGAGAGAATAAAAGTTGAGAGAGAGAGAGAGAGAGAGAGAGAGGCGCGGAACCAATTTCCCAAAGGTACAACGATCCGAAAAGCAGTATTCGCGCGGATATACGCGTCGTCGCGTCGCATCGCCACTCCATTTTTAGTTTAGTTTTTCTTGAGCAGCTTCTCGCATCGAGTTGACAAAGGCACGAATTTTTGTTTCACACAAGTGACGTTATGTATCGAAATATTATCATGAGATACAAGTCAAATATAGCGCTATTATGTATAATAAGATCTATAATAAAATCTTTAACGAAAGATTCTCCACAAACGAAAACCTATAAATTACGTAATTTTACTTTTTAATCATTTATAACAATAAAAGTCTATGAAATTTACTCTATCTCTTTAGTTCATATCTTTATAATACATTTCATATCGAAATATCACAGTGCGGCCAAAGCAACCCGCACGAATGTTCGATAATAATTTCGGAAAATTTTCCAACAGAACCCATATGTTTTAGGGTCCAAGGAACGATATTACGAGATCGTATAAAGACTGCGTGCGTTTGTGCCCTTTCTAAAATCGGAAACGATAGAATCTTGAGAATCGCTGCGATTTTTCACGTTTTGCCGCGACGCAAACGATAAAAATAATATTAAAAAAAAAAAGAAGAATATAAAAGGAAGAAAAATGAAATCGATAGAGATACCCCACGGATGCAGAAAGCGATCTCTAAATTTTTAGATACGGAAAATGGAGAGACGGAGACGACACGGTCTGACAGCGCAGGGTAAGTAGGTAGGTAAAAGCCGGTACTGAGTTAATAAGACTCCGCGCGACGCCCATCGAGAAGGACGAGTTCTAATTAAATAATTCAATAACATAAAACGAATCGATAGGGTGCGGCGAGAGCCCGGAAAAAAAAGGGGGAAAAAAAGAGGAAACGCTCTGAAATATTGCACCAGCAGCTCTCGATCAACCGGAATTTGCCACATCTTGGTAAAGAATTATTAACAATAATCGGAGAATTTTAATTATTGTACTTATTAAGATCTATCGATTTTCTTTATCGTTTTCTTTCTTCATCTTCTTTATATTTCCTGATTGTAATGTCAATTTTGTTGTAACAATTGAAAAGTGGAAAGGATATACGATATAAGGGATTTTGTATGAAAATTAAAAGGGTGCGTTATCATTTCATTTAAATTTTTGTTTTCGCAAAATATTTTTTGCAATAGTTTATAAAATTCTTATTATTTCTTGTAGTAAATTTAGAGCCATAATATAATAATTCCATTACTTAACCGTTAAAAAAGTTTCTCCAAAACGAGTTTCCGTTTCTTTTTCCCAGTGACCGTTTCCATTAAATTTTAAATAATAACAAAAAAATGTCTTTTTTGCAATAAAAAAATTATTAGAAAATAAATCACAACTAAAGACATTATCGACATATTAAAAATAAATACAGTGTAATATGGAATCATGAAAGCCCATACAAGATCTTGCAATTTTTATTTCTAGATAAAAATAATGATTATATTATTATAACTTTCCACTTCGCGATTACACTATAACGTTTTCTTCCATTTTAGGAAAGGATTCTCCTTTGTCGAACCATCGCGGTGCGTAATCGCATTCCAGTCACAATGGAAGTCATCATTTATAAGAGCGTCTCGCGGAAAACTCATTCTGCCAGGAAACCGCGCACAGGCTTTCGAACGAACAAATAATGCGATCCATTCCCTAAGTTACGGAGCACTTTGCCCAATCATCGTCGCGCGCGAATTCTCAAAAGTTGGATCAGATTCGATGCGATCGCTGCTAAGTATGTCCAACCTCCTACCCCATCTTCTATCCCTGAAAACACTCGTCTCTAGGTCCCATGGAAATTTCTCCATTACCGTGGAGAATTTCGCGCGACAGTCTTTCCGTCTTTCGCGCGAAAGCCTCTTCCTTCGCAAGTTCGATCGTCTCTCGATTCTACCGACAGACTTCGTGTAATTCCACCGAGCGATCGCTTCGACGCGAAACCTTAATGCAGACTTGACGAGGCGGACTTCGTCGGGAAAAAAAATATGTTCCTAAAGAGCCACGGGAGAGGTTTCTCTCCTTCGGTAAAACGAAGACGCGCACTCTCGGGAAACATTGAAATTCAATGAGAAGACGCGTATTAACCGTAGAAAGCAGAATAAACATCTTTTGTTAAGAGAGCGAGAAAATTAGCTTTTACATAAAAATTCATTTTAAAGGGACTGCAGATAGCTAATAGAATTTTAATAGAAAACTGAAACGTGTTACGGGAATGTAATTTTAATTTACGATGAGTTTTACATTATATTTGCTTTGCATAAAGATATACAATATATCGGATTATAAAAACGTTAAAATCTCTTTACAGCGTGAAACTTTAATTAAATTGCAAAAAATATATCGAAAATTATTAAAATACATATAATAAAATATACATATTAAACCGAACAAAATTATATGTAATGAGAACATAAAATATGCGCATCAAAAAGGCTTACTATTTAAATCGAAACGTACTATATAATTTTAAATAGTTCCATCTGTTACGGAATATTGTTAGAGAGATCAGAGATTTTCCGAGCTAATTTTCAATAATTTTTGCGGAAAAAAAAAACACTAATTAAATTAATTTTCAACGAATAACCTGAACAATATGTTTCCGTTATTAATAAGAATTATTTAGCGCGATTTATTATCTTCGTAACACACATGTGAATATGTATACATTGCTCATTTTCTAATACGCAATTTTCATGAAAAAATTTTCGGCAAAAATGAAACTGACTCGTTTCCGACCGACTTCCGAAACTGTGTGTTGTCGCGACTCGTAGCACTATGATTAAAACCGAAAGAGAGATTTAATTCGCTCGAAATTCACCGCAAAATCTCTCTTCCATTTCACCGACGACTCGCGCACCGATCTATGCGGCAAAACCGCAAAAACGTCGACGATCGTAGTGAACGAAACTTCGTAATGAACGCGAGCCAGATGTTTCCTCGAACGAGTCGAAATTATCCCCGGACTTTTCTCAATGACTATCGGCAAAAGGACAGAAACGAGAAGAGAAAGAGAGAACTCAATCAGGATTTTTGTAAGATTTTACACCGTGTAACAAGAACCCACCGAATATATAGAGAGAGAGAATCAGATGTCGATGAATTTATGACAAGCATATCATATAATCGCATTGAAAAATTCATACGCGAGAATTAGAGAGAGAGAGAGAAAAAAAAACCTCTTGCATTATATAATTTTTTTTTCCTTTCTTCAATTATATTTTTATAGATTTTGTAAATCGTATAAGCCCGGATGAAAATTTCCGCACCGAAAAATTGTACGATTTTTTTTCAAGATCGTAACATTAGATAAATCACCAATTTTATCCGCGCGCCCGTTTTACATTTCTACGGAGTATTTTTATTTAGAAACAAATATACGAATCGGCTGCGCACATTCTCGCTCCTAATCCACCATATGACCAGTTTGTTAGATTCCGTACCTCCGTAAAGCAGACTCTCTTTTAACCATCGAAATACTGCATTTGCAAACGCTCGCCACATAGTTACACATAGCGCGACGTGGAATTTTTAAATTAAACAACGCTCATTTTATGCCAAACGCGATATCATTTACTATAGTTTATAAATAGACTGACCACTCGAGCCGGTATTCTGTGACTCATTAATAATTATTTAATTGAATAATTGTTTATCTTAATATTTAATAATTATTTTTAATTCTAAATTATACAACAAAAAATTCTATATTTATAAAACAGTATTCGCCATTGCTATTTAATATTGAAATTCGAATTGATTTATAACGAATTATATAATTAATACAGAAATTGAAATTAATAAATATGGGAAGAATCATAAATCTTCTTTTTCACGTATTCTGTTGTAGTTGATTCTTGTTCCTTACGTGGTTGATAAACTCCAGGCAAATTACTCTGATATGTAAAGCAATTGCCGCGATGGTAACACAATAGACAATAATTCATCTCTAAGAACATTTACTCTCATGCTGTTCATAATTATATCGCCAGCCGCGAACGCGCGGTCGTTACATGACGCGCATACAATAGGCGAGAAAACTTAAACTACTTCACGCCCACGTTCATAGAACGTTTATTTTTGCTTGGAGAAATTGGGAAACTTGACAAACAAGAACAATAATTAAAGAATAATAAACATTTTGTGACAAAATCGCGGGAATTATTTATAATATATAAACACATAAAATATATTTATCTCTCCAAATAATTAGATTATGCTTTAATTTTCATTAATATATCCATATGATTCTCAGATATTAAAAATATCAAAATAAAATTTTATATAAATATTTGTTAAGTGTTTTAAAATAATCATATTTAGAAAAAATCATAATAATAATTCAGGCGAATAAATTTACGCGCAACATTATTCACAATTTAATTAATTTCACAAAATGTACTATTTTAATCTTTTTTATATAACAGAGAAAAAAAAATATATATATATATATTTTATAAATTAAAACGTTTACGTAGTTGTCCTGCGTATAAAAACTGGGCATATAATCAAATGAAGAACAACATTTTACTCGCATTAATTAAAAAAAAAAAAAATCCTGCTTTAAATAAATTCTTGAATAATGCATTAATGAAGTACCCTCCACAGTATTCGTGAAATAAATTATTCCCGAACATTCTGAAGCGCACAATGTTAGAAAATATTCCAGAACTTGTTCCGGAAAGAGTCGCGATCTAGTTTTTCTCATTTCCTTATCGTAATACCCGTAACGTCATTAGTCATTTGTTATTTCGTAAAAAGCGCGCGATTCTTCGCGAATCGCTCGAGAGAATACTCGATATTTTCGTTTTAATGCCTCCCCTCTCCTCCCTCTCCTCCCTCCCCCCTCCCCCCTCGGCCTCCTCTCCTTCATCCGATTTTTCGACGGCTATTTCTGAATTATTTTGCATGCGCTCGGTCGCCCCGTTCCGCGAATATCCCCGAGATCATGCGAATAATGGTCGGTGATGTGCAGCTATGTTACAAAGAATTTCTGCAAGAGAACAAGCGTTTTTCTCTGAGAAGCAACGTGTAATGGAGGAAATGCAAATTTAATGGATGACTTTCGATCGACGCGTATAAATCGCGCATGGATCTCTCGTAAACGTTACTTTTATTTCCTCGAACTCCCTTCGTAAAAATACATAGGGAATCTTAAGCACGAAACCAAATAATGATCCATCATAACTGTACCCCCGATTTAATTAATAAACTTTTTTACTGCAAAACGTAAAACCAACAAGTAAACCGATGATAAAATTGTAATAATACCGATGCTTAATAATGCTCGATTATCATATTAATGAAAGTGACAAGATCTTTATACATGTCAAGAAAAATTGCTAAAATAAGTCAAGTAAATTAAAAAAAAAATCTAATCACACTTGTGCCAATATCTAATATATAATAATAATTCTGCTTTTCTGAATCTACATTTTATAAGATGTAGAAATAAATTCTGTGCATTTTTTACAACATAAAATTTAAATGCGCTTTCATATATATCAACTATTCCTATGCGTGTCAATTAATATCGTGTAAATAATTATTTATATCATATTATAATATATATAAAAAATTGTAAAACAATAGGTATTAAGAATTAATCTCACTTTTGTGAGATGCATATTTGAAAAAAAAAAAAAAAAAAAAAAGAGTTATTTTACATGATTAACAATTAATTTATATAATTTATTTTAATTTAATACATTTAATAAATTAAATTATTTAATAATTAATATATAATTTAATATATTTTAATAATTAATATATAATTTAATATAATATTTATATGATATATTTACACTTGATTAAATACTATAATTATAGAATCACCAGTTATTGTTTCGCTGTTCCCTCCTCGCTCTCCGATCCATTCATCTTTCCCGAAGCTTTGATTATCGATGATCGATGGGATCTATCGCACATGTCATTAAAGTCCAGTCAATTACATATCAGTCGTCGGTCATTATCACTCACGATAATCGCGTCACATATTTTTATTTCCTTTATCGACCTTTATTTTACGCAATCAGTTGCGCGATCAGTTTTCTATAGAACAAGTATAACATCTCAGGAGAACGCGCGGTGATAAATAAACTGATCTAGCAGGGCAGACGATGTTTATATGACGCGAGCTCGCACCCCCCCCCCCCCTCCATCCTCCCCGCTCCACCCTCCACAATTATCGGCCGTCTGATATTTTTTTCAGTAATACGCTCCGTATTACTGGAAAAAATATTTTTCGAAAGATGTTTATATTTCGTATCTCTTTACTACTTGCCTCTGACAATGAGCTAATTCCAGGAATCGACATGCTACGTTTTTACATTCTTTTCTCTCCTATCGAGAGCAAATGAAGATGGAATAAAATATTGAATATTCGCGTAACGTTTATACGATCGTTTTAATATGATTTGTAATAATATATGTAATTATATATGTAATTATTCATCGATTGACGAAGCAGAAACAAGTATCACGAACGTTCAACATATCGTAGGTAAAATATTGTGTTGGTGATTTTTTTTTTCGCGATAATTCGGAAATTATCGGCGCGTTTTTCGCATTTTGTCCGCGTTGAAAGTGAATTATGCAAATGTATATATAAAAATAAATACGCTTCGAAAATGTGTTATTAAATCACGTACATATCCTTTATAAATTTGCGCGCGATCGTAATCGAGCTCGTTCTCGCAATTTATTCATATGAGCGAATGAATTTACTTCGTGGAATTTTGAAGAAAATAGGAATTGGTATCGATGAAATAGCGAATATGAATGCGGCAGGTGCGTAACAGTTGGTGAGTAAATTATTCAATAATATTTTTTTTTTTTTCCCCCGTATTTCGAGCGTTACAAACACGCACGAGATATGATATCTGAAATCTTTCAAAAGATCGAAAGACTCAAAATTATATCTCTCGTCTTTCGCGAAAAGTTTGCGCATTTAAGTTTCATTGCACTTTACGCGCTCGACAATTTATAATACATAATTCAATTACGCAACAAATTTACGCGGCACGCGTTCCATTATCTTTTAACTTGCTTCTCTTATCAGCTCATTCGCTTTTTCCATCCCTCGGAGCCATAATTCTCTCGTGCAAATACGCCAGCCGAGAGTTTTTACAGGGAGGAGCCTTTCTATCGACGAGATAGTCAGTGAGATTTATGATCGACCCATATGATTCGCGATGCTATTGTAAACGTTAATAGTCGAGTCTTGTCATGCGTTATTCGTTGTTGTCATACGGCTGTCAAAAATGCAATTTATAGAGTTAAATGTTATCGTTATTGTTACACCTTCAGTGCATGACGTAAATTTGAAGTAAATACTTTTTTAAATCTTAATTTACAGTAGAATCTAAACAGAAACGTAAAATTATATTAGAAAAATTGATATCAATAAGATGTCAGAAAAAATTCGTAAAATAAAAGCACTTGATAAAAAACCCTTCCAAAAAAATATTAATATCCGATAAATGCAGTGGAATAAACGATGCGGCTTAAGAAAAGAGAATTATAAAAATTATTAACACGATTAGCGTTTTTTAAAGAAATAAAAAAAAATGGTAATATAAGCAAAGAAATATTTATCTTTATCCAACTAAAATGTTAGTTATATCCAATTGAAAATATGTATCTAAATCTCTCTCTCTCTCTCTCTCTATATATATATATATATATATATATATATATATATAATAATTGAATTCAGAAATTAGTTTATGTAACAATCATGCTTGTCACAATTCAATTTTAATTACCAAAGAACTTTTCTCTTACTTTTCTTTGTCATGCGTAATTTTCTAGCTGATACCACCGACAAAGTAATAGAAAATTATTCCACGCAATTGTTTACCATAATTAAAACAATTTGTCCCGGCTTCCGCTGTCGGGACAATCTAATTCACAAGTTGTGGACAGTACCGGCAGTCCAATCCAATAACATTCTCCAACAAACGGATAGAATAGTAATTTCGTCATTTTATCGCACATAATTTTTCCTTTCCCCGTTGAGGTAATTTGTCTCGAAAATTTGCTCTGTATCGAGATTGATGATTATTCGAAACTACGGAAAAAAAAAAGGAACAAGGAATCGCGTTACTCGCAATTACTCAAACACCATCGATTGTCGGTGAGACAACTCGAGCGAGAAGCTCGAAGACGCAAAGGCTCTATCTCTCTTTCTCCCTTCTCTCCCCAATCCTCTCTACGTTTCTCTTTGCCTAGCCTTGGATGACAGTTTCCTCGGGAGACTTTGCCCCAATATATCAGCGTTACCCTTTAACCTCGAATAATTGTACGACTGCCGCATTCCCTCCTCTGCCACCCTGTAGTCGCTTTCGAAATACCGACAGGTATCTTGAGATGTAAAATAATTCATTTGCGCGACACGCTCGGGTAGATGATTCCGATACCACTGGCATGCAGTCGGAAAACACATTCGAAACGTTGCCGAAGCGCGCGAGTCTGCTTACCCTTGGAATAATCTTGGAAATTCTGCTGACTTGATACCGCCGACGCTTACAAATTGCAGTGATACAATGGAAAACCGCGATAATTACTTATCCAGCGACGTGCGTAACAATAACGATCTTGGATAACACTGGCCTTTCTTGATGTTACATTACAATTGGGGGAAAAAAAAAAACAATATATAATTAATATCTTTTTATCGCCATTTATAATCACACTGATTTAATTTAAGCGTATGTTTTATATAGTAAATTAGTTTTTAAAACATCAGAAAAAATACAATTTTTTTTTTATAAATAACTATTTTGTATTTTTAGACAATAAGCTTCATTGGCATAAGCATAATGTAAAACATAAACAAATTTTTTCAAATGAAAATACAGAGAAAAGGGATTTCAAAACTGTAAAATTACGGAGCAAAGAGGTTTCATACAGACGTTTTTTTTTTAGGGCTTGCTCACCTTAAATGATTCATAGCAACTAACTCAAAGTATCTTTTATAAAAAAGAGATTCATATCCACAGACGAAATATATAAATTTCGTCGAGCAACTCTTAATGATATACTTTGGGTTAATGTTAATGCCACCAGCGAAATGGAAAGGTGGAAACTCTGACTACGTGTAATTTCAGTTTTATAAAATTTTCAAAAGAAAAATTAGAATTTAAACATTGTTAAAATTGTCTCGGTCTTAAAAAATTACAAGAAAATTAGATTTCATTCGATTGAAATGATTATTATTTTTGTTATCTTTTATTAAGTGATTATTGCTTATTACATAAGATTCTATGTAATGAAAAATATTATTTTAAAATTTTTACCAAGGATTTTATTTCTCTCAAAATTAACAGTTAAGCGAAATACGTAACATGTATTTTATTTTGTATAATTTTTTTGTGACCGTTGCTTGTCGAGATTCCGTTGTTCTGGGAAACCTTTCCGCTATTTTATGTAAAAAGTATTATTTTATCTTCATTAACAAATGTCGACGCTAAATTATGTAGATGCATAAAAGTGACCGATAATTCAGAAGCGTCGACGAATGTCAAAGGGTGCTATTAAGGAGCGGATGAAAACTTTTCGCGAGATGAAAAGGCACGTTGAATCGACGCGTCCGTCCTTCCGAAACTCGATTCAAAGTTACTTTAACATGGTTTATAGGCAAGGTCTACCGACCGCTAAAGCACTGCTGTTTCACGAATAATGAATAAAGTGTCAATATTGTCGGGCTTTTCCACGATAATCCGCACTCGAATATAGCATATTATGTTCGAAATCCGTTTAACGATCGAACTGTGATTTAGCAAGGATGCGAACTCAAATACAATCAAATTAATCCACGGAGAAATATTGCTACAAATTATGCATTATTTAATATGCTCTAAACTATCTCCTTTGTATTATCACATCTATCTAAACAGATTTAATTTCGAAGATTTAATTTTATCCAACTCGTTATTGAATATATTTGAAAATATATTCGATGATTAAAATAATATTGAAACTATGCGCAAAGAAAGGGAGAGAGAGAGGGAGAGAGATTTACATATTATTCTATAATTTCGCCAAATTCTGTATGTCTTCTCGATGAAGTTTTCTCTCGAATAACATTGCGCGACATTTTCTTGGCAAACCACAGCTTTGGCAATCATCTCTATATTCAACCGTACTCTATTTTCTTCTAGTTAGCTATAAAACCACGCAACACAATTTTCATCTTCATCATAAATGATTCTTTCATATTTTACTTTCACGTAATTTGAGTGATCGGATGTATACTATATTTGTCATAGATCTCATAGGAAAGGAGCGTGTGCTTATTTTCTCTTTAGGATTTAATAAACGCGATGACTCGTAGCCAGAGAAAGACGACAAAAAAAAAAAAAAAAAAGACAACGAACTTTGTTATCTGTCATCCAGTTTCTTTCAGTTCTGTCTTACCATTCCACCTCCATTTCGGCCGTCGCCGATTTTTCGGCGACCCCTTTTTATGTGTTTTTCCGCAACGGCGTCTCGTCAACGTCGCGAACTTCCGACGCGGCCACGAGCGAGCCTCCATCCTTTTCTTTCTCTTCTTCGCTCCGACCCTTTTGTCCCGAACTTTCGAGGATCACCCGAAGGGAGGCGGTGCTCGCGCGCACGATTCGAGTGTTAAATATTTTGGAAGAAGTGTAAACATGTGGAAAGTCCATCAGTTCCCGTATCGAAAAGGGCACGATTCTTTCATTTTCTCTTCGTTTTTACGCGAGTCGAAAGTTTCCGTGATCTTAATCGCGAACCGCCTTGACCTAGCAGCGTGAAAGAGATGAGAGCTAAGTTGACACTCGGCAACGAGTAAAATTTCTCTTTGCACTATTTGAGTGACAAATCTGTGCCACCCTCAGATTTTCTGGAAAGTCACGAAATACTCGACATTAAACGTACTGACAGATGTGGCTCGATAGATAATTGGTGACAGTTATCACTGTATTTTATCATACGAAAATGTTAAAGTAATATAACAGACATCTATTTTAACAGCGTATTAACTTCAATCGCGATTTAAAAATTATTTTTTATTAATCAGTAAAAATTTCAATAACAACCTATTCTCAATATGTATCAAATGCTTTAAATTATTAAAGTACGTAATTTGACAATGCGATCAAAATTACACATGTTAAATTTTATGAAAACGATTGTCTATTTATATTTTCTTGACTAAGGATAATTAGGATAATTAAATTTTTTAAAAGCGTTGTAAAAGAGACTTATACTCGACTGATCGCGAAACAATAGTGTACTAATTTAGGATAAAAAATGCATAGATAAAGGAAAAATTTTGAAATCACGCTGGCTGTGTATTGACGTAATTACAGTCGAGGTTCATGTTTTGTAAGCTGTAAGTGAATTATGTAAATTGAGTGCGCAGCAGCACGCTTCTCGTGCTATGAAAATGGCCGCGTGAAATAAGCGATTATTCAGGAGAATTACCTCGATAATTTATGGCCGCGCAATGAACATACATGTTGAATATGCGGATGGATGTTTAATAGCTCTATAGAAATGCCTCCTGTCCACTTTTCAATCGATATTCTAAAAATACTTGCCTCTTTCACGAAAGAAAGATATACGATACGGGGAAAAAAAAAAAACCATTCACACATCTCTGTCACTACGTTATCTTGCAAGTTATTATTTGTTGGTCGTGAATTATAACGTTAAATCGTATATGAAAAAATGTATCAATTATGTTAATATAGTATTTTATATATTAAATCATTTTATATGTATATAAAGTCTACATTTCTCAACATCATCGTTAAACATTCGCATTCTTGTATCCGATTAAAAAAAAAAAAAAAAAAAAGTTCTACAATCATATTTGTAGAACTTTGATCTATATCACTTCAATATACCTATAAATTGATCGAACCTGGAGACGCTATTAAATTCACGCGAATGAATCGTTATCATAACGATAGTTAACGATGTCGCGAGACAGCAGTTCCCGGGACACAAAGGAGCGTCCGATTTATCGGAGCTTTCTCGCGCGAATTTTGCGCGCCGATAATTGAAATCTCTCCCTGAACAGCTTCGAAAGCAACTTATGTTACATATTGTACCCCGTGTGACAATCAACGCGGTGTCGAAGTACATATCCGTTACACAGTTGCGCAGCTGGTTTCGTATGAATATATCGCGGTACGTCTCCACCGCGAGATGCACTTTACAGCTAATAAATCGACCGCGCGATGCGCATGTCGTAAGAGAGTTAATTTTCATTTTCGTTCTCCCGTTTGATTTAACGTCCTTAGGCGACGTCGACCGTTGACGCGATCTTTCGCATTCGATGATAAAGGTCGAACATAGAGGTAACACGGGGAAAGAGATCTCAAATTTATCGGTACGGTGCAATTTATCAATGCCAGAGTCGCATATCAAAGTTAATCTATCGTGAATCATATTTCGCTATGTTATCGATGTGTATAGGGATTCTAGGAAAATAGGGAATTTGTAATACTGTATATTCGAAACACGCTTCTCAAAATATTTCGTTTCTTTGTCGCATAAAAATTTAATTAGACGTCTGTTCTTTGTGGACATTCACTTTCAAAGTCCAAGATTATTTATCCGAAGGAGTCGCGCGGTTAAAATGCATCCAGATTCGATTAAGATATAAGAAAAGACGGTATACGGCTATTAACGCGCTATTCTGCATTATGCGACGCCTTGGTTGCGACGCGGGATAATTTGGGACAAGGAAATATTTATCGGCTAACAAGTTTACCTGGAATAAATCCAGGAGAGAAAAAGCGCCGGCGGGGAAAAAGAAACCGCGTGATGCGGAAAGGCCGAGGAGGATTAAGTTCTCCCGGTGCCTAAGTTCACGAGCGAGTCGCCATAAAGAAAGAAAACGAGCGGGGGAGAGAAAGAGAGAGAGAGAGAGAGAAAGAGAGAGAGAGAGAGAGAGAGAGAGAGAGAGAGAGAGAGAGAACGAAGCAGAAGGCGTTCGTGCAAGACGACGAAAAAAAAAAGGAGCAGCCCGAGAGAGGTAAACGGTGCAAATTAAGCGCGGCGCGGGAATGCAGTTTTCCTTTCCTTTCCCGACGCCGGCATTAACGCAGGCGAAGCTTTAACGATCGTTCGCCGAGTGAAAGAAAATGCCGAAAACTTCCTCTCCCACCTTCTTTCGCGACTGTCTCTCGCGCGTTTTTAGGCCGGCAGCTGTCGTAGACCGATTTCTCGGCACGGTAGCGATCACGTTTGTCCCGACAACACGCCATTTAAACGCGACGCGATGCCTCGCGTTGTTATTAAGGGACCGAAAAATTAGGAAGAAAAATAAAATAAATGATATATATAATATAAATCTAATTTATCGAAAATAAAACAGACATTTGAGAGCGCATATTTCGGGAAATAGAAAATATAGCGGGATATAAAGTGAATTTTAATCAACGCTTAATTGAAACTAAGTGTCAAAAAATCTGCATGTTTAATAAAATAACTAAAAGTCGGTTTCTCTTTTTCTCTCTTTCTCCGTAAAGCGAACGGTACCTAAAGCAATGTGTCTCGCGGTGAATTAAACGCTCTATCGTAGCATGTATTACGAGATTACGCAAGATGCGAGATATCAATTTAATTGATTGCCACATAAATTCGTCAAAACGCGCGTTCGCGCCAAAATGTAACCAGCGCCGTCTCCTCTCCTCTCCTCTCTCTTTCTCTCTCGCTTAAAATGTTTCGCGTTCTCCGTTACATATCGAAAACATTTCGACGTCGATTTATTCGCTGTCAACCTGCCAGCACGATTGTTCCATCGTAATACCTAAAAGTATCGTTCCGTTTCCAACATTCTCGAAAATGATACTAATGGAAAATTTGCGAGGCTATTTCACGAACAAACTTCATTACAAAGTACGCAAACAATTTGCTCGTTTAAAGGGCCGAGAGCTGCGTATATTATAACTGATGGCAGATAATAATTAATGCTGTTCGCTATTACATGCCACGATATCGTACGTTTACGCGATATTTGTACTTTGCATAGACGTGTCTGAAAAAAAAAAAAAAAAAAAAAAAAAAAAATAATAATAATAATAATAATAATAAATAAGCGCGTTATAATCAGGGAACAACGTAATAATCTTATATAACAGGATACAATTAAATTTAAACACGCTACTATGATATATATATGTATATATACATATAAGTATTTTTATATAAATATAAAAAAACTAAATTATTTGTAACTATGTTGTTTTCGGGAATGTTTTAATCAAAAGATAGAAAATATGAATTTTTGGTGCATTGATGAAAAAATGTGCAATATAACATAATTGCGATTCTTCGTCAATTTCACATTGCTTATCTTCAGAGAGTTATGTCAATAGTATTTTATTTGCATCGACAACATTTGTTACAATCTCAAATTATATTTTCATAGAAAAATATCGTTTTCGCACACTAAATTTCCATTTTAATATGGAGTAGCAAGAAGATGGTATGTATAATGCACAAAAGTTGCAACGTTTCGCCATGTGTTATAGTCTTAAAAATACATGGCAAGAACGAAACTCGAGTAGTTGAGCCGTGCTTTTACCTGCCTCAAGTTAGTAGAAACCCAAAGTTAGTAGAATTCTGAAGTTAGCAAAATGAAGATCGTCGTTATACGACGTGTCTTTAGAAAGCAAGACCATCGTTAAAAATGCATAGACTAAAATATACATTATTCCTGCTATGAAGAACTGACTTTTTACTCGCAACGCGATTATTGCGTTAAAAATTGACACAATAACACAAATATTGATAACGAATTACATTCATAATTAAAAAATTAATTACATTTGATTTTGTTATATTAAAATTTTTTTCCCTTTTAATACTTTCCGCTATCAAAAGTTCTAATTTTTATTCATACGTAAGCTTGGAATTAGTTATCGCATCTCTATTTTAAATAAAATATTCCAATACAAAAACCCAAAATATACATCAAAAATCTATCCGCGATTATAAATAATTAATAATGAATAAATTGCAAAAATACATACAAAACAGATTTGTTATTTAGTCAACGTTACATACCCATCGAATTCTTAAACCATTCGATCCGCTTAATATCACGCACATTGCTTTAGTACTCTCGGAGAGATACGTGCCCTGGAATATATAACAAATTCACATCCATTTCTCGCCCTTCGCACAAAGCTTGACCATAAAAATACTCTCAAAGGGCTCCGACAGCCATTTCGTCGCGTTCACACAGACCGCATTTCTCTCTCTCTCTCTCTCTCTCTCTCTCTCTCTCTCTCTCTCTCTCTCGGTGACGTATATATTCGCGAGCATTTGTCGACATATTATGCCCGCGCATGCCGACATATATCGCGCCCATATTGATGCATATTCGCGCATACCGGCAGATGCATGCCGCGAAATATTTCCCTTCACAAAGTCATCGATCGCGTATACAAGAGCCACACAACTGTGCGCGTGTGCGTATGTGTGTGTATTGCGAGAGCGTGGGCGCTGATCGCGCCGATCTGTAATAGACATCTAATTGCAATAATGCGGTAATGAGGCTGTGCTGCCCTGGATATCGCATTCCATGCCATAATTCCACGCGTCGTTTAACTTTCGAAAACAAGCACGGACAATATCCGCGGATGCCACTCTTAGAACCTTGTATAATTGTAGCCTTGCACAGCACACTATCGAAATTTTCGTCCTACCGGTGAACGCATCGGCGCGGATCTCGTCACTTCCGTTTTGTCGGCATTTTAACCCCATCGCCTGCCAACGATGCGAAAACGCAACGTCCGTATTAGTAAGATATTATTTTGCAAAACACGTATAAATAAAAGAGTTTATATTAAGAGTTAATATAATTTAATATCTTTTCCTACCGTCTATCTCCGTACTGCAGTTTTGAAAAAAATTAACAAGTATTTTTGAAGAATATCTTTTCAATTATTACGTTAAAAAATTATTATAATAAATTTATTAATATATACATTTTTATGTTAGATATTTACTTTGGGAGGTCAAAAATTGTAAAAGAAAATTATATTTGTTTCGAATACTATTTGTCATAGATAAGGATATATAATGAAGAAAAAAGCAGAATCAAATGGACAAGATTCCTATAGTACTTGAAAATGATCGAGCATGAGATCGAGAGAAATAGAATTGTGGAATGCCATAAAATTTGTTGGCGACGAGCCTGTCCTTTCTCGCGCTGAGCAAACATAGCCTCACGAGTGAGAGCCGGAAAACACAATAAGTGCTCGCAAATGCAATTACCAGCGATTTAGTTGCGGTCTCTCGTTGTGAAAGTGTCGTAAGATTTCATCCCGTAGTCGCGTTCATCCTTCCGGCGAGCTTCCATTAGTCGGGAGAAGAATAAGAGAGCGAAGACACAAACATGTCATAGGCGCGCGGGAAGATGAAGAGAAGCGGTCGCGAAAAGAGGGAGGACAGAGTGAAATGTAGGAATAAAAACAGAAGTAGAGATGTATACAGAAGGGACAAAGGACGATGATACGAAAAGGGGAATGCGCGCGTCGCGAGAAACGAAGAAACGCAGGAAGGAAGATGAACTCTACAATGATGGAGGAGAGTCATTTCTCAAACTGCAACGACCCTGCATCCGTCCTTCTTTCTTTCCTTTTCCCTCCCCCCCCCGCCCCGCTTCGGAACCATAAGATCTTTCACCCACTTACCAGCACTTCGCGCTAATTGATTTCAAGTGTAACGAATTGTTTCGACCGTGGCGGGCGAACGCCGGCACGGCGATGATATAAATGGATTACGCGGTACGTCAGTAGCACGAAGATGCCTGAAAGCGGTGGGTTAGGGGCATGATGTTTGTGCTGAATCAAGATGCGCGGTTTCCGAGTTGCATTAGATGAAAAGTCAATTTTTTCCATCTGATTTGCGCAATAATTCTTATCGTCTATTTCGTATAAATTTCGTATAAAATTATTAATAGAAAATTTAATTATTTTAATAACAAATCTCGGTGCGTATTTTCGTTACAGAAAAAAAGTACAATTTATAATAAAACGTCGTGATGAAGAAAGATTATTCCTGATCTCGACAAGCTGTCTGGCTTGTCTCGGAAAGTAATTTTTCCAAGCAACAGAAAATGATTACTATTATAAATCAAAATAAAATTATCAAATGTTATATGAAGAGAGTGCTGTAACTATATACAATATCGTTTATTATATTCAAGCAGAGTACCTATTATTAGTTTATGAAATGATCGAGAGCCTGCGTGCACAATTGCAAGATAGTAGTGAAAAAGAATGTACGCGCAGTCGGTTTAATGGAGCGAATTCCTAATGAAACCCAACGGGCGGTAACGCTTGTTCTCGTAATTAAAATAAAAAATTGCGCTTCGTAACGCGGCGGATAACGCGCTCGCGCGATATCTCTTGCCGGAATATTTATTATTATCACTCTGTGCCATTGTTACGGCAGCGCAATAGGATTCCCGCTTAGCATCTCCGCTCCGAGCGCGTGATTAAAGAGCAGCACGTAGAAGAATCTTGACAATTTGAGACGCGACTGTCGCCGACGCGGTCTTAATTTCAGGAAAATTATGAATGCGGAGCAGAATTTTCCCTTCCTCCCTTTTTCCTTCCCGCCCGCTCCCTCCTATCTCTTGTTTTGCTTACTTGCTTGCGCGCGCGAATATTTACCGGCGCATTTCCCCGAGAATATTCAAGCGAGATAAATTCGATCTTCGGCAGCGAGAGTGCTTTAAACGAGCAGACTATTGACCCCGAACTATATGAAAAATATTTCTCATGCAAATCGTAATTTGAATCGATCGTTTCAGTAATAAAATTATTGTATCAGATATTTACGTCGTGAAGCAGCGGCGCTTCCGAATAATCCCCGAATTCTCATTTCCCTCGCTTTCCTTTTTCCTCCTAGTCCGACAATGTCTATTCCCCATATTTCCAATATAAATATTTTATTGGCCATTTTTCGCTTTCTTCACAAACCCGCAGTTCCCGTATTTAAAAGGCTGACGAGATTCGACTCCCGGAGCGAGAATATACATAAAAAAAGATAGAAATATGGATCTCCATCTCTCGTAGCAGGAAAAAAAAAACATAAAATCGTAACGGTGCTCGGAAATTTTTTTTACAAGTTTATTGCAAAATGTTGTGAGCCGTAACAGCAACGAGCGATCCGCTTTTGAAAAGTTATTCTTTATTTTTCTTTTTTCGGCATACCGCGTGATCGTAAAGTCGAAATGCGTTTTTGGTGCGTTCCAATAATAATAGTTTTTCCATTTTGCGATTAATCTTAATATTTACAATAAAAGCATTATATATATATTTTTTTTTTATTTAGCATTATACATATTTCTTTATATTGAACGACAACTTGAATGAACATAAAAATTATTGAGATATCGCGATTGGCAGGGAGCTGATACTACCCCTACGCAAGAGCAACATCAATGTTCAGTTTTCGTCCAATTGAGAATGCTCTTATCACTATCGTGTATACGCAGATTGTTCAAATATCAGAGAGGACTGATTTTTTCCCCCCAAAAAAATAAACACAAAGGAGCAAAATTCGTTCGTCGAATTGAAAAACTGAAAAAAAAAAAAAAAAAAAAAAAAAAAAATGTTTAAAGTATTCGTTTTATAAAAAAACTTTTATTGTACATTTGATACTTTTATGATATTGCGCGCGTTATGAATGCCAACAAATTCACGCATGGTAATTTAATGCCTTATTATGATCCGTTTTCCTTTTAGAGAAGAGTATAATAATTTTGATTTTTTACTTTTAAAAATACACACGCATAATAAATCTTAATTATTGCATCTGTTATATTTTTTATATCGATTTAATTATATTTACAAAAATATAATTACGTAAATCATAATAAAATAAAATATAATAACATAATTTTTTTATATACAAAGTATCTCTTACATGTGGGAGATAATTATATAATTATATTTTATAACATGTATATTTTTGGACTTGGAAGAGATAGAAAAAGAGAGGGGAAGAAAGAGAGAGAGAGAGTGAGAGAGAGAGAGAGAGAGAGAGAGAGAGAGAGAGAGAGAGAGCGCAAATCTTATATTATTATTCAAAAATCTGTAATTGCAATAAAGAATTTAAAAATTGAATACGCGCCACGATCAATATTTATATGCAATCTCACCATCCACGCGTGTCTTACTTATTACGAATTTCTTAGTAAAATTTTCACCGTTCTTTTTATCGGTATACGAGACTTCATTAGCATATAGCAATGCGATTAGACATCCATTATAGGATTCGATGCGGTTCTGCGGCCGATGTTATAACACTATATCACTGCTTACAACGGCCCCGATATCGACGTTACAGGCGCCAATGCATCTCGTCGGCCATCCATGTCCAATCCAGAATACGATTTATAATGGCAACAGAGAGTTTTTCAAGTTACAAACGATTAAGCGCTACACAATGGTAAACTAAAATGTGAAATTAATTGAAAGAACGAAAATCACGACGACCAGTCGCGAGCACACAGTGAAGTTATCCTTCCTTCCAAAAACAAAAAATCGAAAAATAATTTTCTCTTTCCCTCTCTAATTTTAGATAATTATTAAATTTATATGCAAATCGATAACCGACAATTTCAATTCTACGTTTGCAACTTTCGTATTGTTGAGTTTTAATGCACGTACAGAGCTTTGTGGTATAAAGATACAAACTTCATCGCGATTAATTATTTATTGTTCATCCTATGTAGAACCCCTATCTCTCCATATGATTTCTTTCTTCTCTTCAACTTCTTCAATAAATATTGACAAACATTGGCAAATCAGTACATATATACCGCGTACACGGTACATACTTGCATATGTGAAACATTGTATTCTGAAAGTTTCAGTTTTACAATATCCTTCTAGAAAAAGTAGACGTTTAACATTCAAATATTACGTTTAAACTGACACGATTCTTTTACAAAGTATGCTTTAGCTTTTACGAGACGTTTGCAACTTTTCAAATTATAATAAATTTAAAAAACGACAGGTTTCTAAAACGCTGTATAATAATAATAATAATAATAAAAAAAAAAATGTTATGGAAATAATTTATAGCATGAATTTTGTTCAAATTATCGAGAAATAACATTTGTACAAAACGATACGAAATAACTTTACTACCCCGTAGTTATTACGAGTTAATCTATCGATGAACCGTGTAATCGACGATTTCTGCACGAGCATCGAAGGTTTGTTGATCTTAAATATTTTCTCCCTCCCCCTCTCACGTCCCTCTTTTTGTTTCGCTTCCTTCTGGCAATGCAATCATTGATGTGGTACCAAAAGGCCATGAGATGAAGTCGCTCAACTGGTTCCATTTGCCAATAATTCTCTCCCTCTCTCTCCCTCTCTCTTCTCATTGTGTGTCTCTTGCATCATGGGTCTCTCTATATCTGTCAACTCGGATAATCATAACAATGGTTGGAACTGCGTGGCAAACTATGCTCCGCGAAATTCTCGGAATTCTTGATTGTTACGGGAATAAATTACACCCGCTAACGAACGAAAAATCATGTTGTTTTAAAAATTAAATTGACGGTATGCGAAAATATTTGTTTAATTTAACTGTGAAACATTGCTTTCTTTATATATGACATTTTTTGATCGGAAACACTTTCTCCATATTATGCATATCATAAAGTTATAAAATGATATTCAAGTAATACGCTCCGCGCTAATTACATTAAAAAGATACAAGGTTAAAAATGTTTGCCAATTAATTTTAGTTAATATATATACATATAATTATTTATTACGAGACATTATCTGTGTATGTGCGCGCGCGTACATGTACCCCGTTTATTATTGTGCCAGAGATTATTGTCAAAGAATAGTAATTTGTTAATAACGCGAGTAATATATCGAGATAATACTACGTTATTATAAATATTATAAATAACAACTATAAATTACAATTTTTAACGCGTGCCTACACCATTTTTATCTGATTTATTTTACAATTTTCAATAATTTTTTTTATTAAGTGGGACAAGATATTAATTTTTCTGTCACAAAATGTCTTTAACATTTCATATTCCAGACTAGTAGATAATGACACGTTCTTAAGATCGATAAAGCGACGCTGTCGGCCAACGCTATCTCGACTCTTCCTTTTTATTCTTCGACGTCTGACAATTCCAATTGTTTCTAAATCGATGTCACCTTCCTACAGTCGAAACAATTATATCACGTCATAAAACAGTCGGAAAATAATTGATCGTTCGTCCTTCCTCGTTTTAAATCATCTTATCGAAGATATCAAAAATAAGAAAGTAATCAACTTCAGTTATGGAACAATCAATGTTAAATAAGTCTTTTTTATTTTATGCTTCACAAGAATATAAATTATTAAAATATGATAAAAGACACACATACATATCCACAACAATTAGTAGCAATAGTTTTCAATTTAATTGAACCGTAAATAATATTGCGAAATAAATTCGTAAAAATGTGCAAAATAAATAAGCGTCACCTTGAGTGTTCTTTCGTAATCTGACCTTTGTTGTGCTCGTTGATGGATTCTCGTACCAAATGACCGACAAGCTAACAGAAATTAATTCACTTCCGCAATTAACACCGATGCGTTTTACCACGAAAAAACTCTCGCATGAAAATCGACGCTCCGCGTACGAAATTGGTTGGCTTTGCGCACAATGCTTTGCCCAATTTAGCGCTTTCGTCGTCACAGCAACTTTGTCGCCAATTTTCGGGTTACTCGAATCCATATGTAATTTTTGCACTGCGTTATATTGTCAAATTACGAGTATTAAATTATGTCAAGAGATTACGTCTTTTTTTAAGATGTTAGAGTCATAAAAAGATTTTTGTAAAATCTTTCAATTCGAAAGAAAATGAGGTCATTTTGTCTCTTCCCATGATATTGTACTATTATGCCTATACCATTGATCCATTATTTCGTTTTCACGTAATGATTATTTTGTAAATTCTGAAAAATATGTATTTTATAATTTTACAAATACTGTAAATATAATAATAATAATAATAATAATATCGGAAAATATATAAATAATGTGCTAAAGTTTTATCATTCAATTATTTCTTTCTGTTTTTATCTGCGATCTCTCGTCTGTAAAAAAAAAAAAAAAACTTTATAAGAATATAAACCAAAAAATAATTTTTCCAGATTGATCAATACTAATCGTGTGATAGGATGTTTTTTTTCCTTAGCTGAACAATATGTTTGCACAAATTCAACATTTCGTTACTTGGACATAGTTCGCGGTAAAGGATAATCCTGGCTAAACACTTAACAAAACTTTACACGGATGTAATCCCGGCTTTGCGGTTTACAGAGGCAACTCATTTTCATTACACCAATTTCGTTTTTATAGGATCCCGGTGCAAGATCGATTTCTTGTCGCCGATTACCAAAACGTTCTAAAGACTGAAATTAAACAGAAATAAATACACGCAAAACATTAGATTTCAAATAAGAAAGCCTAAATTTTTCAAAATTATTATTCGCTATTTATTTTCCAATACATTCTGTACATTGTGTCAAATATATGGCGCTTTAAAAATCTTTCATTTTAAAATCTTAACTCTGAAATGACATATCTCGCATACATTCGCATACCTATATATCGCGTATTTTTTATTTCGATTCTCCCGACGCGTCCGCTCGCAAGGGACACCCATGCGACTGTCAAAGGGACAACATGAGAAGACAGCTTCGCTCGCAAAGCGAGAGAGGAAGCTGAGCGACGCCGGCACGTATAGTTTAACACCAACGGTGGCGTTGGGGTGGTTTGGTTGCCGTCGAGAGTCGCTCGAAGGATAAAGTTCGCCTTCGAGGCCTCCCCTTGGAAATCTTCAAGCCGAAGTTTTCGACTTATTCGTACGCGCGTACCGTTACGAGCCGCGATGTATCGCGCGCTGCATGCGCGACGGGCGACAGGCGGTGTCTCGCGAGCGCAGCCAGCAATGGCGACGGTGGTAGCTGCGGTGCACATCATAGTAAACAGTAAACTATCGCGAAAGTGTATTTAACTCGACGAGACGAAACTTGCCGTATACCGGGAACGTCGAATTTCAATTTCCCCGGTCCGTTGCCACCGCAGCGGGTTTACCGCTGAAAAATACCTATGCTCGTCGTTCCCTCATCGTTCTATCGAAATAACTTTCACCTATTGTATTTAAATTAAATGCGGATTTATATCGCGCGGATATGACGCGTTTGCCAACGAGAACGACGTGTCGTTTATGAATAATTTTTTCTTTCCAAGAGTTGTCTATCGGTAAAAAAATTTCAAAAATTTTATCTAATAATCGCGATCACGTGATTTAAAAATTAAAAATAACATTTATTTTATTTTATTTTATCTTCTATCTTGCCTTTATTTTTTATATAAACTTTTATTTATCATATATTTTTGACCAAGTAATTTTCAACAAATTTATTTTAATTATTGCCGGATGTTTTAATTACAGTTGCAACTTATATTATTTTATATTTTGTTTTATTTTTATTTATTTTTTTCTCTTTCGATCGAGGCTTTTTTATATTTTGCCGATCAAACTGTGTCTTCAATAATTTAGAGATTAATTATAAGTACGAGAGCAAAACTCAACCAAAGTAGTATTCGATGATATAATATTCTTTTTTTTATTTTATATAAAATTATATATCCCAGCAAAATTTTCTTTTATATCTGACCAATTAAATTATAATTAGCATTGTTCGTAAAATTATCGCACAAAAAAAAATTTTCCTTCGTCAAAGACTGGCAAGTTTAAAAAAAAAAAACATTTGCATCTATCATTATCGCAACAGTATTATATTTTAAACGGTCGTTCTTCATTAATTAATAAATGTTTCAATCGTTAACGATCGAGCTAATGAAAGGACATCTCGCTCCGTTAAGAGATCATCTAGCGCGTTTAAGAGTTAATCTTCGCGATTGCCTGCGGGAAATCCTAAACGAGAAATGGAAAATACGGTTTATACGTGCCGGCACGACGAGCATCGCGAAGAATCTAAAAGTCTCGCGGACGAAGACGTGGGTCGAGAAAGATTGAAGAACGGTCGGGAGATAAACTCGAGATATACGAAAAAATATCGCGACAAAAGTTGGAAATGTCGAAATCAACATCGGTTTCGCTGAGGCTAACAATCACCATAATTAGAGAGCCCCGGAATCCACCGCCCGAACAGTTCCGAATTGCATTGCTCGGCTGACTTTTCAATTTCGCGGAAGAAAAAGATCTGCGTTGCTCGGCCCGAAAGTTCGTGCTCGCTCAAATTAAATCCAGGATGTTGTTGCGTTTGATTCTGGTAATTTTTATTATTAAATCATTAAAGAAAGCTTTTATCTCAAATTTTCTCGTAATGAAAAGAGATAGAGATTCACTTATTATTTTATAATTTTTGATGATTTAAAATTATGACCTTTCGAATATAATAATAAATCAAGACCTCCTAATTACATTGTCCAGTCTGATCTATTCCGATGTTGATGCAATCTTTCTAATGTACAAGAATAACTAAAGTTGATTAAATCCTTATGTGTGCGAGAGACAAATAAGTTCAAGATAATAAATGCAATGCAGTTGTAAATATATATAGTAGAATTAAAACTACGGGATGTGTGTGTGTGTGTGTGTGTGTGTGAAAATGGAACTTCAGAGCGCTTTTATTAATTGCTTTAGTAAAATAAAATAACACATAGTAAATTCTTGTAGTAACAGCTATAGTACAAGCTATCAAAACATTACTCTGAAATAGATGTCAGAATATAAATAATCCAGTATTACGCGATAATGGCTTTGATAATGGCATTCAGAAGACGGATAAATAAAAAGGGAAAAGTAAAAAGTTGGAAAACCTATAATACGCTTTTAATACCGAATGGCATTTAAATGGCTTTCATCGTCAAATCCGGATGTGAGGCCATTTATTTGTTTGATAAATTTTCTTTTTTTTTTTTTTACAATCGCTATGACCGCAACGGATTGTTGCCGATAACAGCAAAAAAAAAAAAAATATCTACAATAAAATTTAATCTACAAGTAATATCTCGACTCGCCGAAAAGCACGCATACCATGTACATACGGATTATAAGCACTTTATAAACAGCCGCATACCGTTAAACTATAAATCTCCTTGAATATCCGTGTTGAAAGTAACAAATAGAAAAAAAAAATCGTTTCAATATTCGATAGCGAAATGAAGAAATGTGCTAAAAATATATATAGAACTGGAAGAACACTTTTTGTACGCGCGCGCAAACTAAAAATCCTTAATCACCTTTCACCTCCCTTCTTTTTATTTCACTTATCGAGTAGTTCCATTTTATGTATCTCGATTCGGTTAACAAATGAAGGGAGCCGCGTTCGAGAAGAATTAAATGAATACAACACACACGCATCGAGCGGCATCATTATCCGCGCTTAGTTGCGGGCACATATTGCAATATATAGTATCGTCAAAATTTTATTTTTCCGTACATTGTCCGGCGCATAGCAACGGATATGTAATAATTATTTGCGCACCGAAGTTAACCGCTGCAAACCGCACAAAGGGCCGGCAACAAGCATCCACAGGGCGCATTCAAATTTCAGCCAACGAATCGTTCTACCGTTTTATGCTTCATCGCCAGTTAGCGAAGTTATATCCGTGAACCAGAGGTAACTCTCTCCCTCTCCCTCTCTCTCTCTCTCTCTCTCTCTATCTCTCTCTCTCTATCTCTGCGGATAAACGGCGCGCGAAATATCCCAGAAATTGTGGTACCGTCTTAATCATGCTTTCTCAGAAATCGTATTTTCATCTACTGAATTAAAATAGTAAAATAGATAACATGAATATACGAAATCGATGACTTTAAACGAGACAATAAAAATTTAATAGATTTTTTATGTTAAATATATTTGAACAATAGTTGAACGCGTATAATTAAAAATTCTATTATTTTAGCTAGTCGCTTTAGACACGAGAAATTATGTTATCGAATAATGTTATAGTTTATATATTTCGATTCAAGTAGACATTTACTAAATTTTCAAGAACAGCATTTTGTGCAACTATGTGTCTTTGTCAGCGAAAAGGTTTTTATATCCAAATTGAATGTATCTAAATGTAACGGAGATGTAATATAAAAAAAAAAAAAAAAAAAAAAAAATGTAAAACATTACTTTACACAAATTGAAAAGATATATACAATATATATATAATCAAAAAGATTTAAAAATATTAATTTTTAATTACAGCTTCCTTATCAATGTCTCTCAACCGCGTTCACGATTGTAAATTTTTGCCCGTATAATCAGTTCTCCTTTAAAAAGATCATTTTCCAACATAACTTTGAAACCGCCATTTTATCCCCAAAGTCGTTATCTCATCCAGGATCGCGATCAACCGCGACATTTATGAACCCGGAGACTCACGAGGATATTAATCTTCGTAGAAAATGGCGCAATCAAAGGGTGAGGGCGGAATAAAATTCTTGGGGTTCGCCGATTCGCGTCCCTATCTGCGAGGGTAACGTACCGCGAAAGGCCTTTCAGATTATTACACCTTAGCGCGCGTTTAGGTCGAAGGGTGAAACCACCAGGATCGCGGTTTGCAACAAGGGGTCAGCTCGCTCGTATATACAAAGAGAGAGAGAGAGAGAGAGAGAGAGAGAGAGAGAGAGACAGACAGACAGACAGACAGAGGAGAAGAGAGGGAAGCTTGGTGACTCCCTTCTCTCTAAGATATACGCGTGTATTATCGTACCTCTACTTTCCACATCCTGCACCGGATATGCTTTCGCGCACGGTTACGCGAACGTAACCCACACATACATGCATGTACACTATATCTCGCGCGCCTATCTAATGCGCTAGACACGATGCGCCGCAGCTCCTAATTTACTAGTAAAACTTGATTTTCGGCTGGAACGATACAAAACCCTTCATGTAAGTAATGGCAGCGAATTTTCAGATACGCGAGTCTCAGGCCTGTAACCCCCTGTCACAGAGATAAAAAAGCGATATTGTTAAGTATATATTATATAACTGTCTTTACTCCCCAGAGAAACTCGATGGTTCTTTCTTTCCTTGTTTTTCAGCTTAATTAAATGGTAGAATAAAAATATGACAAAGATTTTCAGAATTCTCGATATTCATATATTAAAAGTGTAAATATAAGTTTCTGCTTGTTTACGAAACGAGATGTAATTTCTATAATAACGTACGATATCGCATTATATCGAATAAAAGTGTCTAATATATTTACTTTCTTTGCATATTAACAATACAATGAAAATAATAATGTATGTAAAAAGACAATCAATTTTTTTTTTTTTCCACAACTCTTGCCTTGCCTTATTTCGTAATTCCTTGATTTTGTAAGAAATGAAGCAAGCTAAAGTTCGAAAATGTACGATTTTATCCGGGCGGCTGTCTAGGAGTATTACCTTCGGTTAATCCGGCAAACGAAACGGCTGGTCAAGGTAGTACATTAAGAATCCTTATGCTCGATTTCACGCGTAACGAATGAAGTCGGGACGGATAAAGCCGGCGAAAGAACGAGGATAGAATTTATTCGCGAAAGAATTTATTTGTTGTTAGTGGCGCCAAACATTAATCACGGACTTTCGCAATCGAGTTAAAACAGGAATAATAAATAAGGATATCGAACTGAAAAGCATATAAGTACCAGCTATAAATAAAAAAAAAGAAAAAAAAAAGAAAAAAAAACAACGTACGAACAATGAAACGAAGCAATAATGCCATCTGTTAATATGACTTAATTGGAATAAAATTACATGTTATTGTTAGCAAATTTATCGTGTATTGTTGCTAATAAAAATGTACAATTATTATGCATTACGAAGTTTCGATTTATAGAATTTCTCAATTGCATATTCCAAAGATGCAAAATGTATCGAAATTATACATATTATATGTAAAAATATCTTTTATGGAGAAAATATTAAAATCATAATTCTGAGGAACGAGCGTACAAACAATATAATATATTAGCTTGTCCATTATAATATGAAATATAGAAAAATAGAAGTCGCTACTTTAAGAAATTGTAAAGGACGAAGTCACTGAGCGGATACTCTCTCGCAGCGACCTCGCCTCGCCAGATCGCTGGTGGTTGCAAGCGGGTTGTATGTCAGACCGACTTGTAATAAGTTGTAACCCCACATTCCCGACACGAAAAATCGCTTTCCTCCGGTCGAATCAAGTCACGGCGGCTCTGCCGGCGCGAGAGAGGCGAGAAGAGAGAAGGGAGGAAGAGAGGGAAACGCGACATTTTTACCGCCCCAATATATAAAATGGCTCACGATCAATTGCACCCAGCGATATTGAGACAGAAAGAGAAAGAGTAAGACAGAAATATAGAGCAAGGGAGGAATGCGGTATATACGGGCGGTACAAGGCGAACGAGTAAAAGCGATGCTCGTCGAACCTTAAAATACGCCCTTATCATATTGCCCCAATCCTGTGTTAATGCCTCCACCGTCCCTTCGCCCGCTGTGTCCTCCTCCTCCAACCCCATCGTTCCTCCTCCTTTTCGGCTTACGACCCAACCATCCGCGAGCTTTTCGCACAGCGCGATTCTACATGCAGAAAGAAGACAAAAGAATGCAATTCCAGTACCGGCGTAGCATCCCGCGATTTTCCTCTTTTCGCGAAACGTACGATGCCAAGAGCCGGAGTGCTGTTCCTGAAATATTTCCAGGGGTGCTATACGGGGGAGGGGGAGGGCGTGGAAGATTGTGGCGGCGTAGGATGCTGATGGCGGTGATGGTGGTGGCGCGCACGTTGAAACCCGGGGATGGGCAGAAAGAGAAAGAAGAACGGCGGGCAAGGAGGAGAGGGAGAGGGGAAAGAAGAGCGGGGGAACGGAAGCCTCAGAGAACTCTAACAAATTGTCATTTGCAGCGCAATACTCGTTCCGTCCGCACAATAATCCAGTGCGATGCCGGCATCGCGGACGCGTCGAAAGAAAATCCTTACACAGACCGGAAAATACCGTGGCCGCGACTAAATTAGATGCCCATGAGATTCGGTTTTAGTACGAAAGTACGGAAATATACTCTTATGGGGGATAGAGATTGAAAGAGGGGGCGGGGGGGGGGGGGGGCGCATCTTAGGACTTACTGCATTTCGTGAGAAAATTTTTTTTCTATTTTAATAATTTATGTTGTTATTTCTCTTCTTCGCTTAAATTTTGTACAATTTTCTAACTCTATCCGATATCTAGACAGTAGAATATTATGATTTTATATTACGACATTTTTCAGAATATTATTTTCTCTAACACACCCGTACATTTAATTAATTAATTTAAACCTTCCCATCATCGAACCGAACAATAAACCCTATCTACTATCCTCGTCCCTTCCGCTTCGCAATCGCTCTCTCTCTCGATTCTGTGAAACGTTCGCAGGAAGGAAGCCGGGCTTGAAATCTTTTTCAGACCAAATGATTACGGCCGAAAGGAATCCAATAAACGCACTCCATTGTTGCTGAAAACTACGGCTAATTGCGAGGTTGGGCTTAAGACGAAGTAATATTATCGAGAGCAAAAAATTCTCGGTGAAATATCGTGACGCGCCACCATTGGAATTTTTCTTTACTTTATAGCTGATAATTAGATCTATCTTTCTCAAGTTCATGCATTATATACAAAGTTTGTATATATTGTGAAATTAAAATTGACAATAATTTGTAAATTTCATAAGATATTAAAATATGTATAATTACACTGTGGCATATCAAAAAAAAATTTTTAAATATTTCAATACATAATTTTAACGAAGTAAGCTTATTTATTTGTTCGTTTGTAACTTGTTCTTTTTTTTTTTTTTTTTATTTAAAAGAAAATGCTCGTCTCGTTAAAGTTCTTTTTAGTAGACAATTTTAACGAAACGGTATTGTTCTTCTATTAGCAATATTTTTTATTATTATTATTAAAAAAAGAATTGTGTCGTTAATTATTATTTAGTAAATAATTCGAGAAAACATTTTTTTTAACCTTATTTTCACGATATCCTTTTTGTTATCGCAAAAAAATTCTTCCTAGTAAGAGAATCATGAAATTCAATTCTAAAAACTAAATGATAACTTGTCGGACATATTGGGTCGTGTTTGACCCGTCTCTGTCATTCGCGAACTATGGCAAGTATGTCCGGCGCGTCCGAGGGTTAATGTAGAGGTCGAACTCGAAGAAAGGGATCATAAATTACACTAAACGACATTGTCTGGATTCCGAAATATTCGGGTTCGAAATTATTCGTCACGATTTTGCCATGATAAGAAAGATTATTCGTGATCAAGAAATAAATATGCAAAGTACCAGATAACGTTTACCAAACGCTAAAAAATATGTTAATTATCATTGATAAATCTTGATAATATTAATCTTTATTTTTTATATTAATACTGATCCTTATCAAGCGACGCGATAGCGTCACGACGCCAAGTATATAAAAAAAAAGTTTCGGCTTGTCAACGGATTTTACACATTATCGCACTAAATTTTCGCTATAAAAAAATCGACTCCATATTCAAGTTATTAGTATCTGTCATTATCAGTTAATGAGGCGGGGGGTTTTAATTGTTAATCATTAACAATTTCACCTCGTATCATTTTGCGGCATGATGCGTCGAGCTTTGACGTTGGCATTTGTGCCATTAATGAAAATCAATTTCGCGCGTAACGTCGCCAACATTACCGCGAACATAAAATATAATACCCGCGATAATACCGGATAAATCCCAATTCCATTTCTCTCACTCGCATGCTTATCCGCTTCTCGCATCGCATTCCGAAACTAATCTCCCTCTAATAAAGAAATGGTGGTAACTTCGAATTTTATCCCTGGAAATAAGCGGAAAAGCCACTCGCAATCCTATGCGATGTGAGTATTAAAAAATAGAAAAAAGACAAAATAGGAAAAAAAAAATCCGGATACCGCAATTTTTAATCACGTTCGATTAATCGTTTTCTTTGTGCAACGTTCGTCATATGTACAATATAAGCGACGACGTTAAAATCTTTACGAGCTCGAATTATTGCACTAAGAAGAATCCAATAAAGGCACGCCATTGTTACTGCAAGCTCTTGCTAATTTCGATGGATAAAGAGAGAAAGTCTTTAAGATCGATCGAATATCTAGTGACCGCGAAACGGATGCCATAATGGCTGCCACAAGGAGATACAAAGGATTAATGGAAGCAGAACGCGAATGCACCTGCAATCGCTGGACGAGACTTTCTTTCATTCAGCCTTCCCGAGAAAGATTCTTTTATATGGACGCGACTGAATAATGTTTAATACTATATTTCTATCATATAATATTCGGACAAGCATATTATATTCATTAAATACATAGTCACAAAATATGAATATTTGATTCGTTCTTTAATTACTAGATATGGCCAATAAACAAAATGTGTAAAGTCTTTTAATTAACATACGAGAGTACCAATTATACTATAATATTAATTAAAGACTGAATTTTACAAAGAGCCTGCAATATATAGACAGCAAAGTGGAATTTTTAATCCGAATGAAATATATCTATAGTAAATGTTGTTTTCATAATACATATTTATAGTATAAAAGTTCACAATATTAAATGGAGAAAAATATGGCATGATATAATACTTATTAGAATTTTCAATATATAATAAAATTTAAGCGTCTTTAAAATTTTTTGAATCTTGTTCCCTCTATAAAACTTGAAGAATTATACAAACTCATATAATTATCTGATAATTATATAATTATTTTATGATTATATATGATTGATGTGAAATCGCATTATCCATTTCACTGAGAGATAGGGGTGAACTGAGAGTTTATAATATTGCTTTATGAAATGTTAAGTAATGTGTTATTATTGCTAATTTCCCATGTAAACATATACGGAGTGTCCCAAAAATTTCGAAATTGTCAAATATCTCGAAAGTACAGCATTTTTGAGAGAAAAATATTTCAAAATGAAAGTTTTAAGCGGCGCATTAAGTAGCAATGTTAGTGTGATTTTAAATAGCATTGTTAAGATCACGTAAAAATCACTTTGAAACTTTTAAATAGAAATCCCCATTTTTTTATTGTATTTTTGTAGCTTATCTTAAGAGTTTTTCAAAACGCTATAATAAAGTTCCTTTCCATTAAGCATTTTCCGCGTTACGAGACTTCAAAGGTACACAGTACCGCCAGCATTGGTATTACCCAAAAGTAATTTTACAAGTGGTTTTTACAAATGACCTTAACAATGCTATTTAAAATCGCATCAACATTGCTACTTAATACGCCACTTAAAACTCTACAACTTTTATTTGAAACATTTTTCTGAAAAATATTTTATTTTTGAGATACTTGACCGTTCCAGGTTGACTTTTGGGACATCCTGTATATCCGAAGCCGTGCGCAGAGCTCGGATATATATGCTTACATGGAAGATTAACGCAACTATAAAAAGCTGCGAGACGTCGAACGAGAAGAGTCCATTACTCGAGAGAAAAAGAAGAAGCGTCGCGTCGTTAGATGCGTATATTACGCGGTACGAAATAATTTCCACTCCCGGAATAGCCTGAAGTGCCCGGCGCATCGTCGAGAAGAAAAAAAAAATAAATTAAAAGCTTTTTCGATCGCGACTCGACATACCGCCGCGAGACAAATCCGATAATGTCGCGGCGGCATTGTTATTACAAATGCCAACTAATTGTAATTAAGAGCCGCGTACGCGAGCGGCGAATTAAAATCTTAATGATCGATCGCGACGATGGCGGGAGCTTTGACGGTAATATGCGCGAAGCGATGCCCGTTTCGCGGTAAAACTGCAATGCGAAATAATTGATCGGGGACGCCGCGCATTCGCGGTAATTAAAAATATATTTTATTTCCATTCCGAATGTTACTTTCGATTTTATTTTGTGGACTGCGTGTGTAACGATACGGCAATACGAGCGGCGTCAAAAAACTTCCTCGCTCGTGTGCGAATTATTTCGCGAATTTTCTTCCTGTCGAATAGAAACCGATACTTTTCAAAAATACGTGCCGTATCATTTGGAAAATTCTGAATTGCTTCTGACCGTTCTCAAATTGAAATTATTGTATCGTGTCTGAATTATTCAATCCTTTACAGTTACGCCCGCATTGTGAATTTTCACCATTGTTTCGTGAAACATTAGAAATAATATCGCATTTTTACTCTTTCTATTTTTTTTTCTCTTTCTGTCTTGCAAAAAAAAATTAATTCAAAAATTCAAATACACTCTATCAATTTTTTACGTAAAAATAATTAAAAGATGTACCGATGCGCTATGCGCGTGCGGGGGTATCGCGTAAATTGCATCGCATTATTATCATTTCATTTCATTTGACAATCGCTGCATGGGAAACTCATTAACCTGCTCAATGATTATTCATTGATGCGTCAATTGGACAAATTGGAGGATTTATAGTCGCACGCGAGATTTATCGCGAGATATTACGAAGATCGAAATTATCATAATTAGTCGCCACGCGACACCATTAATAAACTATATAATGCGATCGAATTAATTTATGCGCGTGCTTTAGGATTACTATGGCACTGGGATTACTAACGCATTCGAGTTTAAATTTTCTCTTGCATCCGGCATTCCAACAAATATTATAAGTCAATTTCGATGTGAGTTCAAAAATCAAAGTCTCTAAACGTGTTACATCATTCCGCTCTGCGAGTAAAATATCAAAATCTGTACACGTGTAATCTTTAGTATGCGATGTAAGTATGGCATGCGCGAATTTCCTGTTTTATGATCGATTAAACTTCAAACGATTCGTAATCGAAGTACTGCCAGTCGAATCGATCCGAGAAATGGTCTCTCTATCTATCTATCGTTCGTCACTTGGCAAACAGTCAAGAGGAATGCGCGTACGGAGTATACGAGATATATAAAAACCACGCCTCGTATATATAAACTGTAAAACCGTAACCGGTCGTTTAACTTTTGCGACGTACAATTTGTAGGATATTAAACGCTGCGCTATTGCTCGTTTACGTCGCGATTCCGTTCTGCAACTTACTTCGCATTTTTTTTTCTTTTTTTTTATCGATATCATTTTTTTTACGGGTCTGCACACGTTCCAAGCATCGCGTATCCTTCCGTCAACAATTTCGCATTTGCACAACTACATATAATTTTAACATATATTTCAAGCAGAATTAAATTAAATATTAATTACAAAAATTGGCAAAAATTGGAAACTATACGTAAAAAAAAAACAAAGGTATTCCGAAAAAAAAAATTGGTTCTAGGATCAAAAAAAGGTCACAGCATCGAAAGAATTTATAGGGAGATAACGCGCTTTTACATTCCCGGGACATTCTGCACAAATTTGTAAAACTATCGCGAAAATATAGTTTTTATACGGATTGACTTGTGCAATAAAACACAGGTAGAAACGAAGCCCTCGGTCAGGGATAACATACGCCTGAAACAGATAATCCACGCTAATTCCTTTCTCCTTGAAATTTAACGCCGCACCGGGCACTTACCCTCGCTACACCCTAGCTGTACACGGGAAAAAAGCTCGTTTTATCGCGAAAGCTTTCGCGCGTAAACAAACGTTAGTCGCGTCGCGCCAATGCTCCCTCTCCCTATCCCAACTTTTTCGCTTTTTTATTTTCATCCCGGCATGCACTTCGATTTTGCCGCGACTTTTCATCGTTCCCGGCGGGCTTCGTCGCACGAACCAACGAACCGCGTAGTATCGCGTCTTCACTTACGTTACGTCGTGCGGATCAAGTCGCTCGAGGATGAGCGATATTCGCGTATAATCGTTCTCTTCTACATATAGTTTACCCTGCAATTCGATATCTGGTATTCCCGTATTTCTCATGCAAAAACCGGTCTCGATTTCGATTCTGATGCGCATTGCATTTGTCATTGAGGCAGTTGGAAATAAGAGACGTCTCTTTTTTTCATAATACGAAGTATCCGATTCTCTGCGATCAAATATTATCGCGACCATACGATATATGAAAAGGCGCTTGGGACAAAATTTTCAAAATAACATTAAAAAAGTACCTCGCAACCATATACGCGCGAAGCGGTTTTAATGTGGTAAAACTTTTATCCGAAACATCTCGTCATAAACTTTGAAATACTGTTTTACCGTTTATCCACTAAATCTGTCTCTCTTTAGCTTACACCGTAATACGATATATTCAAAGTTCTTAAAAATCCAAGAGAGGCATCTCCGACCGTTTTATCGCATTTTTAAATGAAAAGAATTTCGTACGAATCGTATTCTGAACAGATTTACAAAATGTTTTAATTAATAATTAAAAAGTTTAATTAATAAGTTAAGTTTTTATATGCAAAGTTTACGACGGCAGTTCATGTCAAAGTGTTGTACTTATTTTTTGCGATGCAAGAAAAGAATTTGCACATGTTAATGGAAGATAGGATGCGTATAATGGCAAAATGGTTGCCAAACAAGTGAAGTCGTATTCAAATGAGTTCTTGCCGCATAAAACGCGACACGTATTTACTTCCGCAAGAGCTGACCTACTAATCTATGAATTAATTAAATCTGCTGCGCCGGCGAGATCTCATTTCGTGTCTGTAATTCTCTAGGTACATTGCTCGCGTATAATTTATGTCACATGACTATTTGGCAACGCAATGGAAGCACGATAATACAATATATAAAACGTTGCAGAATTCCAGAGCTTTATAATCTCGATCTCGATTCTTGTTATCAAAATGTATGACACTGAAAAGTACGTTAACTCGAATTTCTTGTTATTCATATCTTGGAATGTATTTCATTTTTTTTTTTTTAAGTTTTATAAAGTTTATTTTATGGATTATAAAAAAATAAAATTTTATAAATATATTCAAATTTTTTTTCACCTCTTGCGCTATTTTTATCACTTATAATTATTTTTACCAAATCTAAGTTTTTGCATCCGAGTATTTGTAATATTGCAAATTTGAGATTCTGAATATTCGAAAACGTTCGTTCAACATGAAGTTTGATATTAAAATTTCGAAATTTTTGTAAAATTTCGATATGCATCAGCATTTTGTATTCCTAAAAATCTTGGAGTTCTTTTCATCGTTCCATTTTTCATCTATTGGATCCGCTATCGAAAGAGCTTTATGCCCTTAAATATTCTATCCGAAATAATTCGCTCATACTATCGCGGGCTGCCCTTCCGGTTCATGAAATATGTATTAAAAGTGACGCCGGTATAAAAATTAACTCGGCTACCTGAATTTAAAAAGAGAAACGCGGGTACGACGTATCTCATTTGGTTGACGGTGTCGTCGCATTCCCCACGGAAACGCCTCGCTCGGAAACTTTGCCGAAGAATTCGACGTAGCGACGTCTAATGTATCTTGACACGCGTTTCACGAGGAAAATGCGAAAAAACTATACAAGCACTGAATGTCGACAAATTCAATCTTCAGGCTCGAATGGTGTAGCTGTGATAAAAAATCAGATTGGCAAATAACATTGACTTCATCGAGATTACAGACAAATGCCAGTCACTTTTAGAATTATTTTTTTTTTACGTTGTGAGCCATGTGAAAATATTAGGATTTAAAATATAATAATAAGTATATTGAATTTTATGATTTATTGACACGTGAATATTTTAAGAGCTTGGACGTATAAGATATCAATTTCTATGAGAATTTTTATGCAATAAATCAACATGATCAAAAAATTGAGACGTTTTCGTATTTTAATTATAAAGTTTAATGAGAAAATATTAAAATTCCTGAATGTATAACGCAAAATTATAAATATAACTTGCAGAGACACGCTATACCATATAAGTCTCAAAGTATTAATTCTAAAATGTTTAGATCAGTATCTAAGCGTCTATCAGCGTAGTTTTATTTTCGAAACATTCGCGACAAAATATCAACAATGAAATGTTCTTTTTAAACACAAGCTTCTCTTTAAACGCGTATCGCTCCTTTTGTTCTACAATATAATTAAACGATTATACAATTAGAAACAATGCCGCTTTGCTGCCGACATATTCGACATTCAAGTAATTTGCGAATTGGAAGGCTGCAAACTTTGATGAAATGCGAAAAGACTTTCTTTCTGCAGTTTTAGGAACGTATAAATAAATCATTTTAGTCGCGACGAGCGTGCGATCCTCTTTTTGCTCCCTTATGGAAATCGGGATTAAAAATCGATAGAAAAAAAGAAGGAAAGATTAAAATTTTCTAATTTTAATACTCCATCGAATATGCCAATTGTAAATTTACATGTGTCTAATTTCAATATCTAATTTCAAATATTTACAAAAATGTATCGAAGATCGTGTTTTTCCACCGAAAGATTCTTACGTTGCAAATACTATCTCTCATATCGGAAAATGAAAGCAGCAAGATGAAATAAGCTTCGAAAGCCAATAATCAACAATTGCTCGTTCATTCGCGAAATCGCGGGACGCTATTAAAGTTTGCCGCGTTTTTCGTTTCATTGCTTCCGCAAACTCGATTCTGACTCTCGTCGCAGTGTCGAGATTTTCACGATGGAGTCGAGACACATTTACCGATTAGCCTTCTGATTCGCGTGTCATGCTCCTAGCAATTTTAATTAATCTACAATTATCGAAATATTCGAAATCACGTGGCACGCTCGTTTAATTAGTCGCCGGAGCTTTGCAAATCCTCGATCTTACGACCAACGTTTCCTCTTCCTTTACGCTTTGACTAGCCGCTAATTACTTCCATTTCGCGCTCAATGTTAAATAAAACACACTCGACGTCATTTTGTCGCGTGCGGTCCCACAAGTGCAAGTAAAACTACTCGACTATACTCCGCTTTCGCCTAAGTTATTTTCTTGTTGTCCCTGCTCTTGTTGTTGCGTTACAAGGATCACAACACTACGGAGATTTCTCTCCGATAGAGATTCCCGAGATCGGACGGTAAATATTTAAACGCGAAACGAATCCGACTGCGCTCAAGTTGTCTGCTGACGTTGCGATCACGTCGAGCTTTAACGTCGAATAGGGTTGCCTGAGAAATTAATTTCAGGCAATTTGAACCGAATCAACTATTAGAACAGCATCGATTCGTAAAATTTGAGATTGCTACTGGAATTTATAATCGGTATAACGGAGATTATACCGAATCGGAATAAATCATACGTTACGTATCTAAAGTCTCATTTTTGTATAGCAAAATGTTAAAATTCTAAATATGTTTGAGAGTTAGAGGAAGAAGATATTTTGCGACAATAAAATTTTTCCTAAGTAAAGGAACATCGTCGCATCTATAGTAACTTTAATCTCAACGAAGTGATTTATCAGCGGGAAATATACAGGGCTATACGTCTCCAAGAATGATGTAGTTTCACCGGAGAAAGAGGGATAAAGGCGGACTCATAGAGCGAGTCCATTGCGCATTTTCTTTTCGCATGCAACGGCGTCGTCCTGGCCTTGATGGTCCACGAAATAACGGCGACACGACGATCTCGTTAGAGCCGCGGTCTGTGTGAAATGGGTTAAAAAGCCCTCATTTTCACGCCCGAGGAACGAAATTACGCGGTCCGGCATACCCGGTGGTGGCTTTTGTAACCGGGGTGATCCAATTGCCACGTTACCAACAAAAATATATGTCGCTTTGTCCGTGTACACAAAGCGACATTGCTCGAACGAAAACTGGAATAATGTCCGGACTCGCAAAGAGCTCGGGCGCGTGCCTCGTACTCATCCATGTAAAGAAACTTGCAATTATTACGAAATATGCATGTATATATTTCTTAATAATTCCCCTCTTCACCCATAAATACGTTTCATTTCAAGCTTCTTGGGATCGTACGGATGATGTAAAAAACCTATTAGAGACGGAAAAAAGATGATAAAAAGTAAAGCCTTTCGTTATCAAACACGTACGTCTCATTAATTTTTTTAGATAAGATTTTTTTTTTTTTTTTTTTTTTTTTTTACAATATGAATCTCTTGCGTTTTTGAAGCTTTCAAAAATATGTCAGCGTAAAACTCGAGATAAATTCCTTGGTTGCGCGAAATGACTTTGGCATATTTATTTGAATATCTTTACGTTTATATTTTATATTTATCGAATTTAATCTCAAAAATATTTAAAAAAATTTATGTTACCTTTGAAACAATTTTTCTTATAAAGTACTGACGCACATCGACAATTAGTTTAATAGTGTTAAAGGAGTAGTAATAGACAAGCGTCGCGGAAACAATAGATGGAATTGGGTTTCGTAATACTGTTTTCCAACTACGCGCTGCACAATCGATGGAGTAATAATTCTCCATCACAGAGTCAACTGTTAACAAGACTGATAAATTTATTCAAAGCGCACGATTCGACACATAACGAGACGCAATCGTATTAAAGTGATCGCATCTTCGGCAATCGATATTGTACCTGTATTTAGAGTACCGCGACTCGAATCTTTGACATTCTAACACGATACGAGTTATATAAATGATTATATACCAGCGATTTACTTATCGCGTCATTATCTTGAAGCTTTAGACTTACCCGAATTACGTAACCTGATTACGTATGTTTTCATCGACATTTCAACATTAATAGTTATAGCGCTATTTGATCGTGTTTGATAACTGATGTAACACTTTATAAATCCACAAAAGAATGCCACACAACTGATAAAAATATTCGAAACACATAGTTCTTCGTTATTTAACTCAGCGGAAACATGTGGCATAGCTATACCACAAATTCAATATTACGTCGGGTAGCGTCGATATAACATAACGACTGGTGGTATTTATATTACCGATACATATTGGAAAAGGAGTGTATCGTGCATTCGTCATTTTCCTCCCGTTTTCAAACCGTATGCCGAATTTCTATGAAAAATACGCCGCCGCGCATACTCATATGCAGGATGTCCCGCCAAAACTGACCATCCCCTTTTATCTTTTGAACTAAAAGAGATGGACCTTAACAAATATATATATATATATATATATCAAATTTTATATCAAATGAGCATAATAGTTGCTTTCAAAAGCTATCTGTATTAACGAACGGAGAGGTATGCATAATTTTTTTATAATAATGTAAATATTTCAAGTCGATAAAACTCGTATAATATGTAAAATATTTACACTATATTATACATCATTGTATTCGTTTTAAAGAGTGCTATTATTTTTATCGCGAAATATTCACATTATTATAAAAAAATTTTCTATACCTCTCCGTTCGTTAACAACACAGATGGCTTTTGCAAGCAACCATTATGTTCGTAATAGAGTTCAATTTGAAGCATTTAATTTGATATATATTTGTTATGGTCTATCTCTTTTAGTTTAAAAGATAAAGGGGAGTGGCCACTTTTGATGGGACACTGTATATTAATTCTTTTCGGACCCCATCGACGGTATTAACAGAAAGTTCTACATGTCTCGAGATTAAGATTGATTGATCGATCAATCAAGTTGAAAAAGTCTGGTGGATCTCGGGTTATCGATCTCGAGACTGTTGAAATAATCGACAGTATTCGAAATAAATTATATAATAATAGATAATTTAATACAGCCTCGCTTAGAGTTATCTAGTAACTCTTACGAGCTGCCAATATCACAAAATTGAATATAATTAAATGTATTTGGTTTAGTTATTAACTATTTATATTTTCATTTATATTCAATATCCATTAATATACGAATTGATTCTGGACGATGCTATTTCAGTTAGCATTCCACTTCATAGAAAGATACCGTATCTTCCAGGTGCTAATTGAGATATTATTATATTTTCTTATTTAGCTATTACTGACAATGCAACACGTGAAACTCAAAAATTTCTTTCAATATTTAATCACATTTAATTTTATAAGACGTCTCTTTTTGACGTCTTTTTCTAACGATAATATCTTACTTCTCACTCGATAGAAAAAAATGAATTAAATTTGTTTCCAACATTAACAATTATATCAAATTCTCTCCCTTCGTTCCATCTTCAATTTAATCATTGCGCATATAGTAGATTACTTAAATTAGCACTTACCGATTTCCTGATTAGTTATCCTGGCATGGCAGCTGCTGAGAGCGTAGAGTACAAGCGTGAGGAGCGACGAGAGGGATCGAAGAAGGGCGACCATCTCATCTCGAGGCATCTCGACACCCCGACGTCGCGTCGCGTCGCGTCACGTCACGTCACGTCACCGTCACCTTGTGTCGCGTCAACTCGTGTCAGCGACACACTCGCCCCGCCTCCTTTTTACAGCACTCGTCGTCTTCTGCTCCCTCGTCGTTAACGAAATGCGCGAACCAGGACCCCGGGCACTCTTCAAAGCACTTTCCGCACGACTCAAACTCTCATCGTCGAACTTGCTCTCCGCGAATTCCTCATCCGCGTCCACGGATTTATCCTCGTCAAACCTTCCAACACACAACCGACACGATACGTTGAAATCATCGATAAATCTCGAACGGTCGCGTTTTAAAAATATTCTCCTTCTCTCATATCTTATTTCGGAAATCGTATTCCACACGCCCACCCTTTTTATCGGAAAAATTGAAATACAGATCATGTGGGGTTTTAATAAATCAAATTTCTCTCGCATTTCAAATAAAAATAATACAAAAATGGTTGTAATAAAATTTATTAGTGGAAAGATATTGTATAGCGTATATTTATATAATAAAAAATCTTACAGTATTCGAGACACGGAGAAAAAGAGATAGAGAGCAAAAACGTCAAAATCTGTTGTTATACACACACATGTATATCAAATTCTGCTTCTATATCTATATTGAACAGAGAACTGTAAGTTAAAGAGGGACAGCGAATCGCCAACTTGGGGTTAGATAATCCAAGAGACTACCGAGCTTTGAAGGTCTATCTTAAACAGAGATCAGATTGACCTGGGAATTATTTCGCGATACAGCGTAAGGCAAGTAAAATTTTCTAATCTAAAGAAAAAAAAAATTACTTTTTAGATATAAATTTTTGGATTTTTTTTGCGAAAGAACGTTTTCGCAGAATTTGAATTTTCCTAAAATTTCACAAAATGTATAAATGTTGTTTTTCAATGTTAGACAAATTAATCTCCGTTTGCGCGAAACAATTATTGCATTAACTGCTGAGTGAGCAGTTAACGCTAGACTGGATGCTTAAGTTTATCAGCTGGGGAACATCGTTTATTTCCTAATCCTGAATTTGCACTCGCCAATGAAATGCGCGATAGGGTTTCGGAAAATTGCGACCCTTGCAAATGTAATGTGCGTGCTCGCATTTGCGTACCCTCTCTCTCTCTTTCTCTCTCTCTCTCTCGAATTCTATTCTGCTGATTTTACTTTAGGTGGGTATATCCTTTGCGAACGAACACCGAACGAACAGCGAATGCGAATGTCTTGTGAAACGTTTTGAACGTTTTTCTCGCACGAATTGGCTTTGATGTACCGCCTCATGAGGGAGGAATCGAGCCGAATGCGAATCGAACGTTCTGTTCGCATTCGCTTTGGCGTATATATCTGCTAAATGATAACAACGAATGTTCGCATTCGGGATTCGTTCGCTAAGTGTATACCCATCTTTTCTCACCTGCAGCAGGAACACGCACGCGGTTATAATGGCCATTGCCGCTGCCGCTCAAACTCGCTCGATAGCTGATACCGTACATTCGGCGTAATCATGTCGCTGGGGAAAAAAAAAAAAAAAAACTTCCGTATCCGTTGTCTCGTCTCTTCCCTTGTTATCGCGAAATATTTTTTAGCACTCGATTCCCGTAGAAGTCGGTGGAAATAGAAGAGAGAGGGAGCGAGGCGATATATTTCATCCGACGATGCAATTGCTTCCGTCGCGAGTATAATTCGACCGACAAAAAAAAAAAACGAGAGGAAGAGGGAAAAAAATATATATCGTTACAGCGCGCATTCATCGCCTATGACAGGAGAGCGTGTGTTTCTTGCTCGAGTTTTTGACACGCGCGACAGACCTCGCCGATTGTGACACGGTGCACATCGGCGCTTAATATCGCGATATTGTCGTTTAATCGAGTTACGTGCCCCGGTTATTATTTTATTTACCGATCGCGCAACAAGTTTATTTCCGGAAACTTTTCGTCGGGTGTTACACTTTCGTTATATCGCGGTTTACGCGCGCGTTTATATCGTGATATATCGCGTCTGTACGTTTCTCTATTATATTAACTTCTATACCAAAGAGAAAGCGAGCAACAGAGAGAGAGAGAGAGAGAGAGAGAGAGAGAGAGAGAGAGAGGATGTCCTTTTCAATCGACGTTGCGTCTCTAAAAAAGTATCAAAGCAATGTACACTCCCGCAACGTACACATATACCTTTCTTCACTTGTATTGGATGAATTTCTCACGAAAAAGGAAATAACGCGATTCTTGAAGAATAATGTAAACAGTATTATCGAACTGTATCATCTGCTTAAAACAAAGTTTCGCTGTTAAACTAAAAGTAACTTTTTATTACGACTACAAGCAATTAGTTTCCATGATACAGTCAACAGGGAGAATTTGCAGATATTTCAAATTGAGCAGCTTAATTTGATATTGACAGATAATCGTGCCTTCAATTACTTTTCGCGGGCGAGATTCGGAGAAATAAATAATTAATTTTCCCCACCATACCCCCTTGCTATCCCCGTTCGAATCTAACGAAGCAAAAAATAGCATCAATTTTCACGATGAACGAACAAACGAAACGCGTATCGAAGAATGTGCATTATCCGAGAAATTGCACTGTAAAATTGTAAAATCGCAAACGGCTCGCATCGGGCAGTTTAATTGGAGGCTAATTAACGGCTGAATTCACGTCTCGGATATCGCGAGGGATCCAGTAAATTACGACTCATTATTCCACATCGTACGAAACATAGTGTCTATGTAAAAGAAGCGTCCGGACAGTTTCATTCGGGAGTTAAACCGCTAACCGAAAATTTGTGCACCGATACCGCAATATCCGAACAATTTCCATCGATAGGGGAAAAGGTCGTACGATGAAATTCCATTTTGCTTTCAATATTACATGAAGTTTCGATATTGCATAAATATATGTAATGATATATTAATTTATGTATAATTTAATATCCTATGATATAATGCAGCAAACATATAAATATTGTAGAAACAAAAGCTTTTATAAAAATTTTATTAAAAAAAAAAAAATGTAAAAAGTATCTCAAGAATAAAATTAGAACATATATATTTTAATCATAATTATCACATAAAAAATATGCAGATTAAAATATGCCAATCAATTGATATTCTAAAATAAAAAAATAAAATGCATTTTTCAAGATTATTTGTGTGTGTGTGTGTGTGTGAAAAATACTTCTTTGTCTACTACATGAGATAACAAAACTTCATTTTAATGTTCCTATCTTATATATAAACATAATAACTGTAAATTATAATAATCTCTTATTAAAAAAAATTCAAGATATTTTCACACGAACGGAAAAACTAGTTCAGAAAAAGAATCATCTTATAAAATGTTTAAGATTACACTTTCTCTCTTTCCGTTACAGGATCTTATATATATATATAATGTAATATATTTCATTCTCCCTTAATAAAATCTCAAACCTATATGGTTGTATCACGAACTTTCTGGAAGACCCCAACTATTCGTAACATCTTTTCCATTCCGTTGTCATCGGATTATTAAACCCGAATGCCTAAATATTTAGCGGTTCTCTCTCGATCGTATTTATCTGGCGCGATAACGCGGCAAATTTTTGGAAAAATCACATATCTAATCTTCCCGAACGATTTGTCGAAATCGCGGCGCATATTAGATGCGCAACGATGCAAAATGCCGAGGATTCTTAGAACAGATCGCGGTTAGAATCCCCCGATGATACAGCATAATGTTAGGAATGTTATCGTCCACCCGGCTATCAGATTTCCATGTAAATGCATCGACGCATCTGCCGATAGGATTATTCGATGGTCATCCGCTCGGAGAATCGAGGATCCAACCATTTTCTACGTCATCTCTAGACGCTTATAAAACGTACCGGACTGACAATAAACGTGAACTTGACGATGTGAGAATTTCATTTCGCTGCGTATGCGAATTCATGTCATTGCGAATTGTAGAATATTTATCAATCCTGCTTCGCACATCAGGCCAATACTTTTCATTTGTCAGTTAATATTCCATCTGAGAGCTTTAACGTGTATTTAATGACCCGACGTGTGTAATATCTAAAATATACTGGGAAAATGTAGTTGAAATTTTTTAGAACATTCACGTGACACAAGATGCGACGTATAAAAATATGAATCGGCAAGTTAAATCGATAAAACAGTAATGCAAGAAGATGTACGTGACAGTAGAAAATATAAGCTAAAGCATATTCATTAAAAAAAAAATAATACGATTAAAGCGAAAGTATACACACATTTCATATGAAATAATCTTTGGCTTTTATTACAAAAAGCGATCTGTATGTTTGTAAATGTCATTGCTTTTTTTTTTAAATAGATATAAACTGAGAGATGTGAATACGCAAAGAATTATAAATAGGATTTATACTTTTCGTTATTTTTTACCTTTACCATATTTTCTAAAATATCGTATTCATCAAAGCGAGATTCAAGCATAAGCTTCAATGTCTCTCGCTCGTATTTTCCGAAACCTGACAAAAGTCTTTGACAAATAAAACGCTCGCGCTCTCTCTCTCTCTCTCTCTCTCCATATTATTCATCCAATATATATGTAAAGTAAATTTATATTTAATTAAATCAAATTTAATTTATTCCATTTAACCAAACCAATCATTAATACAAAGAGAGGAAATTTGGTATTTTAACGAAAAATGGTTCTCTTAATAAAATATTGATCATGTTAATAAAAAAATGTTGTCAGTTTAGACGAAAATAAATATCGCTACATGTTTAGCCATGCGACGAGTATAAATTAAAGACGCAAGATATAAATCTATCTTATTAATTTATCAAATTAACGTGCACGTTTACAGCGAGATATACAATAGAATCTGTAAAAGGTAAAAATTAATGATACAATAATCGATAAAAAGTTATATTTATTTTTCAATTTTGCCAGGAAAAATACGCGAACAGCTTCTTTTTAAAACGCGTACGAGTTCGATTGGAGAGTTGTAGTTGTCGTTTAAGGATATATCTCGCGCATTTAAGAAGAGTCATACCCACAATATTCTCGGTAAAACATCTCGAGGTTCATGTTACCGAAGCGCTTAGAGGCTTATCTCTCGCTTGCATCTGTCTAACGCGACGATGTAGCGAATTCTCGGAAAAATCGGGAGCATCGCGATCCCTCCCTCCAACTACCGCCGCGAGCGAGTCTCGATGAAATCGCAGACACGCAGCTCGATAATATTCTCCGAAAGACATGGAATTTTTATAAAATATATCAAGGCATCGCGCACGAGATTGATATATCGGGAAATAAATTAGATTCGAGAACGATGCGATAAAAGGATTGGACGGTCTCGTATCTCATATTCGAAGCCTTCGTGTATCCCCAACAGGTATAATTTTCAACGTGACGTGCCGGCTCCTCAACATCGGGATTCTTTCGTCTATCCGATCACAAAGGCACAAATTGTTTTCGTGACTGGCAACGCGCGCGGCTTTTTCGAGAAAATTGCCAGTCACAAAGCGGGAGTGACAAGCACCCAATTTAAGTCCCGTGTAATACGTCGGTGTAACTGTTCCCCGTGGCATTATCGCGCTTCCGCGATTGATCGTTGGGTCGCAGCAGCATGTGAAATCCCGCCGCTCCCAATGACGGAGAGGGGAGGAGGATCTATTTCGAAGAAAGGTACACGGGAGAAGTACACGGAAATTTTTACGAAAGATTAAAATTCTTACAATACCGAATATACGCGGCTGCCACGAAGTCGCTCTAACGGGTGCTGCTTGCATACGACGCTCCGCGTGTGATGGACGATGCATATTTACTCTCCAAATCGCGTGATGATTTACGATCGCGCAGGGATGCGAGAGGCGTCAAAAATGGATGTGTGCGCGATATGATTAAAATTAATTTGTCATCTTATCGTATGGAAAGTCTCGACGTTACACGCGATATTACTCGTTCGCGATACATATCATGCGTAATGAATATGAATATAGTAATACAATTTTATCGCTACTCAAATATTTTAATGATGGAAACTGTATGTGTATATATATATATATATATATGTACATATATTTATACGTATGTACAATACATTGGCTCGTACGTTCGGCAAAGTAGGATATATAGCTCGATATTTCCATATATACCCGGTGTAACAAAATACATATTTCCAATATTCCGTATTCACGTATTCAATGTGCAGCGTGATAGTTTAAAAAAATTTTTGATAAATAATTTTTGACAAATAATATCTCATCATTTTCGACATAATGTCGCGCCGAATTAATCCAACTGTATCTGATAATATCGTGTTATTTGTACGTACAAAATCGCTCGATTCCGTATTACTGATTATTCGCGAATAAATATATTCATCGAATATACGCTATTGTTTCCTACATTCGCTCGTTAAATATCGAAATATGTTTTTGCCAAGTTTTTCGCGTTATTCGCGCCATTCTTCGAACGTATGCATAAACTATCGCTCTTACGATACTCGCTATCTATAGGCAATTAAAAATTTTTGCAATTAAAAATTTTTTAATTAATTCGCAGCGAAATTGTAATGAAAGTTAAGGGGAAAGACTTGTTGTAACGAATGATGTTAATGGGCGCAAGATCGAACGAGTGGGCGCTCGACGAAAAAGATGTTGATTGATATTTTAATTTGATACGTCGCAATTTAAAAATCATAAACATCCACCATCTCTGACCCAGTTTATTTCTGATAATATTGATTTATAAATTCTTTTAGAAATAACTTTTTTAATGTATTTTGGGACGCTGAATCCAAATCCGTAAGGCAAAATGATCTATTAGATCAGGTTTTCCAGAAAAATCTTAGAGTCGAAATCCCTGCAAAAAGACGTTTTTTTATCATTTTTGAAAATTCATAGCAAACGAACCCGATGTGCGAAAGACTTTAGACAGGGCTCAAATGAAAGCATGAAAATTGTATTTAATATAAAAATATCGATATTTTTTTTACCGCAAATTTGTCTTTGTCTTTAGTTATATAGTCGTATTGTGTCGAGTAGAACGATTGTCCCATGCAGCCTGATTGCATGTGACATGTGATTTGATATTTTTATATTAAAGTAGAATGTTCAAGCTTTCATTTGAGTCCTGTTTGAAATTTTTTGCACATCGAGTTTGTCTACCATGAATTTTCAAAGATGGCAAAAAAAAACATGTTTTTTGAATGGCTTCAACCCTGTTTTTCTCGAAAATCTGACCTGATAGAAATTTTTTTGACGGCAGATTCGTGCTCAGCGTTTAAAATTATTCTAGAAACAGTGTTGAAATGCTCTGGTAAAACCTTACAAAATCTTGTAAACTAGTGTAATCAACCATATCATATTACTTTACAAAATATTTCGCCATCAATCATTCTCTTGGCATCTGTGTGCGCGCTTATAACGACGAAGAAAAAAAGAGAAAAGTAGAGAAAGTACATGCGAGTCTTACCGTCGAAAGATCCTTGGAGAACACGATCACAGGGCACATTTCCTTCGAATACGATCGTCCGCGAGTAGAGTCCGTTCCACGTTCGAAGATCCGGTTGCCATCACCGAGATTGGATACTTGGCAGCTTCTTCACAGGATCGTCACCGCCGATATTAATCCTTTCCGATCACGAACACACACGAACGCGCGCACACTCGCGTAAGAGAAACAAACGGGGAGAGTCGAGGAAAATATAAAAAAGGCACACCCCTGCAACTTGTTGCGAATTTGGAGAGCGCGCGACTTTAGATCGCTATGACACGTCTAAATCATTCGAAACGATAATGTGTTTCGCCAAGTATCGTTCGCGAAGTATCGTCAAGTCCTCTCTCTTGTCGTGTCCGAAAGAATTATCGCGGTTATCTCTGCACCACCGTGACGTAGAAATTCGAATTTGCAATTTGAGTTTTCGGCGATATCGCGGCACTTTCGAATCTTGCACTTTTTTGTCACCGTTTGAATTACTTGCGCAGATAATTTCGGAGCGACCGAAGTTACGCGCGACCGATAGTACGAGGGTGACTTTTCGCTCGGCCGACCACGAAATAGACGCGCACACGACGGTTACACGATCAGCACTGAAGTGATGCGCGATGCGCGCCGAGTGGGGAACCGGGCGCGCGCCGGTCGCTCGCCCGAGCGCGGCCGAAGATTGCCGAGGCGAGCCGAGGCATTCGCGAAGTGTGACCGGCGCGCGCGGACCGCGCATTCTTTTGATTAACGCGCCGACAACCGTGCGAGCAGTCTCCGTCCGATCCGCGAGGAGAGGGAGGAGGGGGTAAGTAAATATACAACAATGATAAATATACACAACATTTGGAGCGGGGAAGCTGGCAGTGGATCGCTTAACTTTCCCGTGTAAACGTAAGCCGGGCATCTCTCGATCGCCGTGACATCGATGCACGTGTACACGGGTGTACATATGTACGCGCGCGCGGTTAATGTCGCGTAAGTTATTCGATATTCGTCGGGTAATGTCGCGTTAAACTCGTTCGCGCGATATTGCGAGGGTAATGGTATTGTATGTATTTTTAACATTTTTTACAGCGACGGCCTTCTCTCGCGGTTTCGTTAACCATATGCTCGCTCGACCATTTACGAATCCATCGACCTTGGATCGCATTGACTTTGCCCTCCTGATGGCGGCCGACGAGGCGACTTCACAGTCCAACCGGTAGACATTTTTCTTTCGGTAGTAAATAATAACAATGTTTGCAAGTTGCGATACAGATATCGATAGTACAAATTCTATTGAGAAGACAAATATTAATATTTTTAAAAGTTTTCGCATTACATGATAAACATGTATTAACATTTTCATGAATATGTGATCCATAAATCGACGAATGACAATATACGTGTATATTCTGCCGAAAATTCTACCAGTATGAATCATGCTTGCGATATATGATAATTATGATGTAACGCAAACATTTTTTAATTAATCTAATGTAAAAGATTACACTATAATAACAATATACGGTAACATATATAATATTATTACTGATTGTAATAATAATAATAATATATAACAACGATTACGGCCTTATATTAATATTTTAAAACGTACAAAAAGATTCTTTGCATTTAAAATTAGATTATAACGAATTAATAGTCAAAAAAATATTACGATATATTTTATATAAATATATGACATATTTCTTTTTACATCTAATTTTTTTGCATTTTATTTTTGTCTGTTTTAGAGAATCCAATTCAGATAGTTCTATACGGAATGGTTTCTCATTATCGGCAACAAATCGACGAATATGGTGAGCTATAATTGATAAATCAACGTGTATGGTGAGTCATGAAAAATTATTATTAATAACTAATGCATGAAAGTTGTGAGATGTTCAACAAAATCTCTATGTAATTGTTGACGCATTATGATTTCATGAAAACTGTATCTTTCATGCAAACATGATCAAAACATCAAAGTGGTGGCTACTAGCTTTTCTTTCCATGTTGCGAAAATATTTAAAAAATATAGGAACCTTTTTTTTTAGAAAATTTCTAGACTAACTTTTTATGTCCGCAAAGATATTATTAAAAAGCAGTTACATATCACATATACAATATATATAATATATTATTTCATGTCATATTAAATGTTACGTGTCATGTCATATTGAATTTAAATAAATTAAGCCCGATTCATAAAAATATGAAAATTACATTCTAGATAAATAAGATGTGCCTGGATTTATTTCGCGGTTAGAAATGTTTATGTTTTAATGTCACATTTTTTTTAATATCCCGTCCGTTTCTCTTTTTCAAAATAATTAACAAGATTAAAATTCCTACAATATATTGTATATAGGTAATTCTTATATATACAATCAATATTTATTCAAGCAAATTAATTAAAAATGTAGTATCTTGCTTCGTTATTAAGTAATATTTAATACTATATTTTAATTATACAATAATTATGAATGATTTGTAAACATTGCGCAATGTCTCGTTTAATACGCGTGAGGCAATTTTCTCTCTCTGTAGAATATCTCGAGAAAGACAGAGGGGAAAAAGGATTAGAGGATGAATCGAACGTATTTGTCAATTAGATGAGGAATTATTTTCGCACGAAAGATAGGAATTAATCTTGACGTAACGAAACTTCGCGCACTTCTACCATCTGTAGTTTATTAAATGGCGTTTTGTTATCGCCAAAAAATACGGGCCTTCAATAGGATTCCGATTATGTAAAACACGGAAAATCCTGGCATGCCTGAAAGTAATTGGGGGCATTTGCCTTAGAGATTTTTGGATCGAACGCATTATACGCTGTATTTCATGCATTTTTTGCGAGTTACGAGGGCGTCGTATGTGTGTTATGCGACGTCGTTTTATTTCCGGGACGTGGCATTCACTGTTTGCGGTCTTGTCGAGTATCCGCGTTGAATATGTTGAAAGAGCGTGTACTTCTTCCCTCCCGTGAGTTGTCGATATATACACAAACACGGATGGAGGAGGTGAAGGAGGGATGTATTCTCCGCATTCCCTCTTGGTACACTCGCGCCAAAGTACGCATGTATTTTTATAAGCCGGCACAAGCGAATTTACTGGTTACGCTTTTTGATCCGCATTTCAACGTTACGTTACGCGTACAATAAAAAGAAATCGCATAATAGTAGTATAATAATTATTTATACTTTATGTAACCGAAGAAAAGGTATATCAGTGAAAAAAATATTATGGATAAGATGATAAGAGAAGTCTAGAAAATTACATGAATAAATGTTACACAATACGAATCTAGTTAGTAAAAATCAGAATAAAGTTAGTAAAAATCAATAGATGAGGCGAAGACAAGGATATAAAAGAAAGTCTATTCGTAACCAGATAAAATGTTTATCCTGAATACAGATAAAAAGAATCATTCCGAACTTTAACAGCACGAGAAAAAGGAATATTTGAAAAAAAAAATCAAAAATCGTTATTAACACCGCAAATAGAGAATCGCGAAAGTAATATGAAACGCGACAAAGCAAGGATGTGGTAACAGAAAATGATATGACCATTTCCAAGTTTAGCAGATACAAGTCTATACTCAACGTGATTTGCTTGTCTCGGTTAATGAGAGTACATGTTCCCAAGAAAACTCGCTTTAATATCATATTAATAAAGATAATTAGACGATATGTTTAACGATGATAAACGTTTCTAAGTATAAAAACAAAACCGAGATGAGCATGTTAATATGAAATATTTTGTAGATGATGTAAAATATATCATTTTGCTATTTTTACCCTTAATCTTACGAATTTTATTTTTATTCTTAACATTATAAATTTTTTTTTTTTTTTATCACGAATCTCTCTCTCTCTCTCTCTCTGTCACTGATATTAATCACAAGGCAAGTTACCCACTTAAGCAGTGGCCCTATCGGGAGACCAATTATTCAAATATGATCGAATAAATACATAAGCAAACGAGGGACAGCTAAGCTGATCCGGAGCGATGCTATATCGTTTGTATACATGTGAAGGGCACCGACAAACGGAGTGATCGTTATTCGTCGGGATCTTCTTGTCGTCGGCAATGCGAGCGTACCTTTTTCGTTCTAGATGCGCAATGATGTGGGGGGAAGAAGGGGGGAATCGCGTTTCAAAAGCGGCGCAAGAAATTACGAGTGCACGACCGCGGAGACCACCTAGAGTAAAGCCCCCGTTTTCTGTCATCATTCTACACACCTGCTGATAACCACGACGAATGTTCGCAATGACATTTCTCTTAATTATTTCAATATTTCAAACGACTGCCTCTCGAGACAACACGCCGAACTACATCGGCGAATAAAATATGTCATACGAAAAGGTTTTAAATTATTTTTAGCCGATATTAAATTGCATCAATCGTTTAATCCTGCAAGGAAATTGTGGTATCTTTTTATGATATATGCGTTTTATTTGTTAATTTATTTTTTCTATCTCGAAGATTGCAAGTTTCTCTTCAGCTAAATCAATATGAGAAAAATCTGTTTAATGTCTTGCATTCAATGGATATTTTTATTCGTACCGAATATAATATGTAACAGCAAATTGAAAAGGCAAAATTGAAAAAGGGAAAAAAAAGTTGTACGGATTATTATTAGTAAAACTTACAATACATTATTACGTCTGATATATACCTATACGTTTGAATGCCATTAAATTTCCACTTCAGAGATTGTTTGACGAAAGTCAATATTTAGCGACAGTTGATTTTTATATAATAAAAAGTAGCGATTATATTACAGTTTCTCGCGATCTCAAACGATTTAAAATAAAAAGCTTTTCGCAAATTATCTTTTAAGAATTCAAATACATATATATATATATATATATATATATATATCTTTTATTTTATTTTAAATATATTTACGGACATTAACAAAATATTAATTTAAAGCTTAATTATCCAACATAACGAAACGCAAAAATAACAGAAACGTGATATTTGATTTAAAGTTAAATTAAATTAGAACTTGCCATATTAAATTAAACTACTGTTGAAAGAGAATCATCAAGAAACTTTTTTTTCTTTTTTTTTCCCAATTTATTAACACATAGCTAGTGATACTAATAAAATTAATATAGAGATCGTCGCGAATTAAATACTTTCACCGTAACACATATAATTCGAAATAATAACAATGTGACACGATTGTAATTTTATAATTTTTTATCGCTGGATGCATGAAATGATAAGTCGGAAAAGGAGGAGGGGTTCTGGTTAAGAAAGATATCGATCAGGTATGCCTTTTCCTCCCATTCCCTGGCCTGCAGCCGCTATCCCTTTTGTCGGGTTTCTCGAAATACATTTTGACAACATGCAGAGACCTAACCGCGGTATCCCGCGGCCTCGTCAGAGTTTACGAGAATGCATGTCATTGGCTCTATTGTACCGCTTATAGACCCCGGCAGAAGTAGACACGAAAGAGACCCTCTTCGCTCGTAAAAATATTCTTCACGCATGATCTCCCATTATTGTTCATTTTGAGCACTGGCTGGCATTCAGCAACCAGGTACTTTTATTTCCGCCTCGTAGAAATGCTCAAGAGATATCATCCGGCGAGAATTATCGTGCAAGAAATGTTTTGTTATGTCATTAGGAATTAACGCATTAAAAAGAGCCGCGCCCATTATTATGCGCATTCAACACGTTCTCATCTCATCTATATTTTCTCTCGTTTTTACAGCAATCCGGGGATTTATCATGTTTAATAAATAAGGATTATACGATTTGTTCTTGCAGAAAAATATATGAAACAATTAATATACGCATTTTTATGAATTATTTACTATTAATTATGATTATTTTTATAATAATATAATTGCCGCTTCTTTATCGTAAACTATAATAAACTGAAATTTTATATTAAATAAGATGGTATAGAACAAATGGGGAGAGTAATTTCTTTATTATTTAAAAATTTGCTAAAAAAATATTTTTCCGTCATTATGATCTCCTCTACTATCCTGTAACTACTCTGATATGAACGGGTTAAGCATGCGTGATGAGGTTAATTGCCTCCGACAGGCACCTTGCGGCGAGAAGAACCGCAGTACGACGTCTCGAGACTTAAACGTGTCGCTTTAAATAGTCGATCAACCACTTAATGTCTCTCGATTATGCCAATTTGCGGGAAATAGTGCGCGTCACGCCACTTGGATTTCCAGCAAAACCATTATCTCAGCCTGAATATGTAAAACACGCTATTATAATCTTTTTAAGTACTAAAAATTTAATATTGTAAATAGCAAACAACAAATATACACATTATACAATATTACATTTTATTATTAAAATATGTTTTAAATATGCTTTTAATCACAATTTATTCGTCAAATAATTTTGTAATAAATACAATTTTATAAATAATAAAGTATATGAAAATAATAAAATATATGAAATTTTAAAATATGCTACTTTAATGCTAGAACATGCAAATCTTAATTTACTTGTCCAAGAGAGGAAAAAAATTTCTTCCTTCTTTTAACATGAGGTATAATTTTTTCATTTTCCAAAAATGTCGAGATAATTTATAAAGTTAAGATCAATCAAAAGTAAAATGCTTTTTATCGCATAAATAAAAATAAGTAAGAGAATCTTATTTTTCAATTAATTTTAAGTTGATTTTAATTTATTAGAATTTTAATTTATAATATATCAAGATATTTAAGATTAAAAATCTAGAAGTTGGAAATTCACAGAGACACGTAATTAAATTTTTGTTAAGAAAATTTAACTAATTGCGCAATACTAGCGCAAAACTCGCCGACTTATCTTCAGAATTACTTTGTCATTATCATTATTTTGTAATAACTCGGTAGTGAAACAGTTATCGATTATTGCGAACGCCGATATTCGCATCGACGAGCAAGATGGAATTAATCACCGATAATCTATAGATGCATTACTACTCGATCTTGAAAAGAAATCGGTTGAAATAGTCTGTAACAAGAAAAACTCACGGCCGGTTTATCGCGAATTCATTATCGAATTCGTTTGAATTTGTCGCGACTAGGTGCTTTGTTTCATTCTGCTGCCTCTCGAAGCTCGTTGAATGAAATCTCGAGGTTTCAATACACGAATCTTTTCGCGCGCGACATACGCGAACGAGGATTCGTCCGAAATTAAATACTTTTCGATATCTCTTCTGATGTAATTCGTTTTCATTTTAACTCGCCTCCGTGCTATGGTCTTCGGCAAAAAACAAAGTGCAGAGACACGATGAAAATTTCCCGAAAAAGAAAATGTTCGAACAAACACGTTCCATCTGACTTTTTTCCTGAGCGTTCTTTATGGATTTGTAGAGAAGAGCAGATAGAAAAGAGTGAGATGTTGTTTATTTTTAATTCACGAACTACGCGTTCGTACTTTGCCCGGAAATCAAGCCGTGTTCCCGAAACACACTTCGCAAATTGCGTTTTTTTTTTTTTTTTTCGAATAAATATTTTTATCGATTTTCCTTTCGACAATATTATTCTATCAAATATTGTACAATCTCGATTGTGCTCGATTATAGATATTGAAACAATTAAATATTGCTTTTCAAAATGCTTTTATCGCGATATTTTAATATTTATTTTTTTAAAAAAGGACTTGAAAAAAATTGAGATTTTTCGTTCGCTTCGATAACACTGTGGATAAAGAGAATTTCAATTTGCGCAATGCATAAGGAATTTAAAGAGGAACTGCACGTGTCAATGCATCAGAAGTTAATAAGTAAAATTTTATTTTTATGAATTTTTTGTGTACAGTCAGTATAAAATTTTCGTGATACAGTCATTATAAAAAAGTTAGTTTGGTATAAAATAATATTTACGATGTTGATATTGTACGTAGTCTCAGAAAATTTTGAGAAATTTAACTTGGAATAACTTGTTATTGCGCTACACGCAATCCGAAAAGAATTTCAATTTTTTATTTTATAGTTTTGATCTCAATACAATTGTAATAATTTTACACACTTAACGTTTCTCGCATTTGATCGAACATGAATTATTCGATATCGAGCATAAATGATTTATTAATAGAACAATGAATTATGTTTACAAATATCGATTTGCATAATACTGATGCATAATGTGTAAACGATGATTTGGGTATTGTTTGCATAACAATGAATGAAGCATACATCAATTTCGTGTATAAAGTGCATAGAATTTATAAATTCAAAGAATTACAGAGAGTAGAATTTTGTAAATCTATGAAATATCAGATCTCTATTTTACCTGTTCTCGAGATGCTTTCGGGAAACGAGCTTCCGCCAAATAACATTTCTCTACCGTAATGTGTTGGAATTTCGATCACGCTATTACGAACAGGTTAAAATGAATAGAAAACGCAAGATAAGAAGACATGCATGACGTTGCATGTGGCAGAAACCCTCTCTCCTGTCTTTCGCGAAATCTATACAATGCCCTGATATCGATTCGACTATTATAAACGATCCGAGACAGATTGTCGTTCTCGAAAAGGTGGAAGAAAAAAAATCTAATAGCGACAAAAGTAGACGACGACGTCGTTACGTCGAATCGTACGTGCCTCGTACGAGAACGGACGATAAAACCGCGCCCGAAACGAGCGAGATTTAAACACAATCGACAACGGTCGCACGGATCGCGAGATTAGTTGGAGAGCGAGTATAGCTATTATCCGCGTCGAGAGACGTAAACGTTGAAGGGCGTACTCGAGACTCGAGAGTACGTCCCTTTAATGCGGATGCTGCGCGGAAGCGTCCGAAGAGAGAAGCTCGTCGACACGGCGCGGCGACGTACATTTCGTAAATATTTGGATGGTCGGGGGGACGATATCGCTGCGGACGGCGGATCCTGCGACGACGAGGGAGAGAAAAGTCGGATAGCGGAGAGAGATATAGCCGTGAGAGAAAAGCGGCCAAGCGGAAAGTGCTAATCCGCGCGGCTTTTCGGGAAAAATTAAACGAGCGCCGCCCGGGAACGGGGCAGAAGTTGAGGCGAGGTATAATATAGCTGGTGGTAGAAGGGGCGAGAGAGACTGCGAGAGAGTATAAAAAGATTCGCGGACGTAGAAGGAAATTTTGTAGCGAAGATATATCGTGAATATATGTACAATATATTCACGAAAATATAGAAACTTTATGAACACGTCGCGTAATACACTGAAACTGTAATACCGGATGCGACTCGGATAAAGAGTTATTTTTTTTAAATAAAACGGTACTTTGTTTCAACGCACAAATATTTTCGTGTATATATTACATTTGACGGTTTATCAAATTTAGAAATATATTACATAACATATTTTAATATCTTGTTTTAATAAAATGATAAGTAATTTATGTGATAATGTATATATATATATATATAATATATATAATAATATTTGATACGTGTACATTTAATATATTTTAGATAATTTCGTAAATTTTGCATCCTGCAAAGCATTTTACTATGAAATGTTGATACGAGATACGTAGGGTAAAATATTCCAGTAAAGTACCATTTAAATATACTGATGGGACTTAATAAGCTCGCATGGGACATTTAATCAACGACCCTCGTTATGTTGCGCCCGATAATGATACGCGAATGTGTGAAAAGCGGAATTTGCAAAAGCGATCGTCGAGCGATCGGAATTTCACTTTATCGCGGTTGCTCCGCTTATAAACCGCGAATACACTGTAAAAAATCGTTTTAACCGACGCCAGACTTCGACACGAACCAAACAATGCGCTTTAGTTGCGAAAAAAAGGAAAAAAAAAAAAAAGAAAAAATGCAGAACAAAGCAAAAATCGCTGAAGCACGCATCAATTTCGATACATCGATCTGCTGACGGGCAGATTCATTGTTTCGATATATTTTCCATCGTATATTTTAATCGACACTCGAGAAGCGCGAGAATCATCCACGCATCGACGCATCCTCGCATTGTGCGAGGCTCAACGCCAATCGCCGAGGAGCCAATTTAACCGTAAAGCTTTTCTGTGAGAAAAGTATTAATTTGTTCGCCCTCTCTCCCTCCGATAGATCGATGAAAAGTCGAGCACTCTCGTGGTAAAAGGGCACCGATGACGAAAATCCGTAAATTTCTTTCGAAGCAAACGAACGCATTTGAGAAACCCACCCAATAAAGCCTCTCGATATAAATCGTTTTTTATCACTATATCTGGCAAAATCCTCTACAATATACAATAACTACTTACATTTCGCATAAACAAAATATTTCCTTCAATATTTTAAATTCTAAATTTATATTTTTTATTAATTTAATTTAATTTTAATAAATTTTTTTAATTTTGATTTATACCCCTCCCCCTTTGTAAGAGTCTCAATTATAGTACAATATATATGATATGTTATATAATTTTATTAATCATTAAAGAGAGATAATATAAATTACCATATAAAATATCTTCCATTTCTTTACATTCTTTACATCTTCGAGTCCATGGAATCCATAATTCAAGTATATATCTCGAAAAGTTTGACACTGTTAGTAACGTATGCGCTATGTCCTTGAAAAATGTCGTTCTGTAATCGCGCGATTGGAACTTCCTGCCCGTAACGTCGTACATTATATCGAATACTAGGATGTGCTTGGCGCGATGTCGATGGGCGGGATATGTCTCCGGGTTATTTTGTCGGTTCCCGCGAAATTTCGAGCGCATTAAATCGAAGCACGTTTCTTATCACGCGGTCACGCTCGACCTACACCGCTATAACGCATCTGCCGAGCCAGCTAGTTTCTCAGGAAAACAGATTCGCGACACTATTTTCGAGCTCCATTCGAGCTTCTCTCGCGCGAGTCCACATGGCGATTTTTTTCAATCACAATACCGGATTTTAGAAACCGCCAAACGTCAGAAATATCTATCATGATATATGCATGACGTATGAGAGAAATGAAGCTACTGATATCAGTGAGATTGAAACTCTTAGATTTTTCGTATCTACCCTAAACGGCACATTTTAAAGGACATTTTAAAAGGTGCAAACTGCTCATAAAATTATAGCGAGTTGTTTGTAATTATTTGATGCTTTATGGTGTTTTGTTCTAAAATAATCGCATTCGCAAATTTTAATAGGCTTTATTTTAATATGTGAGACAAACCTCGTTTCTTTGATAACGACCATATCAATATATTTATATGCCATTTATTCCGATAATTCTCATATTTCTTAATTGTATAATTCCAATCTATCGTTCCTTCTTTTCATCTCATTATCAAACGTAGATGCATATTTCAAAGTAACATATTATTTGTTCGATTATAATTTTATACATTTAAAGCGTTGAACCCTGAATATTTCAAATTGTAGTACCGATGTGACACGAAATTATTCCGATTTTAATTTACAATCGTGCGCAAAGCTTTGAGCGTTAAAGAGCATTAACCCTCGAGTGCTGCTCTGGATTAATTTTCACACGCGCCGTCATCAACAGAGTTTGTTGTAGCGTTTTGTAATCGAATAAAATTACGCGTTTTTTATAAAAGTAAATAAATATAATATAAATTAAATTAAATTAAAATGAGTTTACCCTTTACCATTGTTAGCGTTAAAAATAAATAACAAATTAGCAAAATGGAAAAAAGCATATTCTATAATAATATAGGTATCTTAATTTGCTGTATAAAAAAATTAAGTCATATTTCTTAATTATATAAATCATGCCAACGGCGCGCAATGCGATAAGATATGAAGAGAGGTTAATTAAAATGGCTGGGCACTGAAAGAGGATATTGTGCGCGTTTATTTTTTTGTCTACACGAACAACGCGTGGAATCCAGAAAGATCGAGCATTGGCGGATCCAATGTAAGGCGGGATCCTTTTTGTGAGCGGCGTGCTGTTTGCCGCGTGATAATGAAGCTGGCGGTTCATTAGTCGAAAAAAAAGCTCCGGTAGCTAACGTTATTGGACAATCCGGCTACCGTTGGCCGCTTTATCTCGCTTTTATTCGACTCTTTATCCGCTCCCTCTCTCTCTCTCTCTCTCTCTTTCTCTCTCACATCAACCACCGCCCTTCCCTTTCCACCCTTCGTTCGTGGCAAATCCCTCTCCGGTTGCGTAGCTCTGCGGAATCACAGCCTCAGTCACTGTTCCACTCTAGGGATTAAGTGTATATCAGATGATACGAGATTCTGTAGAATTGAATGTGCCAGCGGCGGCAGTAGCGACAAGATATATACACACACACATATATATATATATATATATATGTATACATACACCGAGGGGGGATTATTCTGTTATTTTATCGGGTACCCGGGATCGAACATGCCTGCGGGCTTGACCGAGGTGCCCCGTTTCGTGGGTTGTTGGTTCAACGAAAAGATGGGCGTGCATATTTATCGCACAGTCAAGGGTTTGTTTGGGCAACGATACTGATTCGTATTTTTTGTCAAAAAGTAATCACGCAGTCGCGCGATTTGCTAGGCGCGAATTATTAGGCTGTTTATAATCGTTATGATTGAAGAAAAGAGAAAGAGCATAGTGTATGTTTATATAAAGAAATGATAAGTGATATCGTGCGTGTGAAGAAATTAAGGAAAAATGACAAAATTTCACATTTAATCAAATTTTAGAAGAGAATATTTTAATTCATTTATTTTAAAAGAAAACACATACATATATTAAATCAGATTTTAATAATTTTAATATAAAAAAAAAATTAAATTTGCGTCAAGATAAATTTTGTGTTTCTTAAGAAAACAGATTCTTGCAAATTCATAAATAAATAAAATTATTATAACGGTATGCATATATATATATATATATATATATATATATATATATATATATATATATATATATATATATATAATGTTGAAATCACACATCAAAGAAACTAGTAAGTTTATAAAAAAAAAAAAAAACAAGTTGCTGTCATAATATGATACCTGTGATAAATTCGCAACAAGTAGTTAACAGTCTTATATCGTTCGCAGTAATATAAAATCCTTCTCACACGGAGATTACAACGTGACGCGATAACACGTGATAATTTTCATTGTATAACGACCGCAATATTTTTTTCCCCTTGTACCAGATTTATACGGAGCGTAATTCAGAATCTTCCAGAAAAAAAAAAAAAAACTCCGAATGTTGAACGGACGTGTTAATTTAACAAGCCCTACACGAAAAAAATGAACCCGATCTCACTGAATTAGTCGCCGTTGGCGCATCGTGAATTCTATATAATTTTGCAGAATGCGATACGCATTTAACCTTGAAAGTGAAAGGCTCTGAAGCAGGGTACAAGGTATCTAAACTCTGTAAGCTTCTAGAATATGAGATGGATCGAGATTTTAGAATAATGTACGGGACAATTAATATAAAATAATATGAAATTGTAAAATATCATGAATATCGTGACACGATAAATCTCTTTATTATTAGACACGCTTTCTTACATTTTCCATCTTTTTGAATTTAAATAAATGCCGTTTATATTTAGACAGCGCAAAGCATAAAAGATAGAAAACGAAGAGTAAAAAATACAACTAAATTAGGCGAAAGTTATAATCCTGAAATCGTACGATATAAAATCATAAAATATTACAATTGCTGCACTATTATGCAAATTAAAAATTTTGATTGGCAGTTTTGAAAGTCTAATTCCAATATTTCATAGATGAAGCTAGTATGTAGGAACTTGTAATTATGATAGATAATAGTACAGTATAATTAAAGTTTGGAAAATGTAAGAATCGTCAAGAATAAGATTAATTGTAAGTATATATATATATATATATATATATATATATATATATATATATGGTAAAATGTGTTGGAGACAAAGGATTATTAGAAAGAAAGAGATACGATCTCGTGACGATCGGTATAACTAAACCGGTTGCATTTGTCCAAACAAAATTCTTCACACAATATCCAACCGCACGAGGTGTTCTGGGCAAGTGAGAGATATACTCGCGAAGCGTCCAGAAGCGTCCAAAGGCGAAACAGCTCGTGGAAAGGTCGAGGTGGAAGCGATAGACGGAGGAAGGAGGAGGAAAATTTGTTCAGAAACGCGCACACAAGATGGGAAGAAGACGTAGAGGTAAAAGTGAAGCGACGAAGTGAGATGGAGGATGACCCTCCAATAACAGTCGCCCTCGTATTTTCAACCATTCAGAGCCGAAGGGAACTCACGTCGCCAAAACGAAATCTCAATCTCGAAGCGGAGACCCGTTGTACGATGTTTGCACCGAAGATTTTCACGGAACTGTTTAACGACGAAGAGAGATAAAGAGAGAGAGAGAGATGGACGAGAGGTGTTCGTATGACGTACGTCTAAAGTGACGCGCGTAGACCTTAACCGGATTTATTTCTATCTGCGGGGTCTTTGTTGATCTCTCAACTCGCTATTGGCGCTCAAGTTACTCTCAATGAAATCGTCAACCGCATGCCGATGTTTCTTCGCTTAAACGACGAAGATATAATTTTTTGTGACCGTTTCCTTCGCTTAAGACCGTGAATTTTTCAACGAGATTGAAAATTACGTTTTCTAGTCTGGATTCCTAAAAATGAAATTTCGTTATTGCTCTTTCTAGAAGCATAACAATCATAGTAAGAAGAATATTATGATCGCTGAACTATTTTACATGCAATTAATTAATAGCATATCTATATCGCGCAATCAAAATTTTATATTTCTCGATGATATCCGTAATATCGCGCGAGAATCGATCAAATAAAATTTAAGATTACCTTTAGAATACGATGCTCTTGCAAAAACGCAGTAGCAATCGACGAGATCAGATAACAATTCTCACCCGTGTCCGTCTGCATCCGTGCAATCTTCCATCTTCTTATATATTTAAAAGACTGGCGGTGTGTCGCCCTATCATCTCCATCGAGCATTACGAGCAATACTCGGGGGATTCCTTAATTAAACGGATTGACAGCTACATTACTAAGAGCCGCGTTATCGAGAGATTGATCTACCGTACGGTGGAAGGATCGACCGCCAGCATCCGATGCTGACCGGACGACCGAATGCATCCTGTTCTTTTTTATTTCGCTTTCGTGAATCGCTTGTCCAGAAAGTAACCGACGGCTGTCTTCCTACGGGTTCTCTCGTAATTCCATAGTTTGATCGGTGCCTTTGAGAAGCGATCTTTAAACCGCCTTCGTATGAAGAATCAAATTATATATAACGAGAAATACCGTGTACTTTCACTATTTTCGACGACACCCGTCAGGATACCTCCGAGTTGAGAAGCTTTTGCAACTTTAACCGTTTGACCGTATTTTCGCGTTTGACGTATTAACGGACACCGAAGTGTCTTTAAAAAGAAAATTCCCAGCGACAGATCAAAATCGATTAATTAATTATATGGTTAATAGATCAATAAAAGTTAATTCTCGAAAAAATGCTGAAAATTTCTAAATAATTTTTTAAACATTCAATCTAATGCTGTATCGAGTAACAGCAAAATCTTCAATTAAAAATTCTAGAGTGAACAAATTTTAGACAATAACACGGAACGATGCTACATTTTTTTAAGAGAAATAGCGCTTATAATGTATTATTATCTAAATTGCTATTCTTTCGGTTGAAATTCCGACTGAAGCGTGGGACAGCTTCTCAAGACGAAAGGATCGCTTCTTCTCTCTCTCTCTCTCTCTCTCTCTCTCCTTCTTCTTCTTCTTCTTCTCTCTCTCCTGTAGAAGAATTATATTCCAGAATGCTTACTTTCGCTTATCGTGGAGAGCATGCTCGAGCCCGGGCTCTATATGCAGAGTGCTTGTTTAATAATCAAGAGACTTCGTCGCACGGGATGCGTCGCGGTGCCGGGATGCCGGGAGGGGGGGGGGGGGAAGGGGAAGCTTAATCAAAATTCTATCGCATCGAGCTCGCACTCCTGGAGTCCTGAAGAGCGCCGGGAATCGTTGCTCCTTTTTTTTGCCCCCGCCTCTTTATGATTCGTCGGGGATATATCCGTCGACAGGTAAACGAGCGTACCTGCGACGATCATTCGGCCTTTATTGTTTTCTTATGTGGCGCGACGAAAGCGTGTCGAGTACGTTTCCCGTCTGACGGGTGGATTTTAATACTGTAGCAAGAGTATGAGTGTCATAGTTACCTACATAGTGGCATATGTATGTCACCCGAACATTTCAACACATTTTATGATAATAGTAAATTACATAACACTGAGCATAATTGTAAAAGATTTAAGTTAAGGAACGCAAAAATTTTATTATTTTTTCTGTGATATATGAAGGATGAGTTTGAATAAGAAAAAGATTTTTTTTTTTTTTTTTTTTTAATAAACAGATAATTGAAAAATAAAAGATGGATATTTGCAAAATTTTAGAATGATTGGATATATTAGAATTATAAATATTGGATATATATAAAACTTGACACACGCAGCAGAAATTTTTAACATTTTTTATATCTCTGATAAAGAGTTATTTTTGAGATTTCTTGTTTATTATTTCTCTCCTTTATTTTTATAAAATATGATTATATTTTTTTACACTTGATATATTTTTGATAAACACACATACATGTGCGTATACGTGTTTATATAGAGAGAGAGAAGGAGAGAATATAATAAGTCTTATAAATTAAAGTGATATGCTCTTTCTTTCCTTAAGTATGTCATAGTATAGTATATAACACGATTTAAAAAATCCTCTTTACCCGTAACATGCAGCTCGATTTAGGAATCCACTTGTTATTTTTAAATTGAATTAATTAAGAATCGCGAAATACGAAAGTCGTTGACGATAAAATAAACGCCCCTCTCAAAATATATGTATTTGTTTTCTTTGCGGGATTCCACAATAAAACCCGCAAAAGTCGTAAGATGCGCATAATTAATTGCGCATTCTTCGTGGCAGGCAATGCGCTCGCGCGAAAGCACTTGGTTAACCGGGCAGGAGTATATGGCGTTAATAAATTTTCCTTAGCTGGTACAGTGGAGTATTCATGGAGGGACAGGTGGCATTATGCTAATTAGAATTCTCTTAAACCTGTTTACGCGGCTATCTTATGAAATTGATAAGATAACGAAACCTGAACGGCTCGACCCCGTCTACGAGCCAGCATTTCTCTCATGTTCTCCACGAATTGGAAGCCCTCATTCAATTTATATGCATAGATACGCACTTGTCGCTACCACCATGTACGATAACATCATAACGAATAACCGTCATATATCTCGCGGAGAACGTATCGCAGCAATTTTCTATATTAGATTGTCGCATCGCAACAAGCTCAGGATCACTAACTTTGAATTGAAAAATTATAATGATTTAATAGTATATATATATATATATCAAAATTAACATCATACGCAACAATAAAAGAGTTTAACTCGGCGAAACACAGAGAAAAAAAATAAAAATACAGAATACATTCGACGCAAACAAATGATCAAAAATTATTCGATCAAAATAAACAGTACAAATAATTACAATGTTTTAATACTTAAATGTTTGAAAACTGATGTGTTAATATATATTTCTTTAGTTTAATCTTAACAAAATATGAATATGAAAAAAGGAAAATGATTAGAGAATAGGAAAGGAAAAGAGAAGGGAAAGGAAGGAATCTCATTGTCAGTAGAAAAGAAAAGAATCCTGAATTTTAAACAAATTTTATTCCAGATTATAAAAATTATAAGAAAGAAGAAATGTGTGGTTCTCTCTCTCTCTCTCTCTCTCTCTCTCTCTCGGAATAAAACTTGGTACCATTATGGTGATAAGGAGATAAAGAGATCTAAGTTACGATATACGATCGAGTTACGACTAAAAACTCAAATCAATTCCACCGCAGCTAATTGATGTCGTAGGCATAAAATGGATGGTGATCGTGAAACTTGCGTCAAGTGGCGCCGGATACCAGCCACCGAATGTTTCAGTTATAACTTGTCATAGTTCTTGAACTAAAATCGATAGAGCGTAAATTTCGTCGGCTTTGCGTTAAACTTGTTACGAAGGATAATGGCCGGCAGCTTTCCGATCCCACAGACTCGAATCAGGGACAGTTTGATCGAGTATTCAGTTGATGAGTTTACGATACATTCCCATATGCTATTAAAAATATAGGAACGTAGGAGAAAGATATTAGTATGTGGAAAATATTAATGTATCGCATTAACCGTAAAAACGTTTTCTTCATTTTTTAATAAGGGAATTATGCGAGTCAAGAATATGCGAGTAAAAAAATTTATAATTTTTAAAATATATATATTTTTTTTTTTTTTTTTTTTTTAAATTTCATTTAATATAATTTGTGGAAAAATCCGTATTACATATATAAAAATTTTAATATTAATGTTTGAAGATTTATATGAGAGAGAAGAAAGTACTGGAAAAATATTAAAAGATTTATATATAAAATTGATATATAATAACATTTTTAAACAATGTTTAATTATTAAAACATATATGGTACACAAAATCGTTGAAAATATCAGAATGTTACGGGGCTGAAAATTTAAATTTCTCGTAATATTTTTGAAATATTAAAATATTTAATTTTTTTCCAAATATATGTAATTTATATTGCACTATCGTGTATGCGCAACATACCGTCGCGAATAATGGCAATAAACTTTCCATATGCGCAGACTGTTACCCAATTCGATACGTTTGTTCTGTACGCGTTCATTCAAATAGCGCAACATCAGAGAGAGATGCGCTGCGGCGCCGGATGCTTTCAACTCTCTCTCTCTCTCTCTCTCTTTCTCTTTCGCATTTTTTCCTTTTCTCCTTTCCAGCCAGTGCGCTCGTCACAAATAACAGGTCGTCCGGTATATATTTTATAACTACACGCGTGTCGATGCCGACGCGTCTCTCGTTATACGCTCCTCTCGAACCCGTAATCATTACCTACCATCTCTATTCCTACCGGCGATTGCAGGTATTGGTGCTACATTGCTCCGCACACACCGCTCGAGGGCGAATTCTCTACCCTCGACGGTAGGAGGGACCATCCCCCTCGACGACCACGGAACCTTCCGACAATAAATACAACACCACAAACCTCCTCACCGCTGTTAAGTTGTCCTCCATCTCTCTTTCTCGCACGCTCTCTCTCTCTCTCTCTCTCTCACTCTATCTTCCTCTTCCTCGTTAACCATGAAACAGCTCGACCATTCAAGAAGATCCACGACCATGTACGACCGGATGATTGTTCGGTGGTTATCGTTAATTGTCCCTGAAACACCGTCGACGTATGTCTACGAAAGAAATCGTCGGATTCCTGGGAGAATCTTTCAACTTCTGTCGCGTTGTACTTTCCTGCTTAATGTGACGGCGGAAATATACTTTGATTTTCGTGAGACGATTGATCGAAAGATTAACTAGTGAATGCCGTGAAAATTAAAAAACTGCGAATGAATATAAATAAATATAAAATTTTGATGTTTTGAATTCCACTAATTTTTTTTTATAGACAGATTTGATGATAATTTGTCGAAAGTAAAGCACGATATATATCTAGAAATTCGCGAGCGCGTATAGAAAGGCACGTATCCGATCACTCCGCATTTTACCTGCCGGCCAAAATTTACATCTCCCGCAGAAGCATTTAATCAGCTGGTGTTCGCAATGGAATTTGATGACGCTTTAAAAGAACGCTCGAGGGGAAACGGGTCGAAACAGAGGGAGAGAGAGAGAATCAGCGGGTAAGCTCATACGGGATATTCGATGCCTAGTGGCCGCGGTGCCACTCGGGGTAGCTTTGTTGAATTTCACGCCATTTGAGTAAATGGGGGAACAGATCAAACAGCGCGCCGATATTTTGTAGCGCGTTACCGCGTTGCTGTATGTTACCGTTGCAACGTATGGTCTACGTGTATGTATGTATGTATGTATGTATGTATGCAGTTTCGGTCGCGAGCGCGCGCGTGCTCGTGCTCTCGTTTTCTCTCTCACGAACGCGGTCTCTTCCTCTTTCTATCTTTTTTTCGATTAATCGGATTCTCCGGAGAACGGAGTTGACCGTCATAATTACTGCTTTCCCGCCTCTTTGATCCCCCACCTTCCGGCACGATTTCAGCCAATCTGCAATCAACGCGCGGACAAATGATAGTGTCGCAATTTCGAACGACGCCACCGCCGTCGCTTTGTCAAGCGGACACGCGATTTTCTCACTCGATGGAACGTGAAGTGGCGACTCGGTCATTTTTTACCGCTGCTTTAAGAGTGAGAAAGGAAGGTCTGATAGAAAACCTGATAAGAAGAGATGTGTTCTGCCTTGGAAAGAAAGGAGGTAATGTCCGGCGTGAAATAGTAGCGCGAATAATACTACCGCTGAATAATATTAATAGAAAATCAGCGAACCTTTCTGCTGTTTATTGCGCCGTAGAACAATAAATTGGCGCCACTTGGAGAGAATTTTTTCCATTAAAAATATAATTCTTAATATTGTTGAATTTTTTTTTTTTTTTTTTTTTTTTTTTTTTTTTTTTTATACACGTGCCATATATAACAATGGGTTTCTTGTTCAAGAATATTTCAGGGGATTTACAGTGTTTCCTCTTCTCTATAATAGAATTTTAAATAATTTTATTTAATATATATTTTTAAATTGTATATATGCGAAAAAAAAACGTAATTACGAGAAATTATTGCATCTGTGGCATCAGTCTGTCACGCGAATCAGAGTGTCACACACGTGTTAAGAAAATATTAATTAGCTAATTAATAAATGCTAACTTATGAATAATATATAGCTATAAATTAGTTATATTATTAAACGCAGTTTCAGGCATGCGAAAGCGTAACATTCCCGTATCGAGGATGAGACTCGAAAATACAGAAATTTTTATGGTGGAAATAACACACGTCTTCATCATCCGCGCCACTCGATAACCATAAAATCTCATCACTCCGCGCATCGTCCCCAATTATCATATCTTTATTGACGCGCGTCTATCTCGTTATTACGCTCTTTCGGCGTTCTTATTATGTTTAAGGTTCCGTTTGACTTCGCCGCGCGCGTTCATGCGTCATCGCACGAATAGCCGGTCCGCGCGAAGGTTCCCGGGATGGTGTATCTTTACCAGCGGTATCTTTAATTAATGAATCATCGGGTTCATTATTGGAAACGAAATGCCAGTATGGGAAATGAATATTAATCCAGACGCTAAATGGGCAGCTTTCGAATCTAATAGTGCGATTTACATAAATCTGAAAATTTAATCCTATCTCTCAATTTTTTCTCGATTTCACCGCGGTAACGAAATAAATCGCGTGTCAAAAAAATAAATAAGATCGACCAACGTAATGGCTTGCTATAAATGCCGAAAACGATTTCTTTGTTATCATTAAAAAGTCCGGCTAGCTTTATCGCGCTCTTCCTCAATCCCCTTTTCTCTTTTTCGTTGATTCTCAAGCGGTACCCTCAAAATTTCTCTATTAAAAGCCGGTTTATGTGCTCGTGATAAATTATTATTCGCGGATATATGTATCGATTACCGCATTACTAACAGTGGTGAGCATCGATTATCGTTTATCGATTATCGTGTATAGCTGCCAAGCGCCGATGGAACTCGTCGACATTTTTCGAATCCATATTGGTTTGTGACAGCTCGTGGTTTCCGGTTTACGATCAGCTAACAATGTCGAATGAATCGATGATTAATCTACAATGCTAAATCAACCGACTATCTATGCCCGTAACTGTCTTTTTTTTTGCGATTGTAAAATATAAATTGCCATGAGCGTATTAGAAAAGTATAGGAAAGGATTGATTATATTTTTATTCGCTTTGCACCGCCGGTGTTTGCAAACTTTATATCGTCATCTTTTTAAATTTATATATTTAAATACATAAATAAATATCGGGAATTTTGCTTTGTTTAAGTTCTATAAGATTTTATCGCGAACACACAAATATGCTCTTATAAACTTTATTTGCAATTATTTTAAATAGAAAATCAATATTAACCCATATTGAAAAAATTCTCCTTGTTTACTTATATAACTTTATGAATATAAATCTTTGTCGATTTTATTACTTTTTGTAATTACTTTAAATAAAGGGATCACACATATGGTACATACACACAATTTTAATCTATATCGAATATGTAAAGAGAAATCATTTAATTTATAGCAAACATATAAATTCGGTCAATTCACACGCATACCGAATGGAATTTAAAATATAATCTCGTATTTTGTATTATATAGATGGGCTAATATTAATGTAACATATAAAGCAACGTCTCGTATCGTTGCGTTTTACAAGCGAGGCTTGACAAGTGTGAACACAATACGATTTATATAAATTAAACTCCTAACTCTACAAAGTTTTCAGCACGATATCTACGAGAGAGATTTTCCATGCGCGGTTTATGCGGCTGAGCAATTTGAAGCTTATTGTTAGCATCCGCGGCTTCGCGGCATCAATCCGGCTATTAGAATGGGCGGAGATTTTCATGTTAATACATCATCAACTTCGCGTATTACGATACGATTACGTGGCTGAAAACGATCCCAATTTACTGTGAGGAGTTCCCATTATCGCAACATCATCGGAATGTAATATTGCAGTACACGATGTGTTTCACTTTCACGGCATTATTTTTTAAGAGCAGGTTCTTTGACCAAATTAAAGCCATCCTTTCCTCATTAAACGTGTCGCGGTATATGCAATTTTCGAGTAATTGAAGCTATAGAAAGAAATTGCCGATGAGCAGCTTTAAAAATAGACGACAGAACTATTTTAGTCAGAAAATTTTTAATCCATTCATTCAATGTAATTTATACGACATTGAGTATTGGAGAGTTGTTATAAATAATGACTTTGATATTTTCATTAAAGAAATATTTTTAAATTAATTTATATTTACTAAATTTACTTAATTAATTAATATCTTAAATTAGTTTATATCACTTTAATAATCAAGCGATTTAATTATTTTTACCATGTTCTCTTTTTTTTTTTTTTTCTAACATTTATTTCTCTTTTAAGTAATTTAGCCAAATGAGTTTCTAATCTTTAAAGTACTAATATATGGTAGACCGATATTAAAACCGGTTCTTTATACTTTGACAAGGTTTGACCACCATGTTAAATGACCGCTTAGTACCTTAATCTGTATTTTTTATGCTAATAGAACATCTGGAAAAACACAGAAATGTTGATATCTTTTCTAATTTGTTATGTAGAAACAGATGCGATCAATTAAACCTGTGTAACGACATTAATGTATTTTTTAACAGCAAAAGCATATGTATCTAATCAATTATTCTTGTTATAATTTAATTACTCATTAATAATTTACGGGGTTTTTCATGCCTTAGAGTACTATTGTCTCCACTTCATTTGAATTAAATATGTATATATATATATTAATGTATATATATATTTTATTTAATTTTTCCGTAGACATAAAGTGACGAAATTATGCTTGCAACAAATGAATAAATGAAATGATATCCCGCGCGTGTGGAAATTTATGAAACAAGTGATTTGGTCACGATTCATCGAAGCGGGCAAATTAGATCGTACCAATACCGGATATTGCACTGCAAAATGATTCGATGAAACTCATCGATCGACATTACATTTCCAGCCGCACTATGACCTACTGTATTACGCTTCAAGGCATTATTAAATGTCCATCTGTCCTTCACTGTCGGATATTGTTGCAACGTCTCAAAGGGAACGCAGAATTATATATACATCTCTTCATTATTGAATAAATAAACATTAGATTATTCATTTTTCTGGATTTACAAAATTGAACAATTTTCATATAACGCATTACGATTTTAAAGTTGAACGTTACAGAAAGAAAGAAACATATCTTGTGTAATATAAATTTCATATTTAAAAAAAAAAATCACATTAACGTGAGAAAACTAATAGATATTAATATATATGCATACTAAAATTATGTTTTCAATTTTTATTTTTTCCTTTTACTTTCTTTAAATCGAAATAAAATTATGAAAAAAATTTTTCATTATATATATATTCTTTTCTTTTCCGGAAATTAAAATCACTAAGATAAAATCGACATATACCATACGATACAATTCAATGTGTGCTCAAACGCGCAGCACACGAGAGCGTAGACTAATGAGTATGTAATGAACAGCGCTGTGAAAAAAAAAAAAAAAAAATACATTTCATTTATCGATTCACGTTAAAATTGATATGTCAATGTTTAGCTTAGAGCGAAAGCGCATGATTAATCTCGCGGGAGACGCGGTATAGGTCGCTTAATTCGCAAAAGTTCCGACACGGCACACAATGGAAATACCAGATACCTCGGCATGTGCCCCGAGGTGCATTCAACGCTCGCAGGTGCCCTCTGTTTCCACGCTATCTGTAACGCGAGTGCCAAGCAAGTTCGGAAACGCGCGCGTAAAACAAAGTGGCCCGCGCGCGCTGAAATCGCGACACGCCGCCCGCTACCTATCGAGCGATAAGATGGAATAATGAATGTAGTTGATAAGGCAAGGGTTGTCAGAAAGTGGGAGAGAGAGGGAAAAGAGAGAGGCAGAGGAAGATATCTCGAGATCTCGGGATCCCGCGCGCGCGCGCATCGCGAATATCGGAATCGCATTTACGTTGTTGCGTCTAGCAAAAAGGGGTCTATTCAATATCTTTGAAGAATCGTTATCGGCCGTATATAGAAAGGGAGATTATCCATTCTTCGACGTTAAGACCGCTCTTATAGAAAATATCGCGAGAATAAATCCCGATCGATGAGAGCGCTCCGTTTATCGTCGATCCTTATCGCGGCGATTCACAGTAATAATAACCGTTTTAGGAATCCGCGAGTGAACCTCGTCTCACGTTCCACTCCGCTCCAGGCTTCGGGATCGTAAACGAGCCACTTTACACAAAATCTCTCTTTCTCTCTCTCTCTTCCGCCTTTTGTCCAGGTAACAGCGAGTCCAGGCGCGCATTTAAGGCAGGAACGAATTTAAGTTGCTTCGGCCCGACATCATAAAACCAAATTTAACATTAATAAAGTTTTGCGCACACACTTTGTATCTACGCGCGCTTCGCCTGCGGCTAATTCTTCGCAAAAGCGGCGGAACGAGTTTACCTTCTTGCTTGAGCGGCCTCTTTATCCGCGAGAAGCCTTTTAAGTTTGCAATTAAAAGTGTTGCGATTGTGCGGAAAAGCGTTAAACGGAAGCCACCAACCACTTTATCCACGACAGCTTAACGCTTCGGATTTCAGATTTCAGTTGTTAATACGTTAATGTATATATTTTCGGGAATTTCAGCGTCCTGCGAAATTTCTCTCTATTTTCGCTCATAAATTTTATGCAATAAAACTTTGCGTTAAGCACACATCCTAACGAGAGTATCTTCTTGTTTCTACTGTAGTTTCCAGATATCTTGCATCGCAACGTATTAACAAAATATTTACATTTATCGTATAAAATTTAAAAAATTCCGAATATCAAATTTTTTTTTACGAGAACGTCTTTTTCGCGTACTTCTTTTCGCTTATGATAAAAAAAAGTAGTAAAATACATTTAAATTATTATGTTCGATATATTATCTGCTATTGCACGTAGGTGTTTGTTGACTGTGACACGTCTCACTTTTGGTAAATGTTATTAATTCTCTATGACGGTAATTATTTTCGAATATTTCCGTCCGATAATTTTCTTCGCGCAATCGTATGGCACAATCAGATATAGCGGGATTACCTTAGCGGTAAAAGTGATTAGAACTCGTAATGCAATCGCACCGTACGTACGTATTACTTGCTGTATGCGTGTTAGTGGAAGGGTCCAATTACTCGTCGAGTTTATGAGGACCAACTTCCAACGTGCCGCGTACGGCAAGGTTCAATCTATGATGGGATAGCTGAAACTAACGTCGACCATAATTAAAATCGAGGTATAAAACTTGCGATTGCGATAACTTCCTTCCGGGCTTATTTCCATAGAATTATTTTGTCTATTGATTACGTATTTGTTGCTTTAATAGAATTATTTATACGATTATTTATATATACGTTCTTCTCGTATAAAAAATATTTTTAATTTTAAGTTGACAATATTCGCGAATTGACTTATAAAGTTAGCAAGTAAATATGTGAAATTAAAATTTTTTTAAATTTGAATAATTTTATCTTCAGACGTGTAAACGTGGATTTATTTATTCAAAAATATATAACTCTAGTAATTTTTACATTAATTTAACGATGCTTCTATTAAAAGAGCCTTTTTCTCTCTATCCGAAACATGTTTCCGCGCTCAAAGAACCGATTTTTATGTTCGTAGAACAGTATATGTGTTGATTACATATATGTATTATAAGTCGCTACAAACAATCGAAAAGCCGAGTATTAACGATACTTGGAAAGCTATGATTATGCGATTTCTGTGTAAATGCGATGGAACATTTCCGAATATCGCGCGGATAATAAAATGCATTCGCATGCGAATGTCGATGGACGCGTAACCCGCGAGAATAAATTATTACTCCGCATAAATCCTTTCGCGAGTTACGATCTCCGGGGCATATAAAAACGCGAAGCGTTAAGGGCATTAGGGCGTATACGCAGTAAAACAGCTCGCAGTAAGCCATCGTGCATCGATATTTCATTGCTTTTTGTCACGTTACAATGCGCCGTCGCTGTTCAAAGGCGTCGCGTCGTCCATTTGGCAGGATGCACGTTTTACGAGCAATGATCGTCGGAGCCAGGTATCGGAAACACTTTCAGCGCCTGTTTATTAGTAAATATCGGACTTCTGTACGCAGTCTGTTATTACGGGAACGGGGAGTCTGACGAGCGTGACCCGATAAAACGGTGGTTGGTTTATCGACCCGATCATCACCTGTGGTAGCGAGGAAAAAAGTCATCGAGAAATTGCACGGATTAAAATTACAAACGCGCGCGCGCAAGGGAGAGAATGAGAGAGAGAGAGAGAGAAAAGAGCGCACTTTTATTTCATACAATTTCCTTCGTGCGTAGCGGAATATCGGAGTCTCGGATGAAATAGCGTCCACATAGCATCTCTCTCTCTCTCTTTTTTTTTTCTTTTTTTTTTCTTCTACGTATGCAATCGTCCACCGCGTAAAGTTGACCGTGCAAAATGAGTAACGTAACGTATCTCTTCATTTAAATAAATTTTGCATGCGCACGAATTTCTTAGATATATTAATATTTATTATAATGGATATCCACACACACACACACACACACTAACATACATATCTCTCCATCTCACATATTTTTCAAATATAAAGTGAATATGAAATATTTATAATTCACGATATAAAATGCAATAATAATTTAAAAATAATGAGCTTTGTTATCTGTTAACTAAAATACTGATAAAGGGAGCGTTTTTTATATATATATATATTTGCAGTTTTTTTCTAGATATACGCGTTTGTATAATCATAAATAAATTGTAGCATTAATCACGATCAAATCTCAAAATGATTATATATATTTGAAGAATGATTATATCTCGAAATGGAATAGTCACGATTTAATCTCGAAATGATTATATCCGCTTTATCTGGATGAAAGTAGCGAGGGAGATTTCATAGTCATGTCGATAAAACTGAAATCTTGTGCTTCCCATTCTGCTCCACACACACACATACACACACGCACACAAACACACGTGGCTTTTATTTCCTCTAAACGCCACTGCGAACGCCACGGCAGAATTTACAATGAGATAATCGTTTACATTCCTTTAACAGTTACTCCAAGTTCCAAAGTTTACGATAATTGAAATTGAAACAAATGAATTATTAACTCTTTGTTTGTGCGCGCCAATAACAATGAATTTTATAAATCGGAATCAGTATTGATGATATAAAGACATTTTGGAAGCTTTTGTAATTTACTAATATTTATATTAAAGAAATATTATATGTTAAATAAAGTTTTACAAGTTTTAACTCTCTTAATACATTCAGATACACGATTTGCACTTTCTCTAACAATCTTAATTTTCTTTGACTCATTTATTATACGTTCCTGTTTAATCTCCGTTTGAATCAGGAAGAATTAATATTTGCAAAATTTATATAAATTGGAATAATTGCTAAATTGAAAGTTATCGAAATAATTCACGTCATATAACAGACATCTTGTAAATTCAAATAGCTTTAAAATAGCGAATAATTCGTAACAATTTATTCTGAATTATTACGATTAACAATGAATCAAACAGCACCAAACTGTTTAATTTATTATTCACCGACAAAAATACGAGACAAAATAACGTCAACGTTTTCCAGTTTAAAACGGCACGTTATTCGTTATATTTATTAATAATTCACAAATTAAAGATAAAATTGAATCGACATTTGTATTAGCAAAATTATAAGCAGATTAACTCTAACATAATTGCTATTTCATTGACGGCTTTAATAGCAGGTTCTAATAAACTCTTGAGTATTATACGTGAGCGAACAGGGGCAATTAATAATTAGGCTATCCACATGCTTGTATTCTCTATCTTCTCTGAGCATTTTCGTGCTTGAAGCAGAATTTATATCGCAAATTAGCCATTCTCTTTATCATAAAATGAAAACGAATTTTGTGACACGAGGTGAATATAACTCGGTTGCTTACGTGATGACGGCTACGTAATTTCTTCCAACATTCAAGGAAATTGTAAATTAAATAATAGATTTTTAAGCTTGAGCTTCTACTCACTTTGAAATTTAAATTATTTTTTATCGTAGACGAAGATGAAGGAAATAATTTTCCTGTTTAAATCACTTTAAATAAAATTGCATTGTCTTATTTATTATTTATCGCGATCGTTTCTTTCCTAAACGATTTATTCATTTTACTTAATTTTCTTTTTGAACAAATCACTTAATAGCTCCTTTTTGTAAAATTACACGAGTTTTCGCATTTAATATCCTATTTAAAAATTATAGAGAATATCGAACAATTTAAGCCATTATATTTAACGATTTAAATATCGAAAACAATAGCTGATAGCGCTATAATAAATTAAATGATAAAATTGCTCTTTTGATAACAATTAAATTTTATTACGTTTAATAATTTAATAGATTTTCGTCAATGGCCTCCATCAAAGGATTAATGCAACGCTACTGCGAGCGCGATACGACTACGTCCAGAACTTTATTACCCAAAGGACAGGGAAACGTACGAGCTGGCGCAGATCGTCCGATCGAGATAAAGCGTGCGCATGTGATTTCGTAAATAATTACTTAATTAAAATACCCCGGGGTATCTTTTGCCGACAACCTCGAACTATACTGCGAGATCGTACCTCCGTATCGATTCATGGGGCATTTTTCTCTTCTTACTACGGCAGCCGATAAACTGCGACGTATTATATCTTGATTGAGACAAGATCGTTTGCGGAATAAAGTCTTGTTTGGAGAAATAAATGGCGAACGACGTTGCATCGATAAGACGTGAAACGAGCATTTGTTGAGTAATGCTACAGGCTATTTCTAAACATTATACCTAAAATACGATGATTGTTCGATGCATTAATAAAATTGCTTCCTACGCGGGTATAGCTTTAATATTAATTTAATTTGACGATTTAAAAAAAATTATATGTTGTATGCGTGTCTATTATATAGATTTTGTAAACAATTCTAATTAATTACTTTTATTTCATGATAATTAATTATTTTCATTACAATTTTATGCAAGTAATGATAAATTTGATCTCTCTGTATTAAATATTTCATAGATATCTTTTACGTAATTTTCGGGTCGTTATGTTATTTGGAAAAAGGACTCAAAATTAACTGAGGAGCTAAATTTGAATCAAAATAAGGAAGAAGGATATAAAGGTAAAAATACAACGAGTTATTATTATTATTGTCGTTCATTCTAATTGGATGTATTGTACGGCGGTAATGTCTAGCAAACCATCGAGAGACATAAAATTAGCTATGTGGCGGTTAAAATTAGTTATGTGAGGTATTCTGCTTGTTCGCTATTTTAAATGACGAAGGCGATGCGGTTAAATCCCACTGGAGAATGAAAAGCGCTCGTTTACATTGCACCGAAGTTTTGCGGCGCGCAGACGTCATATTTTCTGGAGCAGTCGTTCTCTATTTGGAATGGTAAAGGCGTCCCAGAAAGCCAAGAAGCGAGCAAAAATCCGCTCGTCAATGGCAGACAATGGTTGTAGCTGTACACGACGGAAAAATCTCTCACTGTCAGGAAAAGGTTTGACCGAGGCAATAGCGGTACGTCGTCCGGGATAAAAATCCCTCTTTCGTGTTTCTTGTAAATTACAATGTACGTGTGACTCGAAGGGTTAAGACCTCCTCGACAGCTGAAGAAAACACATATTCTACAATACAATATAAAAAGCGCGCGTAAAACATAGTAAATGTAACGTGCATCGTAGTATATATTTACATGTTAAAATTGCAAGGGGGAAATTTTTTTGTAAAACCGTATATAAAATATACCAAAGTCTGGAGAAAATAAAACTTTTGCCTTAATAAATAACATTATTTTGACAAATCTAGAATTATTAATAATAAATTTTAATTGTAATTAAATGCTGATTAATTTATATTTTTATCTCATAACTCGAAAATGCAACAATCTGATTTTTCAACATACGTGTCAGATTTTTATCTTCAATTTTGACGAGTATTGTACGCGCGCGTGCAAAGTTTGTACCATGAATTTTTAAATACTTTGCTCACGTAATGAAAAACGTGTAGACAAATACGTAATTGTCAATAATAGTTCTTCGGTTTTTATTTCAGCATAGTTTTTTGTACATCATTTCATACAATATATCGTTATTACCCCAGTTATACGCGGTCGCTTGTTGTTTCAAAAACATAATAATAGTAACAACACTCTAAAAAGTTTCGGTCACATTTTAAATATTACATTATTTTAACAAAAAGAGGTATAACACGATATTCTCTCGGTGGATGTATGGACGCGTACGTTATATAAATGCGGGTTGTAACTGACCCGCTCTTTTTTTACTTTTACATCCCTTTTACCCCATTTTTTGCGTCAGTCAGTGACGGCAATGGAGTCCGCAGACTTTTTTACCATTAGCTTACATTATCAGATGTTTTAAATTCGTAAAATATACAAATATTGTAATACATTTTCCATATAAAATTTTTTTTCCATTATACAGTCTTTAATTATTACAAGTTAATTGCAGATTAATTAATTGGGTTATCCAATATTGAAAATAAATACGTTTTCTTGAACCAGTAAGCAAAATTTGAATTAACCAACTAGCAATTCTGAAAAATAACTTTATTTTCACAAACTATTCTTTTTTAATTCTTTTTTGTAAATATATATTTTAATTAATTTCTTAGCAAAGATTAAATCTTAATAAAAATCTAATTTAAAGATTTTTATATAGTATGTATAGTATATTTTTCTTTTAGTATGCATATTTTTGTAAACTAGTGTATATGTATACTCGCGCGCGTGCGTCAACGAGTACATTTATAACGCGCAAGCATGTATCTAATTTTATCAGGAAAGCCTAGGTTATTAGAGCACGCGCATTATACGTAATTTAAATGGAAATTGTCAAAATATCGGAATAAAATATACGAGATCCTTGCCTTCGCCATAATATACTTTGACAATCGAGTGTATTTCTGTTATTACAATTTATTTTTTCTCTTATAATTCTCTTTTTTTTTTTATAAAAATTTGAACCGTACTACCTTTATATGTTTTGTGTAATAATTTTAGTAATATACATAATAAAGTGTGTGTGTGTGTGTGTGTGTGTGTGTGTGTGTGGATATTAAAATACCTTTTAACTTTTGTAACGTGATGTGTCACGCAATATCTCTCATTTATGATAAATATATTTATAGAAATATATATAAATATATAAATATAATTGTTGACCCGCGCAAATATTACAGCAATGAATAGAATATTTAGTATTGTTTTAGTTGTGCAGAATTTTTTAACAAAAATACTGATTTTTTTATTTAAGTTAGCGAAACATATGAATGAATTTCTCGACAAAGGCTATAAAATATTTGCTTTTTACTTCGCAAATTAAAATTTGATGACATTTTTGGCGAAACTGCCATATATTTGAAGATAATTTATCTATTTCGCAGAATTGTTCAGAGCTGAAATAACAAATAGAATAGCGAATAACTTTCACATATTGGACCATATTTTTCAATCTTTTTGCTTTTAAAGTACAATATAATCATGTTTTTCTCATACCTTATTGTTTGTGTAAACACATCTCATATCACGAATATATGAAATGCATGTTTTCAATTCTATATTCCGAACAATGCAATCTGAACGATTGGAAAGGTCGCGGGTTGTACGCACGGTAACATTTGTGCATGCCGTAATGTTAATCTGCGATTAAACGGCGTTGTTAACACCGAGGGCGTTGTAAAATCCGCTTGGAAAAGCGTTTTCAACGGCCGCGAAACCCTCCGGACGTAATATCGATTCGAGCTATGTCATGCACCGCCGAGAACGCAACGGAACGTTCGGCTCGCTGGACTCGAATACCGATATGTATAATCTCATCCGTGAATATAGCGCCATTTCATTTTCGTTTCAATTAATCCGGCAGCCGTAGATCTCTGACATCTCATTCTTAATCCCATTCGGCTTATATACGCGAACGTCATCGCGCGAAATCTATCTTGCTATTCGATAGTCGTATAATAACGTAGTGTCATTTATTTTTCACCTGTTTTCAATATAATTCTTTACATTTTCGCATTTCTTCGTAATGTAATCGATACCGCCAATGCAACAGCGTAACTTCATTTTATTTATTTATTTTTTTTTTTAAGAGTATATAACTCATTGATATCATTATGTTTCTCTCGTTTTTTATTTAGGATAACATTTATAGGAGCACATATTTATTTTTGATAAAATTAATAGTATTGAATTTATGTTTAAAAGCTGTTATATACATATAAAACTATATTATATATATTATATATAATTTTTTTATTGCATTTAAGTTTAAAAAAAAATGCTATCTCTTGTATTTCACGACTTCGGTTCACTTTGATCTTTTTACAAATATATTTTTTGTTATTAGTAACATGACGGAATGATTTTAAATTTATATAAAACTACTTTTCTCCACGCAGCTAATAAATAATTATTTTACCTTTGAACACTCTGTTTTTGAAGTGTGCATGTGCGATCATATTGCGCCACGGGGCTCGTTAATGGTAACGCATTAAAACCTAGGAAACGATTTATGGGTGATTTATTGGTGATAAATAAAAATTTAACTAATTTTAGTTGCATCCCGATAATCTGCTGTTGTACATACATTTGTTTATATTCAGTCGGTTGCCATATACACACATAGTTCACAGCTGGTTCATAAAATATTGTGATACTTATATATACCATATATATCAGATACGAAATGAAGAATAATAATTGATTGAAAATTCATCACGTATGGATTTAATTTACGTGATTAATTATATATAAATGAGATGTGTGTGGTTTCGATTCATTAACAAAACTAAATAATTTGCACAATCAAATTACACGCAGCATAAGTAAAATTATGAAAGTTTGAAATTAATAAAAAGTGTTACACTTTATATTTCAGATAAATAATAAATATTATTATTTACAATAATAATAGAGTCGGGGAGAATGTATGTATGAAATATATATATATATTTTTTAATTTGTATTATTATAAATTTCTTATTGAAGCAATTAATAGAGGTATTTCTGCCGATATAATCAAGTAAATTCATTGTAAATTATTTATATAATTTAATCCATTTATAGTGACGCAAATCGCGTCGTCGTGTTATTACCCTTTGCGACGCGATCGCAACAAGTACCAAAGAAAAACGCGATTATTTTCTACAAAAAAAAAAAAAATATATATATATGTTTTATCAATCCGTATGATTACTTACTTTCAATTAACAATTTGTAAGCGTATCGAAGCAACGTCTGTATTATTCAAGTAAACATATCACGCGGCTTTTTCTCATTTAAAGCAGAAGTCTTGATATTTACAAGACGCGCACAATGATTTTTTTTAACGATGCTTGTTGATTTGAATGTGTCTCGCATGGCGCTTTAAATTTTTCTCGTCGATATATAATTCGTCATTACAGTTTTTCGATTAAAAGCGGAAGAGCCGAATTCACTGGCGTCCGGTACTGGTTTTTTAGAGCATATGTATATTATATATCATATCGGTTTTTCACCGACGAAGCCTTCCAATGAGTATACCTTGACATTGATGGAAAGGCTTAATACCCGGAAGGTTTATCTTAAAGGGGAAGCTAAGTATCCAAGTGGTTCTTTTAGAAGTCTTTTAAAGCTTATAAAGTTCGTTTTATCGATATTTCTCTTTCGTGCTTATGATTGTCGCCTACTTCCGATGCCGACGGAATGCCGGGATCTTGAGAGAGATGATGCTGCGCAACGCTTCAATGAGGTCACGCACCGCTGCTACAAAACGGCTCGGCTCGAATCGATTAGAGCTCGGTCGATTGCCCGATAAGGCAGGTGGGATCATCGTCGTTTGGATCGCGTCTCTTGTCCCGCACACCATATGTTGCTTCATGCGTGTAGCCTACTCAACACCGGGGTCTCCTTTTTTCCTACATCTTGAAAATATATATGTTTTGCCTTGACGAGTTGACTAGAATAACTTAGTTCGAATTTTGCGCGCGACGAGAGAGAGAGAGAGAGATTGACTCTCCATTTCCTAGATTATCTACATTATTAGCATCGGAATAGGGTGTTCTTCTCTCTCGTCGCGTCTACCTGCCGCTATAATATAACTCCCTGGTGTCTCGTAACGAGTCGTGACTAAGCGAGTTCGAGTCGCTCTGAAATACGGATACGTTTGGAGATGAGTGTCGGGACGAACATTCGTATCGATCCCATCAATCGATTTCGTCTTCCTTCGGTTTGTGCTTAACTCTTGCTCAAAGTTTCTATCCCGACGCATCAACTCAAACTAAAATCATTCGCGAGACGGAATATCGATTGGCTTATTCTGGATCGCATAAAGTTGTATGTTATAAAATAAATTTTTAATTTTCAAAGACGAATAATTTATCGCGTTAAATAGTTTGGGAGTGCCGTACAAAGCATCGCACGTAATCTCATCATTAACATATTTTCGCGAGTGAGTATATAGTGCGTGAGTGCGAATTTGAGAAGGAAATCTGTCAAGAGGAGAGAAAGAAATAGGAGACATCGGGCGACAGCGAAACGACTTTGAGAGATAATTTATTATTGATATATTATTTCTCATTAATCGCGTACGCGTCTATTTCCGTTTATTATAATGATTTAAACAGAAATAAAAGAAAAACTTTTATATATATCTTATAAAAGCTTGTATTCCTAAGAATGGTTTTTTTTTATTTTTATTTTTTTTTTTTTTTTATGGGTAAAAATGCCAAGTATATATAAACATACATGTCTCAATTTTTTTAAACTTTTACTTGCTGCAAGTACAAGTTTGGATATTTTTTATATACTTGGCATATGTTTTTTTCACCTTTCTTTAATAAGAATAATTTATATTATATATATATCGATGTCGTCATATAGATACGAAACCTGCAGGCCATCGATTATCAAGCTTTAAATCTTTGCACATTATGTCATAATTTCTTGCATTTATGCAAATGTTTTGATTTTTAAGAATTAAATTATTTCTATTATTCTTTTGTCTATAGATTTTTTTTTTTTTTTTTTTTTTTTTTTTTTTTTTTTTTTTTATAGAAGTATATAATTAGAAAAATTTACTATTTTTCAAGATTAATAAAAAAAAAAAAGGAAACCATAAAAATCGATTTTTTAATCAAAATAATAGTTACGATAAAATTATTGAAACATATCGAATACTTTTGTTTTGTTGTTGTTTTATCACAAATTATTTATACATGCGTCCATTTTTACGACAGAATATATGCGTTTTATCTATATATGTTCATGTATTATATATATATATATATATTATATATCCCAAGTCAAAACGCATTCGATCCATAGTCAAAAAGAGTCTAGAAAATGTTGCGCTCTTTATTCCACGCATACTCGAAAAAGATGGCGCTATCAGACAAAAAGTGAATATCGAAATCCGTAAGCGGGAATGTCGTCTGGAATCGAATTGGATTCGAGATACGGGGATACGCCGATTCGGCGTGGGATGTGAACACGCGATTCATCACGGCGCAATGAACGCGGTTCGCAGCACTTAAGGGCTTAACGAAGATAATTCCGGGCTCTCGCGTGGAGAATCGCGCGCGCGCACACACTTACTGTACGAGATGTAATCCTGAAGCAAAATGCACAACGTCGAGCGCAATAGAATCGATCGTTTCTCGATATGCCGCTGGTCATTTAACATGGCATTGTTATTGGTCAGTCGCCGAATTATAATGAGGCTGGCACATGTTGGGATTAAATGTATTGCTACACAGAGTGTAAATGTGCGTTGCGCCAAAGAGCCATCGCCGGCAAAGATGGAACAATTACGCTCCACGCACATAAAGGAGAGAAGAGGAATAAAGATAGACTGGGACTAGTAGCAAGCCGAATAAATTTCAATGGGGACGTTAAATTATGACGATGAATATAATAGAACTCTCTCTCTCAGTCAATTATTTCTTTCTATATATTAAATATAAAATTTAAAACTCAGTAGTAGAGCTCCCATTTTTCGAAAATGTGAATTTAAAAATGCTTTTGAAAATAAGCTCTTTGAAGCTGATTATTATCGCATGTAGCTTAAGTATAAGCGCATCTAGTCAACGATGAATCATGCCATAAATTCCTAAAACGCTTAATAAAAATCTCGAGATTTATCAAAACTTTCGTGATTCGAAAAAAGTCGACTTTATATTTTTTCCAAAATTTTATAAATTATTTAAAATTACAAGCGCCGTTTTAAAATTCGTTTTGATTTAAAAATTTTTGTCTAGCGCTTTTACAAGAATTTCAAAATCAGAGGATATTTAAGCATCGTCATTTGCCGTTACATGAAATGGCCAGCAACGAAAAGCTTGCTAATATCATGGGAGAAAGAGAGAGAATAGAACAGCATGGTTAAACAATTCACTTACAACGGTGCACGTTCCTTATATCAGATTTCTAATGCGGATTATTATTGCGAGGAGTTAATCTTAGCGCTTATACACTGTACTACGTGCAGTGGCAGTTGTATTGTCTGCGGTTGTGATTTCAAATATTAATCTCAAGTACAAAAACTTAATCTATTAAAAATCATATAATTTTATAATATAAAAGAGAAATATAAATTATTGTAGAATTAAACAATTAGCCCAATTATTATTATGTTTGCAAAAAATTTTATAATTCAGCATATACACATATTAAAATATTATTAAATAGTTAATCAACTAAGATTGGCTTTGTCATATTTTCCTGATTTAACGAACATTATTACTAGATTAATGCGCAGAATAATTATTGACATTAAAAATCAATAGAATTGTAGCGATTTAGAGATATTTAAGTATTATGTAAATATGTATGTCATTTAATTTAATTGCGCCAATTATAATATTCTCACTGCGTAATATTACAAAATCTTTCGCACAGAGATGAAACATTTCCAATTTATGATTTTACTGCAACATACTCGATTTGTTTATTATATTAAATTGTAAATATTTCATAAAAGCGACATTATAATATAAATCGGGATAACATTATAATACAAATAAATAATTTTCTTACAATATATTCACGCGCGAGAAGATTTATTATTTCGTGACGAATTGAAAAGTTGCTCTGGTATACAAACGCATTTCCCCCCGAAAAAATAAATACTTACAAACTTAATATCATAATGACAGCATAATGTACATATTAAGTATACATATAATCTTCTAATTTGCTATTTCAATGAAATAAATTGACCGTATGAAACTTTTAATACGATTCAAAGAATTTATGCATTTTTTTAACGAGAGCGACGAGATGGCACTTACGATCCTGTGAACATTAAACTCACATGCACGCAACGCGCGAATATAATGGCTACGACACTCGTTATCGCGATTCCTGCGGTAACTTGCTCAAATAAAGGATCGTACCCGATGCACCGACGTCCATTGGACCCTTTGTTTGTTCGTGTGCTACGGTTATGCTCAATCATTTCTTTGTTCTTTCGCGGTCTACGCTTACAGCGACATTGGCGATGAATACAATTGCTCCCGTGAGTAGATATCGATGCAATTCGGACGACTTACGTTCGAAATCGCATTTGTTCGCGGACCAAAATTTGACAATGCGAGCCATTGAGTATCTATTGCGATAATTCGTTTGCGTAATATAAAACGCCAATCTAAAATATCTACTAATTGATTTGAAACGTAGGAATGTTAATGATGATGAAACTCAATTTCATTTACTCGAATTTATCAGTCTATTGAAATTCTACAGATTTCACATCCAATTTAACACCGATTCATTGAGATAATAATCAATTCTGTAGTAGACTATATATTTCTATTTGCCTATTTTTATTTATAGATACTAATTAGGTGGTATGTGTAATTAGAACTATAGAGCACGTAACGCGGCATCACGACGGTTGCGCATAATAAATATTCGAAAGGTGTCACGACAAATCGCCGTCGCAATCTCGCTTTTAAATTAAACGAGACGAGATTTTTGAACGATAAGCTCACAAGATTTAATCTTACCTTCGTCTTCTTGGAAAAGCGATCGACGATACACTCAATGTCTGGCTACTAATAAAAGAAAAAAAAACGAGCAAATAAACAGTAATGTGACTTTTAAAAACACGCAAAATTTTGTTTAATAAAATAAATCTATAGCGCATTATTTCGTGATTAAATAACGAATATTCTAAAGACAATTAAACGATCTAGTTTAAAACTATTTCGTTTAATCGCGCTATATTTTGCGATATTTTATTAACTTACATATTTTTGCTGCTGTTGTTAAGAAATTAAATACTCTTTCTCTTTAATTTAAAACATCAATAATAGACATCGTTAATAAACGTCGTAGAATCGATTCGGGATTATTGTGGTTCGCCTCGTTCCAGTCGGGGATTAAGAGCAGGAATTTCGAACTTGTTGTTCCTTGTACTTCATCGTAATTCGATTCCGACACGGCATTAAACAAAGCGCTTAATTACATCACATCCCTCATGGCACACCCGCGCAGTTGGACGTCAACCGCGTCGGGGGGGGGGGGAGGGGGGGGGGAGAAGGCGCGCGCGCATCGTTAGTTTCCGTCCATGAAATATTCATTCGCGGCTACCGACAAATATCGAGGGCGACTTTTTATTCCGCGGAGGGGTCGTAATTTTCGACCGGCCGATGAATTATGTCCGGCGGTCTAATGAGCCACGCATAATGGAATAACTGATCTACCATGGTTTTTTTTCTCTCCCGACCTTCCGGTCTCTCTCTCTTTTTTTTTTTTTTTTTTTTTTACATAGCCCTTGGCCACGAATTACTTCGTTGCTAACTAATGAACAAATCCTTCTGGGCGCTCGCTCCGTGTGTCCTCCATCACACATTACGCGCATGACAGCTTGCGAAATTCTATTTCCCTCAGTTACTTACTGGAATATCCCTTGAGATCAACTTGACGTTAACTTGCTAAAATAAGCGCATCGAGGAATTGGAATATTTTGCGATGTTGTAGGAAGCTAAAATTTAATAAAATATTATATTGTACTATATTATATCTGTATTGAAATACACAGTAAGGTTTGTTTGATTCGTTTCTGTGTGTGGCGTTTTAAATTATATTAGCATATAATTACATAATTTTTTTTTTTTTTTACATATGTTATATTGCTGCAAATGATGAAACGTAATCATTCTATCTTGTGCTGTTTCAACCGGGAGAGATGAGATATATCTTTAAAGCGGATATAAACGAATTGAAAAGTTATCCGAATCGATAAGCCGTGATTTATTTTTTTTTCCGAAACGCGCAACGTCTTTCTCAATATGAATCACGCACTCAGATTGCCGTCGATCCGACACAAGCACGGAGTGTGCTGTAAAGTTAAGAACGGGAACAAAAGGAAAGTTTGCCCGGGTACGTATAATTCGAATATCGTCGGGTATACCTCGACATCGGGTGTCTCACATATCGGGCATCCGCGGAGGAGACGAGAGGAGAGCACACGCATTCGAAACCGCAGAGCGCGATGGGGCCAAGATGAGATGGTAATGGAACGATTTCCACGGCATCGTCATCGACTCGCAGACTTCGAGAAAAATCGACTAATTCGAGCTGTCGAGGAGCGCGAGGTTTACGGCGTATCTCGTTCCGGCGCCGAATAAAAGAACTGTAAGAGATACAGAGAAAAAAAGTCAGAGCAGCATCGAGCGAGTGAATAAGAGAGAAAAAGAAAGGGACCGACTGACTCTGATCTTGCCTCTGGCAATTCTCAGCTTCCTATCTCCGTCCTCCTTATTTCTCAGACGCCTTCCTTTCCCATCTCTCTCTCACTCGTTAACGATCCGAAATCAAGACCGGTTATTAAAGATTCTCCTCCTTTTTTCGATTATTATAACGCGACATGCCAGTACATCGTATAAATGCTATTATTTCCCGCTTCCTTCTTTCGCCTCATAGCCAATTTTTTGCTCCGGTGAGGGAGAAGCAATCTTCGTAGATTATGCACGAGGGAAGGCGCGAGCGTCTCTGAAGGATGTCGCGGAAGGATTAGACTTGTTGGATGCGAGTGCTCGACACGTCTATCCAATTATCCTTCTAGACTTATGGGATGAAATAAACAGATTAACACAAATATAGTACATTTATATTTACAGTTCGAGAGACTCGATAGTCTCAAGCGCCATATAATTAAAGTCAGTCTAAGAAAAAGGTGTTGGCATTCTTTTTTTTCTTTATTTTTTTAAGACGAAGAGAGATAACTCTTTTACCTATTTTACAAACTTCAATTCGTGTAATATTAAAGTCGCATCTCTTTCAAACGCATTTTATATCTTGAATGCTGAAAAAATATTCCAGAAAAGTTATGAAAAAGATACACCATATATAATGTATATAATTATTAATTATACAGGTTACGCACACTCTGAGCTTTGAGCCGTCTGTTTGCTCGAAGACACGTTTTTTAACGGTAATTTACGAGCGTTACAAAGTTATAATTTTATAATATAGTCAGCAAACATTTTAATAGATAATACACATACAAAATTGTGTAACTTTGCGCTAGTTATTAATTAACCAATCATGTTTTTACATATTTTACATAAAAAAAATTTATATAGGTGACACAGCAATCGATTTTTATTTACGCCATTAATCTAGTTTATAATACAGCTTAATGAATAATAACCTTCTTAAACATCGACATTACAAACATTAATTTTATCGCTTAAAATATCGTAAGTTGAAAATTAAATGACGTTGTATATTTATTTATTTATTTATACTGATAATTAATGTCACAATTTCAAACGGACATATTTTTAAATACTTATGTACAATTTTAAAAAAAATATCTTAATGTTTCTTTGAATGTCTCTTTGGATTTCTCATGCCTATCGCGAGAAAGAATATCGTTCAACGAAAGAGTTCGTAAAGAAGCATCAATAAATCGATAAATTCTTTGTGCAATATGCGAAGCACAAGAGATAAGGCGCAATAAGGAACTAAAAAAAAAACAAGGAATAAAAAGTACAAGCGACTTACAAAAGACAATAGTTTTACTGATAATATTACTGATCCCACTCGGAACTTAAAGTCTCGTCATGGTTAAATCCGATTATTCGTGCTTCCTTCTTTTGAGGTACGATCCTAAAGAGCCGGGTCACGGCCTCGCTGATCCATAGGATCTTCTTTACACTTTGCGAAAAGTCGACTACTCTGGCGAATGAAATCTGGAATGTGTGTATATGTATCTAGGATATCATCTACTAAGATACATTGTATTTTTTCAATTAAATGCATAGTAATTATTTCTCTTTTCTCTTTTCCATCTATATAATTATTACAAAGTATTTAATATAAATATTATATATTAATATTTGTAAGCAAGAGAATACAATGTGTGCGATCTAATTAAATTTTACTAACAATAAATGAAAAGTAATTTTACTTTACAACACGCGAGGATTGCTGTTTTGTTCGTCGGTTAGTAAATTCTATAACAATTAATAATAATTATATTTTTTATGAAAACGATGACAATAATAATGTAATAACAACAATAATAATTATCAATAATTCTATTTTTATAATTGCAAGAAAAGCAATGATGAAAATAATATTATTTTGCGTACAAATTACTCGCGACAGGTTTTTTTTTTTTTTTTTTTTTTTTTTTTTTTTTTTTTTTTTTTTTTTTGAGATCATGCTTCGCGATCATTATACGAATCTACAAAGCCACTCGTCGAGACCAAATCCAATTATTTGTTCCAGCCGATGGAGCCTTTTTTAAGGATCACCGAGACGCGATCGGTCGATCTCGCTCTGTAGCTCGTTTCTCTTTCTCTCCCTCCCCCCTTCCTCCCCTCCCACGTCCTTTCTCTCCGCGCGACGACAAACGACTTCGTGCCCGAAGCCAAACTCGATTACTCCTTGCTAGGTTGGTTCCTTGAGGTATCCGTCCCGAGAGACTCATTACGAAGCGACTTCGAGTTCTGAATAACTCAAGCGAGAAATTTTACCGTCTTCGCGCTTTCGTCAACGGCGAGGTATCGAGAGCGATAATCCATCGCGAGCCTAAATCACATTAATTAAACGATACGGAGTATCTTATAGCCCACGTAACCACATGTCGTCTTTAATCGCTCGAGGCGACCTTCATTTGTAATTCAACGTTTCGCTGGATTATTCGCGTTACTTTAGTTTCGCAATGAGCCACGGTACAGTCTTAATGCGCAATTCGAATTTATAATTTAATTTGTAATTTAATTCGCGTCTTAGATTGTCTTCATTGGAGTTAGCCTGGTGTTTCCGGAACGCAATGGCACGCCGCTAATCGCATAATACATTTTTAATGCACGATCGAACTGTATAATTTCGCTTCTCATTTCATTCGCGATTTCGCGATTGCCCCACTTTACCCTTGTTATCTTTATAGTTTCTCTTTTAAATTTAATATAATATATATGCATTTATACATTGAAATAACAGCGCATGTATATTATTTTCTCTTGTCTGTCGTCCAGTACACGAATATTTTAACTGAATGCACGATATATAAGAATTTTGACTATATTTATTATTATGCAAGAAAAGAGAGCTTATCTATATATTCGTATTGTCATTTAAAACTTTTCTTTAATCAGAGAAATTTCAAAGCGCGATGAGAGAGAGAGAGAGGCGGAGAGAGGAAACTATTTCCAATCAATGCACCATGCGATTTATGCATAGGATGCTTTCGAGATTATTTTGCTTGAATGAAACATTCTATATAACTAATCGACGACTAGTGAAATGCAGTCAAAACAAAATCATGGTCGAATTCAACGGGAAATAAAATCAAAAGCAGCGTGCACCCGCGAGAATGGAATCCGGGATATTCCATGATGTCTCGCCGAAAAGCCATAATTCTGCCTATCGATCTTTGATAAAAAGCGTCGAGCGCGGACGGAAGGGGCACGAAAGGGGTGCAGTGAAAGAAAGAGAGAGAGAGAGAGAGAGAGAGAGAGAGAGAGAGATGGAGGGGTGGAAGGGATAGGATATAGATATTAGCCGGATATCATAGAATTGTTGGGAATCACGCGCGCGCGCGCTCTGTAAAATATCGCTGCAAATTGGAACTGGCACACAATGAAGTATGGTTTAACAATGCACTTGATTTGAATCGAAACGTCATGAAAATAATCACATCGCAGCGAGACCACTAGTTAATTAATGGCCGGTATCTCTCCGGTGCGTCTCTCTCTCTCTCTCTCTCTCTCTCTCTCTCTCTCTCTCTCTTTCTCTTTCTTTCCGAGTTCTTGTTATCACCATCGTATCCGACGATGACGACGCGACGAATTTATCGGAAATACTCGCGCGGAATACATGGAGGCATCGAAGTGGCCTCCCCCCCCCCCCCACACACATGCCTCGGCTGCTTTGTTCCGCGAAGGCAAATACTAAGAAGATGAAGTATTCATCACCGGGACGATTTATTTTACGCGCCATCGCGGAAAATGACGCGCGCGGATCCGCGGATTTCGATCTTTCTATTCTTTCGGATTTCGCTCGAATCATCGGGATGGAATATATTCGGGCACTTTCAGTGTATGTGTACGCGCGTCATGTTTTTCTCTATTCAGTGCATATCTACGAGTTGAGCTTGCATAACCGGAAATTATTGTAAAATTTTTAGCCTCCGATTTAACTGAACGTCGAAAAGGAGAATAAATTTGATTAAAAATGACAAAATATGAATATTTTTGCAATATTAATTATTATTATACAGTTTTACAATGTTGATATTAATATTACAATATTACGACAATGTGAGATATCATAATCATCACAGTTAATATTTCTGTTCAAATTTATTATTAAAAAGGAAATATTTATTTTATTTATTTTTCTTATTTTTTTTGTAGGAAAAATTCTACAACAATTTTCATACAAATCATTATAAAAAAGTACTAAATATAAAGATATAATTTGTTTATCTAAAATGTCAATAAATAACATATATTAATAAATATTAATAAATATTAAAATATTATATATAATTATATTCAACAATTTCTTTTAATCAATATTATTCATTATATGTATAAAGTAAAACCTGTATCTACTTGCATAAAAACTGAATAATAAAATAGATATTTATTATTAAAAATTATTAATTTAAGAGATCGTGTTAAATATATGAAATGTAAATAAAATAAAATAAATTTTCAATTACACTTTATATATTTTTATCATTTGATCGGATATATTGTAAAAATATTAACAATAATTTTGAAACATTAAACAGAACGGTTATTAGACTGAACTAACAGGTAATCATTATTTTCGGAGTAAATGCGGTTGCATTTTTATGCGAATTTGAAATGATGCGACAAATTATTCTTTTCAGAAAAGTTATTTTAAAAGTGGTTTTAAATTATGTAAGCTAATTCTAAATTATTATATGAGATTTTTAGGGACATATTCTTCACATAAAATGCAATCGTATTGTACAATATATTATTGTGCAACCGCGTACAGAATACCTCAATTACCTTATCTTTTCTTTTAATGATAAGTTCTTTGATAAATTTATAATATTTTCTAGTAGCAAAAAGTGAAGTGGATGGAAGGCCGTCGTTAATCTTAACTTTTTAATTTTCCATGTTAAATATCTTAGCAATTAACTTTTCAAATTAAATTTCTTGGCAATTAACATGTAAACGAGTTTTTGTCCTTCATTTATGTTCGTCAAGCTTATGATCATTTTATTTTTAATGTTGAACGTGTCCTTAATAGGCCATCCATCAAATTGTCGCTAAGAAAAATTCGGTTACGCCAAGGAATCTGTTATTAAAAGAACATTAGATCTAAATCTTAATCATAATAATGAAGATAATAGCAATAATACACTAATAGTATATCATGATCATATAAAATGTCAATCATGACGAAGCTTAAATATTAACAACGATATATATAAAACGATATTCTTATATTGCCATTACTAAAATATTTATAGATTTCGTGCTCTAAAAATTATAGCGTTAATAAACGTAATAAAATCTCTGTACGACACATCAAATACGTTTTCTTATTGTTAGTTTCAAAAAGATTAAGTTTTTGTCGATAATTCTGTTATTATCGGTTAATATCTGTTATTAGCAGTACTCTGCGTTGATACCACTGCTT